>NC_135499.1:83950968-84569301 GCF_052857255.1 Amblyomma americanum
TCGTGAAAACAAGTCCTCCTGTTGAACCGTTGGCAAGCACACTAAGGTTTTCCCCTCGCTCGTTCACTTTGTGAGTGTCAAGAAACCATCTGCCGCTGTTACAGATGAAAGTAAAAACTACTGCTCGATAATATATTGTATATTTTGCAATTCCATCACATTTAAATACGTTTTATAATCATTCGTCATCTTTGCGCTCCGTTTCGACCGTAGAGGCTTAGGTGAGAGGAGGTTGGAGGAGGAAAGAGGCTGCGCTGGAACTTGGCTCCTCCTAATGGAGAACCTTGCGCACGCCTATGCACACTGCTCAAAAACGTGCGTCTTAGCTGACGCTAAACAGGCACTCATCGACTCAGCGGCAAGCGCGGGAGTACACGTGCGTAACATATTTTCGGGACACGGCATATGCGTGATAAGTGACCACTTCGAGAATCGAAACTGAAAATTGACCAAAGATCCCGACAGAGCGCCGGGTGGCAGGAATACGGATTCCCGTGGACGCAAACTCGTAGAGGTTATTGACAGTTTGGACCTGTGTGTTGCAAATGACGGAAGCCCCACTTTCTTCCGGCCTCCAGCCTCAGCGACAGCTATAGACCTGACTCTGCATTCACCTGACTTCCGCGTGAGGTGGTCAACAGCGCCTGACCGCATGGGAAGTGACCACTATCCGATTTTTGTGTTTGCTGCCGACTTTCGCATGCGTTGCCCTAAAATCAGCAATGTGGTCAACTGGGACAAGCACAGAGAGCACCCAGAACGTGTTTCTGGGGATGTTGTTGACAAAATGATTTCTAGTAAGCTAGCAGCAACTACGGCGGTTAAGCTACCTGATCATTTTCCGACCCCGGATTTAAAACTCAGGGACCTTTGCGCAGCGAGAAGGGCGGAGCGCCAACTCATGCGGAAGAAAGACGACAGGGACTTGAAGGCGACCTCCAATAGGCTTTACAGGTCGTAATGGCCCTCATTCTGAGCTAGCTTGACTGTGTTCTCACCGATGACGAGAATATGGCGAGTTATTGGCAGCCTTGCTGGAGAATGTCGCCCTTCAAAGCCTTTTGAAGATCTTGCAATGCGCAAGGAAAAGCACATTGCTTGTTTGGCAGAGGAATTTGCAGACGCACTCGTACGTGCTAATTATGGATTGGATATATATGCACCACCTGCTTCCTCCAGCTCTATCATGGACGTCCCGTTCACGCTTCGTGACCTTCAAACCGCGCTCAGTAGCCTGCGGCGCCCGTGTGCATCAGGTCTCGACGGCATCACCAACCAAATGCTGCATAATCTGCCCCTGGAACTCAGGAAGGAGCTCCTAAACTCCATGAATCGAGTTTGGGAGACTGGCGATGTTCCTTCGTCATGGAAGGTGGCACATGTAGTTCCAGTACTGAAGCCTGGCAAAGACATGACGGACCTTGCCTCGTAACGCCCTGTGTCATTGGCCTCCTGTGTAGCTAAGTTGTGGAGAAGCTGGTAAATGAACGCTTATTGTGGTGGCTTGAGGGCGGCAAGGCACTGCCAACATGTATGACAGGATTCCGCCGAGGTCTTAGTGACAAAGATAGCGTCTTACACTTGGTGAGTCACATTGAACACAAGAGTGCTTTCGGCCTTTCCACCTTAGCCATTTTTCTTGACGTTGCAAAAGCTTATGGTAACGTACTTCAGAGCTTAATTCTAAACAGTTAGCAAGGCATGGGCATACAGGGCCATGTAAGATTCATTTACAAGTTGTGGGGATTGGGCTTCTTGAGCGATCGGAATGTGCGCCCGCTGCTGCTGTTTGCCAATTAGAGAGACCCCCCCCCCCCCCCCCTTGTTGGGTGTCCGCGAGCGGAATGCGGGCAGCTGCTGTTTATCCTCCTTTCCAGGGGAAGCTCTTTCGAGAAGCGCTGTAAATAATCCTCCCTTTCGTTCTTCTCGCTTCGACCTGGCGTCCCCATTCGGTCACTCCGAGTGACAGTTGGGGGGCGTTGTTTCGGCGAGAGGCCGCGAGCGGGAAATAAACGGGGAGACCGCCACCGATTCGGGCAGCAGAAAGGTGCGTAGATATCGCTTCCCGGGGGCCCCGGCCTTTGCCGGGGACCAAGAGCACGAGTGGTGTAACCTTGCGCACCTAGTATGTACTCTTGAGTTCAGGCCCGAGCCTCCCGAGTCCCGTCGCCCGCCTGTGCGGCGCTCACGTGCTCCGGATTCGGGAGGGCCTCATCTGGCTGGTTCTCTGTCATCGCCGGCCATTGCCGGTGACGACGCGCGATGAGCCATCGACTTGCGACCTGCGTCGTCAAGATGGGCTCCACGCATTCCCCATCCTCCCTCGTGTTGTGTCGCGCGCGATTTTAACCCTCTGGTCGGCCGTGCGGCATGCGATCGCCCTTAGCTGTGCCGTCACGCGCGTATGTAGTCTGCTCTGCACGCGCGTCTCCGCGGGCCCGCTTTCGGGTGCTGTGGCTGGGCTATGGGTTGTACTGAGGTCTGGGGATCAGTGCAGTGTTGTGTAATGCAGCTTCCTGTGTAATAAACACTTGTTCTCTCAAATAACTGCGCTTTCCTTCCTTCGGAGCGAGAGCGCAGGCGCGCGGCGAACGCTGGCTACGCCCTCAGCTTGCTTTGGCCCGAACCCGCGATATGTAGGCGAAGTGCCACTCAATTAACACTTAGGCACGGGTTCATAACCAACACCACAAAGTTTATAAATGATCGTGCGGTTCGTGTACGGTTAGGGAGTACCTTAAGCACCCAAAGGGTTCTATCACGAGGTGTACGTACCTCAAGGAAGTGTTCTTTCCCCCGCGCTTTTCAACGTCGTAAAGGCTAGCCTTCCCGATTCATTGCAAAAAAATTGCAGGCAAGTGCGCATGTCAATATATGCTGACATCTGTATTTGGATTACTGGCTACTAACGCAAGCGATTAGCCCTGATAGCTCGACAGGCTCTACGTTTGGTACAAGCTTACCTTCAAGGTGTGGGATTTTCTCTATCAGTGGAAAAATCCGGCTTTGTTCTGTTTCCAGGTGTAGGAAGACACCAAGCGCGGTTGAAGATAGACCTTGGACACTCTTGCACCCGCTAGTTCAACCACACGCGTTTCCTGGGCGTCATTATTGACTCCCGCTTACAGTGCCGAAAAGCTGTTGACGCGATTGTTTCATGTCTATCTTCGCGTCGCAATGTGATCCGCAGAATCGCAAGTGAGCAATAGGAAAACCATCCTTCTTCAATGGTCAAACTTCATGAGTCGCTGGTGGTCGTCGCATAATGTATCAATTACCTTTAATTTCCCCCTCTGCATAACAGCTTGAACGTCTCGAAGTTGTCCACAGAAAGGGCCTAAGAAGAGCCATTGGAGTTCCCAGGCGGCTGCGAATAAGGCAGTACTTCATGAGTCCCTATCGAAACCTCTTAGCCTTATCGCTTCTCAGAGACTATTAATGCATCTTGACCGCTTAGGAGAGACGGTAGCTGGGCGATCCCTTCTCCAGCGTCTCTGCAAGAGATATGAGTCGAAGGCCTACTTGACACTTAGTTCTTTAGGCCTTAATGTCCGAAGGCAAAGGAAACGGTTGAAACCCCTCTGGTCTTTTCCGACCCTCGACTGTAAGGTCACAATTCCCCATGTGAGCGCAAAGCGCAGCTCTCCTTTGGCAGCAACGCATTCGCTCGTATTTGAACATTTTGAAACAGAGTATGCCCGCCATCTTAAAACTTTCACGGATGGTTCTGTAAACAAGGTCAAACAAGCTAGCGCCGCGGCTTTTTACATTCCTTCTTTGGACTGTAAGTGGTCTGTACGTTTTACTGCTGTCGTATCCTCCACAACAGCCGAAAATGTTGCTGTTGAGGCGGCTTTACGGAAGTTAGGGTCTTGTGCGGCTCAACCTGTTGTCATCCTAACTGATTCAAAATCTGCCCTCCAGAGGTTACAGCGCGGATTACCTACTGATGTATTGTCTATAAGCTCTCCGCGCTTGGTGCAGAATCTGCACAGCAGAGGCTTTACTCTATATTTCCAATGGGTGCCCTTTCACATAAGAGTCAGAGGCAATGAGGTGGCAGACAGTCTCGCCCATAAAGCTCTGTCAAAGAATACATCTATAAAAGTACCTCAAGATGGAAAATGTCTCTACAGGAAAATGGTGCTCGATCATTTCAGTACCCTGTGGAGTGCGCCCCACAAGCCATGCGTGTTCAAGGGACTGAGAAGATACCAGGCGACTCTACTACATCGAATTCGCATGGCCTCTGCTCGCACTCCTGCCTGGATGCATAAGACGGGCATGGCATTGTCTCCGCAGTGTTCTTTATGCGGTGTGTGCGGAGATATTGAACATTATATCATGTACTGCCCACAGTACAACGCGGAAAGGTATGGGATGTTCGCTTCCTTCAAGAAGACAGGAACCCTTCACAGTACAGTTCAGGACATTGTCTACCCGAGTGGAAACCAGACATGCACAAGGGAGGCTGCTTGCCTTCTTTTAACATTTCTGCAGGACACTGGTCTTGTTTCTAAATGGTGACAGCAGGAACGGACTATGGTCTACTGTGATTGAATGTGTGCGTAGATGGTGTCTTCTGGAGTGCACTATGTTATACCGTGAGTGAATGTTGGTATGGATTGCGGCACTGCAATGGACTGTGTTTCTACTGTGACTGAATATGTGCATAGATGGTGACTTCTGGGGTGGACTGTGATGTGGACTGTGTGGAATGAATGTGTGCATAGATGGTGACTGCGGGAGGGGAATATGTGTTATTATAAGAGACTGTGCGCATAGCGGGGTAGATACGACAGGTTTTAGGACATTATTAACATAGAATTGACGCTGCAGTGGAGCAACTGCCGGCAGAATGAGCAAGGCTAATCCCACCTGTAGCATTCAACACCAACTCAACTGCGAGTGGACTTCAGTGCCAGTGAGTGGGTGTGGGTGTGAGTGGCCGTGAGTGTGATTGAGCTACCTCTCCTGGTGCCGAGGTATGCTGTTAGTTCGCTATTCCCTGTCACCGCTTTCATAGTCCCTGTAATTTGCCTCTCCGTTGAGACACGCCCACGTTCCTTGCAAAAGCGCTCTCCCCACGCTCGCCCCATGCGGCCAAGACCGTCAGTCTCCAAGGCCTGTCTTTTAAGCCACCGAGATTCGGGGACAAGCATTCCTTTGTAAACTCAGAAACTCCGAGGCGAGCAGAAATGAAGTCATTTAGCGGCGTGTCACAGACCAGCGGGACGTGGCCCATTGGGAGAGAGCAGAGGAGAGTGTTCACATAGATCAGTAACAGGGTCGCAGCGCTACTGCTTGCGGGTGATCCGTCGAGGTCCCTCTCAGAAATCGGTCATCGGCGAACGAAACCAACACTGGAGTTGCAAGGAAGCGTGGCGATTTCAAGGGCGGTGAGGCGGATGCGTTGTGTTTTGAAACTCGGGCGTGCAGGTCTGGCCGACTCGGCGACGGCTCTCACAGAAGACAAGTCTTTTGTGCTCCCTCTTGCCTTCCCGTACGGCGCGGCGACGGCTCTCACAGAAGACAAGTCTTTTGTGCTCCCTCTTGCCTTCCCGTACGGCGCGGCGACGGCTCTCACAGAAGACAAGTCTTTTGTGCTCCCTCTTGCCTTCCCGTACGGCGCGGCTGTCCGGTGCGCTCCGGGGGATCTTCGCGGGTGACTGCGTTTCCTCTGCTTCGTCGTCACCGCGTGGAGAGTCGCCGGCCCGTCAAGGTTGCGGTTAGCTGCGGACAGACGGGAGGACCCTCTGCCCAGTCGTCACCGCGTTGACAGTCGCCGGCCCGTCAAAGTTGCGGTTAGCTGCGGACAGACGGGAGGAAACAGGCAACGAAAGCTGTTGGGTGGTGTGTCTGCAGGCGTTGAGGGCGGAATTATCACCACCGAGGCACGCCTTCCATCGCACAAGGCCCGCCGTCTTCGAGCCATCGCCGCATCGACAGCCACCCGAACCGGAGTCGTCACCTCGGCCCCAGTATGTGGACTGTCCACCGGACATTTCCTTTTCTTGCCTAGTGTAACCTTGTCTATGCCTACCTCTAATGTATTGTATGTCTCTAATGTTCTTGCCCTATAGTTGGATGAGTTAACTTTTGTAATTTCTGTCTTTTGCTTTCGCCTATCGCGTTTCGTGTTTTGTATTGTTGTTTCTGTTACTCCATCTGTTCGTTCTTACCTTTTTGGGCTCCTCCCTGCCGTTAAGCTTTTTAAACCCTCAACCCCTTGAACTCCTTCACTATGACTGACGCACCGACAAACGCGCATTACGCACGGGCTGACCGACCATAATAAATAAATTGTGTCCAACGCTCGCTTTTAGGCCACAGGAAAGCGTAAAGCGGCCCCTGTGCCGCGACGTCTGCGCCAGGTAGCCTGTCGACGAGCGGTAGCAGTGACACGGTGCCCTTTGACTTAATATAACACTAACAAAGAACATTACAAGCGTGAACACTAAACCATGGTACCATAGCTAACGTTGACACCAAGAAAGAGCAACTCATCGCCTCAGAACAAGCACTGGACCACGCGTACACAAAATGGGTGCCGGCCATGAAAGAGGTGTAACCAGAGGCCCCCTTCTGAGGGCAGCGTCACAGCAAAATTTTGTGAAAGAGCCGGATTCAGACCAGAGTAGCTTATTACTGCATTCGTCTAGGGACTAATGGAGTTGGGATCCGGAACGGTCGCCTTCCCCGCTTTCGAGGAGTTACCTGTTCCGGTCCTCCCTAGACGCCGGCTTGCCTTTCGAGAGTCGTCGATCGAGGCAGAAAATCTCTACCCCTGTGCTTCTGTCAGCAAGAAAGGCAAAGAAAAAAAAAAAGACTCTGAATGCGCCCAGTGCACCTCGTGGGCCTTAAATATGCACGGCAAACTTAACCGGTTCTTACATTATGTGACGTCCCCCCAGCGGGGAAGCTGCTCCTTCAGCTAGGCGCTGGAGCTGGAGTTTTTTCACTGGCTTGCTGAAGGCCTCGTTCTCCTCAGCGCGGTAGAAACGCACCAGACAAAAGAAAAAAGGGGGGAGACCGCACCCCCCCGCCCAGATCCGCCATTGATACTATAGCCGCGTTTATATGAATGCGACCGAAGTAGACTCCATTCTCCTTTTTGAGGGGAAGCGCAAAAACGTCGAGGTCTTAAGAGAGTAGAGGACGAGTCAAGCCTTTCCTTCTCAAAACCTACTCTTTCCCTCAAAAAGGGGACTGGGGTCGACTTCTGTCGCATTCATGTAAACGCGGCTTATGTCCACCTGCTCGCTTACTCGTCTGCTTCTGACGGCCGGCACAGGACCGAATATGTCGACAAGACAGTCAGCCTGCTGCGTGTTTTTGAACAAGTTGAGTGTCTAGCGCTCCTTGCCAAATTCGTTGTCAATTAAACTGCACAGACTGCACAGTGCTCTCTGAGAGTTTGCTTTGCAGAGCTCGGTATTCAAGCTGAAAGAAGGAATATATAGGCTTGTTAAGAATGTACACCTATTAGCACTGTACGAGATATACAATTGAACGTACGTTTGCGTGTCACCGCCTGCTTATTCTCGAGAAAACATTTTAACCTTTAGGCTGCCTTTGGAAGGCTGGCAATAGTAAAAAGATCCTTACCGAAGGGAAATAAACTATGCAAAATGCTCAAAGGCTCGTTCAAGCGCTCAGGGGCTTTCGGCTATGCTCTGGTGAAAGGAAGACTGGAAACCCGCTCCGGAGTACAGGTCCCGCAGATGCATTCACATTAAATATACAAAATCGATCAGAAACTTCATCGCTGTCTAGGGTATAAGCGCAAATTTAAAAGCATCGATTATTCGATCTTCTACATCAGTGCGGTATAAATTTAATTCGAATGTTACAAGCATGCGCACCGTGACTTAGCTCTTCTACACAATGATTTCCTTGTGAAGGTGTTCGCGCGCAACAAGCCACAGCAAGATGCTTGTCAGTACAGTGAGACGATAAGAACGTAGTCCTGATGTGACATATTGCTTCGAAGTGGATTCTTGACAACTCCATTGCGTATCCTTGGGTTGTGATGGCGGCCAAGTCTTCTCACGGCTCGCCCCCGGACGAAATACGTGGTGCAGCGGGGAACAGAAATCAAACACGGGCAACAATTCAATTCAATTCAATTTTACTCAGGAATGCATGTGAAAACGATGACTACAATAAAAGTAGTACAGCAGGAGGTCCCATAGTACATGACTGCCGGGGGGACCTTCTAGAACAAAACAAGTGGGGTAGAATAACCAATAATGGGAAGCAGTGAAGTACGTAATTAGTGTTAAGATACAACCTACAGAAAGCAACGGTGGCAATAAAAGTAAAAGCAACGGTAACAATAAAATCTGTAATGAAAACAAAATAAGCATGTAGAATAACAACTTAGTTACATAATACAACATACAACCAAAAACTGGGATATTTCTGTCTAGATCTGTTGACTAGACAGCGAGCCAATTAAATAAGTTTTAATACGATGATGGAATGTGCGAACAGTAGTGGATGTTTTAATTTCACACGGTAAGGAATTCCAATGGGATATGCCAGCAAATACGGTTGTAAATTTTCCATAATTAGTCCTAACTTTAGGTAAAAGGAAATTATTACGCTGTTGAAACCTAGTAGGGTTAGTATTAATAAGTTCATCAGTGACACCGTCAATGTGAGTGTGATGATGAATTAACGTGTACATAATTATGGATAATTTTAGAGTAAATAATTGTTGGGGGGGAAAGTATGTTCAAGCTGTGATAGAGTGGTGAAGAGGGCGATTGCAATGAGCAGAATGTCATGAGCCTGATGGCTTGATTTTGAAGGCGCCGAAGTCCGAACAAGTGGTATTTATTTATTATTCATTTATCTATACATATTGCTAGGCAAAATTTTGGCCCAAGCGGGAGGGCCTCCAAACTAATTGACAATTAAGTAACAGAAAATACCTAGGAAACGCTATATTCACATGAAAAAACTTTACAGCTCATTTTCAAAACCATCGGAAACAACGTTGTAGTCCAGAAAAAAAAAGCTATTTGTGCGTGTTATTCGTGACAAATATTGGAGTTAACTAATGTTGCTTAGTATGCCACGTTCTTTTGGTGCTAGTCGGCATTGCACAAACCGGTATAGTTACGTTGAGTGTCCTAATAATGTGCTTATGCAGTAACGTTAAGCGGCTAATGCGGCGAAGTGCGCATGACGTCCCTACTGTGTCACTCTTCATGTCACTGCGTTTGGACTACAAACCGTTGGCGCCTTGCTATGGTGTGTTGGAGTGACTCAATGCACGGGACGCCATGCGTGACCCCTCAGCGTTTCGGTTAGCCAGCATTGGACCGGCTACGTTGCGGCTCCGGTATTCTGCTGCTCTTTTACCTTCCTCACATAGTCATCATTCCCCAAGATATACTCAGCACTGACCGACTTGCAGCTTCGGTGAACAAATTCCCCTTTTAAATGTTAATTCCAGAACCATCGTTAATGAAAATTCGCGGGGACACGTAACTACATCTTGTTGCTAATGCGAAAGTAATAGAATCTATAGAGCTGACAAGGAAAGGGAAAGAGGGGATCGTTGTGACTGTAGATGTCTTTACCAGAAGTGACGTGATTTCCGGTCTCTTGACGACATTTACATCCAGCCAATGAGCGAGCTTTGTGACCGACGACGCATTTTTTTCCCCCGATGAGGCGTCTAATGCTATATAGTCTCCTCATGTGATCTGCATTATGTCGAAACGTCCGCTCCGGGCGAGAGCTAGGAGCAGACCTTCCCAGAATGCAGCCATGGCGGCGGTGAGACACTGGCCTCCACAGGCGTCACGTGCGTTGCAGGGAAGATACCCGGCCGGCTTCTCGTTGCCAATTGCGCTCGCCAGTCTTGGCATAAACACTCGCGCACATAAATTGTGGAAGCCGCGGCGGCGTCCGCCCGGGCATATGTAAACACAGACACACCACACACATGACTGCTGAGAAGCGCCGGCGCCGGCTGGGCTGTGGCTTGGGAGCGTGAACGCCTATGCCCTTCGAATGCACGACAGTCTGAGCCACCAAAAAATGGTTGCATGAGGGCGCCCAAGACTTCGAATTCACTCCTCCCGGTTATGCTAAATGCGAATGCGTTGCTGTACTTCTGCGACCTGACTTTAAGGTTGCTCTTTTATCCATTCTCCCAGGTTAGGAGCCTGCCGAGGGCAGGCTGATCTTATTGTAATTTATGCCTTTTTTTCGACATCACTGCTCCCGTATTGACCACCTATACAGAATAAACCAATCTGAGTTGGAAAATAACTTTAGTTCATCTAATTTTATCTGCACGGGGGATTTTAATTCCCCAAAAATCATTGGCCGGTGATGCAGTTTTCCGAGAACCGAACAAGCGTGTGTAGAGTTCCTCAGCCTTTCGTTAACATTCGGACTTGGTCTGGGTATCAGCGACGCTACTCGGAATGATGCGCTCTTGAATTTAGTTTCTCTTTCTTCTGATCTACGTTGGTTCGGTTATTGACTATCTGGCTGACTGCTTTATTACCTCTTGACGGTGAGTGTTGCTAATGATGTTGACGCCCTTGTTTGTTATTCTTTTGAGAATATCGTTAAGACACTTATTCGAAGGTTTATTACTCTTAGAACAAGAAAGAAGAAATCCAATCTCAAAGGATAAATCGCGTAATCTTGCCCTGTGTACAATTCCAAAGAAAGAAAAAAAAACAGGCGTACACTGTTTTTAGAAGAAAACTTGGTCATTAAAGGAGTTTTGTGCGCCGTAGAGGAGCGATCAATTCTCAGCACTCGGTGTTCTTTAGCGTAGACTGCAGTCGCAGCACATGTATATGATCTTCGGCATGCAACCGCCATTTGACAGTGCAAGTGGCGCGGCCGGGATCGCACCCATGTACTAGTGCTAATTAGCCGGATGCCATAGCCACTGAGCCACCGCGGCGAGTAGAAGGATGTTTTCTAACAGATTGCTGGAAGGTGCTCGGTACCAATTTTCGCCTGCAATGAGCATCGGTGATTCACCGGTGGGTATACCCGGCGGTGCTGAAGATCGAACCCCGCACCTTCCCCGCATGAGGCGGATGCACAAACCACTTGGCCACCGCTGCGGTTCTAAAATATAAATGCGGGAAACCTATAAAATAGCTGAAGTCTGAAAGTTCGCGGTAAGAGGGGCGAAGGTAAGAAACAAGATGAGTGATCGACGAACATGTAAAGGAAATTACTTTTGCAGTTGTTTTTATTATTTAACCTACGCTCAGCTCAGCGCGGAAAAGTAAGTCATGTGCCGAAGCAGACCTTTTCAAGTCGCGCCGCTATCGCATTGCAGCAGCCAGAGGACTGATCTTTTTTACGCGGTGATGCTCTTTAGCTAGCTTCTCTTTTGATTAAATAGGAGCCGTGGCTCTTTGCGCATCAGAAATACTTTCCCGCCAATAAAGATATTTTTACTACGATTACTTTGCTGCAGGATGTAAGGCAACAAAAGGGCACCCAGAGTAAGTGCAGACGGACACAAAAGAGCAGACGCCGCCGGCGCTCGTTGCCTCGGGGAGCGCGGGAAAGAGTGGCAGCTCTTTCCTTCCTCGTTGCGTAGACGTCAGGGAAAACCGCGCATGCGCAGCTTCTTCTGAGGCGAAGACCGATGGAGATGGAAGAGCAACGGGAGAGGGTGCAGTAAGAGCTCGCGGCCGGCGTTGCTGAAGCCAGCCCGCAGATCTGTGTGGGACCGGAGATGGAGCGAGTGTCAACTGCCCTGGTCGAACGGTGCGCGCGTATTGGATGCGTGGACTGCGCTTGGCGCCAGCGCACGTGAAACCTTGCTTGTGCAGGAAACTTGCGTTCCAAAGGCGTCCTTGTTAAGTTTTCTCGAATTTGTGACCTTGCTAAGGTTTGAGAATAGGCGCTCTGGTGCTTCCTTTCGAACATTATCAACGTGTTCGTAACTGGTCCTGATGTCGAGAGCAACCACGGTTAATGACAGCTCACTTGGGTTACTTCAGCTAGTTTAGGGGCAGACTGTGCTTTTCTCTGGAGCCCTTCGCTTTGCGATGCGCGTGAGTCTTGCCCGTTCCCTGGATGATGAAGCTAGTCAACACGATCTCCGGAATGTTGGTAGTCAACGCGGCAGCATCAACCGTAGAGGTGAGTGCCTGTTTCCTGCATTGAGTTGTATAAAACGACTTTGAGACTTGCTTACAAAATGAGAAGCTTGCCGGTTCTCGCAGAATATTACGAACAAGATTGACTTGGCCGTTTTTTACTGGAGTCTACGCGATCTTTATCTGTATGCGCGCTGAAGTCGCAGGCACGAACGCTCTTTTGACGGTATATGCACTTGGAATCGTTACTCTAGCGATGATGCAGCAGGAAGTTATAAAGGACACTCAAGGTAAACGACAGGTCAGTCTGATTAGAGAAATTATGGCCTCTTGAAAGAACAACCGTGTGTCGAGTACCGGAGGGCAGCAGAGCTTTACGAAAAAGAAAATGACCTTTGGTAAATATTAAAAAGAGGCGTCGACATAGGTCACCAAAGCCTGAAACGCATTTCTCGACTGCGAAGTTTAACCGCAAAAAAAAAAAAAAAGTTGAAATCGCCTTACTATCTTTAGCGGTGCTTTAGGCGGCCGAGAAGTTTCGCTTTTCGGGGAATTGATCGATAGCGCATAAGGAGGTTTGGTTTTTACTTATTCAGCGTGCCCTCGCGAACTGCAGCGAAATTATCCGTTGTTGTGCTGTAGTGGGCTGCCTAAGCGCCCTTATCGCGAGTACTAGAGCTCTTGTAAGTGGATGGCCGCGACTGCGCATATATATCGCGGAACGGGATGAACGCACTGTTCGGAATAAGCGGAATAAGTTGATCTGCGCGCCACTTGGAGGAAACGGCGCCGGAAAAGCTTGTGCGTACGCTTGCTGGGCTGCAGCGGCGAGATTACTACCACGCAAGCTGTTTTAGTTTATGCGTATATTTGCTTACGTCTAAATATCAATAGGGTCATTACAGCTGCGTGTGGGAAAGAGTGAGTTAACAAATAAGTGATCCAGAGAAACGTAGCAAATACTTACGCAGAATAATGGCGACGAAATTATAAAAAAAATAAGTTATTAAATAAATTTGCAGTTTAGAGTCATTAACAACTGCTACGCCAACAGTCCCCAAAAATGTGCCCACAACTTCTGCTGATGATAATGGTAATAAGTTTATGCACATGTATATACGAGCACATATTACGCTGGGAACAAATGCGCTACGAGCGACACAAAAAGGACACATACACACGGCACAAGCGATCAACGGATCAACCAACTAGCCCCTGTAATAGCTTTGCTCACATATTACGATTCGCTTATACCATTACAGTGGTCTGTCGGATGAAACCCGGCAGTTAGCAACAGAACTTGGTCAGAAAATTAAGGCTATAGTTGGACACAATTTAAAAAAAAATAGCAGTTGGAAACTGTGGGCCGCGGCGTCCTGTATTACACCGCTGCCCAATCACAACCCATTCGGAAAACAACAAAAAAAATTCTGTCACAGCAGATTTTCTGTAATGTTCTTGCCCATGAACTTGTACTAAGAACAAAAAACTTTTTTAACGAGAGAATTTAGTGTAGTTACTACAGAAAAGTACTAAAGAACGGAAGAGTACAGAAAAACTACAGTAATACAGAGAAATACTACAAAACAAAAAAATGTTACGACAAAATGACAAAACATTTTCTCGTGTATCCGACACGGTTTTGTAGTTTTTTAGACTGGGGACAGTGGAGCCAGAATTCTTGAGCTTATAATTTCTTCTAGTGATTATCTTCTTGTTTAGCTAACAGGAAAAGCTTTAACGACAGGTTAATTCTTGTCACAGAGAAATTCAGAAAGAAAAAAAAATCGAGCAATTTCTGCGTCGATAATACTGTGCAAGGCACAATTCGAATTTTAGCTATAACAAAATACTTACGGCAGTCTGTACAGTTCCCTTTAAAGATTTTTCGAGCAGCCCGTGTGGACTTACAAGCACTGATTTCCGACCGACGATCATCAAGTATGCCGGCAACATAGTAGAATCGAGCATATTTGCGAAAATTGGCGCGTGTGTACCAGAATGTCACCTTTTATGACGACAGAGGTGGACAAGGCGCGTTGGGGGTTTCAAATGTATCGATGCAGAAATATTTGACGAACAGGCGCAAAGCGAGAACGGACACGTAGAAGGTGGACGACGTGGACGGAAGACGAGCTATAGCCCAACAGCAAGTGTTACTCAATCTTCAGAAATGTCTCGGTCTGCAAGGCAGAACGTTCGAAAAGAAGCCGCAGCGCAGATCATTAAAGAAGACCTTTCTTTACGTTTCGGGACCCAGCACGGGAGCCTAGTACACAGCAAAGACGGCACCAAGAAAAGTTCGCTTTAAATATCCTTCATCGGGTTTAGATTTCCTTCGTTTCGGTACAATCGAAACGACGATATACGCGCTCTACTTGCAGAGAATATTGAAGCATATTTAAAATGAACCTAATTTTTATGCCATGTCCAGCTTTCTCGGGCAAAAGTTTTGAAAACTGGAAAATTATAAGACGCTGGTACGAAAATATTGAATGTAACGGTCTATTATTCTGATATCTAGCAAAATCTTTCTTTTAAAGTGTTTCCGTCTATCGCATCGAACAGTTAAGACTGCCATAGAAAACAAATGGGGACACGCTTTGGACGATAGTAAAAACGTAAATAGGAAAAAAATAAAATACTGATCCAGAGTTCCCGGGTTTGAAACCGACAGCGGCGGCTGCTTTTTATGGAGGCAAAACACTAGGGCGTCCGTGTGCTGTGCGATGTCAGTGAACGTTAAAGATCCCCAGGTGGTCGAAATTATTCTGGAGCCCTCCACTAACGGCACCTCTTTCTTTCTTTCTTTCTTTCTTTCTTTCTTTCTTTCTTTCTTTCTTTCTTTCTTTCTTTCTTTCTTTCTTTCTTTCTTTCTTTCTTTCTTTCTTTCTTTCTTTCTTTCTTTCTTTCTCTCTTTCTTCTTTCACTCCCTCGCTCCTCTTTTATCCCTTCCCTTACGGCGCGGTTCAGGTGTCCAATGATATATGAGACAGATATTGCGCCATTTCTTTTCCCCAAAAACCAATTAATAATAATAATATTATTATTATTATAAAAATACAAGACTGCCATCGGATGATCTGCGGATATATTGATTGTTAGAGTGAAATCTTACATTATACGAAAAAATTTTGTTCATAAATGGTCTCCAGCTCAGAAATACTTTGGTCCAGAATTGCTGGTATGGCTTTCGTTGTGAACAGGCTCCCGTGCTGGACGCCTAAACGTAAAGGAAGATCTTTTTTAATGGTCGACGTTACTGTTTGTTTTCAAATGTATCCCCCAGGTCAGATAAGATTCCCCCCCCCCCCCCCCCCCCCCCGCCAATACCCTCTTTTTCACCTCTCAGAATAAAAAAGTGATTCCCAAAAGCAACACATTTAGACGTGCATTTATATAAACGACCACCGCTCCACCGGAGCAGTCGCTCTGCCAACTGAGCTAACCCGAACGGCAAGCTTATGATAGGGCGGGAGCGAATTGATCAATAACCCGAAGTGGGAGCAGCGTTGGTCAAAGCTTTCTTTTGTAGCCGCGTGGATGCGCTTGAGTGGATGCCAATGTGTAATTACTACCTTATTACAAGCCCAAAATGAATACGAAAATATGTATAAACTAAAAGAATGTGCTAATGCAAAAAGCACGATTCCGGACGTTATTCCTGGAATAAACTATACCAGAATTCCCAAGAGAAAGACAGGACATTTCAATTCATACTTCCACTCAGCACTCTCACAGCCGAGCGACACAGTCACAGAGGCTCAAGAATATTCCAGCTTTACGCAAATGAGTGACGCAATCTTTACTGAACATGGTGTTATGTTATTGCTACAGAAGATCAAGGTAGCTTCAGTTCCTGGCCCAGATATAATTCTAATTTCATCTTATAAATACTTTGCTATTTCTGTTTCTCCTTACCTGATAACGTTATTCACACAGTCCCTTGAAATGGGTGAACTACCCCTCGATTGGAAACGGGCAAACATAGATTCCATGAAAGAAAAACTGGTAAAGGCGCAAGAAACGGGGACAGGACTGACGCCAGTCCTGTCTTTTGTGTGCCTTCTGTGTCCCCGTTTCTTGCGCCTTTACCAGTTTTTCTTTCAACATGAACCAACTCGCCCAAACTAGAGTTTTACTTGATAGATCCCACACACAAAACTGGAAATAATGCAAACACAAGCAACCACAGACCTATATCTCTAACAAGCGTAATCTGCAAAACTCTTGAGCATGTATCTAGACTAACTTATTTGGTCACATTCAAAGAAATAACCTTTTTTGTAGAACTCAACATGAATTCAGAACTGGTTTTTCATGCAACACACACTTGAGAAAATTTACCCAAGACATTGCTGAACACATAAACAGCGCTTATCAAGTGGACTTCATGTTTTTAGGCTTAAAAAACCCCCCTTGACTCCGTATCACAGAGCCTCTTGATACAGAAGTTAGCTGCCCTTAAAATACCGATTAAGTTGCTAACATGGCTAACAGCGAATTTGAGTGAGTGAAAGCAGTGCGTAGTGCTAGATGGAGTGAATTCATCAGAAGCACCGGTGTTATCAGGTGTTCCGAAAAAGTCAATTTTAGGACCGCTTCTCTTTTTGATCTATGTCAATCATCTGTAAACACATGCGTCCAGTTCGATCAGATTGTTTGCTCCAAAACTGCTCCAAACGGATCTTGACTGCATTTTTTCCTGGCGTCAGGATTAGAAAATGTCCCTTAACCTTTGAAAACGCAACATAATCACATTCACAAAAAATGCGTCCTAAAATCAATAGGCATTTTCTGGGTGGCGCCCGAGTGACTACAGTTTCAGATTACAGATACCTTGGAGTTATGTCTGCTAGTGACCTGTCATGGAACACTCACGTTCACTACTTATCGTCAGAAGCTAGCCGCGCGTTTGACTTTATCCTGAGAAATTCCTGGCATGATCCCTACTGAAATCAAGTATTATACGTGACTATTGTGCGTCCAAATTGGAATATGTTTGTCCTGCATGGGACCCCTACACGAAGCAAACATAAACGATCTTTAGCGTGTCCAGAAACACGCAGCCCGGTTTGTGTCTGGTGTTCTACAATGATACGTAATGAGCTTAGTTTGCCGCTACCTGAAAATAAAAGGAAATATCTGAGATTGTGGCTTTTCTATAATATATTCCAGGGCAGAACAGGCATTGATAAGGAAATATACATTCAGCCACCAACATATGTGTCTCCTCGAAGGGATGAAAATCCGGGAAAACGTTGTAGGGTCAATATATTAAAATACACTTTCTTCCCAAAAATAATCCATGGCTGGAATAATTTACCAGAACACATTGTCACCGCTCCACCCTCATTTTTTTTTTTACTCACCTGCAGCGTTTCATGTTCAATCTCTGATGCTTTGTTCTGTGACCAGGGCGCTTGGTACAGCTTCGTCTTTTCCGTCGCTTTATTTTTTATGTGTTCGCTGATATCCCGCCCAGCCTGCGCATTAACTATGTGTAGTGGTATGTCTTCTTTCTTATTGAGCAATTGTTTTGAGTGTTGATAATCTGTCAGTGTCCGCTGTGTCTGCAAACATATTGGTCATGTATATGACGTCACACTGACTCACAGCCCTCCTGGCAGCCTCCCCGAGATGCGGAAAGCTTTCAGTACGGGTTACTGTTGCTGATTCTCATTTTTATGCATAACTCTTCTAAATAAATAGATTACGCAGTGGTACGATGAAAACCACATACCATTTCCGCGATGAGAAAGCGTGGCTGACGAACGAGCTCCATAAATATGTTGGATACTGACATTATATACATCCGGCATTATACACGATGCTGGCATTATATTTGCTTCGCTAATAATGCTAGCCCCTAAAGAAGATGGATTCATGCGGAAATGGACTGCAGGATTCATATGCATCCAACAGATCTCTTTCTTTTCCGATGTTTCGTACTTACAGCATGATTAACGAAAAGGCAGGCTGTCACGGTTTTTCTCATGTAAGCCTTTTACAAAGATTTTAGCATGTTCCACTTCAAGAAACATACGAGAAGTACGCGTCCTTTTGCCACTCCACTTGGCGTAGACGAGAAAAACAGATTGCACTCATGTTGAGAAACACTGCCCAATTATTGTGGAAGATAATTAATGAGCTTCTAAAGCCGTTGTTCGTTCAATTTTGTAAAATATATGACGACGAAACTGATTTATATAAGAGAAGAAAGCTTGCTCACTGAACACCTTGAAGCCGTACTAGCAGGACAGAAAATCCGAACTCAAGGTGAATTTTACGAAAAGTTCTTTAAGCCTAAGAACTCCCTTCCTCGGAAAGTACTCGGCGCTAGCACGAAGAGCACGAACGCTGGAAGTTATTTTTGAGGAAATACGATCAGTGGAGAGACCTGGCAGGTGCGTGCATGGCGAGTTTTTTTCGGTTCAGTAGGAGTCCTCCACGTTGGGGGATTGGGCAGGTTTTGGTGCACATCCAAACTGGAGAATAATTTATCCGGGTTTATCTCAAGCCTTTCATGAATCAAAATAGAGCAATCTGAGAAAACAAATAACGAATTTTGAAAGGTCATAAGGAAATTGGAATGAAAATTGACGAAACAAAAAAGATTGAAGTAAATTAATTTTAAAGAAAAAATAATAAGAAATGAGAGGAAAGTAAAGGCAACGAAGAGTTAACACAAAAATCTACCGGTTTCGATTACATACCTGTGAACAAGCTCGAACAACAGCTTTAAAGGCATGCCATTTGACGGTTGCACCGATGGAAAGGCGGACGGGAAGAGTAAACGGCAGCCCTAATTGAGCGAGAGGATTTTGCAAAAAACCATGTTGACTGGATAGAGGATTGAGAGGAAGAGGTTAACGATTTAGTTCCTGCTGTTTAGTCAGACGCTGTCCTCAGTCTTCCATATATCGTCACGAAGCTTCTCTGGCGACGCGGGATTCGTTCAGGCTAGGGATTCAATACTTTCACAAGCGTCGCTTGGAAACGAAGTGCGCATCTGCTTCTGCAGTCACGTATCCAATACCCGAACGAGAAAGTGTTTGCATACTTTGAAGAAACGTCTTTTTCGACGCACCAATCCTGAAAAGAAGGAGAAGAGGCTGGAGATTTTGAGGCAACTTGCTAAGGAGACGTGGATGTGCACGTACTGCTCGAGGCCTGCTTCCAGACTCGAGCGCTGTCGTCCATATCTTAGGACAGCGGAGGCAGCCTGCGTGATCCGGTTATTGAGACCCATCCGGGACCCGTTCTGGGAACGATCGGCTAAGTTTCGGGTGGCTGGCTGTGGCCTTTTCTTCCTGCGCCTTTGCGCTTCTCGTTTTGTGGGCATAAAGCACGCAGTAAGGCCGTTAGCCCGGAGTATGTCAACCTAGTCTCCCGGCCAGGGGAGCTCCCGCTGGTCGGCTTCCGTATCCCATGTTATCCTGCTTTTGGAAGTTGTTTTTTTTTTTTTTGCGCAGCGGCGTCGGCAGCACCTCTGTTGCGCTGCTGACTAAGGATAGTGGCGCAGTAAAGATGACCAACTCTGGAGCTGTTCGGACTGCGATCCAGTCAGCCGCTTCTCATTACGGGCCAATCTCAGGGGTACGGCAATTTGGACGCGGCGGGATTCTGTGCAGATCGTCACACTTCGCCTGTGTACGAGATTTGCTAAACTCTTCATCCTTTGCCTCGCTTTGGGTAAGCTCCTTTATTCCTTCACATCTGGCTTGCACGGAAGGCATTGTTCCGAGGTGTACACTATTCCCTCACTCCAGCAGAGGCTCTTGAGCTTCTGGCTGCTGCAGGTCTTGTTGTGCACCGCTGTAGCCGGGATGTAAACAACTTGCGGATGCCCACTGAATCAGTGATTGCTACCTTTGCCGGCACTTCCTGCCCCCCCCCCCCCCCCCCTCTGAAATCAAGGCATGGCCTCTCATTTTTCGGGTAGAACCATTATTGTCTAGGCCTCTGCAGTGCAACAACTGCTGGCGCTGTGGCCATAGCGCCGTCGGTCGCAAATCCAACTTGCAATGCTGCAACTGTGGGGATGGTCATGCAACGTGCACCTGCACTGAGCAGAACGAGAAGTGTTGCCTTTGCGGTGGTGCCCACTCTGCAAACTACTCAAATTGTCCCTCTCGAGCTCAGGAAATCCAATTTCTTGGGATAATTGACAAAAAACGCTGTTCGCGCCGTGACGCTTTATTAGAGATAAAAGAACGGACCTACGGTTATGCCGGTGTGACCGCTCGGCAAGGAGTCATATTAGACTCGACGCTGTCCCAGGCAATTGCGGCTGCTGTGGAGGCTTCCATGGCTAAAATCGTTGAGCGGATTGTTGCAGGTGTATCGGAGTGCCTTACTAATGTTCTAGCGACTCAGCCTACCCATGCCGTGCAGGCCGGTTTGGCCCCTGTCTCGACAGCTATTCCCTCTCCTCTTACTCGGTCTACAAATCCTGAAGCATCTCAGCCGCAGGAACGACGTACTGCCCCTTTCGCTGTACTTACCTCAGGTACTTCAAGTTATGTTGGAATCATTTATGATTCACAGATGATGCAGCCTTATGCGCGGGTTCTCAAGTGCAGCGGATCCCCCATGTCTCAATCGTCTTCTACGCGTACCCAGCCGAAACTCAAGAAGAAGCAGCTTAGCACAAGCCTAAGGATACCATTTTAGAGCAGGCAGTTGCTGTTGCGGGACTTTCGCAACCACAGCGTCGTTGCGAGTTCTATAGTGGAACGTTCGCTCTATATTACAGCTTCCACAGATTTACACTGTGTTTCTTTCCAGCTTAATCCGGATGCCATAATTTCACAAGAAACCTGGCTTTCAACCGACAGACATTTTCAATTTAAATGTTACCGTTCATTTCGTCTAGATCAGCAGTCAAGAGGACGGGGTTTAGAAACGAATCTCTCCAAAATTTTGCTACAGTGCTAAGGTATCTTTTCAGCAAATGTCTCCGTACTGTGAGATATTGCCATTGGACTGTATTCTTCTTGGGTGCTCTCCATTTTTAATAGTAAATTGTTATTTCTCCTATGAAGTACAGGATACTGGACCTCTGAACTTTCTACTCGCTGACAGTAAAAACCCAGTTCTTGTGACTGGCGACTTCAAATCACACCATGTGTCGTGGGGTTTTAGGACAAATCTATGCGGCAAGCGCCTTTTGTTGCATTTGGGTTGCAAGCCCCAAGGGTAGCGTTGGCCTGGCGGCCTGGGGCAAAGCTGGAAACATCCGAAGGTCCCGGCAAAGGAAGAGTCGACTGGCAACAGAACAACTTGTTTATTCTGGCATCGCAAAAGAGCAGCCGGTCAGGGCGACCACGTTACTCGAAGGAAGGAATCGAAGGCTCTCGTTGGCGTCCGGGGCAGCTCTTTATATACCCTCGGAGTCGAGGGCAAGAGGGAACGGCTTGGGAAGAGTCATCCGATACGGCGACGCTTGAACATGTCCAGGCGTGACGGGCGCGTCCGCCAGGCCGGCGCCGGTCAGACCTCCTCGCCTCCCAGTTGAGGAGCTCCTCTCCCCGGCTGCCGCGCTTTGACAAGCGTGGGCAAAACAAGCACACACACACACGCACGCACGACGACACGTGGCACTGAAACATGCCTGGACGCGCTTGGCGGGAGGCGTTGCGGCAGCGATGAACGAAGCCGCGGCGTCCGTTGCATCCGCGCCGGCTATACCGCGCGTCGTAGGTAGGCGAGACGTAACAGACCGCCCCGCCGGGAGAAGGAGATCCCGATGGTCAGGGGACTGCATCCGCTGTCCAGAGGGATGTCGCTCGATGATGCTCGTAACCGAAACCGATCGTCCCTCGACGTTGCTTGAGCGCAGCGCACAGAGAAGGCCTCGTTCTCGGGTTCAGGATCACATAGGACACTGTAAAGTCACTTCGGGAGAGTTGCCATTTTTGTGCTCGTTCCCAGCAAGCGTTAGAACTACGCCGAAACGCAACCGCTCAGTCAGCAAGCACGAGACAACCCTCACTAAGCTCTGCCAGGCTCTTTCCCCTTTTATACTACTGCCTAGTTCCTTACAGTAGTCAAGCAGCACTCAGAACGCGTCCACAAATTAGAAAATTGCACTAGAAAGCACATAATCACTTTGAAACACTAAACAAAAGCAATATGTTAAAAATCCTGCCTCAGGAAGAAAACATCAGTAACCAACAACTTTGAGGCGGATTCCTACGTTAGGGGCTTCGACTTAAGCCATCGGCGTTACCGTTGAGACTCCCCTTTTTGTAACGCACCTCAAAGGAATATTGTTGCAAAGCGAGGCTCCAGCGCAGGAGGCGGCCATTTTTGGGAGAGATGTTCTGCAGCCATTGGAGAGGGCAGTGATCCGTCTCAATGATAAACCTCGAGCCGGCTAGGTAGCATGACAATTTCTGAACGGCCCACACGAGACACGCACACTCTTTCTCGGTGGCGCTGTACGCCTGCTCACGACAGGTCAGCTTACGACTAGCATACAGGACGGGGTGTTCCACTTCTCCATTGTCCCTTTGGCACAGTACAACGCCCATGCCTCGCTCACTAGCATCGCACTGAACAACGAACCCTTTGGTATAGTCTGGCGATCGTAGCACAGGCTGGCTTGTTAGGGCGCTCTTTAGGGCGCTAAAAGCTCTCTCCTTTGTCTCGCTCCAGACGACTGTTTGGGGCTCTGTTTTTCTTAGAGCATCCGTCAGGGGAGCCGCGATATCGGAGTACCTGGGGATGTACCTCTGATAGTAGCCGGCGACACCCAAGAACGACCGAATATCGGTCTTCGTGCGCGGTTGCGGGAAGTCTCGCACGGCGGCCACCTTTATTTCAGAGGGGCGGCGACGACCCTGTGGAATCACGTGACCGAGGTAGACAACCTCGGCCTGTGCTAATTGGCACTTGGGAGCCTTGACTGTCAAGCCCACTTCGCGCAGGCGGGTTAGCACTGCCCGCAAGTGTGCCATATGCTCAGACCAGGATGCGGAGAATATCGCTACGTCGTCTAAATACGGTAATGCGAATTCTTCCTGTCCTCGCAACACTTTGTCCATGAGGCTTGAAAAGCAGTATGGCGCGTTCTTCAAACCAAAACTCAAAACTTTAGGACGGAATGTTCCCATTGGTGAAATGAACGCCGCATACCTACTAGCCTCTTCTGTAAGTGGAACCTGCCAATAACCCCTGACAAGATCTAGGGTGGAAATAAACTGAGCGCTACTAACTTTCTCAAGGCGCTCCTCGATGTTAGGGATCGGATAAATTTGATCCTTAGTGATGGAATTGAGCCTGCGGTAGTCGACGCAAGGACGAGGTTCCTTGCCAGGTACCTCAACTAAAATCAAGGGGGAGGTATAATCACTCTCACCCGCCTCAATAACACCGAGCTGTAGCATTTTCTTTACCTCAGCCTCCATAATATCGCGCTGGCGGGGTGACACCCGGTACGCCTTGGATCGTACTGGCTCTGGGGAGGTAAGTTCTATATCATGAGTAAGGACAGAAGTCCTACCAGGCCTCTCAGAGAACTGACCTTGAAACTCTTGTAAGAGTTGGTGAAGTTCGGTTTTCTGCTCAGGCGACAGCGGTGCTTTACTGAGTAAGTCACTAATGACCTGATCAGTGTCTTCCCTGTTCGTCACTGAGCCTAGTCCCGGAAGCTCGACCGGAAGCTCTTCGGGAACGTTTACCATCATACACACCACTGCTTCCCGTTGTCTATAGGGTTTGAGCAGATTACAGTGGTAAACTTGCTGTGCTTTCCGCTTTCCTGGCAGACTCACCACGTAGTTAACATCCGACAGTTTTTGAACAATCCGTGCTGGGCCCTCCCACTGCACGTCGAGTTTGTTTTTTAGCGATGTGCGCAATACCATTACCTCATCGCCCACCTCAAAACGACGGGCCCTGGCTGTCCGATCATAATAAACCTTGGCCCTCTGCTGGGCCTTTGACATTGCTTCACTTGACAACTCCTGTGCCCTTCTTAAGCGTTCGAGGAGACTAAGCACGTATTCGACCACGACTGGGTCGTCGCCCCTGCCTTCCCACGAGTCTCGAAGCATGCGAAGCGGAGACCGCAGCGAGCGACCGTACACCAGCTCAGCTGGCGAAAACCCCGTAGCCGCATGCGGCGCGGTCCTTAATGCAAACATCACCCCAGGCAGACACAGCTCCCAATCACTTTGTTGCTCAAAACACAATGCTCTCAACACGCGCTTCATGACGGAGTGGAGCTTCTCAACGGAATTCGACTGTGGGTGGTACACTGAGCTGTGTAACAGCTTTACCCCACACCTTTCGAGAAAGGCTGTCGTCAAAGCGCTAGTAAACACTGTGCCCTGATCTGACTGGATTTCCGCAGGAAAACCAACTCGCGCAAATATGGACAGTAGTGCATTGACTATCTCAACTGAGCTGAGTTCTTTAAGCGGCACTGCTTCAGGGAACTTTGTCGCTGGGCAGATCACAGTTAAAATGTGTCTGTACCCCGTGGCTGTTACCGGCAGAGGTCCCACTGTATCAATAACGAGCCGTCTAAAAGGCTCCGTAATGATAGGCACCAACTTCAACGGCGCCCTCGATTTGTCCCCTGGTTTGCCAACCCGCTGACAGGTATCACATGTCCTCACAAAGGTTTCTACGTCACGAAAACACCCTGGCCAATAGTACTCTTGCAAGAGACGGTCCTTAGTCTTCTTAACTCCTAGGTGTCCGGACCACGAACCGCCATGCGACAAGCGCAACAGATCCTGACGGTAGCACTGAGGCACGATCAGCTGATCGAATTCGACTCCCCTGCGGTCTAGATACTAAAGGGCGTGGGTTCGAATCCCACCGCTGCCACCAGTTGTTGCATTTGGGTTGCAAGCCCCAAGGGTAGCGTTGGCCTGGCGGCCTGGGGCAAAGCTGGAAACATCCGAAGGTCCCGGCAAAGGAAGAGTCGACTGGCAACAGAACAACTTGTTTATTCTGGCATCGCAAAAGAGCAGCCGGTCAGGGCGACCACGTTACTCGAAGGAAGGAATCGAAGGCTCTCGTTGGCGTCCGGGGCAGCTCTTTATATACCCTCGGAGTCGAGGGCAAGAGGGAACGGCTTGGGAAGAGTCATCCGATACGGCGACGCTTGAACATGTCCAGGCGTGACGGGCGCGTCCGCCAGGCCGGCGCCGGTCAGACCTCCTCGCCTCCCAGTTGAGGAGCTCCTCTCCCCGGCTGCCGCGCTTTGACAAGCGTGGGCAAAACAAGCACACACACACGCACGCACGACGACACGTGGCACTGAAACATGCCTGGACGCGCTTGGCGGGAGGCGTTGCGGCAGCGATGAACGAAGCCGCGGCGTCCGTTGCATCCGCGCCGGCTATACCGCGCGTCGTAGGTAGGCGAGACGTAACACTTTGGGACTGGGTTTCTGATCACAACCTTATGTGCTCAAATTCAGGATCGGCCACTTATCTTCGCTCACACACTCAATCTGTTTTAGATCTCACGTTCATTAGTCCTGGAATTGGCGTAACGAATTGGTCGACTGTTGATAGCGGCCCCTCAAGTGACCATATACCTATTCATTTTGATATCATATGTCATGTTACTCCGGCGTTTTCTCAGTTGCGGTCACATGTAAATTATGACAGATTTCAGACGGCGTTGCGCTCTGCCCTTGCGGCAGTGTCTAACATCGCCGAGGTCCACCAGTCAGCAAGCATATGTCTGACTATAGAAGAGTGCCGTAACAAGTCGGAGTTCCTGGTGCGGCCAACAAAAGGGAATTCTTCTACCTGGTGGAATGCGGACTGTACGAGAGATTACAGGCGGAGGAAGGCAGCATGGAAAAAGCTTCTTCACAACCAATACCCAAATAACTGGAATGATTATAATTTCATTGCAGTCACCTTTAAACGCACAGTTTTTCTCGCGAAAGACAAGTATTACTCGGAACGCTTCGATTATCGTCCAAAGTCGGGCAGCCGACGTGCACTATTCGGCTTTCTACGAAAAAAAAACTCACGTCCTCTCGTAATTTACAATCATTAGTTATATCACCTAAAGACGCTATCGAGGTGGTTGAATCATTGCCACGGGCTTGCAAAAGCGCTTCTCGTCTCTGCTACCTTTGCGACCAATGTTGTTTGTGCCAGTGACATCAAAAAATGCCTCTAAATTTACTCTATCGGAGCTTTCCCAAGTTGTACAGAGATTATCAGCTGCTGCTCCCGGTCCTGATGGTGCCACTAGAAAGATGCTCAAGATTCTTTTTGAAGAGTCTCCCGAGTTCTTATTACACCCAGTAAACTATTCTATCAAACACGCTTGGATACCTCCTGAGATGAAGCTGGCCAAGGTGATCCCGTTGCTTAAAAATCAGGGTGGAGGCTATGAATTGGATAATATTAGGCCAATTTCTTTTACATCAAACATGGTAAAATTAACAGAAAGGGTGTTACTTATTCGGGTGTCAGCCTTCGTGGACAGCAAAAATATACTCAGTCCGTGTCAACTCGGTTTCCGGCCACGGTGTTCGATATGGAATGCACATGCTGATCTTGAGAGCAGAATTCTCCTTGCTCGTCGTCAACGCCAGGTCGAGGCTTTGGTTACGCTAGACGTCGCCAAAGCTTACGAGAACTTCATCAAGCTTCATCCTGCAAGCTTCATTCTAATACATATCCTGCAGTCTCTTCAGTTTCAAGATCATTTAGTTGCTTGAATATCTGCATTTCTCTATAACAGAAAATTGTTTTGCGTCCATAATGGTGTCTATTCAGAGAGGTATAAACAAACGCGTGCTGTACTGCATGGAGCTGTTCTTTCTCCTGTGCTGTTTAAAATTCTATGAGCTCGATTCCTCTCCATCGCCATGCTCGCACTTACGTCTATGCAGACAACATTGCGTTTTTTTTGCGGCTGCGCCTGATATAGATTCTGTCTATGATCAGTTGCAATCGTATCTAAGTACTCTTGAGCACTGGTTGACCAGCTTACACATGCCTCTCTTGCATGTCAGTTACAACCAACACCTCAGGTTCCATCCCTAAAATATCTAGGCGCGATTTATGACGACGAACTCACCTGGGGGCCCCACATTGACTATGTCGCGGTGAAAGGGGCTCGTGCCGTGAGCATGTTACGTAGGCTGTGCAGTCACCTGTGCGGAATGCGCAGAGATGAGATACCAGTGATTTACATAATATGTGCCGGGCCCATTTTAGTATTCGGATCTGTGCTGTTTTCAGGCTCGGCTACATAGGAACTTCGTCCTCTTGTCCTTTTGGAGAGGGAAGCTCTTTGGATCTTCCTTGGCCTCCCCAAATTCGTTGCTACCAATGTGCTGTACCTTAAAGCCCGCATTCCACCTCTCTTATTTTGACTTTACTTTTCTTATATTGACTTCACTTTCTCATTGCGCATTCTTACCTGAGGGTCTATGAATCACATTTGCACAGTTCGCAAAGCATTTTCTGTTGCCAGCCGACCTACATTTTTGGGCCCTCTGGTCTCGTTTTCATACCTCACAATTAGTGTTTGTGCAAAGATTACTTGAGCCTTTAGATGCGCAAATTTATAACATCCTTCCTACGCTAAGCAGCGGGTCCTCTGTCCACACCGTTTTCGACAGCACTTTCCCCCAAAATGCAAAATCTTTACCACCCCGTATTCTAAATGGACTATTAGAAGATCGTTTAACGACCCTGCCTACAAATATTGCAATACCAACGGACGCCTCGCAATGCGACGAAAAGGCAGGCGTGGGAATATTCTCTCCGCGTTTAGACTGGTGCTTCTCACGGCGCCTTCCGAATTTCACCCCTATTTTTCAAGCACGGTTTCTGGCAGTAGTGCTTGCTCTACTCAAGCTAGGGCCCTCTATTACCGCAGTGGCAGTCATTACCGATTCTTTATCTTTGTGTTCGTCCCTAGCATCGCATGTTGACTGTCTTATTTTAAGCACATTCACATCCCGGCTTTCGTCGAATATGAGCCTTGTTCATTTAATATGGGTACCCGGCCACAGCAGTGTGACAGTAAATGAGATTACCGATATCGTTGCGAAGGCTTCCCTACGCGGCCCCGTTTGGCCTTTCCTCCCGGCTACATCGTATATCGCAGCGTCTAGGTTTCAGCGACGTACGTTATCAAGCGCGCAAGACACAGCACTCTTAACATAAGCGGATTATCAACATCGGAGATATTTCTGGAACAGGAAAGTGTGTCGACCTCGGCAGCTAGGAATATCTCTGACAAGGTTCCGATGCCGTATCTCTCCTCCAAATTTCTATTTACACAGGTCTGCTTTGGCGCTTTCTCCCCTGTGTGCATTTATCCTTGAGCCTGAATCTATCGATCATTTTTGGCTCCATTGCCGCCGTATCACCTCTTTAGGAAGAAGGTTGCTGAAAGAGCCATTGCAGCATCTTCGCCTTAGTTTGAGCAGCCCGCTCTTGCTATCATTTGGCGCCACTACACTTGGGTTCAGCCACAGATATGTTTGTACCGCAGTTCAAAACTTCTTGCTGGAATCTCATCGACTGCCTTCCTAAATGTTGCAATATTTTCTTTTCTCTGCATTATTACATTTTGACTTAAACAATTCTTTTTTTTTCACTCTTTTCCATCCCAAAACTTATTCCTTTTCAGTCCATGCCCTACTTGAGGTAGATTTCACCGGTGATGCTGAGCCGCGTGCTTTTCTTTTGCCTTTATTATGTACAGGTGAATAGCAACCTCTGCCTCCCGATTCTTGGCCGATCCCTCAGTGTGGGTATGGGCCATCTTTTGTAAGGCTAACAACAACAAGAAAGGAGACGCTTTTCTCCGGCCTGATCCAGAATTCCTTGAATACCGTCTCTGAATTCACTTGCGAAGTAGTCACGATTGAGAAAACTCCGAGAGCACGAGCCCGCTTTTATCCATGACCGCTCAAGTCACCCCGGCAACTCTCTCGGATGGCACAGCATTCGAAGAAAACCTGCGGGATATCATCCGCGACATAGTAAAGGAAGAACTTCTTCGTCTGCTACCTCCTTCCAACCAACCTAAAGCAGCGATGCTCACGGGAATGGTCTGCGAAGAAGGGTATCATGCGCTTTGCTCCCGTTACTGACGACTCCTACAGAAACTCAAGCCATGTCCTACGTAACCGCACTATGCAGTCCAGCGAACCGACGAGGCCCCCCAAGCCCCTTTCGACTTCGACGAGAACCAGCTGTCCTGGAACGACGGATCCTAGACCCCGGCCGACCACCCTACGAGCGGCGCTCAAGCCCTAGGAAGTACGACTCATGGAGGACTCCCCCAGCCACCCGCTATTCTTCCATCGCGGTGAGCCCGCCCATATCCTCCAGCATAGCCCCTATCGAAGAATGTGCCTCGGGGTCTTCTACAAATCTCTACGACCACAACCTGGCCAGCGATCGCGCGAAGTCGAGGAGACACGCCGGGCCGCTCTCTAGGTGGATGTCACCAACATCTGCACTGTATCCATCAGCGCGCCGCATCTACGACTCAGCCGCCAGTGGGACATTCCCCTGTTCCGGCAGGGGAAACTTAAGGTAGCAGCATTACGCTTCACGGCGAAATGATGAAGATACTCCAACGATGACGCCGCCACGCACTGAGATGAAGGACACCACGTTAGGGCTCAGCAAAGCCATGCCGACGCCGCTGAGTACTGTCAAGAGGACGCGCCCCATCGACGATTCGGAACGGCCTACCAAGCCGTGATATCACACCGAAAGTGACGTGTGAAGCGAGTGCACGAACTAGCGACTTGGAGGTGACTATCGACGGCCCCAACATCACTGTCTGAGTGGACAAGGGAGCAGAATGAGCGGGCAGTTCACCGCTCAGCTGAAGAAGACCGCTTGAGGCGGCCCTCAGAAACGTGCACAGCTCGAGGCCATCTCAGCATCCCATCGAGATGATGTATTGCAAGAATGACATTCAACGGACACACGTACCTAAAACCTCCAACGGATGTCACGCAGTAGTGACGACACTCGGGCCGTCAAGAAGGCACCGAAAGGCTTCCAAGGAAAACTCTTCATTGGGCAGACTTGCCTGCACAAAAGTGAACCGCCCGGTGGTGGCGATAACAAAAACAACACTCGATAGATGTTGAGGAACGGAACCTCCCTCTTTCTCGGACTTGCCGAATTTAAAGCTGTCAAAGAAGTTCCTAGAGAAGACATTTATTAGTGTGGGCATAGAAAAATAAAGAAAAATAATGTTGCCCGGCCCTAGAGAAGACAGTAAAAGTAAATAAGAAAATCTCGAATAATATAGAAGCAACTTTGTGTGACTATGTATTTGAGATAAACCTAGCCGCGCCTCGCGCCGCAAAGTGATAAAGCCGCTCGCCGACGACTTTGAGCAGAACAAATAAATATTACGAGGATTCCAACCAATATTTCTGACTCTCTTTTGAGCTCATTGTGATAACGCAGCCTCGGGCCATGCCCGTCGGACAAAGGAACGTATGCGATTAGAGCGGGTTCGGCAATGACTGAGACGGGTGATATGTGCGTCTTATTTTTTTCTGTCCTAACCGGGACGCCCCCTGGCGGCAGAGGCAAACTGTAGTCTTATCGCTCTACTGACGCTTCCTACTGCGGCACCGGTGCTGTATACGAGCGACAACTTCGAGCAAACGCTAGTGAGATGTTATGTCTGGTGGGCTGCTACTCGCACATGTTCACGAATGCAGAACAAAAATCTTGCACAATAGCGAAAAAGGCCATAACATTGGCGCTAGTGGTAAAGTGCTTTTGATAGTACGTCGAAGGAGCCAAGTTCAAATTGTTTAGTGATTGTTGGGCTCTTATTTGTGTAAGCTTTCAAAATAGAAAGCGCTACTATCTCTATGGAAAAAGGATGGGAACTAGTGTTGTTAGGCGCCGACGCGCTTTCCCTGCTTTCTGTCCGAATCTGTTTTGAAATTAATGGAGCTGTAAACACTCTAGGAATACCGATTGGCGCAGAAAAGTTTTCTTATTCCACCTACATTAAAAAGGAAAGTCTTGAAGCTTTATCGCTGTAGCCCAAAGTAGAGCAGAAGCGGTGGGAATGGCGCGACGGCTTTTTTCGCAGATAGTAAGATGAAGGAACGGTCAATGATAAATAGAATCTTAAATACTGATGTAACTCTTGACCGCGATACAAAATAAAATCAAAGGAATGACGTCACGCATACTGTCATGGCGTTGAAATATGCGAGTTGGCGCGGTGTGTGTTGACTGTGCTGAACAGAAGAAAAGAAATGAAGGCGTAGAGGGAATACTTTTATCTGCATCAAAGAATGAGCCCGGTCGGTAGGCAACTAACCAGGAATGAAGTTTAACACTGTAATGAGGCTTCCGAACCGTGAAATGTTTAAGGGACTTAAATGCGAGTTCTTGAACACCTGTTCGGAAGTCAGAAGACGAGCATTTTCACGTTGGGCGCTATACAGAGGCAGAACTGTGAAGTTTTCAGTCTGCTACCATTATGCCGTTAATGGTATCACAGTTATCCAGAAGAAACAATAAACACATTTTTGTTTGCAGGACTTAAGAGTTAAGAGGAGTAGCGAGTGCACACGAGTGCTCTATAGGTTGCAGTCTTCGGTTTGCAGCCGTCTTTCCTGCCAGCAGATCTGCCTTAAAGGCAAAGTTTATACCGTGATTTTGAAAGAAATAACAAAAATGCGTCATAAAGCGACCTATTCTGCTGGGATGAGACGGCTGTTTTACTAGCATCACAAGACAAAATGTGCCTGCTATTGCCACTGACGACTTTGCCTTGTTGCGGGAGTGTTGTGGAAGGTGGTGTCAGTTCGCGATCGTAAAAACGGGTAGACGATTGGATCAGTTGGTGCTTCATAGTGGCTGACAAAGTCTCGCAATAAACCCAAGAGTTGCTGGCGTTATGTATGTCCCATTTTTTCTTCGTCCTTGGTGATGTTTCGCGCTGTACGCCGGCCATCGTAAAAACGGTCGCTACGATCGGCGTCATGAAGGTCATTTGGGACGCAACAGATCACGACACGCAGGAGACCAAGAGGCGTCCGCAACGCTGTTCCGTATCCGACGACAACAGGGATTGAAGGAATGTGGAGAGCCAAAGAAGACAGAGGGATATGTCGCCGCGGCAACCATAGAAGATCATGAAACTCAGTAATGAATGGATGCTATAATGCCTAACAGTTTGGAATGTTGAAGTGCGCCATCTTGATAGTTTATTTGTCTAGTAGGACACAAGAGGGAAATTTCTAGCCCTTACATTACAAGCATTCTTCTATCAATTTTTTATTCAGTCCCCTTGTTGTCAGCAGCTGCCGCCTGTGAGGTCAGATGTTTACACGGCCACCAATGTCATTTGCCGGCTCGGATACCAAAGGCTGATTCGAGCAAAGACAAAGAAGCAAACGATTAAATCGTGGAGAAAAGATTGCACAAAGGACAGCGTCGTAGTTATGCTTACATTTTTACAAGAGTCAACGCCGACCGACTAGTTGCTTCGGAATTTTCAAATACACATGTGTTGAAGTACGGGCAAAAGAAGTACATTTCCGCATTATTTTTCTGGAAACGATGATATATTAATCTGTAATACGCGTGCAGTACGTCCTTAATAATTCAGCTACCTCCACTTGCCGTAGTATCCTTGATGTGCTTGCTTAGTGCACTGAAGTGTTGCTTGCGCATGGGATATCTCAGCTGTGCACCGGCGATGAAAGACGTTGATGTCCGCGAACGAAATTATTGAAGGAATGAAAACATAAATAAAAGTGCCGCGCGCTCTAAGGAAAGAAATTAGTGACTCGTTTAACAAGGTTGGAGTATTTGAGACTTTCAGGTTATGCTGGAATGCAGAAAGAATCACCGTATCAAACGTTTTGGAAAGGAAATGAAAAGGGATAGGGTTTTAACGTATCAATTAAAAATTAGGCTTTCAACGTAGTTAAGCTGAGTAGACGTGCGAAAGCATGTGATTAGCCTAATTGGCTCATGATTTTGCTTAGCTGGGTCGTCGGCACTTCTGACGACGATATCATTTCGATAGCAGCATTAGTTGATGAAAAGGATGACGTGCAATGCACAGCGCAAGAGTTTGATCGAGCTTAGCACGAGGCGTGATCAGCTACGGCGATAGCATAGCGCTCTCGTGCACTGGCCAACGAAGCTGATCTGTTCGCGCCATCGCTGGTACGAAACCCAGTGGCTGCAATATGTATTTAATTACGTTATTTAGGCTCACAAGGTCAAGTCAAGGTCAGGCTTCAGCGGTGAAACGACTTTCGCAGCTTTGATAGTGAAGTAAAGCTTTCGCTCTAAAAATGCCCGTCAGACTTTCGTGGCAACCGATTTTAAAGGATATTTGTATGAATTCAGATGTGTAGCGGTATGCTTCCCAGGTGGCGATTCATGATAGCGACAAGCAGACTCAGCCCTTATCGCTTGCGCTGGCGTAAATCACACACACAGCGCTTGCGTCGCTGCCCTGTCACTTTTCAAGCAGCAGCACACCCGGCTAAATGATCTGTTTGTTTGTAGGCGGAGCGTTAGAGAGCACTGCAATCGTGGTGCCTAGGCGGGTATGTCACGGGGTATTTTTTTTTGTATTTCGGGGTCATTTGCAGTAGCGGAAAAAACACGATACGTAATGGGTCATACGAGGCCAAGCGTCTCAGACGTTCCGCTCGACCATCTCCAAATTGTTCGAAAAAATTCATGTAAAGTTTCCTAAAGTGCATATTCAAAGCCTGAAATATTTTTGCCGAACAAAATTTATTTGCGTGGTGAGGGCAGTTTGAGTATATATAAAAGGCGTGAAACCAGGCGCTGCTCAATAATTAATAAAATATCCAAATTTTAGAAGACACTTCACAATTTTCTTCATTGACATTTGCACAGATTCTGGCTATCGATATCATTCAGATCGTGCAGCTTTATACGCCATATATATTTTAAAAAATCGAAGAAATATATGAAAACGGTACCATTTTTGTCGTTTCTTGTTTTAAATATCAACTTGCTCTCGGAAATTCGAAAAAAGCCATTTTGGTTTTCTAGATGTCTAGTATTTATAACAAATATTACAGGTGTTGAAACTCTGTACATCGAAGTAAAAAAATGGTACAGTTGCCAAAAGTGTGTTTTGACTCAAAAACGCTCGCTAATTTCACCCTGGGGTATTCCGAGTAAAGATACAAACAATAGCGGGTTACGTAGAACAGTTTATTGCCTTTCATTTCTAGAATTTTTTGGGTGTAATTTTTGTTTAAAGCGAGAAAAAAAATTTGCATTTGAGCTCTCGCGCAGCAAGTTGCGTCGTCTCTAAACGCCTCTTCACCGCAGAGCACGACACCTAGCATAGCACGACAGTTTCTCGTCGTTCGCTGCCGTGCATTTTTAGGGCTGGAGCTAAAGAAAATATCGCCTGACATTCGGCGAATGGTAGGCAATAAACGAGATCGTTTTGCTTTCGAACTTTTAACAGACCCGTTTTGCTGCGGGCCAGCGAACAGAAAAAAAAAAACGAGGGCATTCAGCGTGCTGTCTCGCATGGACCACGAGGAGGGATGATCAGCTGGCATGGCAGGCGTATCACAAGTGCTTTATTGGAGCGCACGGGAACGAGCTAAGTGCACACCGTTGCGGCGAGTAACGCGAGACGCGCTGGAGGTGAACGCGGCCCGCTCGCCGGTAGGTGGATGAAAAATGGTTCGCCAGCATAGTGGCTCGTCTACAGTTGTCGCTGGAGTATTAACGCAGAAATTTCACTGATTAAATCAAATACAACCAAGACATCACATCGGAAACAACCGGGCATGAGCTTCTGACAGCCACAAAGGTCAAGTACTACCACGTGGTGATGCTGCGTCGCGGATTGTTTCAACACCGCATGATTCTGGTCATTTCCAGGTCAGCGTCTCGCAAGCTTTTATGCTGGTGCTTACGTCTGCCATGGCGCCGACAAGAATGACTGACTGCGACTTGAGCCTGTGCCGCCCCTGCAGCGTTAAGAAAATCTTTTCAAACGAATACCTGTTCGACTACTCAACGTTCCCACGCTTGCCTGCAGTGCAAACTTCACTTAAGAACATAAACTATACATTTCGCCTGGCCACAGTGTCGTGCTCTGCGGTGAAGAAGCGTTAAGAAACAACGCAAGTTGCGGCGCGAGACCTCAACTTCAAAAATTATTTTCCCGTTTTAAACAAAAATTACTTCGATAAAAATTGCCGCAATGGAAGGCAATATACTGTTCTACGTAACCTGCTATTATTGGCATTTTTACTTGGACCACCTCAGGGTGAAATTAACGAGCGTTTTTGCCTCAAAACGCACTTTTCGCAAATTTAGCATTTTTTTTTTACTTCGATGTGCACAGTTTCATCACCTGTTATTTTTTTTATAGATGCTAGACATATAGAGAAACAAAAAGGTAATTTCTGAATTTCCGAGAGCAAGTTTACATTTAAAACAAAGAACGACAAATATGGTACACTTTATTGCTTTTTTTTCGATTTTTAAAAATATTTCTGCCTTATAAAGCTTCATGCTCCGAATTACATCGAAAGGTAGAATCGGTGCAAATGTCAAGCAAATAAATTGTGAATTGTGTTCTAAAAATTTGAATATTTTATCAATTATTGAGCAGTGCCTGGTTTCTCGCAGTTTCTAAATATTCAAACCGCCCTCACCAAGCGAATGAATTTTTTTCGGCAAAAATATTTCAGGCTTTCATTACGAACGTTCGGATAACTTTACATGAATTTTTTCGAAGAAATTCTAGATGGTCGAGTGCAATATCTGGGACGTTTGGCGTGGAATGACCCTAGTAGATGTAAAGTTAGAAACTGTACAATCGGACGTTTTGCTGCAACTTTATGGTTGAAATTTTTGCCTAACCTTGTTGTTAGCGAAGTTGGTAAATCAATCTCGACTAATAATGCAATTAAGCAGGATACAGTACATAGTGTGACTTGTTGCAATAGCCACAAGCATTTTGTCGCGTCGTCTTAGTCTGCCTCTGAGCACTTCTAAACAATGGCTAAACTTAGCTGGGACACACCCTGTAACATATATATATATATATATATATATATATATATATATATATATATATATATATATATATATATATATATATATATATATATATATATATATATATATATATATATATATATATATATATATATAAGGCTCGCTTACACCCAGTAAACATAAATACCCACGAGAGCAGCAGATTGGACAGCCGTCGCCGTAGCTCAGTTGGTAAGAGCACCGGACGCGATATTCGGAGGTCGTGGGTTCGGCTCCCACCGGCGGCATGGTTGTTTTTTCTTCTGCTTTATAAGTAATTTTCTTTAAGCGATTTATTAATCTAAGTATTATTATCCCACTGATAAGCATAACACATTAATAAAAAAAAAAAATTAACGTTCCCCTATGCACCTTGGTTTCGGTGACTGTTGGCTCCCTTCATAAATTTGTCAAACGGGCCCCTCATTTCCTTTAACTTGTCTGATATATATATATATATATATATATATATATATATATATATATATATATATATATATATATATATATATATATATATATATATATATATATATATAACAGCGTACTTGGCGGTTAGAGACAAAATGCTAGGTTGAGAAACGCTTCATTTAGACAGAGACTTATTTCAAGTACTACATTTTGGACAGAGCCTATGACATGCCCACGGCAAAAACGGAGCTTCTTGATGCCATATTTAAGCAAAGCAATATTCTACTTGTCTTCCAAAGAGAATTAACAGCAATGGCCGCCAGAAATGTATAAATATAAAGAAAAAGTAGCGGCATGTCCGTGATGTTCACAATAAGTGATGTGCCTAGTACGTGTTAGGAATGTTATCTCGATTTCCGCACTTCTTTGTTTTCGGGATAAATAATCTATTTCAAAGGCACCCCATCTGCCGTACGGTCGCAAAGTTTTTTTTCTCCTTCCGTTTGAAGGTCGCTTTTTCAGAAAAGGTCTCGCATTCGAAACACTCGCATCTGGATGTCCCAGAGCTGCGCGTGGGTTGCGAAAGTGCGGAGCGGTGGCCTCCAGATTGCTTTCGTCCAATTGGGGCTCTTACGTGCACTAACATCGCGCAGTACTTGGGGTCTCCTGCATTTCGCGTCATTCAAAGTGGGGCCGCCGCAGCGGCCGGAATTGAATCCTGTAACCTTGGGGTGAGCGGCGAAGCATCCGAAGGAACGTCCATTTTCTTGCGCTGTTGTACAGCCGAAGGTCTGTTATTGCTGTGCTACGTCTTTGTTGGCCCTGAGCTGGAGTTTGAGACGTAATTTCATGTTCCTATGTGAGCCGATTCCTCCGGGTTGAGTCCAAAGGCTGCAAGATGAAGGGAAAGAATACTAGGAGACCGCACACACGTAAAAAAAATAAGAAGGAACGCCGGCCAGCACCAAGTTTTCCGCAAGGATGTAGAAGGTGCAGAAGATGTCCCATCTGGGCGAGTAGTCTGTTCTCCGAGGACGCAGATGGGAGGAAAGCTTAGCGTGAATAATGGGGATCTATATATCGCGAAGGGAGATGTCAGACCGCTCGCAGCACGTGTCACCGCCATTGAAAAGCTGGCAGTGGTCCAGGAGCCTTTGTCCACGAAGCTATGACGCACCGAGTGCAGAATATGTGTTTGTATGTCCACTAACGCAAAACACACTTTCGCTATTTCGACAGGCGCCGTGGAGTGGGTGTAGAGAGAACTACGAGCACGGATACTGTCAGTATTCGAATTCAAACGCTACTATCCCCCGTCTTTAGTTTTTAACTACACAAAAGATGCTTTTAGAATGTTTTGCGAGCTTTCAGATGACAAGTTATACTTAGAAATGCCAGCTAATCAGTCATGTATGCAGTTATTTAGTGGCTATAGGTTGTTTCGTTTGGTTTAATTGGTTTGTTTTATGGTGATTTACATCTCAATGTAACTCAGGATATGAGGGAGGCCATATTGATGGGCTACGAATAATTTCGACCACACGTGGGTTTTTTTAGCGTGCATTGACACCGCATAGTCCACGAGCCTTTAGCATTTCGCCTCCGTAGAAATGTAACCGCCGCTGTCGGAATCGAACCGGCGTCATGTAAGCAGATATTTAGTGGCTATAGGTTGTTTGATTCGGTTTTGTTTGTTTTAGGGGGTTTTACATCTCAAAGCGACTCAGGATATGAGGGACGCACCATAACTACTGAGCCACCACAGCGGTTCGTATATGTCCTGTAAATGAGGCATTAAAAAGAAATTGGCTCCAGTACTGCGCAATTTTCGTCAGACAGTATTCATCGTTACACGACTGGATCGCCGAAGATGACAGTTAGTTTTGTAGGGAGACGTATATTTGTGATAGATTCGCAGGTAACGCAACTGGCGAAACGAAATCATTGGTACATGCGGGAGGTCAATATTGGGGCTGCGTTTGCGGAAAATCTGAATTGTGTCTTATATTTATTAGCTGTTTATTATTTATTTGTTCTTTATTTGTATGAACCCCACCCCTCATTTGAGACCTGACGTGAAGGGCGGGGTACATGCATGCATAAATGATCTTGGAACAACAAATGCACAAAGCAATAGAAGACAACGCAGAAAAATAAAGGCACTTGTAATCAGGCTAATCAGAGAATATGGCACAAGGCAAAAAGTGATATAAGCGTTCACATCAATATAATGCTTTGACCGCAGCGGTGGCCAAGTGGTTCAGCATCCGCCTCGCATGCGGGAGGTGCGGGGTTCGATCCCCAGTGCCGCCGGGCACCCACCGGTGATACAATGGGTACAAGCTTTCCCCTGGTCTGGTGCTCGGCTTATTTAGGGTGAAATGCTTGGGAAATTGGTCTTCGACCCCAACTTGAGAATTTGAAAAATACCTTGTGCCATGGCGCTCTTTGGCCATCGATTCCCTTGCGCCATAAAAATCCATAATCATCAATATAATGCTTTGAAAACGAAATAAATATCTGCATGGAGACATGCATGCAGCAGAAGTTTGAAAAAAAATCACGTTTTAAATGAGAGCACAATGTTGAAAACGCAAATTAAATAGCATGGTAATTAAAGCCGGAGATTTTCCATGCGTAAGAGAGGTCGCGTTTGATAGCAAATCGGTTATTATGATGAACAGTGTGTAACGGGAAAACAGACTAACAATCCCGACATCTTATCCAGATGTTGTCATGTGACCATAATTGAGGTATATGAGAGAAGGAACGCAATGACGTGCTTCACGCAGCATTTCTGGTGAACGTATTCCATTATCACAGCCTTCTGTCCTCGTTTTTGAAGTGGCGACACCTGGCGAGTATGAAGGTGGATAAAATTCACCGTTAAGATTGCTGTCTCTTCGCTTTGGATCATGCCAGTTCTATATTTGAGTGGATGGGCCTTTAACAATGTACTGCCTGTTGCGAAAATTCCGAGAAAGAGGCGCACGTGACCGTTGTAAGCTCGTGGCCGCATGGTGGCGCCATAATCGGTACCATCTATAGTTTTGCTGTTCAACATGTATAACAAGTCAGCGTTCCGCTATCGCTCACATTCTCGTTGAACCAAATAAACTGTTGCGTTTCGTCAAAAGACGCGTGCAGTGGCGCCCTGCCTACGGGCACGTCGGTCTGGGAACTTTTGCAGAGAAGTGTAAATTGCAACTTGTGGTGCTTAACGTTCCGAAACTTCACATGGGTTTGGGGGACAGCGTAGTGGAGGGCTCTGGATTAATGCAGACCATCCGAGGTTCTTAACGTGCGCTCACATCGCACAGCACACGGATGCCTTTTGCGTTTCAACTCCATCAAAACGCGGCTGCCACGGCCACGATTGAATCCGTGGCCTTGGAATCAGCAGCCCAACTAACGACAAGGTCACTGAGCTACCGCAGCGGATAACTCCTGCAGAAAGGCGGTGCACTCAAACACCGTGATAATGTCGGCGGCATATCCTGGAATGATGAAAAAAAGAAAATGAAAGCATAACTATGAAATGCGACCCTTACATTTTGAATTATCAGCGTGCCTGCGCTGTAATATTAGTCGTAACGTTTTTTTTCGGCCTGGTTGCCTTTGGGCAGTAAAAACTTAACTGTCAAGGAGCACAGTGTAATGAGTACCGCTGTCCTTGACAAGGGTGGTTTTTCTACCACCAATCTGATTTAGGAAACATGCTTAAGTGCTTCAACTAGTGGGTGTGCCCCGTACAGGGTGGAGTTTCTTTTTGTTAGCATCACATAGTCGAAGTTGGCCGTGGTCACCACCATCTTTGTTCGACTACCATTTTATTGAAGAAGTCTATGACTGTTCCGCGCGCTTTACATTTCTCTGGATAATGGAGAACTCCAAGCGCAGCTTCCAGGAGCATAACCTCAGCTTAGTAGATGTGCGAGCATTGGATCGTCAGGTATTTAGCTTGCTGGAATTCTTTTTTAGCGCAGAGGGACACCACATGAAGGAACAAACTTGACGGACAGAGCGCTCTGTCCTGTCAAGTTCGTTCCTTCCTGTGGTGTCTTTCTCAAATAAAAAACAATTCCAGTAATGCACCACAAAGCCTGCAAAAACGCTCCCGCAAGTTATTTAGCTTGTGTCGCTAAACTTACACAGACCACGCGTCACGCTGACGCCCGAAGTGATGTCACGCAAGACGTCACCACCACGCGCCATGGCAACGCGAAGGAGAAGACAAATTAAAGCTTCCACTTCCTCCCCCTGACACTCCTCTCCATGCACTTAACCCAAACTAAACCCCGTTTTCTGAAATTCTCCCATTCCAGGCTAACGCGGAGTATTCGCTTTACGGATTCTTAACCATCCAGTCAAGTTTTTTATTTCTTGCTCCGATGTGAGTGTTTTCTGCGACAGAGAAGACTAGGATGCTTTACTCTTAATGCACACGGCTGCCCGTACACAAGACTTTAATGCTTCGGTTAAGAGAGGGCGCATTTTGTGATCCCCTTACACGCTGCCGGTTGACGTATGGTCGCATTCGCGTTCTGAGGGGCCCGAGCGACGTTCCGTTGCTGCTTGTTTCGCACGGCTGAGGTCACGGCCAAAGCGGCGGTCGATATACACTGCGTCATTCATATCGCTCAGGGCACCATCTGGGCGGTTATTTTTCATCGCGAGCTGAGGCAGCACACGCACTTGCAGCTTGACATGGAGTAAAAGCCGAAGAGTCGGGAGGGCGAGAAGCCGCACGCCGCTCCATTATGCATTCACTGCGAAGGCAATCGCAGCTGAGGTCATGTTCAGCACAGTGACCTATTCGTCTATCTCGTGCGTCACAGTCTGGTGGTTTAATTGCACGGGCGGAGGTAGGTGACGTATTGCGAAAAAAAGTATTCTTTCATTGCTGCGCGTTGAACAAAAAATATAAACTGCGGGATGGAGGACATGTTCGCTGTAGGTTGTTTCGAAATACCTTTAAACAAATCAAAGAAGCGAAGCAAGCAAACACAAGTGCACTGCACCCTGCAGCATGTTTGTCGTTTTAGCCACGCGGAGGCTTAGTGCCTATGGCATTCGGCTGCTGAGCCCCGGAGACACGGGATAAAATCCGGACCGAAGCGGCCGTATTTCGATGGAGGCAAGATGCAAAACTGCGTCTGTGCTTGTGCGATGTCAGTGAACGTTAAAGAACCCAGCTTGGTCTAAATTATTCCAGCGCTTTCCACTATAGCGTCTCTCGTAGATCCCCATGGGTGGCTTTGGTACTTTAAACCCCTAATACTATTTTTGTCGTTTTATATGAATTGCGCGAAATTTTCGTGGTCGCTTTGTGCACCAGGGTCACGCTTCGTTTATTCTAGTTAGTATATGCGTTTTGTGAGTGATACGTTATGATTTATAATTGAACCGGCACCTGTAAGGAAAAAAATTTTGGACACTTATTGGTGGTCGTGCTCAAGTTGTTGCAGGTGTAAGCACGGCCAAGCCAACGTAGAGACCCGCCCGTTATTTTATTTATTATTTAATTTATTTCACAATACTGTAGGCAGCGCCGCAGCCCAAGCAGGAGAGTTTCCACAAACTGTGTGCGGTTATGCATATATCATATACACAGTTATCCAGTTATCAGGGAGCCCAATTTCTTTTAGTCTTTCTATGAGCAAGCTGGGCGGACCACGGTCAAATGCCTTGGAGAGGTCTAAACAGAGCCTGAAAGACAGCGCGGAATTAGCACGATGGCACTTCACGGCGCCTCTGTCAGGCCGACGTTTCGGTCGAGGTGATTCGTCACCCGCGAACAAAACGAGGCGGTTTATCGACTGAGCTGCTTATGTTGTTTTGCCGAAAGCTTCTTGGACAGGACTGCCTCGCCCGCTGCGATTCGCACTTCATACTATTTTGCTTGTTTTATGAATTCTATGCCTTTTATAGGCGTGTTCCCCCGTATTTGCAGTGTATTTTTTCATCGTTGGTAAGAGGCATGAGGTGAGTGCATTCACGAAGTTGGTCGTACGTTTGTCAACAGCCGTCCGCCAAATGAAGTGCAGATCACCCTACGCTTTTTCCTTTTCGTTGAGAAGCCCATGCGGGCCATCAGCAGCAATGTTTTATAGAGTACAGTAAGCGTCAAGTACGGGGCTCCGTAGAGTCGCGGGAGTGCAGTGAAGAAAATCCTATGAAATCTGGTTACACAAAACAAAAATTGTGGCTCCATTGGCTAGATACCCTGTCAGCTATAATATTAGTTCCAGCGGAAGCAGCATTCGTGTCTCCTCATGGTTTCTTATTCCCAGTGCGATAAATTATGTGACAGGTTTTGTTCACGGCTGTAAACATGTTACTGTCGGTGCGGTAGTGAAGTGGATGCGGTGTCGTCAAGATATCCTTCATATTGGCTCGCAGATCTTTCCTGCCAGTGCGCGAAAATGAAAACAAGAAAAATAAAATGAGATAGCTATATTTCTCCGTCAGATCAGTGTTTGGTATACCGTAGCCACTTTTGTGCCGTAATTATGTGTTTTCGGTCTCCACGGTTTTCCCCTTATCATTTTGTATACTTGCTAGCTCTGCTTTAGAAGTGATTTTCTCCTTATTTTGTTAATTCTCACCGTTTGTCCTCTCTCATGTTCTATTCCTGCATGTTTTCTTCCTAGTCTTTTTATTTCTCGATGGTTGTGTAATTATTACATCCGGTTTCATGTTTTATTGCAATATTTGATTCATATATAAAATTCCTTTTTTTGTGTATATTCTTGAGCCAAACTCAAAAATGGTTGAGTTTGTGACGGCTATGCACTGTGAAAAGCTCGTAAAATAAGATGACGCGGGAAGGAACCAACTCAAGAGCTAATTTTAACTCTTTATATTTCCCTGTTTTAACTTGTTATTTTTTGAAGCGAAGAACATCACTATGCTAGGTAAAGCAGACGTCGCGTATTCCGGACTGGAAACGGGCAGAGTGGGCATGTAATGCGAATGCAAGCAAAAACGCTTCTACTTAAGGGTGACGGAGTGGATACCAAGAGAAGGCAAGCGTAGCAGGGGGCAGCAGAAGGTTAGGTGGGCAGATATTAAGAAGTTTGCGGGTATACGGTGGCCGCAGCTGCAAAGGACTGGGCTGAAGGGAGACCCTGCTCTTTGAAAAAAAAATTTATTAACAAAGTCAAAATTGTGCAATTTACATGGAGTATGTATCTTTGTGTGCTGATTCTAAATATGTCATTTAATTTGAAGTGAAAGTTCTTGTACACTTGTGTACAATAATTTATGCAAGTCATTCGGAGAGATCATTAAAAAAGTTTCCCTGCAGGGAACTTGCTGAAATACATGCCATTGATTTATCTTTACCTGAAGGAGTTCAATGAGGGTAAAATTATCATTCTGTTTGTTATAGAAGCTGAGTTATAGGGATTTGAATTTGCCGCTTCAAGAATGGGAAGAAAATTTGGTATACCTGTTTCTGGAGTGGCAACTTACAGGCCTTATAATTCAAGTTCTATGATAGGCAGGATGATAATTTTACCCTTATTGCACTCCTTGATGCCAAGAAAAAGCAATGACATACATTTCAGCAACTTCCTTGCTGCGAGCTTGCTTGAAAGCTGTCTCCAAAAAATTACACAATATATTGCATAAGTTCACAATGACTCGTTTTACACATTTAGAATCAGCATATTTAAAATATATATCTAGAAGTTATATATTTAGAATCAGGATTTAAAACATATTCCCCGAAGAATGCATAACAGTTACATCGTTAATAATTTTTTAAAGACCTTGGTCTCCCCTTAATTGGAGAGACATGAGAGCGGCCTTTGCCCTGCAGTAGGTGTAATCAGCTTGATGATGATGATGAAGAGGCGTGTTTTTGAGTTGGCAGTACTAGAAATGAATAAGCAAAGAAACAAACAGCTTAACCCTAAAACCGATAGCAAGAGCCTTCGGTGCGAAAATTGGCAGTCGCCAGCGGAGAAGGTGCGTCGCATGTTTTAATGCGGAAGCATTTAGGAAGTTGTCTATGGAGAAATTTCAGGCTTCTCTGTCACGAAATACTGTGACTGGTCGGGAGAAGTCACGTGACATTGCGGCGTCATCACGACCTGGCCACCACAGCAAGTGGCAACCGTCATATCTCAAGTGGGCCACTAACTGCTTCACGGACCACCAAATCATGCTAGTGGCGGTACGACAAGACGTGCAAGTAGAGCAAGACCGCAGACCGGTTAATGAGATTTGGACTGGGATGAAGACGACCAAGAACAAGACTTTGGAATTGATTTGGACAGAGACGACTGCATAGAAACGGCTGAACCGCATGCGCACCGTAAACATGTGTATGTTGTCGCTGCTCCATGCCACCACGTATCAGCCCTGCTGTGGCAATACCTGTATAGTCGAAGAGTGGCCGGGGATAAAAACTGGAGGGGACACTTATGGCTCCGCCTTAAGGGTATGACGCGATATGGGTAAACGACCATACATGCAGAATTGGTCATTGTATGCTTAACATTCACAGATGCCTGAGAGTCCTCATACAAATCCTGGCACAGTGGTGCCGCGGTTAAGCGATGCGCCGCTGCCCTGCGACGGCAGGTGCGGCCTCTGGTGGGGCTTGTGTGACCCAGGTTGCTCTTGCCTAGCAACCTCAAGCTAGCTACCAATCATTAATTGAACTGCCCCCTGTCACGGTGCAGCAGTTTGCCCACAGCCCAGCGGGCAGGTTGTGATGACGGCACAAGGTAACCTAAATGCTGTCGCATTTTCGTCAAGGGTCGCCGCCGCGTTGGCTCAGTGGCTATGGTTCTCAGCTGCTGACCCTAAAGACACGGCGGCAATCCCCGCCTCGGCCTTCGCATTTCAATGTAGGTTAAATGCTAGTGTCCCGTGCACTGTGCAGTGTGAGTGCACAGGTAGTCGAAATTACCCGGAGCCATCCCCTACGGCGTCCCTTATAGCCTGAGTCGCTTTGGGGCGCTAAACCCCATACACCTCACCGCCGTCTTCTTCAAGAATGTGGTTAAGAAGGCCCCCAAGTTTAAACGGTATTGGTATGGCCGAGTCTTAAGGCATTCACCAGAACGGGTCACTGGCGAGCCTCAAACTAAGGCACGGGAAGAGGCTCCATGAAACGGACAGTTCACATTGTTGATTACAGACTAGTGCAGCGAGTGAAGTGCAGACTGACTCCTATTCTAGTTTACTGCTTTTTCTTTCCCGCTTCACCGCGCAGCAGATTGCTGTTGAGAAGGCGTTCGAGTTGTCCCGTGCGTTCATTTTAAAAATAATCGCACTGTTGCTTCGGGCACTCAAATAACCAGCCTCAAAAATGTCAGACTGATAGCAGCTGTTCGTTGACAACAATGTCGAGTGCGGGCACATCGGCGATTGATCCGCCTGCGACTGAACCATGAAGAGAAGCGCACGATTTGAGTAAATTAACATTGTGTCAGCAGATTAACTGTTACTCTCACTGCGCGAACCGACTCGAAAGTAAAGCATGGTGTACACTTAACCGAACCGTCGGAGAATAGCTATAAATATTTTAAGCAGAGCGAATGTGATGCATCATCGGCCTTACATGCATGTAATACTTCAAAGAACATGCTGTTCACCACTCCTATCGTCTCCTGCATTCAGCTAAGACGCTCTGCACACAAGAGTTTCGTAGTAATGACAAATTGCTGATGGTGCTGCTTTGCCCCAGACAATTTTGCTTCATGTTGATGACCATGCAGGCTATTTAGTGCGTAAACAATAATCCGATGGGCAAAATCGTCCTTTGTAAGTTTCGTTGTCTGTTCGCCTGCGCGAACGCTCCGTCCCGCTGCACCACCCGCTCTTCGTCGTCTTCTATGTAGCACTTATCACGTGATTCTGACCCGAACAAAATTCTCACCAGTGACCATTTTTCATTACAGATCTGCGATGTCGAGGACAAGTTTTGGCATGTTTGAAAAATAAACAAGGAAAATCGTCACAAAATCATGGTGGTTTCCGACAAAGTACGCCAACCGAAGAAGCCAAGGAGATGTAGACATAGACACTAGCATCGTGGCATGCAAAGTGATTGTGCTTGAGGCGTTTGTTCTCAAACGCAGTTAAGGTATAACTACAATTATTTTTGCGCACATTATGAACTGTATGTTGACGCCGGGTTATGTTTTCCTGCGTGAGGGCAGGCTTGCCTGCGACGTCACGATTCTCGTTGAAGATTGCATGTGTACTACTCCTATGCTTAACGCTTGTGGGGCCGAGGCATTGTGCCATTAGTTGTGAATTGATAATTTTTGTATTCACGTCGGCACCGCGTACATGACAGCTAACGTTGCGGTACTGATGCTATATATCTTATCCGAATACATGCAGCGACACAAGCATCTATCCTACAAAGAAAATAATTCTTAATAGAATTACCTTCCTGGCATTGTTTCGCATATTTTCGACAGTGTAGTAGCCGAAAAAGCCCGCTTCATAGACAACGATTGGGGCGTCGCTTTTACGCATTCAGTCGGACTCGCGGTGTCTTCAGACTTATCTTCTTTTGACGTCACTGTGACTGTGGAAAACGTTGCCCACGGACCTTGCCTCGTGTCGCCCAGTGTCATTGACCTCCTGTGTAGCTAAGTTGATGAAGAAGCTAGTAAATGAACGCTTATCGTGGTGGCTTGAGGACAGCAAGGCACTGCCAACATGTATGACAGGATTCCGCCGAGGTCTTAGTGCCCATGATAGCGTTTTAGACTTGGTCAGTCACATTGAACACCAGAGAGCTTTCGGCCTTTCCACCTTAGTCATTTTTCTTGACGTTGCGACAGCTTACGACAACGTGCTTAAGAGCTCAATTCTAAACAGTTTGCAAGGCATGGGCATACAGGGTCATATGTTAAGATTCATTTACAAGTTTATAAGTGATCGCGCGGTTCGTGTACGGTTATGGAGTACCTTAAGCACCGAAAGGGTTCTATCACGAGGTGTGCCTCAATAAAGTGTTCTTTCCCCCACGCTCTTTAACGTCGTAATGGCTAGCCTTCCCGATTCGTTGCAAAAAAATTACAGGCAAGTGCGTATGTCAATATATGCTGACGACGTCTGTATTTGGATTACTGGCTACCAACACAAGCGATTAACCCTGATCGCTCGACAGGCTCAACTTTCGATACAAGTTACCTTCAAGGTGTGGGATTGGGTCTATCAGTGGAAAATCCGGCTTTTTTCTGTTTCTAGGTGCAGGAAGACGTCAAGCGCGGTTAAAGACAGACCTTGGTCACTCTTGAATCCGCCAATTCAACCACAGGCGTTTCCTGGGCGTCATTATTGACTCCCGTCTGCAGTGGCGAAAAGCTGTCGACGCGATTGTTTCATCTCTATCTTCGCGTCTCATTGTGATCCGTAGAACTGCAAGTGAGCAATGGGTAAACCATCCTTCTTCAATGGTCAAACTTCATGAGGCACTGGTGGTCAGTCGCATAATGTATCAATTACCTTTAATTTCCCTCCCTGCATCACAGCTTGAACGTCTCGAAGTTGTCCACAGAAAGGGCCTAAGAAGAGCGATTGGAGTTCCTCAGGCGGCTGCGAACAAGGCAGTACTTCATGAGTCTCTATCGATATTTCTTAGCCTTGTCCCTTCTGAGACTACTAATGCATCTTGGCCGCCTTGGAGAGACGATAGCTGGGTGATCCCTTCTCCAGAGGCTCTGCAAGAGATATGAGTCGAAGGCCTACTTGGCACTTAATACTCTTAGTTCTTTTGGCCTTAATGTCCGAAGGCAAAGGAAATGGTTGAAACACCCCTGGTCTTTTCCGACCCTAGTCTGTGAGGTCACAATTCCCCATGTGAGCGCAAAGCGCAGCTCTCCTTTGACATCAACGCATTCGCTCGTACTTGAACATTTGAAAACAGAAGATGCCTGCCATCTTACAATTTTCACCGATGGTTCTGTAGACAAGGTCAAACATGCTAGTGCAACGGCTTTTTGCATTCCTTCTTTGGACTGTAAGTGGTCGGTACGTTTTGCTGCTGTCGTACCTCCACAATTGCCGAAAGTGTTGCCATTGAGGCGGCTTTACGGAAGTTAGGGTCTTCTCCGGCTTAACCTGTTGTCATCCTGACTCAAAATCTGCCCTCCAGAAGTTAGAGGGGGGTTCCCTACTGATGCCTTGTCTATAAGCTCTCTACGCTTAGTGCAGAATCTGCACAGCAGAGGCTTTACTCTATATTTCCAATAGGTGCCCTCTCACATAGGAGTCAGAGGCAATGAGGTGGCAGACAGCCTCGCCCATAAAGCTCTGTCAAGAAAAACATCTATAAAAGTACCTCAAGATGGAAAAAATCTCTACAGGAAAACGGTGCTCGATCATTTCAGTACCCTGTGGAGTGCGCCCCACAAGCCATGTGTGACCAAGGAACTGAGAAGATCCCAGGCGACACTACTACATCGAATTCGCACGGCCTCTGCTCGCACTCCTGCCTGTATGCATAAGACGGGCATAGCATCGTCTCCGCTAGCTCTTTATGTTGTGTGTATGGGGATATCGAACATTATATTATGTGCTGCCCAGAGTACAACGCGGAAAGTTGTGTGATTTTCGCTTCCTTCATGAAGACAGGAACCCGTCACAGTACAGTTCAGGACATTATCTACCCTAATGGAAACCAGACATGTAGAAGGGAGGTTGCACGCCTTCTTTTAACATTTCTGCAGGACACGGATCTTGTTTCTAAACAGTGACAGCAGGAACGGACTATGGCCTACTGTGATTGAATGTGTGCGTAGATGGTGTCTTCTGGAGTGCACTATGTTATACTGTGAGTGAATGTGTGTATGGATTGTGGCACTGCAATGACCTATGTTCTACTGTGACTGATATGTGCACAGATGGTGACTTCTGCAGTGGACTGTGATGTGGACTGTGTGGAGTGATTGTGCGCATAGATGGTGACTGCGGGAGGGGAGTGTGTGCTATTATAAGAGCCTGCGTGCATAGCGGGGTAAATGCGACAGGCTCTAGGACATTATTTACATAGAAGGGACGCTACGGTGGAGCGATTGCTGGCAGAATAAGCAAGGCTAACCCCACCTGTAGCATTCAACACCTCAAGTCAACTCAACTATGGGCAACGTTATCGCGGCACGCCCTTTATATGTTTATAATAAAGTGCCCATCTCCACCCCAATTTCAAACCCAACGTTTCGAAGCCGGCTCGGCTCCTTCCCTGTATATGTGCCCTGTATATGTGGGTGTATGAATGATGTTGGCGGCTTCTGTGGCGCCTTTTGATTGTGGGCCACTATCGGAGGACCTTGTAACGGCACTTGGCTGGAGACTTGGCTCTCTGGTAAACGTGGGCGCTTCTTCATTTCTTGCGCAAAACAGGTCTCGACTCACAGATACGACCAGGAACACACCTGATATGGTTGTATATGTTCGGACCGCTTTTCTATTCATATCGTCACCAAGGATAACCTACTTCCTTCTCCCCTTCCCTAATGCACTCTAGCAGTCCAGATGATCTCCCAGACCGACATCTCTGCTTTTATCTGAAATGGTCTCGCTCCCTCTTCGTCCCTCGAATGTGTTCTCATGTAGGGTGATCGCACTGTTACAAGTGTCAATAAGTGCTTAATAGTGCTTCACTGCCTGTAAAAGTGCCCGTGACACCGGTTGCGTTTTTAGACCGCCTCCCTGAAATGCGGGACTGCCTCGGAATGTAGTAAATCAACTTTACTTCAATAGCCAGTAAATCGTTTCAGGAGGAGCTTCTTTAATAACACCAAAAAATGATCCCTTAAGGATAGGCCTATAATTACGGGCCTGATTTTTGTCTTTCTTCTTAAAGGTTGGGACTTGGCAACCAAGAGAAGCAGCGAGTTTCAACCAATGCGACCCAGCCTGGAAGACGACCCTGGTCTAAAGTAGTAAGGGCGCGTGATGAAGTATGGCGACTCGGCCAAACTTCTCGGCTGGCCATGCGTACGGCGCAGGACAGGACCAGTAATGAAGTCGGTGGTGGCCTCCATAACGATGCAGGGGCCGCCACTGCGACCACCGCAGTGGGGAACACGGCATGGCTGCGGAGTACTCTGCCTTCCTCGCCGAGGCTGGGAAATGCGTTGCGGCCTCTCAGGCCTACAGGTAAGCCGTGTTGATAGAGGGATTCAAGTAAAAACTGAAAATATACGAAAAAACCCAGAATTCTTTTCGGAGGCGACCTTACAGTGTGCTATAGATCTTTCCCAACTGATTACCGCCATATTGTTCGCTGGACGGCTTTTTTTCACCTGGCGCTACCAACTACTCCCTGAATGTCGCCTTATTGTTCACTGAGCCCCTGCGCGGCCCTCCCGCAGGCGTGGTGGATTAGTACCGCCAGCCAGCCAGCCTTCAGCGGCCCAGCCAGCAAAATGGAGGCAACGGGGAGGCAACCTTTCCAGCCTTCATTTCTTTCAGCCCTTCCTGCTCGGTGCGGTTCGGCCCCATGCCACTAAACATCAAGCCTTGCATTGGGCGAAGAATATAACAAACGCACAACACGACGCGCCGCTCTAGCTCTCTAGAGAAGTGTGTGGACGTCTGTACATACGATTTTCGCCGTTGTTGCTTTCTGAGCTGCTTTAACCCCTCTCTGAATTGATCTCACCGGCTGCGGAATTTCCCGTAGGAACCATTGTTCCGATGGCACCCTTCCACCTCTCACAAAGTCGGACAGCCGGAAAAATCGAACTTGCCCAGGACCGCAGTGATACTCAAGGTGACGCTTCAGACGGAGCTTGCAGCAGTGTTGAACTTGATGCTGGTTAGAGCGTACGAGCTTTGAGTTGCGAACTCTTCACTTTGCAGTGAGACACGAACCGCCTTTGCAGGCTGAGTGTTCGAAACTGGGTTTGCCCCCGAAAGGGCGCAGCGGGGTTTTCGGAGCCTCCTCCAAGCACACACCCTTGAAGAAGCCGGACGCCAGGCCGAGGGTGGCTTGTACTCATTTTTACCGGTGGGTGTCCGGTGGTGGGTTTCGAACCAACCACCTCCCGCAGCTGAACGGGCGCCCAGACCACCACTCATAGCATCCCTCATCGTTGCTGAATGCTTGCCTGTGGCGGACAAAGGAAGTTGCAGGGCGTCACAAACAGGCGAGCAGACGGCTTGTAGACGTCGCCTCGTCCTGACAACCGGCAGAGACTTTTCGTGTATAACATGTATTGGGAGTATCGTAATTGGTGCGATCAAAATACTCTACTTCAGAGTACACACAGACATCTTCCGGTGTTTTGAAAAACGCTGGAAAGATGTCAACTTGGCCATACGATTCCGAAAGTGACGGGACCTGACCCTGGGAGCTCCGGCGCACATCGCCTGCCCGGAAGACGAAAGCAGTGAAGGACGATTTAACGTGGTTAAGCCAGATATGAACTAGAAACTAGGTTTTCACTTGGGTTTCGGTTCGAAGCTCGGTTTAAGAGGGAAATGCGATAGCTATGTGTCCTGGATGCATTGCTCGCAGATGGAAGTTGGTGAAGACGACGACATCTAAAGCACAGCGCGAGAGACTGGCAGTTAAACAGGCGGGATGTTCGGCTGCGGCGATGACGTAGTGGGCTCACGCAGTGGCCAGCGAAGCTAATCTGTTCGCGCCGCCAAGGGTGCGAAACCCACTCGCGGCCATCGAGTGTTCTGAATAGTTGACCATAAAGCCTGCTGACACGTTGCCCGGTGGGCAGGTTGCCATCCTCCCCCGTTGCAGGGGGTGCACCTACTAGAGAATGCGGACAGAAAAACATCGGTGAAATCTGAGATCGCTTTCTTATGAATTGCTCCTCAGCGACCAGCGAAACATGCCAGTAAGGTCCTGGTCGACCTGCGGAGCACGCATCCTCCTCCGCAGGGCAAGAAAAGCTGTGACATGTCGGTCAGTGGTAATCGCCAGAAAGGAAACAGGTGTTTTTAAACTAAGAGATAGCAGACGAAGTTTTCTCGGTTTGCTGAAGACCGATTGGGTTCCTCTCTGTCGTTCAGGGAAGGGCAGTTAGATCAGCGGTCGCTGTCCGCCTGAATGGCAAAATCGCATATACTGAAGGCCCTAACGGCGGAAACTCCGAGAGCTGTACGCGTTACCTTTCCCAATACCGCTGTGTGGAGAGACGAATGAACGTGTGCTTGCTGTTGCTCCGCGGCTGTGGTATTGGAAAGCTCTTGCGCAGCGCAATCCTTCCGGCCCAGTTCATTTTTGTGCTAACTAGTGAGTCACGACAAAGTGGTTTCAAGGGGTCTTGTTACAGTCACCTCATGTATGAAGACTGTTGCACAGTGCCTGGTCCTGTCTTGTTACAGTCACCTCATGTATGAAGACTGTTGCACAGTGCCTGGTCCCTTCTTGCTAGGGAGACCCGCTACGTGCTGACGAATGCAAACGAATGCTCTCTGTGCAGCAGAGAAAGCTGTGTGCCGAAGTAAAATCGCGTGAGCGTTCGTTGTGTATGACCACATTCCTGGCGACGGTGCGCAGTGTCGATGGATGCCCGGCCCGTGCTGATCCCGATCGTCTCATCGGTGACGTGCTTTCCCATCGTGGCCCTGGCCGTGATCTGCGCACTCAGGTACCGGGCGCTGAGGCTGCGTCGGAAGGAGCTCCAACGCCGGCTGCGGGCTGGAGGGTACGTGCGGCCCAACCAATCAGATTTAACAGTAATATGGATAATAGTTTTCAATGTGGTAGAATTAGCAGCTGTATTGGAAACAAAATACGTTGTCGGCCACACAATTCCCGGGACTGGAAGTGACGTCAGCAGGCTGGAAGTAACCACTGTATGTTTCGATCTGTCATTGCGTACGTGTCGCCACCTGGAGAGACTTTCCGGGAAACACTAAACAGCGGCTGGATGACCCGAAAAGATATCTGGTTGTGTGCAGACAAATGTGCAGGTATCTGTAAACACAGCCTTCTCTCAAACTCAAGCGCAACTGGCAGAACGAAATGCCTGGTACACGCGGGAGATCAGTATTGTGGCTGCCTTTAACGAAAAAGAAATATTTTTATTTATTTATTGACTATTTATATTTATTTGTTCTTTATTTACGCGCACTCCATCGCTGATGTGAGGTTTCGTATCAGGGTTTCGCAGGAGTGGGTTGCACATAAATGTTCCTGGAACAAATGCACGAAGTGTTAGAAAGCAACGCAAAGAAATGATGATGATTATGGATTTTTATGGCGCAAGGGCATCTACGGCCAAAGAGCGCCATGACACAAGGTATTTTCGATTTCTCAAGGTGAGGTCAAAGACCCATTTCCCAAGCATTTCACCCTAAAGAAGCCGAGCACCAGACCAGGGGAAAGCTTGTACCCATTGTATCACCGGTGGGTACCCGGCGGCACTGGGGATCGAACCCCGCACCTCCCGCATGCGAGGCGGATGCTCACCCACTCGGCCACCGCTGCGGTAACGCAAAGAAAAAGGTGCTTGCAAGGAGGCTAGCCATAGAAAATTTCAGCCGGCACAAACTGAAATAAGAATTCACAGTGATACAAAACTGATAAAAATATCTAAATATATCTGAAGAAAAGAAAGGTGCATGAATGCAAAAGAAAAACGCTTGAGAAAAATGAAGGATTGAAGTGACAACACTAAATTGGAAGCGCGATAGCGCAGAACAGTTAAAGCCGGAAATTATGAATGTGAAAAAAAGCTCTCATTCGATATAATATCGGTTATAGTGATGGACATTGTGTAATGGCAGAACATAGATTAACATTCCCGGCATTTTAGCCCGACTTTGCTGGCGCGTGACCATAATTAAGCCTCGTCTTTGAGGCATACGACAGAGGAGACGCTATGAGATGATCTATGCGGCATTTTCGGCGAATAAATTCTATTATCACAGCGTCTCGAAGTGGAGATACCTGGAGAGAGTGAACGGGAATAAAATACACGTTCACACTGCTGCCTGTTCGCTCTTTTGACCCTGCCACGTCTTTATTTTTGTTTCGATTGACCCTTAACAATATACACATCATCATCATAATCTTCACCAGCCTGAATAAGTCCACTGCAGAACAAAGGCATTTCCAATATCGCTCCAATTATCCCGGTCCTATACCAGCTGCTACCACTTTATCCCCTCAATTTTCATAAGCTCAAATACCCAACGAACTTTCTGCCGCCCCCTGGTATACGCTTGCCTTTCTTGGAATCCATTCCGTTGCCCTTAAGGACCACCTGTTATCTTGCCTTCGCATTACATGCCCTACACAAGCCCATTTCTGCCTCTTGATTTCGACTAGGATGTCATTAACCATCACCCACACTGCCCTCTTCCTGTCTCTTAACGTTGCACCTATCGTTTTCATTTACATAGCTCACTGCGTTGTCCTTTACTTACGCTTTCCGTTAGCAGCCCCTGTTCTACGCCATAGGGGAGTACAGGTAAGATACAGCTGTTATATACTTTTCTGTTTAGGGATACTAGTAAACTGCCGATCAGGATCAGTGAGCACCTGACAAATGCACTCCACACATTCTTATTCTCCACGTGTTATCCCTCTCGTGGTTCGGGTCAGCGGTTATCACCTGCCTGAAGTGGTTACATTCCCTGACAACTTCCAGTGCTTCGCCGCCTGCCGTGAACGGCCGCGCCCTTCCTGAACTATTGAACATTACCTTAGTTTCTCGTTATTAATTTTAGACCCGCCGTTCTGCTTTCCCTGTCTAGGTTCTGCATCATGCTTTGATATTTGACCTTTGAGTTAATTAGGAAAGAACTGTCGTGTAGTGGTAGTAGTAGTAAAAACATCTTTATTGACAGGAAATGAAGTCCCCTCAGGTGGCACCCCTAGTCCGGAGCACCACCTGGATAGGGGATAAGGAATGGCCTGGCATTGCCAGAACATACGGCAGAGGGAGGGGTATTCTCCACAACAAGGACACCGCGGTGAGTTAAGGGATAGGGGGATGTGGGAGTACAAGTGAGGGGCGTAGGTGCGTGTCTGCAGCTCTCGCCACACGACGACCTACTTGCGGATAAGTTTAGGGTGGAGTGAAGGGCTACACTGGCGAGCAATTTAAGGATTGGCCAACTGGACAGGGAAGGCGAAAGGCTCCGCCTGGGGTGGGCTGTGGGTCTCCCCGGCAGCCCCATGCGACTACTCTCTAGCAAGCGGGCTCGTTACCAGTTGCGTCCGCATGCCCAGATACTCAGACGAGCCGCATGGAACCAAGAGCCGAGCTGAGGAAGTGCTCAAGTGGTGATGCAGAAGATGTAGGGAAAGTGTTATGAAGAAATTTCTTGCACAGAGTCTGCGATTTTTCGAACTGTCGTATATTCGTGACTTAGTCGTTCATACCACCCCCCCCCCCCCCCCCGCCGCCGCACAGAGCTCAGCCAGTTTCGACGCTTCCCAAGAGTTATGTCTGTTTATAGCCCGAACCACTGCTGTCGGGACCACAGTTTATGTGCGCGTGTGTTTATGCGAGCAGTGGTTCGCGCGCTCGGCAGCGAGAGCCCACGCAACGCGCGTGACTGCCTCGGGAGGCCAGCGTCTCGCCGCCGCCTCTGGTCTGCATTCTAGGAGAGTCCCCTCCCAGCTGTCGCCCGTAACCTCTAAACTGTTACGTATCTAATAAACCCGGATATAATACGGGCAACAAGGTGAACCATTAGTCGGCCAACAATTAGGCTCCGTCTTCCGTTCCGTGACGACGTATGCAACTATCGTCAAATTCAATTAGTTTACGCCTGCACAGCCTGCAGCTTGGCCCGTCTACCTAGAGAGACTGCAGTTCTCTTTCGAGGTGAAAACGTTACAACGTCGGACAAGAAAATGGCTTTCGTCGCCAGCGCCTGTAGGTTGCAGACGCGCAGAGTCGATTACACTTGCCTAGAGTGCTCGAGAGGTGCCATCCGGGGGAAATAAAGCGGCATTCTAAATCAGGTATTGACTTTCACTGATAATGGTTGCGCTAGAGAGCAGCAGAATAGACACGTGAACGCACAGGCACCAGCGCCTCACAGCTAGCAAAGCAGCTGCGAAAAGATTTCACTTCATTTGCTCCGCAGCACACCGTTCGCGCGCTCTAGACAAGTGTGATCGACTCTGTGAATCATTATTCGCTCCCTCTGCGCAGTCAGGGCTCCACTCGAGGGACCGTACCGGGACATCGCGGCCAAACTGAACGCCCTCTTTGTGAATACGCCCTCCGTGACATTAAAGCGATTTCGCTTCAACAGGCATGAATAGAGAGTGGACTAATCCGTTCCGGCTTATGTCCCTGCTCTGCTTTGTCTCTCTAGAGACTGTGATTTCGGCTAGCAACTTTATTCTCTGTTACGCCACAGACTAGGCTTTGGAATTCGGGACGGAAAATACAATGCCGCCTCTTTTATGAGTCAGACTTGACCCTCACCAAATCAACAGAGCTTGCCAGAGCTTCAGAGGAGGCCGCCGCAAAGATAGCCGAGACCAGGGAAGAAAAATAAAAATTTAAGGGCGATGAATTGAACTTGTGAACCTTCTCCTCAATTGTGCGATCGTTCTGCAGCCTGGAGCACGGACCGTACCACTACAACCACTACAACCACTATGACACTATCATCATTACAACGGAATCACTATCATCTGTCACGGGAGGGTCCTTACTAAGCTGCTATCATGGGTGTTTCATTAGAGCTGGAGTTTCATAATAGTCGGTATTTCATTACAACCAGTGTGTCATTATAAGCTGTGTTTCGTCCTAGCAAGTGTAACAGGTGGCACCTGTCACTGTTGCTAGATGGAGGCTTTACACAGATTACGACGCCGGACAGTTTTCGCCATCATAACCCTCCCAATACCCTGCTTTAAAAGGCGACAAACATCACATTCTTAATGAAACAGCATAGCTCACTCTCAGCCCGCCAACAATCTAGGCAAAAGTTTTTGCTGGAGCTGCAGTGATCCCTACGCAGCCAGTACTTGCTAAATCGCGAACGCGCAAGGCGGGTCTAGTCGTATAAAGGGTCACGTTGTTACATCCGTCCAAAATAAAGTGGCTGCGGAAAATAAACGTCATGAAACAAAAGCTCTGGAAAACACCAGCGGCAGTCGCGCAGCAATTTGATCATCGAGTAAGACGCGGGGAACGAGTCGCGCATGAAGCAACAGGAATCTCCGCTGGACATTAAGCTTGCCTCAGAGAAAAATAACCTAGACTTTGGAGACAACCGCTACGACCTTCCAGCATTGTACCTACTTAGCAATGTGGCATAATCGCTAATAGCGACTTTGGAAGTTAGCGGCAGAACGACTACCCTGGAACTAGTCTCGGGATCTGCCTATTCTGTTGTTGGTTTAGTGACAATGAAGCATCTGGACAATGAGAGCAAGACTTGCGACCGTCCTCGCTTCGGCTGAAGTCATACGCAGCAGTTACTCGACCCCTTGGGGTGAGGCAATCGTCAGTGTAGTGATCAAGGATAAAACGTTGAACCTTCCTCTACTACCCGTCAGAAGACGAGGCACTAGTTAACTGGATTTAAGCTGGTTTGACGCGCCGTTGATCCAGCTAAAGGGACAGTACCATATTTCGGAACTGCCCACAAGCCCTCAGCGGTTCGGCAGCGCTGTTGTGACATAATTTAAAATATTCAGCTATTTCAAAAGAGACTGAGTAAAAGCCGCTGTCCACCGGTGCACATTGACTCCGGGCAGACTGCCTGGCGGCGATTTTTTGAAGCATGTAAAGTAGCGCTCCCACTTCGCGCAAAGGTCGATATTGCGACAACATTATTGCAGGCTAGTTGGTACATATTCGGCCTTAATTCCAGTGCTGAAAGTATATAACAAAGAAACCAAGTGGACAGGACACAGCGTTACCGCAATCGACATATTTGCAGAACAGGGTATAATCCATCCAAACAGATCGCCACAATGAGCCCAGCCAGTCGTGCCAGTGATCAAGAAGGATGGAAGCATCCGCTTTGTGTATATTACAGGCGTAACGCTAATAGCGATCTTCAGTGTGAAACGTACTAGCTACGGACAGGTAATTAATTATTTATTAATTTATTTAAATTCCTTCAAGGCCCTTGGAGGCATTACAGAAGGGAGTGGAATGCATGAAAAATATCTATGTGTATGTAATTATAACACAAGAATTGCGGCAATAAAGAGACCAAAAAATCGGAACAACATTAACGCGGCAAAATGCAGATTACTGGGAGCAAACATTCTGCGAGAGCAGATTTGAACAAAACGGAATCGGTGATTGTGGCAATTGAGGTGGGCAGGTGGTTCAATTCATTGCTTGTCTTGGGAATAAATGAGTGCAAATATGCGTTCATGCGACAAAAGGGGATGCCACCTTTATGAGGGTGGTCTCTACGGGATGAAATGTATTCAGGTTCAGAGACAAGCGCTTCTTTATGATGGCTATTGTGATGATAAATTTTGTGAAAGAGAGACAAGCGCGACACTTCGTAAGGAAAGTAGTGGAAGGTTCAAAGTGACTTTCATGTTTGATACACTAGATAAAGGAGAGTAGTTGTGAAGCATGAATCTTGCACAGCGATTTTGCACAAACTCCAACGTTTGAGTGTGACATTCGAGACCAGGATCCCACACCGAGCATGCATATTTCAGTTTTGGGCGTACGAGTGATTTATATAGTAGAAGTTTTAGAGAGTACGGTGCCATAGTAAAATTTCGCCTTAAATATCCAAGCATGCGATTGGCATTGCTGCAAATGGAGTTAATATGTGTTTGCCAGGACAGATTGTTGGTTATGTAAACACCTAGGTATTTGTAAGACGTTACGTGTTCTAGGAAAGGGCATCGATCTGGTAGTTGATCGACTGTTCTCTAATATCTCAGGCTGCTCGGTGTTTTCAAGTCTTTACATAGGCCAAGCTTATCAGCAGCTCATGGTCGATGAGGCCACAGCTTTGTTTCTTGCTTAAACGCACAACGGGGTCTCTGAAAGATAACAAGACTTCGCTTCTGGAGTGTCATTTGCAACCGTTGTATTCTAGAGCTATACACGGAATCACTGCTGACGGGCATGCTAAAGACGAAAGTGTACCTGAATGATATCGTTGTTGGCAGTATATACGGGGAAGAGCACCTTTAGAACCCCAACTCCGTACTCGTCAGGATGCGAGACGGTTTCGTCTCCTTCTGTGCTGCAGAAATAACACTTCTGGACTACCGCATTGGTAGTAAAGAAACTCACCCCACAGCCGAAAAAGTCAAGGCGACTCACGAAGCTCCGGTACTGAAAGACAAGCGCAAGTGGCAATTGTTTCTTGGACAGCTCGATTTCTATAAAAAAATTTCTGCACAGATCATCCACAACCTTGAACCACTTCGCAGTTTGCTCAGAGAAGGAGTAGTCTGGAAATGGACTGATGAAGAAGCCAGAGCTTTCTGAAAAGCTAAACAGCTTGTCTAGTCCTCGGCAGTGCTCACACTCTACGACTTTGACAAACCATTGCTGTTAGCCGGTGGTGCTTAACCTAACAGTATGATTTTCTTTGAACTATGTGGAACAAGCCGGTTGACAAGCACCAGTCAGGTTTGGCTCAATAACCGTGACGACTACTGAGCACAACTACTCGTAAACAGATCGCTAAGCTCTAGCAGTGGTAGCAGGAGTTATGAAGAAACATCATTAACTCTGCGGTCGGATATCATTTTTACAGACGACAAACCCTTGATTAGTATGTTGCGCCATGGCAAGCCGATGCAGGCAGTCCTCTCTGCGCGTATGCTGAGCTGAAATTTGCTTCTTTCCCAACACGTCTATAGACCAACAAAAGATACAGCTCATGCAGACATTTTCACCTGACTTACCCTGCTGCTAGAGGTTCTGCTGTTAGAGATTCTAAAGAAAAAGAGCGTGAACGCTCCCCACGTCGCTCCTTAATGCGAAAAGGTACAGTTAGGTCGCGGATGTTGGGTTGGATGACGTATATGCAAGGCCTGAAGACAAACAGCATGAACCTTACCAACTAAATTTCCAAAGACGTGACGAACTGTCCATGTACAAGGATTGCATCCTGTGGCGAAACAGTGTGGTTGCACCCCTTGCCATGCGACAAGCAATGCTGAATATTCTGCATTCTACGCATGTTGGTATCGTCTAGATGAAAGCATTAGAAAGAAGCTACGTTTGGCGGCCAGGGATGGACAAGCACGTTGAGCAACGAGTCAGCAGCTGCGGCACATATTGGCAATCTCGAAAACCAGCACTACAGGCTGTAATACATCCCTAGGAACCAACAAGCAAGCTATGGTTCATATTGCAAAAAGACTTCGCAGGTCCCTTTCAAGGAAATTTAAGACATTCATTCTCGTCTTGGACAGCTACTCGAAATGGAAAAAATGGCGAAATGGCATAGTTTCATCCACCTTAGCTGTTGCTATTGTATCGGGGCTGAGGAAATTCTTCACAAATGACGGAATGCCAGGTGTATTGTATTTTGTATTTGCATTTATTTCCATTCCAAAATGCTGGAAGTTGAGGAAGAAACTGCGTAGAGAAGGTTGAAAGCTATAAGCACCACACATTGTTCAGACAACGGACCCGCCTTCGTGCCTGAAGAGTTGAAGCTTTTTCTGAATCGCAACAACCTTCGTCACGCTCGAGTTAAATATTACCGCCCAGCGTCAAATGGCCAAGTAGAGCGACTTGTATGAGAAAGAAAAAAGACGCTACAACGTTACGGTAGAGAAGATGCAGAAGTGAACATTTCACGCTTCCTGTTCAGCAACGTATCTTATGAGGTACTTAAACTGGAAGAAGTGCCTCACAGCTCCTGTTGGGAAAACAACTGAAATCAGCAATCGATGTATTGCACACAAATCGCTGTGAAGCGCTGCTGAACAGGAAACTTGCAACAACGAGGCATCAAGGAAAAGACTGCACATTCCAACCAAGAGACGTCTTCATAAGAAACTTTGGCTCTTAAGGGCAATGTTGGTTACCAAGAGAATTCATTGCCCACTGTGCACCTTTGTCATTCGAGGTGGGGCTATTTGCTGCCAACGCTGGAAGTCATGTGGATCTTGTCAGAAAACGCACTTCAGACTTGGACTGCTTATAAGCTTCACAGCACAGGGACTGCGGCCAGCTGACTCCCGGATTGCACGCAGACGAAAGCCAAGATCAGAGAGACTGTGTACTGCTAACTGCTGATCATCGTCGGATGAAACAGAAGGCCCAAGTTTAATAACGGATGAACCGGCGCCGATCACAGGCACTGGCATACCCCGCCGTCCTTCAAGAGGCCGCTCAAACGGTCCGAAAAGTGAAGTGTCCAGGCTACTACGGGCCTTCTATGTAAGGAGAAAGAGATATTCGCGTGCTTAGTCGTCCACACTCCGACGCACAGAGCCCAGCCTGCTTCCCACGAGTTTACATCTCGAACCGCCGCCGCCGGTGTTTCCACAATTTATCTGCGCGTGTGTTTATACGAGTAGCGGTACGCGAGCAGGGAAACTAGAGACTCAGATATCCCCCGTAACGCACGTGACCACCTCGAGACACTAAATCGAGAGCTAAAACTCTTCCGTCTTCTCTGACGAAGGTTCCGAAGGCACTCAGTCGTGTTGGCATCGAAATTTGTATTCTCGTTCCTCTCGGCGCCGCCCGTGGCCCGCATTTTGGGAGAGGCCCCTCACAGCTCTAGTATGGAACCCGCACGTTTTGTCGGGCTTCACCTAGCTGTTACATATGCAATGAAGATGGCGCAATGTCGCCAGGCAATAGATAGTGTCCGTTAACTTTTATTCCGAACTTTTCCCAATTGACTAATGGTGTGAGTACGGTTTCTCGTCGAGTAAATTCTCGAAAGCTAGCCTGCTCCTTAGGTTGACTAAAGTTTAAGGTGGCTTGAGTTCTATTAGCAGTTACCTTAGTAATGTAGGCAGTGGACAGTCAGGTGATTGGTTTTTAATTTTTCACATCCTTGACATGCCTTTTCTTATTGAATAAGATAATATTTACGTTCTTCTATGATTGTGACTAGCTTGAGGTTTCAGTTTCAGTTCACTTGCGTCTTAAATATCAAAGGAGGTACCAATGTTGCTAAACCATCAAGAGGACCTCATGTAAAGAATTCGCATCGAAATATAAAGGGACCCGGCAAACAATTTCTGGTCGTATTCTAATGTAACAGATTTTAGGGGGGGTATTTATGCGTGTTCCAGTCAAGTTTAAAAGTTCTACGTAGACCTTATAATTTACAAATGATTTTGCAAAACTGCTGATCGGAGCCTTAAGACGGCACCTCACCTCGCGTTTTTAGCCGCCCCTAAGCTGTTGACGTAAAGTGGTACAATCTGGGCAAGCCTTCTGAATAGGCGTGCCCAAGCGACGTGGGCGGGATTAGGTTCAGAGGGGTGCAGTCCCGACCTGTTTTTTGTTTTTTATTGTACGTTTGCGTGTATGAGTTGAAGGGGAGAGAAGGAGCGTCATTTTTCATAACTGATATTTTTGTTCTAATGTAGCTAGCTTAAATTTTTTGCGGAGCGTTGATGAGTGAAAAAAATGCGAATCGCTCGCCGCGCTTTTCCAAATCTAAATAAATAGTATTGCATAGTTTCTTCAAGCAAAATGCAGCAACAAACACAATGTTAAATGAAAAATGTTAACAAACAGTTGAAATACAGTGCCGTTGATTAGCATACAGTGACACAAATATTCCCAAGAAGCGCACAGTTTCCGGCCCTTTTGGGTCCCACATGGGAAAATGTGGTTGGAGCAACCGTTCTTGCCTACGTCGGCTCCCTGTGAGGAATGAGTATAGTATAGCCTGTATTAACCTTATACGATAAAGGTTAACTTAGCCCACATTCCTACATCTAGCCTACACCGTACCCTTCTGCTTCAGAATATACAAAGGCGTGAGCTCCATGATGGAGAAAATGCGGCATAGGCAAATAATGCTGCCCGCTCAAAATCCTGAAGGTGCCACACCGGCCGTGCCGGGGCTAGAAAGTGGGCATACCCACAACCTTCCCACGTCGCCTCCTTGTGGAGTGCTTCAGGGCAAATGCAACACAAATGTGGGTTCTATGAAGGAAAACCTCGTCATTACCAATTAGCGCTGCCGATGCAATGCCGCAGTTGGTCCTATGTCGGTTTAAACGTAGGTTTAAACACATATAGCTAGCTAAAAATTTGTCGTATTGGGTTTAGTCTTAGGTAAAATGATGTTTTAATTAGGAATAAGCCGTGTATTATAATGAGTAACTAAGGAAGCAGCTCTGATGCAGTTGCGAGCGGTTTTTGTAAGATGCTAAAAATCATTAGTGATAACTTATACCAGAAAAAGATATCGTAATGGTAGTATATCTAAATCATTGAAGAAGGGCACGGTATTTTAGGAAAATTATTAAAGGTAGAACTTAAAGTGGTTAATTTTGCAGCCTTTGGAGATGTTGAACGCGCGTGGCGTTTGTGTTAATCCATGATGAAAGGCAATACTGTAGCTGATACTTGTAACGTGCAGCACGCACCACGCTTACAGCAGCATGGTCAGAAGAAAAGCCACCGTTTATTCAGGGCACGTCTTATATAGGCACGAGCACGCGCGTAATACATACTGCGCATCACTCATGCGCATCAATGCTGAATTATCACTACACGTGTCCGATACGTCCTTCCTCGGGAACAAGCAAAATTAGACACAGGTAAATATAACTATCAGTCACAGCTAGGTCACTTGATTCAAGTGCGAGCTTCCCTTCGCCGGTCCCTCTGAGAAGATCCACTAGTAGCACCCGGCCCCCAAAGAAGTTACATTATGATGAACACTTTAGTCAAGTGCCCTAGCTGTGACTGATAGCTATACTTATCTGTGTCTAATTTTGCTTGTTCCCGGGGGAGGATGTATCGGACACGTGTAGTGATTATTCAGCAGCGATGTGCATCAGTGATGCGCAGCATGTACTGCGCGCATGCTCGTAGCTATATAAGCTGTGCTCCCAATAAACGGTGGCTTTTCTTCTTGTCTTCATTCAACCCGAACTCGAAGTTGTTGAAGACGTCCGGAGCGTCGTCGCCCGCAATGCTCAAAAGGAGTGCTGCCTTCGTTGCTTCAGTCTGTGGTTGATCCGTAGCCGCCGTCGCCTGTAGAAGTAACTCAAATTTCTGCTTAAACGCTTCCAATTTTCTGCCACGTTACCCGCAAGACGCAATGGCTCTGTTGTCTTCCGCAGGTTCATAGTGCCCCGGACGCGGGAACGATTTCTGACACCAAATAATGTGCAGCAGGGACGACGCTACATCAGCATGGCCAGAAGAAGAAAACCCACCGTTTATTTAGGGCACAGCTTATATAGGCATGAGCACGCGCAGTACGTACTGCGCATCGCTGCTGAATAATCACTACACGTGTCCGATACAATACTGATGCATTGCGTGTACAGAATGGAAAGTTTTTAAAGCACAATCTCCCTACTGTGCTTCAGTAGACCTGCAGTTACAGGACTCCAACGAGTTAACAATAACGGGTGTGCGCACTGTCGATGACACCTAATTCAGCACCGACATATAAACGCTTGCGCGTGTTAGGAGGCTAACGTCGCGACCCGTGGACTGTAGGTGTCAGTGGATTACTGTAAGGTAAAACGTAAGCTCCCACGGCCCGTAGCGCATGCCCGTAAGCTCGTCGCTCACGCGGTTGGTTATGCAACCTTTGTCCGTAAAGTTTCGAGACTTCTTTACTTTGTTCTCTAGAAATGATTCCTCAAAACAGATGTTGGTGCTTATGTGTAGCGTTATCTTTCGGGCTAACCTGGGTTATTTATGTTAATCGCTGCGGCAGCCGTTAGATGGCACTGCATGCAGAAAAATACGTTGTCACTAGTCGTCTGCGAATTCTACTGCGAGTGAATGTGGAGAGATGGACGTCTATCTCGAACAGCGTGTAAACATAAAATTTTGTGTGAAGCATGGAAAGAGAGCCACACAAACGTATGAGCTCCTTCGTGACGCTTACGGCAACGATAAATCATCGCGGGCGCGAGTTTTCGAGTGGAACAAGAGGTTCGTTTCGGAGAGAACGTCGGTGGACGACGACACAAGGCAGGGACGCCCTTCAACTTCACCGAATGAAACCAACGTCACTTGGATCAGGGAAATCGTACAGGAAGACCGCATCATAATACTACGCATGCAATCAGATGCTCTCGACATTAGAAGACAAGATGCCACCAAATTTTGCGTGAGAACTTGGGGAAACGAAAGCTGAATGCCAGACTTGGGCCGCACTCTCTTACACAGGACCATAAGGAAATGCGGGCATGAGTGAGCGCTGATTTGCTCTCCGAGGCAGAGCAGGATGCTGTATTCGTCGATAGCATCATTGCTGAAGACGAAACATGGTGTTTTCAATACGATGATGATGGTGGATTTTTATGGCGCAAAGACATCTGTGGCCAAAGAGCGCCATGGCAAAAGGTGTTTTTCGAATACTCAAGGTGGGGTCGAAGACTTATTTTCCCAAGAATTTCACCCTAAAGAAGCCGAGCACCAGGCTGGGGATAGCCTGTACCCATTGTATCACCGGTGGGAACCCGGCGGCACTGGGGATCGAACCCCGCACCTCCCTCATGCGAGGCGGATGCTCAACCACTTGGCCACCGCTGCGGTCAAGTGTTTTCAATACGATCCTCAAACAAAGAGGCCGAGCGCCGAATGGCGGTCCACAAGCTCTCCGGCGTCGAGAAAGGTGCGGCGACAGAAGAACAAAACAGGGACGATGCTGATAGCTTTTTTCGATGCCAGTGGTATCATACACGACAAGTTCGTCCCACAAGGGCCGACGGTGAATCAGGAGTTTTATATCCGCGTGCTGCAACACATGCGTGATGCACTGCGATGCCATCGCCCTGGCTTATGGGCATCTGGACGATGCAGCCTTCTCCGCGATAACGCAAGGCCTCACACTGCCCTCAGCGTGCCAAAATTTCTCGCGAAGAACAGCATTACTGTACTTCCCCATCCCGCCATACTCGCCTGACCTCTCCCCATGCGATTTTTTCCTGTTTCCTCTTGTGAAGACAGCTCTAAAAGGTCGCTGGATGGGGAGCATGGAGGCCATTCAAGACATCGCGACAAATGAACTTACAGCCCTGACAAAAGGCGCATCTTCCAACTGTTTCCAAGACCTGAAGAAGCGTTGGGAGCTGTGTATAGACTAGAAGAGAAACTATTTCGAAGGGGTGCTGCACAAATCATTTCAATGTTAAACGCATTTTTTTAATGGACTCAGTCTCGGAACTTTACAGACAAAGGTTTAGTATGAGGGCCCTGTGACATATAACACCGGCTGTGGCCTCATGCATCATAAACTGAACACATCGCACGGCACTAATTATCATGGAGGTTCTAATAATCTGTACAGGAATGTATAATCTCTTCAATTCACACCTCTAGTGGTTTTCCATCAAACTGTCGATCATGCGAGCATCGAGTAGAACGTACATGAAGAGGGGTCAACGTGCATGATCTGCGGGCCGCAGGCACAAGTTTTACCTTTCTGTAATGAACCTCCATCGACAGCGAATAACGTTAGCCTTCTAACATACGGTAGTGTTTATATGCATGCGCATAGTCCACACCCATTCCTGTTAAGTCGTCGGAGTGCTTTACGTGGTCCATATCAGTCGCTTTTCCTCTTTGCATTCTTCTCATCCTGAAGTAGTTCTGAAGACGCCTGAAGGCGCTTTTAAAATAAAAAAAAAAGCGCTTTCTTTGGCGGGCTCGGTACGAAAGAAAAATTTGAACAAGGACTCATCACCTGGAGAGGGTAGCCTTTTCAATGCGGCAAACCTCAGTGCCATACACATAAAAGAGAAACAATTTTAAGAAATGTAAATGCATGAAAGGTACCGTCGACTTGAGCATGACGTATGCCGAGTGTTCGAATCGTCCATTGCGTTCACCTAGCAAACGTAGCGTGTAGTGGTGAGGCCTGTCCATAAAGCGAAGTCACATTGCAGATTGTGAGCATTGTGCTTTGCGGCACAGGCCTCAATCGCTTCGAGTCGCTAATTGGGACTTCAGTGCAGCGTATATGCTGCTGGAGACATTGTGCGCAATAGTGTGTCAAAGCACCTTGAGGGGTGGTAATTTAACCCATGGCCTACCGTGTTGAAACGATTTTTTGTGTAGGTTAACTTCTCACTTGCGTTGGCGGCACAACTACTTTCGCAAGTTTAATTCTATAGATAACTCTCCTTGGCTTCGATCACTTGTCCAGTGCGGAGAAGCGTGCGCAGAACGCGCTAGTTTTTTCTTTGCGTAATCCAACGCACGTTGGCGTACTATATACGCATGCCGGCCACTGTGAAAGTTTCACCGCAGAGTAGCGTCTGATAGTTTTTTAACACTGCAGCAAATTTCTCGATAAAATTTATAATAATTTACAACGTGCTTTGCGTAACTATATCATAGCTTGTTTTTTGTTTTAAATTGGAGTGATTTCACATTCGTACATCTTGCCAAATATTGGCCATGACGCCAGCTTCACGCGAGCTGGAATAAGTTCACATGCGTTTGAATGGGAAACTCTGAGCTGGAATTTAGAGCAGGCTTTGTTTTCAGAGGGAGATGCCGTGTACCAGTCCGGGGCTAGTGCAGCTTCGTGGAAACTTAAAAACTGTTTCTGCCAGGATTTGTCGGCAGCGGCTCTCATGTGGAAGTTATTTTCTGAGATCGACCCGAGACACACCGCAATGCAGAGGACACTGTGGGAAACAGTGCGCCCTCTCCTGAAAGCTCCCTGTGCCGCCGAGACTAGTCCGCGCAAACCAGCCATGGCTAATGCGGGACAAAAATACCGGTTTTCTCTTGGAAGTCGGTGTTGGGAACAGGCAGCGACACTCGCGACATATATCAGCGTTGAGCGTCACTTTGTTGGAGGGCGGCTCTCCGCAAGAGGCCTCCCTTCCGCGTAGGCGGCGAAGAGGCGGCACTTTGTTAAGCGCGAGAATATATACCGAGTGTTCCGCGGCGAGCGCAGTGTGTACAGCAGCGGCTGTCGCCATGCGGGGGCGGAATAAATCAGACCGTGCTTCCTCCTTCGCAGAATTGCGGAGCAGCCTGCCGTGCTTTGTGAATCGCCAGGGAAAGCGCCAGGAATTCTGCCTGGTTATCAGTGTCGCAGCGGCCTGAACGAGGATAGTTGTCCCGCGCGCGTAGGTGATAAAATACGGCGCTTGCCGGGGAGTAATAACAACCCTTTTTTGTTTGCCTTCAAGCAAGATATAGGAGCGCTATGTCTATTTAATGCAATCTTGGCCGATCTGTGGTAGACGATGCTTTTTCACTATAAAAGGAACGCAAAAGCTAAAAGCCCTTCTGCGCCTAGGACCGGCGGTCAAGCCGAACTGCGCTACGAGGCTTTCGTGTGCTCCCGCACTTGCCACGCATTGCTTAGGGAGGAGATCCGCGCTTATGAATGTTCCCAGCTTTGCAGAGCCGGGAGGAGTACGGAAGATGCTGCTATATGGCTCGGCGCTCGCTGCATCCAAGCGCGTTGCCGGCTGCTCGCCTTTCACGAGGTATTGCAAGGACGTACTGAGGTTTCATCAATGCAAAGCCTCTGGACATGGCGATTACGGAGATCATAATCATAAGCCGGCTCACGACCGCTGGATGGCAAAAACTTCTTTCAGTGATGTACAGTCAGGTCGGAATGAAACGTGAACGCGCAAACACGTGCTTTTCTAGTTTGCAGCGCCATTTTCCTTTGTAACCGGTTTGTGATTATGCTCTCTGATAGATTATTTACCCAGAAACGGGAATCAGGTTTGTTGTACACTGCAGCTGAAAGCGCCCGTTTTAAATATTTTGTTTTGTTCGCATGCGGTGTTCGCGTTTCATTCCGGCCTTAGTGTACATTTAATCCTGTCCTGCGCTAGCGCGACTGCTTTTTATGCCAACAAGTTTTGTAATGGCGTTTTTCCAAATTACATATGGCCGCCCCAGGGATACTTCTTATCTCTCAAAATCCAGTGTGCTTCCCGAACAGACCATCCGCTCTGTGTCCTGCCTGCTTCTTTACGTCATCTATGTCCCACTAATTAGGCTGTCATACGAAATGACTTCGGGTATCCTTTCTTTGCTATCTTCTCCTCCCGGTATCTGCGTGGATATCATTAGCTCGAGTTCACTCTCTCTAATCCACGCTGCCTTCTTTGCGTCCCTTAACGCTCCCGCAATCAATTTTCTTTCCGTAACTGTCTGCGTGGTGCTGGGTCTGATTTTGAACTCTTTCATTAAACTTGTCCAAGCAACAGCGCGAAAGACGGAAACGTAAGAAGATATTCACTAGGCACGCGGAGTCTCACAATTGATTTTTTGTTCAGAAAGAGCACGCATGATATATCCAATCCACGGGCCAAGATAGAAAAAGAAAAAACAGCAGAAAACAGAAATAAATAAAAAAAAGTTTTTTTGGTTTTATTTTTTGTATCTTCGCTCGCAGATTGCCATATTTAGCGATTGCACTTTCCAGTGTTTATTTTCTTGAATATTTGGCGAACTTTTTTTTCAGTGGTTATTTCAGAACGCAGTTTCCGGGTTTTTCTTTCAGCGAATTTTATTTCCTACTTGTTAACGAACTTTTTTCCCCCTTGATATGATGTGGTACTGCTGTAAATCAGCACGCACTTAGATATTATCTTGTTTTTTTTTGTCCGCCTAAGCTTTCGATTTACCAGTAATTAAGGGAGAATGGTATTTACTTACTCGTAAATGCACTTATAGATTTGCTTGCAGAAAGAAACTCTATCGCCAATAAAAAAAAGTGACGCAGGCTAAATAATGGAACCGTTAGGCAGGAACTCAAGCGCGAGTCGATTTCTAAAATGTGGTTCGCCATTATACCCTGGCTGTTGCACTAGGTTGAGTGAAGGGCGGGGCATCAATGTGACTGCATGTTGTTGTCGCGAATGGAACTGGCTCCTAACTATAGGAGATAGCCAGAACGTGACACTTCTTCTTGATGTTTATGGATGTTTCGGGTGTTTTTATATGCAGTGGGGACACATGGTGACCAACTAACTGCACTAAGCGAGTGGTGATAGTGAACAGCAATTAGACGGTGTTTGATTATGATGTGAAGCCTCCCAGTCTGTGGAGGCATGTGAGGTGGCTAAAAAAATACCTCAAAAGGCGCAACTGAGTGATTTAATCCAGCGGTTCACCTTCTAACCACGACCTTCGTTTCCGCGCTTTGTTAATTTCTTCCCAGAGATCTGCGGCGCGGATTTAAAGGACACTGACCTTCTCCGGTTAAAACCGAACGTTGAGAATTTATTTAGGCTTCATTTTTCATTTTTTTACCGCTTTAAACTAAGAAGGCTAACCCCTACGTATAGTGAACTCGTTCGTGCTGAATAAAAAACCAACATTTGCGAATCAATGGTAATCTTACGTACTCCCCTCTTACGTTTACGTTTTTTGCGCTGTGGCATGATCATGCATCACCAACTCGTCCGTATCACTTCTGTTTCGTTAGACCCCATCTTTTGTCCCTATGAAGTAGTAGTTTGCGGATGCAACTGTTGCATATATTAGTTTCAAAGATGCCTGTAAGCAGCTGCCATAACTTGAGGCTGCCTGCGAAGTGCAGTCCATGACAATTATTTAGTTGTGGTAGTTTATTTTTCATCTCCAGATCGGTGGTCACTAAATAATATTATATAGCTGAGCTGCTCGCTACTTCCAGTACCACACTGCCTATTGAACACTTCATTTTCCTTCATGGTATCCCACTTGTGTATGTAAAGTTGCTGTTTGCTGTGAGTATCGTCCACATCTCCCTGTCCTGTGCTTTCTCCATGGGCATTTTCCCAACCTTGAGTTTTATATTCACCACCGTTATCCAACTCTTCTTTATTGATCCATGTCAATCTCCAGGTCCCTCCTTCCGCCATATCTCCTGATCAAATCATCTAGCCAACGGAGCCTTGACTGAGACCATCGCTTTGCTCCTGTGTTTGTAACCTTAACCGTCCTCGTATGTACCATTCCTATACATTATATGTGCTCATTGTGCACTGCATACGAGGATAGCGGCACTGAAGATTCGAAGATGACGAATATGTTCCCAATTTACTGTAATGTCATTCTTCCGAACCCAACATTCACAATACTCTTATAAACATGCAAATGAACGAAGGGTCGCGTTTCCTTACCTTGCGCCCTTTCAGGCAGCTATTTCCTCAACACGTTTTTGTGTGGAGGACAGTGGTGGATGCACACTGCCTCTAGTTATGTTCTAGTATACTTAGGGCTCCGTCCACCGCGCCTTGTTGCAAAATAACTGCATGATTTTGAAGATCTTGAAAGGACGAACGTGATAACCACGAAGAGAAACACCTGTAGAGAAATACGGGACAAAGCGAGGACACAAGTAAACAGAGCGCTAACAGTAGCTTTAGGAGCAGTAGGACAACTGGCCAAAGAAAATTCTTTGTGTAGAATATCAATGCCTTCATTTTCACGCTTGGTACTGGTGATTTTCAGAACCTAGAGAGGGGGCCTCAATTGATCGAACATGGCGGCGTCACGGAGGACTACTTCTGGGGTCAGCTTAGACAGAATCGCGCTTGTTATAAAAATTCACGATAGAGTCCTGCTTGTTTGTCGATGGTGGCAGGCTCGTGGGAGCCATCGTTTCTTTTCATGAGGTCGCAAAATAAATAAACCAGAGACAAGAGAAGAATCGCTCCTTGGCCTTTGAAACAATCCGCGTGAAAGCGCAGCGGCAGGCGCTCGAGGCGCACTTTGGAGAGAATTTAATATCCTTGACGTCGACGGTGAAGGCTGTTGCAGAACGAGAAAATTACAAATCCAGAAGGTCAGGTAAGCAAGACCCAGAAATTGTCAATTTGTAATTATGCCTTGCACAAAATAAGCGAAAAAAGTTGCCGTGATAAATTTATGAAGCTGCACTCTTTTGCGCTTTTAATGCACATAAAGTTTATTAAGCATGCTCTAATTTAAATAGAATATAGATTTATAGTCAAGTGTGCAGGTGGAAAGTGAGAAAAATGAGGCTGCGTTTTTGCGCGCACTGTCTTCTCGAGGACAAATAACCGCGCTTGTCTTCTTAGTTTGCTCGTAAGCACTGAATGCAAGGCCGCTGTGGTGTAATGAATTTTGTTCCATTACATCCCCTTCTTGCCATCTGCCCGTCTGCTTTGACTCTAGGGACAGCGAGGGAATAGGCAACTAAGATACAAAAACGATAAGAATGAAATGCACGCAGAAAATTATCCGCGCTCGAAATGTGCCCGTTAGTCGTGTGTACTCTGCCGCGTGTGATGCTAAAGGGCGCTGCATATTTACGTTGCCCTTATTAGTCCAGAAAAGTAGTCTGTTTAGAAATATAGGACGAGTGCCTGATAAGAACTGCACTGTCATGGCGTTGCAAAGTTCCACTACAGCGTGGAACTCACGCAGTGATATTTATCGGCTCTTTAGTCTCGTTGGCTCGGAGATATCCATGTAACAGGGTTCTTAAGATATACATTTTACTACAAAAATCTAGCAGTAAATCGCTAGTAAATTTGTGGATGTTGTATACTTAGCGTTCCTGCTTAACCAGCAGCTTTACACTACGGCGCGTTAAATTTTGGAGCCCACTTTTGGTCTTAGCTAAATAACGATCGTGCTAGCTCTTATGGTTTGTTTTCTTCATACTAATATCACGTGCAAAACTGCCACAGATATTCGTAGCTGGCACCAGCGGTTCGTTTTGCAATCAAATGTAGTGATGCATTGAAGGCAATAATAGAAGTTCACTAAAATGACCTGGGAAACAATACATTCTTATTGCTTAAACATTTTGCGTCAGCTGAATCAACTGGGTTACGATCTGACGGCAGTGCCGAATGAAAGCTCGTAAGTCCAAATTTGGAAGTCATTCTCGGGATACCTTGATCGTCGAAAGCGTTTGTCCCGAATTTGGAATGTGGTGCGCGGATTTCAAACATCGCAAAAGCCTCGCTACTTTCAGTCTCTGCACTGCACCAAATGCGTGCCGAGATCGAGGTAGCCAAAGGCTTGTGCGCAGGGGAGGCACACCCCAAGACCCCATCTGTCGCGCAGATTTTCTACTTGGTCCCTGGCGCTCGAAGTACCATCTCTCACTTTAAATGCTTGAGCTTGATGAGTTAGAAGGTGCGCTGCGGGATGCAGGTAATATTCATCGCTGGGGTTTCGTGGTGGGAAGCACTACGAACTTGAACAGCTTGGTCAAGAGGCGCTAGGTTGATTTTGCACCGCTTTACCTTATGGTGCGAGGTACAGGGCCCGGTTCCTCGTGAGTGGAAGTCGGGTCATCTAGTTCTACTCAAATCTGGCAACTAGGTAGTGCACCTCACAACACAATGTCCAAATTCACTATTCAGTCATAGATTAGAACGTGTGTAGGTGTGCGTTTATTATGTTTTCCTGGAGAGAACGAGCCGCTGTGACGGATCTCGCAGCGCATTCAGGCGTAGCCAACACCAAGAGAGCGGGGCAACTTCTTCGTCTTCATGCGCAGTGTTGTGTCGGCTCATGCTGGCAGAAATACCCCTGACAGTTCGTACACTACAGTTTCCTTGGGTAAAATAGAAGCAATATCCTGGCGACTTATGGGGCAGAAAGAACAGAGGGGTCGTAATACGGCTTTAGTCGGTTGACGTGGATGGTTTCGCGGCTACGGCTCCGCAGAGTGTCCATTGGGCTCAACGATGTGATTGACAGGAGAGGAGGAGGAGGAGAGACTTAAATGAATGCAGGAGAGGTCTGCCTGGTTGTTGGCCTGGTATGCTACTCCAGGTGAGGGTGAAAGAAGAGAAGAAGAAGAGGGTGAAAAAGAGAGGAAAAGAGTGAAAAAAAGGGTGAAAGGTGAAATCAATCACGCTCAACACTTACGTTTCCACAAACACACATGATTATCAAAAAGTGTTCACCAAACCCATGTTCCTAAAAAAACTAATAATGTTTTTGTCCTTCGCGCAGGCGAAGCCGCATCCCTCCACAGTCCAAGAACAGGCTCCAGGTGCACGGGGCAGTCTTTAATGTGTCCTAAAGCACTTAACGGTGCCTTGCAATGGTTATTAACGATTTGGCAGCGGCAGATCATGTGTTGAAGGTTCTCGCGCAAGCCACATGCCGAGCACAGAGGGCTACTTGATGCACTGATTTTATGAACATAGAATTTGGTGAAGACAACGTCCAGGCGATTCGGTGCAGGGAATTACGATCACACCTATTTAAATTGCGTGACATGCAGAAGTCACAAGTGGGGTCGATAGAGGTTTGCTTTAGAACCCCGTCGAAACCACGATTTCGAGCAAGCGGTTTCCGCGAAAGGCCGGGAGATGTGGGAGGCACTCAGAGCCACACAAGGGAGTCGACAGGATAGAATGTAGAGGCCTCGGAGGTGTCGCGGTCATGCTTTTTCTGCCACTAGTTCTGCGTGGTAAACGAACGAGCGAACTGACGGCATTCTTTGGCGTACGTGGCGGCGTCTGAGAGTGAAATGAACTTGGTAATGTCGGAGCGGAGGTGAAGAAGAGTATCCATCGTGCAGGGGAGGGGAGCTCGCAGCCGTACAGAAGAAAGAAGGAAGAGAATCCAGTGGTGTTTGCGTTGCAGTGCTATGCGCGTAGGTGACGAAGGGAAAACCTAATCCCAGTTGGAGGGGTCGGCGTTGACGTACATGGTCAGCAAGTCACTGAGGGTTCGGTTAAAAAGTTCTGTCAGGCCGTTCGTCTTAGAGTGGTAAGACGAAGCGGCTCGGAAGATTTATCGGCATTACCTGAGGAGTGTCTCAAGGACGTCAGACATGAATATGCGTCCATGGTCTCTGAGCAGTTCTTGAGGAGCACCATGGCAAAGAATCAGGTTCTTTAGGAGAAAAGAAGCGACGTTACGGGCGGACGCAGGCGGTAGTGAAAACGTCAGTGTAACGGGTGAGATGATCAATGGGCACGATAATCCAACGGTGACCAGCGGGAATAGGAGGTAGGGGGCTGTAGAGGTCTATTGACAATGCGGTCAAACGGGCGGGCAGGAAAGGGTAATGGCTGCAATAAAGCAGGCGAGTTGTGAGGAGTTTTACGCCGTTGACAGGATTGGCAAGACCGCACAAAGCGGCGAACAAAGCGGTACATGCCACGCCAGTAGAATCGCAGACGCAGGCGAGGTCAGGTTTTCAAAACGCCGCCGTGTGCACGCGGCGGGTCCACATAAAAAGCAGCGCAAATGTCGGTGCGTAGATGACGGAGGATGACTAGCAGCCATTTGAGTCCGTTGGACAGGTAATTGCAATGATCGAGCAGGCCGTCCCGAATAGAACAGTGATGGGCTTGACGGAGGAGTGCACGGGACGAATGATCTGTAGCGGGACTCGAAAGAAAGTCTAGAAGGGACTTTCCGCTGCTTGGTGGGCATGTCGGCTGTAGAAATCGAGAACAAGTCGTATAAAACACCGGGTCAGACGATGAAGCACTAGGTAGCGGTGAGCAGGAAAGAGTGTCCACATCACTATGCTCCAGACCAGAGCGGTAAATGGCATGAATCTCATAGACCTGCAGTCACAGAGCCCAGTGATCCAGGCTGTGCGACGGGTCTTTCAAAGAGGACCAAAGTTATTGTGGGACTATAAAAAAAGAAAAATGAAGTATCCCTGCCCGTGTCACTAAGTATAACGAGCTTTTTCGAAGAGGACAGCCAGCACAGGGCATGGTGGTCGATGTCTATACAGAACAGGCAACCGTAGACTGGGGACGAAATTTTCCAATGGCCAAAATAATGGCTAAACGATCTCTTTTTGTAACAGAATAGTTGGCCATCGCTTTGCTCAAGGTCCGACTGGTACAAGCGACCACTTACGCACGGAAACAAGGTTTGCGTTGGGTGAGGACGGCACCCAGTCCAATACCGCTGGCGTCATTGTGGATCTCAGTAGGCGCAGTGTCGTCAAAGTGGCGCAGGACAGGAGGCGAAAACAAAAGGCGGCGCGAAGTGTCGATGGCGCCACAGCAAGCAGGCGTCCAAATGGAGAGATTGGATTTGCCGGCGAGTAGTTGGGTCAGAGGGGCGATAATCGGGGCGAAATTCAAAGTGAAGCGGGAAAAGTACGAGCACAGGCCAACGAAGCTACGGAGCTGCTTCAGTGAGGTTGGCTTCGGAAATTCGGCAACTGCACGAAGCTTGGCGGAGCACGGAAGTATAGCGTCTTTAGAAACGACGTGGCCTAAAATGATGGGTTGTCTGGGAGTGAGCGGCACTTTTTCAAATTCCACTCAAGCCCACCGTCTATAAGACAAGAGAGGACAACCTTCAGGCGGAGGAGTTGAGAAAGAAAATCTGATGATGTCATCGAGGCAGCAAAGACAAGTATCCCACTTGAATCCACTGCTGATAGCGTCCATCATGCTTTCGGAAGTTCATGGTGCGTTGCAAAGGGCAAACGGCATGACGTTCAATTCGTATAAATCATCAAGTGTTATGAAGGTAGTTTTTGAGCGATCATCGTCAGCCATTTCCACCTGCCAGTAGCCTGAGCGCCAATCGAGCGAGGGGAAATACTCGGCTCCTTGGAAGCATCCAGGGCGTCATCGATGCGTGGCAGAGCATAGACGTCCTTGTTCGGGATGTTGAGCAGGCGGTAATCAACTCAGAACCTCATGGAACCATCTTTCTTTTTGTCCAGCACAACCGCAGACGCCCAGGAACTGTGGGAAGGATGTATGACGCCACGAGGAAGCATGTCGTCCACGTGAACAGAAATGACTCGGTGCTCAGAAGCCGACACACGATAATGGCGCCGGCGCAGAGGAGCGTGTGTACCGTTGTCCATGGTTTGCGCAACGACAGACGTGCCGCCAAAGACAGTCTGAGTAAGATCGAAGGAAGAACTGAAGCTCTTTAGGAGAGTGACGAGTTGATCACATAGCAGCGGAGGAAGGTCAGCGCCAATGGCACATTCGAAAAAGTCATGAAGTGGTGGATCGGTCGCAACGTCACAAGAGCTGAGCGCGTCGACGTCAAAGTAATCGACGGTATCAAGAATAGGTAGGAAAGGCAGCAATAAATTTCTTCGGTACGCCCAATGCATTCACCTCGGAGCACGGCTGACGGGCACGGAGATGGGTTCGAGGCATAAATTGCACTTTGTCCATTGTGGATCGTCAGAACAGCAAAGAGGAACAGGAGGCAGGGATGGAGAGAAGCAGCTGCGGTAGGCGGGAAGAAACATTTGAATGAGTGACGCATGCACAGGAGATTGGTGCAGAAAACGGAGGAATGTCAGTATCAGTGGCGACAAGAAGTTTGGCAGACTGGGTAGGTACGTCGCACAATGGGGGTTACACAGCGGAGATAAGGCAATTTAAGTTTGGGCGCAGTCAATAACGGCCCGGTGGGTCGAAAGGAAGTGACATCAAGATGATGTCATGTGCGCAGCGAGGCAGAACAGTAAACCTGAATGAGGAAACGGGCCGTACACGCTGCTGAGGGATGCATGCGCTGTGAGGAGGCTGTGCGAAGTGAAAAGTCAGAAATCGGGGTGGTCACTTTGCGGAGCGGACGGTAGAGAGCTTCACTGATGGCTGATACTGCAGCGTCCGCGTCGACGAGAACGAGAACTGCGGCGCCTTCCATGAACACTGCGATTACATTAACGGGACCAACACGCAGGACTTCATCAGCTCGGAACAAGCGCAGTTCCTGCCCCCGGAACTGCGACTGTTAGTTTCCCTCAGGGGAGGAGTTACAACGTCGCAGCATCGGAGAAGGGGAACGGCGACGAGGAGAAGGTGATCGGCGAGTGGCATAAATTCGGTGATCTGGGGACGCGAAGGAGGGACCAGCGGCCTTAGATGGACCGGCATTGGCTCTTTGTGTTCTCCTGAAACCACATCACTTGACGCCAGGAAAAAGAATCCTTTCGCTTCGGGCGTAAGGAAAGTGCGAAACGCTAAGGCTGACGGGAGCTTGGAAAGGGCAGCCCGCTCCCATTCGTCTTAGCTGCAGGGTGCGTGCTGTTGTATGCAGCTGTGCCGTTTATAAGTTACCATAAACGAAGGGTTTCTCTTCGTAGGCTCTATAGTAGCGCAAATCGAGAGAGAGAGAGGGTTTATTGACGGGAAAGGTAGAGATGTTGGCCGGAAAAATGAATATATGACCTGCTACTCTGCCAGTGCAAACGGGTTTCCTGTATAAGTAACACAGCAGATTGTTCAAGATTAGTTCATCGTATTTTTAAAGCTTGTAACCTTTACACCAGCGAAAAATAAAACAAGAAAACGACTTTTGCTGCAGCGTTTATTTTAGAGGCCATTACAGGTTTAAACCTTTATTCTTCTTCACTCAAGTTGGTTCTTCATATTCCTTGCATTCGAAGCGCTCGAGTAATAGCTGCTTGCTACTCTTTCCACGCACCCATGTTTTGTTACTTTTGGCTGCAGATTGTTCTCATGTATTGAAAAGGTCTCTATTGTCCGGTGATGTGGAACTAAACCCTGGTCCATCTAAGAGCGAAGTAAAAAAAGGTAATGCTGAAGTACTGGCTATCATAAAAGCTGTCGCCGGTACGATGGAAGCGCGTCATTCTGAAGTAATGTCTTCCCTTATCGACGTAAAAGCTAGTCAGAAACTGTTGGAAGAACGAGTGCCCGACATCACCATGAGATTAGCAACTGTCGAAGGAAAGTAAGCGCTCTGGAGAGCACTTAAAATGTGGATGCGACCGAAGTTCATCGCGTTGTTGCTGATGTAGTGCGAAGTGAAAATTCTGTGTTGCAAACACGTCTTGACGAATTTGAGCAAGGATTGCGCCATGAAAACAATTTTTTTTTGCGGACAAGGCCTCAGGGGTGGCTCAGTGGTTATGGCGCCCGGCTGATGACCCGAAAGACGTGGGTTCGACCCCAGCGGCGGCGGTCGAATTTTGATGAAGGCGAAATTCTAGAGGCCCGTCTACTGCGCGATGCTAGTGCATGTCAAAAAATCCCAGGTGGCCGAAATTTCCGCAGCCCTCCTCTACGGCGTCCCTCATAGCCTCAGTTCCTTTCGGGCGTTAAACTCCCATAAACCCTAAAACGTAAACTGAAAAACAATCCTTCAGAAACCTGCGCCAAGACTGAAGAAAACGGGCGCACCGTTCTTGCGGATAATTTATCTTTTTAACTTAATGCGGGCGCAATTTCACGAGCGCATAGACTTGGCTCTTTTGTCGACGACAACAATCGTCCTCTGGTTGTGGTTTCCTTCATTTAAAACGAGAGAGAGCGTTTCAGCATGCAGATCTAAACTGAGAAATACGGGAGTCGTTCTACAGGAAGATTTTTGTAAGGCAATTAGGCAGTGGCGTAAAAGGCTCATAGATTTCTCCAAGGCTACCACTCAACTCTCCATATATTAGAGTACTTGAACCAAATCTGGTGCGGACGTCCACTCCTTCCCGAATGGAAAACGTCACTTGTGACGTTTTTTTTTTTCAAATCAAATCAAGTTTATTTCGTATTTACAGTACATGGATTATGGGGTATATACATCAGGAGGCCCAAAAGTCGAGACTGCAAATAGGGCCTCCTATGGCTACATGAACAGAATACATAAACCGGCGCATGCACAACAATTCGAGGTAAAAAAAAAAGGAAGGCAAATAAAGCGACAAAAAGGAAAAGTGTACAGCAAATGAATGTTACATAGTGATTGCAAACACAAAAACGTTATTAAACATCTAAGGATTCAAACAAGTGGTGTTTTAACATTTTTTTGAATTTGTACAATGACATTGGGGTTTTCAGTGAAGGGGGCAAATTATTCCAAGTGGAGATGGTAAAGAACGATGTAGTTTGCTTTCCATAATTAGTCCGTACTTTTGGCAACAATAAATTGTTCGACAAAGCAAAACGCGTGACGTTATTATTTGTAATTATATTTTCAGGGACAAAATTAACACATATGTACTTATTGATGACTTTGAAAAGAAAAACCAGGACCTGAAATTTGTGAAGATGTTCAAGGGGCAGGACATGTAGTGAATGGAACAAAGGTGCAGACGGCTGGGTAAAAGAAGAGAAAGTGATGATTCTAAGTGCTTGTTTTTGCATAGAAATGAGTATAGAAAGATGAATTCTGTATGTGCGACCCCATGAGGTGATACAGTAATTAATATGGGAGTGTATCCCTAAGACAGGTAAGGTCGTGAATACGAATAACCTGAGGCCCATATCACTGAACTCGTTTGCGGGCGAGCTTATGGAGACGATGGTACGGGATCGCCTCTCACCATACCTGGAGCGCTAGGGCTTCTTTGCACTCACTATGTTCGGGTTTCGCCCCCACATGTCTGCGCAGGACGTCCTCCGCCAACTGCACACGGATGTAATACGACCCACAACTATGCAATACAATGACAAAGCCATTCTCGCCCTTTGTCTGAAAGGGGTTTTGGACAATGTTAAACACGGTAGCATCCTGGCCAACTTGAGTTCTACCGATTGTGGGGCTAGCGCCTACGGGTATGTAAGAGATTTCCTGACTAATAGCCAGCCTTTTCTTTGGATTGAGGAAGAGGAATATGGCTCTTGCACGATGGGAACACGGGGTACCCCTCAGGGAGCGGTGTTATCACCGCTCCAGGCCTGTTCAACATAGCTATGATGCGCATCCCAAGCCAACTTGCCCGGGTGGAAGGCATTCAACACGCTTTATGTCCTTGGGGACACAGAGGACCGCCTTCAGCAGGACGCTTCCATAGTCTTCCAGCAGGCCGCTTCCATATTTATTACCGCTCTTGTCCAACATAGCTTCATGCGCCTCCCAAACCAACTGGCCCGGGTGGAAGGCATTCAACACGCGTTATGTCCTTGGAGACATGGAGGACCGGCTTCAGCAGGCCGTATCCTTAGTCGATGCGTATGCTATTGACTGTGGGCTCCAATGTGCTCCAGCAAAATCCGAGCTTCTGCATGTCAGAGCGAACCAAAAGGGTAGGACACCATTATACCTCTGTCAGGAGGTCCTATTAGAGAGGTGGAGCAGCTCCGGATTCTGGGCCTGTTCGTTCACCTCGGACTCAGACCGGACTCCACTACTGCGAAACTCAAGAGAGTAGGCGAACGGGATAGGGCGAATGATCCACCGCGTTTCCAACAAGCTGGGCCGTCTGCGGCGCAGGGACGCGCTTTGGCTTGTCAATGCCTTCGTGATTAGCCGGATCCTCTACGCCGTGCCATACCTTCGCACTACTAAGCAAGACGATGCGTGAATAGACGCCAGCCATCATCAGCAAGGCAACTAAGCGAGCTCTGGATCTCCCGGTGGCTACCTCTAATGCCATACTCAAGGCATTGGAGGTGCTAAACTCCTACCAGGAGCTGCGGGAGGCCCACCTCGTGCACCAATACACGCGGCTCATGTGGACGGTCCCCGGGCGCTGCCGCCTGCTAAACCACTTACACATCCAACACGATTATACTCCAGAAAAGGCGGATCGTATCCCAGAACTGTGGCGCCATATGCTCTGTGTCTCCCCTCTCCCCAGTAACATGAACACCGATATGCACGAAAACAGACGACAAGCGCGGGCTTGGGCTCTTGAGAGACAACACGGCTCCCGACCTGGTGTATACTATGTAGACGTAGTAGGGCCATCGCCCGCGGTACTTTACACGGCCACTGTCGTTCACCAGGAAATGCACGTTGATGGACTCTCCTCCCGAGCCCAGAATTCAATGCTAGCCGAGGGAGTAGCGATAGCGCTTGCGGCCGCCCACGCCAATTCGAGAATCATCATCACGGACTCCCGAGAAGCGTGTGATCATTACTTGGCAGGGGAGGTCTCCCCCTTAGCCGCTTGTACTCTAAGACGGATTACCACTGATCCAACACCAAAAATAATTATCTGGGCTCCTGGCCACCAGGGCTTACGAGGTAATGAGGCCGCTGATGCGGCTGCCCGAGCGCTTACTCACTGCGGGCTCATCATCCCATCTTTCCCGGCTCGGAGACAATCCAGCCGCTGCTGCGGTTCAGGGAGATCATAACGCATTATAACGATTTCGCTTGAACGGTCTTATTTGCCAACATAGGGACACTCTTCCGTCTCAAGTAAACGTCCTTATTTATCAAGCATTCTTTCTCCCATCACTGATATACTGTCTCACAGTTTGGGGAACGACGACCCAGAACAACATACCAAACTAATAACAGCACAAAAGCGGGCAATTAGACTAATAGCAATCGTATCGTGCCATATCCACACACATCCTTCATTAAATTTGGCATTCTAAAGATCTCTTCTTTGTTTCCTTTCAGACTGCTATTAATGTACAAAACTGCGGTTATTACTAACAATGAAACCACTCTCTCGCTTCTATAACTATCTCGCTATTCAACAGTGTATGATACCAGCTCTCATTTTTCTTGGTCATTTCCTCTTTGTCGCACCAAATAAGGTATGCAATCATTGTCTTTTATTCTTTAAAAATACCTGAACATTATAGAAAAGAACAACATATCGCTAAGAGATATCACAGTGAAGGGTCTAAGAAACCATTTTGTACCTTTTTTAAAGGGGCACTGAGGAAAAATTGAAGTTGGCTTGTATCGATAGAATACCAGCTCCTGATCACAAAAATGCCGCTCTTAATGAAAACAAAGCTCTTGTAAGGTAGAAAATAGCAAGAACCAAAATTCAGGTACCGCCGCCACAGGCCAATCTTGCAAGTACAAGCGTGGTGACGTCATAGACAAGAGACACCACCTTGGAGGAATTTTACTTCCTACATGTAACCGCGAATCTCTGAGGCTGACAAAGGAAGGTTGCGCAGTTCAATATTGAAGGAAGTTTTGTTTTGAAACCCGTAGTGAACTTTTCTCAAACGAGGAAGGTAGACAAAAGATAACCTGAATTTTGGAAGCAAAGAAAACCGATGTTTGGCGGCGCCACAGGCGGCCAGGAGAGTTTCGATTTGTTATGGCGCTTCGCGTCTATGAGCTTTGGTTTCCCCGTGGTATTGTTTTTGACGCGCCTCGATATACAAGCGCCGAACAGCAGAGGAACTCCAAGTGCCGCTTTAAGTGCTAGTTAACCGTTGAAGGAGCCTGTTAAGGCTGGTCAGATGATCGCCACGGTCGATGAAAAACTATGATGGCACGATGGTCGGTGATCGTACAAGGCAGTTCGCAGTATAAAGAGCACTTTTGCTCTTCGCACGCTCGCTCGGCGAAACATTTGCGGCTGTGCCAGTAACTTTCAAACTACTTAACGGAAATCTAGGGACGGGAGACAAGGTACAAGGCAATTAAAAAAAAATTGCTGGTGGCCTAGCTCTGTTAGGCCAGGATATACGTAGCGAAAGCGTGGAGATTTCTGAATAGGAAGAGTGCATTCACTAGATGCGCCTTTATTGGTAGTTACAACTCGAGCCGTCATGGCGGAGTGGTAGTGTCTCCGACTCAAACGCCATAGGGCCTGGTTCGATTCTCGGCAGAGGACTTTTTTTTATTCAGTGGAACGGCAGGTCTTTTTTATTCAGTGAAAGAGCGGCGGGTTTCACTGACTCCCCTAGATGCCGTCACCGAATACGTTGGTTAGCGCTTAAGCGCAGGCTCTGTTAAGGCGCGTTTATGCTCCGGCGTAACGCGCGCGCGCTGCACGGCGACGTCACGTCGGCCAAAGCGAGACCCTCTATACTCCAACTGCGCTTGACCGCCGACGTGTTCGGCGGCTTCGACGCACTCTGACAGCACTGGCGGAGACTTGGAGCATGTCTCTATTTCGCGCCGAGTGCGCCAGCAGCCGCCGGCCCGGCCAGACTAATTCGCCTCCGCGGCGAGGTTTGCGTTGTGACGTAATTCAATAGCTTTGGCAGCTGGGTGGAGCTGTTCTTTTTGAGCTCTCGGCTAATTTAATCCATTCACAGTATACAACTGAAGGTACATGCAAGTGGGCGAGAGAGCCCGATCCAGTGGAACCATTGGATCTAGCGGAAGCCGTTGAAGCGTCGTGCGTCGGCTCTAGTTTCAACCCGCCTACTTTAAACGCGACCGCCCTTGAGAACTCAGCCATTTTCTGTGGCAAATGAATAAATAAATAACTTCGTCCTTGCAACCGTGGTAGGCCTCGACGCCGCCTGCTGCACCGTTCAACCGCGCCGCTCAAGGAATCACAATCCGTTGGCCCCAAATCCCCGGTCAGCCTCCGATGGGCGCAACGCGCCGACCTTGTCCTGGCCGCTCGCGACTGCCCGCACTGGGGTTATGATATTTAGTTTGGAACGGCTGCTCACGGCGGAAGGGGGAAACGACCCGCCGGCGCCTAACCTAACCGTGCTCCCTCAAAAGCATCGCACGCTATTTGGGGCTGAGGTCGCTGAAATGCAGGCCGGAGTTTTTGCGAGAACTACGTTGTCGGGTTCGGGAACGGGATCCATCGTAACGCTGGCAAGACGCCGGTGCAAACGTAAACTAAGCGACGGTAGCGACCCCCAATAGATGCCTTCAACGTGCGGCGGCGGTAGCCTTCATTTCGGCAGCTGCTAGACCGCGCCGCTAGCCACCAGAAATCACGGAGTTGCGTTTACGTCACGTTCACGTCACTCGGTCCTATGACGTCATAAGAGTTCTCGGGTTTGAATCGGAGCGGCGGTAAAAAATTTTACAAATTCGAATCCAAATTTCTTTGAAATAAATGCATCTTTCGCTCCTGGACAAGCGGCAAAAAGCCATGAAATGCCGAACTATCAGATTTTGCTAACAAAAAAAATTCGATAGAGTTCTGCTCAGTGTCCCTTTAAGACGTTTTTGAACTTGCTCTGAACTGTAAGATTATAACGCGGGTAAATTCTGCTTATGTTGTACACTTGGGTGATGTGGCCCTTCTGTACTGAGTGTTTATATTGTTTTTGTTTTGATTGTGATGCTAAATGTTGAAATTTTGTATTTAATTCATGTTGATACTTTAGTTTTTGTTTCGACTGCCTCGCCTGTAGCTGTCTTGTGAAAAACTGAGGCAATACGCTGCCTCGGCAATGTGGGCGTAGGGTGCCTCTGAAGCAGCATTCAAGCAGCTCTTTTCCCTGCGTCCTCTCTGTCCCAGTGATACCTGTACCACTAAAAGCGAAAAATAAATTTAAACTTAAACTTCAACAAACACCGCTTTTTCCCGGCCCCTGCAAAGGGGCTAAGACGGAGTAGCGAACTTTAAGGGGACTGCAGACAGGTACTCTACTGTGCCCTGCAATCATCAAATATTACAATTCTAACATGCATGGGGGATGCCCGCACTGCGGGGAGACCTGTGCTATCTCCCACATGTTGTTGGCATGTACTCAGAATCTCCACCTCCCCCTTCCCCTACACCTTCCCGAGAGGCATGGGAGACTGCCCTCCTCAGCTGCTCCTCGCTTGAGTCCCAAAGGGCTCTGGTGAAACGGGCGCGAGACGGGGCATCATGCGGTGTCCCGGACTAGGGTCGCCGGCCATGTTGCGGGGCCACTCTGTGGCTCCCAAACTCAATTCCTCACAATAAAAGTATCACCACCACCAACACTCAACTCTGCAACCTAAGGTGTAATAGACTATACATAAATAGAAAATGGTACATTTTCTGCAAAGAAACTGATAACGTTTGTGAAGTAGATTCACATAGCAAGAAGCATATTAAACAATCGTGATAATTTATCATGTTTGGTGAACGCGTGCGTAGCTGATGTCATAGTTTTAACTGAGACTTCGTTGTCAAGTAAAGTCGTCAATAGTTATGAACTATTTTCTTGCGAACAGAAATATACAGTGTACACACATGATCGGAGTGACTGACGAGGGGGTGGTATTTTGATTGCCATATCTGAAGGCATAAATTCTAACTTTGTCCTGATGCATTCAGAGCTTGAATTTCTTTTCACATGTCTGAACTTAAATTATCATGATGTAATTCCTTGTGCGTGTTATCGGCCTCTGCTTTTTGCCAACACATTGTGTGATGAACTGTACGATTGTCTGGACAGAGTTATGTCTAGATACCCTAAAACGCTACTTTTGTTTCTGGGAGATTTGCGTTTTCCTGGCATTCATTGGAATGATCTTAGCCCCATCATAACTGTTAATTCATCCGAGTGCTCAGCTGTTGATCTCTGTTCCATATTTAACCTATCTCAGCTCGTAAAGGAACGAACTCGCGTTACCCCCTCATGTGCAAACGTGTTCGACCTTGTGCTGATGAACTGTCCCGATTCTGTCTCTCCCCTAACTCTACTGCCAGGTCTAGGTGACCACTTCACAATCCACTTCACTATGGAATCATGCTCACGTTGCCCTTGAAGACAGTAAGAAACAATCCGCGTTTACAAGAGAGAAGACTTTCAGATTATTAATGTTGCTTTGGAAAAGTTTTCTGACGCATCCTTTCCGAAGTTTTGAGAACACACAGTGCATGAGAAATGGTGGTCACTTAAAACGCAGGTCCAAAGTGCTCATCGTTAAATACATTCCCCTGCGCCGAATGTCTGACAAGAGACGTCAGCCCTGGTTAGACCCATTTAAAACGCCTATTACATAAGAAAAAGTGCATATTTCGTCGTTGAACGACACTTAGCAGTGAGAGAGCAAGGTTAGATTACCGGTCTACCGCAGTGCAGTGTGAACATGCCCTCGTCCGTGCCAAACACAGTTATATTCATGCAACCCTTTCTTCTTTATTTATTTCAAAAGTACGGAAATTTTGGAACGTTGTTGGCATGCGTGATATGGGATAAGTTCGCTCGAAGAACGATCAAGAATTTTTGTTCCAGATCGACCGGGCTGTATCCTACTAAATAACACATTTTCATTATCCTTTTTACATGCTGCACCAGTAACATTTCCTGTTATTTCTTCATAGACAGATGGACCCTTTTCTTATCGACTCGGTTGGCATTTCTAAACTCATTCAAGTTGCGAAAATTTCATCGTCAGCGGGTACCGATGCTGCTAACTGCAAATTTCTAAAAAGCACCCTGATTTTCTCATGCGTAATATTCCTCGCAGGAACTTGTGTCACCGATGAACCAGTGTACGTAGTCGTCGACGACATGAGGAGCTTTAGTGGATGTAAAAGCCATGGGCGAGATACTGAGCCTAGCAGCTAATTTTAACCATGGCTTTTCTCTATCTTTCATACCTATCACTCTGAGTTCCTGCTAGGAACTGAACGAATCCGTAATGATGCGTGATTGCATACGAGTAGACTGTCTACATTTTCGAAATACTACAAATTGCTTTGCACTCCGGTTATGGTATGACTCTTGCTTTTGTCTTGCATTTTTAGTCGTTTTTCGGTTAGACAGCATGGTCTTTATTTACGCAAAAGTGGAGCTATCTGTACCAACCCCACCCCACCCTACCCTCGTTCACTTCGTTCACGGAGTTAGGCTAGTGGTTGGTAGCAGCATACGAAATTTGTTTGTTCATGTTTTTGAGGTTTAGCTCCTATAATGCAGATTACGCTAGCGGTGGGGCCCTAGGTTGTGTTAAGAGACGACGTAGAGACGGTGCCAGCGGATGGAAATCGAAATTGCTGTTGTGAGTACACATAACCCTGATTGCTTAAGCCTTCCAAGACATCCTTCGTTGGTACTCTGGAGATTTTACTAGGAGGAAAAATCTAGATTCACGAAGCCGCCATTACGCCCCATAATTTACAATGACCTTACGCATGTGATCTGTTGTTGCAGGATGTCCACGGCGCGGTTGGATATCCCTGGTCGTGGCTCAGAGAGGCCGTCTTTCTATTCGCACGACTCCTCGTCGGGGGACACAAGCTGGCGGCCTTCCAACGGCATCGATTGCGATGACCCACGTGGCCCGAGTCCCGCCGCCCAGTCGTCTCCCTCCTCCGGGGACAATTACTTCGTGGACGAAACCGTGAAGGGCCGGCCTGCCGGCAAGCGGCGGTCCCTGGCTTCGGGAAACCCGTGCGGATGTCGCCGCAGCAGCCGTGCCGCATCTGTGTCGGCAGCCGCTGGACTGCAACTTCTCGAGGCTCCCAGCCCTCGATCCAGCACTCCCCGCTCGACAACTCCGCAAACTTCTTCCCCGCCGTCTAGTTCGCCGCAATCGTCGCGCGTTCGCTGTGGCTCGGTGAGCTTTCTGGTCGAGCCCAGCTTCGGTCGAGAGGCGGTGTATGACTATGGCGATGATGACGACGGCGCCCCCGCGTGCGCAAGAAGGAATGCGAGGTAGCGGCAATGATGTGACGACTGTCCCTCTCCTATAATCATTGCGATGCCGCTAGTTTCGACATTCTCGACCTGTTTGTGTATGCTGCCGACGGTAACATTACTTCGGTGCTTGTACACTTTGAGCGAGGCTCACATGTAGTGAATCCCGTGCGTCTGTAAAGGCGCAATCTTTCAAATGACGACACGCAGTGAAAACACGTTATGTCATACAGAGACACGTGCGATACATCGCTGCCGATGATCAAATATTTTGGAAAATTTGCTCTCTCTAAGAGAAAGTTTAGAATCCGAGTTAAATTTTGAGGGTAATTTTTTTTGGTAAACAGGATTTCCAGGTGATTTAAGGGTAATGTGCTAAGCTTCTTATCTAACAGTTAGTTTCTACCTGCGTTCACATTTTTGTTCCTTCCTTTAATGGATCTCATTAGGCAGCAGTATGGCAGAGGGTATACTATTTGGGATACGCTCGCGCACATTCTAGGAATACCTACTTCTTTCGGCACTTTATTAAGGCCTTACGTCCATATACCGCGTTCAATGCGTGAGAGTTCCAAAAAAGTTTGCGTGAGTGGCCAATACAAAGTGCTCATTTAACTCTTTGCGCTTAAAGACGGACGACAAAAAAAAAATCCAAGGCCGTGGTTCACCGGGATGCGAAATTAACCGACCACGGAGGTAGGTATCCGCATAATTCACATAACGGTTCACCTTGCTTGTTCAGCAGCACCGCTTCATGTAGCTACTCTTGATATGATTCTCATGCACCTGATGTGGTAGTTCCTAAAGGCATGGTGTGCATGAGATTGTTGATTTCCTTCCTTCGTCTTTGTTTCACCGCCCTTTAAACTAAAACCTTTACCGAGCTAGGATATATTCTGCAGTCCATAAAACTTGCCTTGCTCTCAAGGGTAGTCATGCTTATAGCCGCTCCCTCGCACATTATTATTATTATTATGCCACCCTAGCTGTTTGCCTTTACTACGAACATTTTGATGTAAGTAGGGGTGTCTTGAGCCATGGCGGAGTATTCCATGGTAATTGAGTAAAGGGAGCCAGCTTTGCCAGTGCTATTTCGCTGAGGCAAGGGTGTAGGCATTTGAAACTGCAGTGACGTGAAATGACAATGTTGCAGGCACCGAAGGGCCTCTCAGAAGTTTCTTGAGTTCAGGCAGACCTCTACTGGTGCGGACACAATTTTTTCCCTAGTCAAAAAGGACCACGCGTCCGGAAAGAAGTCTTCCTTGGAAGAATTTAAACGTGTGCGCAGTGACCTGCAATAAAAAAGTTTTTATACGGAACGTGGAGAGTGTGGTCAGTTCTTTGCTTCGTCTTGTGCCGTCTCTTGCCGAAATGACCTCTTAGTGGGCGTGTGCTTTATCTGTGCGGAAATATGGGCTAGTTGTGTTACATTCGTCATTTTCTCTTTTCTTTTTTGTAACAGATGTACGACACCCAATTAATTCGCGTTGGGCTGTGTTTAAATTTGCAGGTATCTCAGAACTTAGCCTATACCATTTTAAGTGTCGTAATGGGATGAGGCACTCTGCGTTCTTGGTAACTGTCAATTTTTTTCAGCGCTCATCGAAATAGAAAAATAGTAGTAATCATCATTCTTTGGTGTGTTTTGCGACGTGTTGAGAGGTATTGTGCGAACACGTCACCTTACGTTTTCAAGTGCGTGTCTTTTGTACAGTGCTGACATATTTTTTCGGTAGGACGCTGTTAAAGAATGTACAGTCATGGACAGAAGTTTACGGTATGCAAATTTGCGGGAAAAAAATTAATTTCTGTGTTGCCTCACTGGCCATCCTGATGGTATTGTTCTACCAGATGAAACATGCATGTCTCCTCACGCTTCTATACCTTCCATTGACCTGTTGTGCCTAACCGCTCCACAATAAATTTTTTTTTCCGCGAATGAGCATCCCGCAGACTTTTGCCCATGACTGTACATCATCTTGTTACCTACTTTTAGGGGTGCGCAGATGACGTGGTTGCAAACCACGAGCCGTGTGTGCCAGACGCAGATTTCTAATGTCATCGCAGGGGTGGCCTAGAGATTCGAGCAATCGCCTCGCATGCGGGAGGTGCGAGGTTCAGTCCCCAGTGCCGCAGGGTACGCACCGGTGTTACAATGGGTGGAGCTTTCCCCATGGCCTGGTTCTTGGCTTCTTTAGGGTCTAATCCTTGGGAAGTGGGTCTTTGGCTGCACCTTGTGTAGACGAAGATAATTTATGCCATGGAGCTCTTTGGCAATAGATGCCCATGCGTGATAAAAATTCGCCATCATCATTTTGTATATTGGTTCCGCCGGAAACATTCACTGGGTAAAAGAAAAAAAAAGAATAACTAAGTGACAGCGGAATTGGAGAAACACAGCTCTAAGCTACTGCCCAAACCAAAGCGATTACTTCGAGGACCAGTGAAACTTTGCCATGCAATGAGCTGCCACAAAGCATAAGCTCACTGCTTGAGGAGCAAAAGAAAAAAAACTCGGAATCTCCATTCTGAATGAATAGCTAAGAAAATAGAATAAAAATGTGGAAAGGGATGACGTGTGTGACACCGATGTTGCAATTCCTGGCCTTGCCGACGACGTTACGAAGTCGTCTTATTCTCATGAAGGCCAGATTGGGGGACCCCCAGCGGTGGGCATCCCAATTCCGTCTTTTGAACACTATAAGCAGATCCCAAACCTCTACATTGATGCGTAACAATTCATATTTCGTTTTTTTCAGTGCCTTCCTGAGTTGCGAATGGCGTTCATTGCGGACTGATCATGGCAAATTTAAAGAGATTCTTGACGAATGAGACCAGCCTAGGTGGGCTTTCTGAGGAGAAATCAGACACAAACTGGGATATCGAAATTTTTCGAAATTACATTGACTGACGAGGCTCAGCACCATCATCAACCCACTTACGTGCACTGAGTACAAAAGCCCCTCTCAATGTCCTCCTCATTCCCCTCTCCTGTGCCAGCTACGACAACATTATACAAGTAAAATTCCTAATCTTACCTGCACAATCTTCAAAGCCATGTGCCGCGTGGTGGCAGCAAAAGGAACTAGAAGCGCTTGTCCCAAATCCCTGATAATGGTGGAATGGTTACTGAGCCACTGAATAAAGTGAACGCAGAGGGCGTGAACAGCTGGAAAAAAAATGCTCAGTGCGATAGCTGTTGGGAGTGCATATCTAGGAAATCTAGGTGTGCGCTATTACACTTCTCGCTCTCGTCTTGGCTTTTATATCCTCATCTGCTCTCAACCTTACTGGCGGCTTAGGGCGACCTTTTACAGCGACAGATGCCGGTGGTATTGCCGTGGCATTTCCGAGTGGTTGCTATGCCGCCATCGGTTACGTGTTTGAAGCGTCGCTCAACTGGCAGGCGGAAGTGATGACGGCGCCCAGATGAAGAATTATAGAAAAGATTTCATTGACAAAAAAGGGCGGAGCACGTTTCTGGCCTGCCACACTGGAGGAAAGGGGAGCAAAGAAAGATGTATCATTTTTTTTTGTAAAGGGACCGACAACTAGAATTTAAGCATCCAGTTTTTTTTAGCGCAATGCAAAACTTGCCATCTGAGGTGTCGATTTCGCAATGGGTGTGTTAGAAACATGTAGACATTTTTGTTCGCAAATTTTTAGATAAGTAGATACCCATTATTTTATGCTTAGAAGCAATGAAAAGGGGAAAAGCAGCTGGGGAGGATCAGGTAACAGCAGATCTGTTGAAGGATGGAGGGGACATCGTGCTAGAAAAACTAGCCACCCTGTATACGCAATGCCTTATGACCTCGACTGTACCAGAAGCTTGGAAGAATGCAAACATTATCTTAATTCATAAGAAGGGAGACGCCAAGGACTTGAAAAATTACAGGCCTATCAGCTTACTATCCGTTGCCTACAAAGTATTTACTAAGGTAATCGCTAATAGAGTCAGGGCAACGTTAGACTTTAATCAACCAAATGATCAGGCAGGCTTTCGTAAAGGATATTCTACAATAGATCATATTCACACCATCAATCAGGGGATAGAGAAATGCGCAGAATATAACCAACCTCTATATATAGCTTTCATTGATTACGAGAAAGCATTCGACTCAGTGGAAACCTCAGCAGTCATACAGGCATTGCGTAATCAGGGGGTAGAAGAGCCTTATGTCAAAATACTGGAAGATATATATAGCAACTGCACAGCTATTATAGTCCTCCATAAAGTCAGCAATAAAATTCCAATAAGGAAGGGCGTCAGGCAAGGAGACACGATCTCGCCAATGCTGTTCACCGCATGTTTGCAGGAGGTATTTCGAGGCCTGAATTGGGAACAGTTGGGAATAAGAATAAATGGAGAATACCTAAATAATCTGAGATTTGCTGATGACATTGCCTTGCTGAGTCACTCAGGAGGTGAACTGCAAATCATGATCAACGAGTTAGACAGGCAGAGCAGATCGATGGGTCTAAAAATTAACATGCAGAAAACCAAGGTAATGTTCAACAGCCTAGCAAGGGAACAAGAGTTCACAATTGGCAGCGAGAGCCTAGAAATTGTGCCGGAATACGTCTACTTAGGGCAGGTAGTGACAGCTGATCCGGATCATGAGAGGGAGATAACTAGAAGGATAAGAATGGGGTGGAGCGCATATGGCAAATTCTCGCAGATCATGAGTGGCAGTTTACCAATTTCCCTCAAGAGGAAAGTGTACAACAGCATAATCTTACCGGTACTCACCTATGGGGCAGAAACGTGGAGGCTAACGAAAAGAGTTCAGCTTAAGTTAAGGACAACGCAGCGAGCCATGGAAAGAAAAATGATAGGTGTAACGTTAAGAGATCGGAAGCGGGCAGAGTGGGTGAGGGAACAAACACGGGTTAATGACATCCTAGTCGAAATCAAGAGAAAGAAATGGGCTTGGGCAGGACATGTAATGCGAAGGCAAGATAACCGCTGGTCTTTAAGGGTAACGGAGTGGGTTCCAAGAGAAAGTAAGCGTAGCAGGGGGCGGCAGAAGGTTAGATGGGCGGATGAGATTAAGAAGTTTGCAGGCAATGGGTGGATGCAGCTGGCAAAGGATAGGGTTAATTGGAGAGACATGGGAGAGGCCTTTGCCCTGCAGTGGGTGTAGTAGGGCTGATGATGATGATGATGATTTTATGCTTCTGATGCTGCAAACCATGGTCAGCGAGCGCGATGGCGGTTGCACGCCCGCCAACGTGATGTGCGGAAACTTACGAATCTTCCTCCAGACAGTAATTAGACACTATTGATACAGAGTAGCGCTTATTCGAGCTTCCACACCTAAAGCTGTTGCGGCGTAGTGATGTAATAACACACCGCACTCAACAACAAATCAGTAATATTTTACCGATACCTGGTCACGTGGTGGGATACACAGATAATGATAACCTATCACCGCAAGATGAAACTTCAGTTTGTTTCATGCGATCTTCAATGTAAAATTGTTTTATAACTTCTCTTCAATGCTGCCGTGCTCTATTCTCACAATGTGATGCAAGACCCCCTTCGTTTTCACTATATTCTCATGACATGTTTTGGGCAATTGCTGCTCTATTAAATAACGCGTGGGTGCACCGCAGCGGTGGCCTATAGTATTTTGAGCATCCGCCTCGCAAGCGGGAGGTGCATGTTTCGATCCCCAGTAACGCCCACCTATGATACAATGTGACAAGCTTTCCTGTGGCCTAGCGCTCACCTTGTTTGGGATAGAAAGCTTGAGAAATTGGTCTTTGACCCCAACCTAAGTAGACGAAAAACGCCTTGTGGCATGGTGCTCTTTGGCCACAGATGCCTTTGCGTCATAAAAATTGATCATAAATTTCGCGCGGGCGCCTTGCCTAACATTGCGGTTGCTGAGTTCTAGCCCCGAATTTAAAGAAATACGAAGAGCCCATAAACCGGCGTTTGTCTGGCGCTAATATGTGCTGAGCATTAGTGTAACCTCCATCACACATACGGTGCGACGGTTCGTTATGCATGCATTACAGTCGTGCGGAATATATATCGCAGAACAGCAGTTCACGATCATATCGGGGACCACGTACAGAGGGCAAAACGCTTGCCTAGAAAACGTTCTGGGCGTGTTTTGGGCTGAACACACAGTATCTAGCGATCTTAAGTGGAAGGCGAAAAAATGCAACTTCTCGGACCAACCTGACAAGATTATCCATGATGAATGACTCTTCATAGTCGCCAGCGAGGAGTTAAGCATGAAACTGCTTGTTGATGTTAGAAGATGCTGCTTTGAACATGGCTGCCAAGGTATGCACCATGCAAGAAGCCGTGGCACAGCAGATGAAGGCGTTCAAATTGGAGCGTCGGCACCAAACAAAACAAGAAGCACGCGCCCTAAATAAACAGAAGCTGGAGGTATTGTGGAGCAGTACAACTGCTCAGGAAGACATTTTTTTCTGCCTGGGACAAAACATGTTTCAAATGTGGCCGAGCGAACCACTCTGCAGAGCATTGTAAGTCAAAGAATTCTGCTTCTCTCGTCGGAGCCGGCTCCCGTTCTGAAGTTTTGACTCTGCATGAACGCAAGAGGAAAGGTATATTCGACGCCCTGCAGAATAGAGAAAGAGAGAGAGAAGGAACTTTATTAAGGCCATATGGTATGACTTCTCTTGAGCTTGGTGGGTGATTTCCTCATTCCAGGACTCAACTGAATTTGGCCGCCCGGCAGACTTGCTGGATGAGGTCTTGCTGGTCCTCCAGGGTATCGCTGTTGACTTGTGCCTCCCACTGCTCAAATGACGTGTGGCATCTTTCGGTTTTCGGCAGAGTGACTTTATATATAACCCAGTGAAACTGCAGGCGTGTCGAGTGTTGAATATTACTGCCTTCCTACAATTATTTAATTCATCTGAGGGCGTCGTAAGAGCTCGGGCAGACCACGTGTTTTGACCAACTCGGGCTATCTTGCATAGAGCCCTAGCTTGCCTTATAGTTAGCTCATGACTGCGGTTGCGTCCATGGAGGTTAGTGTTTACTTCCTTATTTCAGATCTACTCCACTTGAAGGGCTTCTCTTAAACACATTGCACTAACAGAGTTCGTACTTCGTTCTGCTTTTTTAGAGCGCGAACAGATGAAGACATCGGTCTTCGCCTGTTTGCGCTCGAGGCACGCAGAACCAGTGTTATCTAGCTCAGCTTTCCGTTTTACTGAAGCCCCTACTTAAAGTTCACAAATATGGTCCCGCAATACCACCTGCAGAACACAATAAATGACAATATTATCAAGTTTCAAGTTGATAGCGGTGCGCCAGTGCGCATAATACCAGAGCTCACGCTCTGAATGAAATTTTTGTAGGTTGCTCCCAAAAAGCTAAATGAGAACAATCACAAAGTTCTTGAGTCCAAAGGAAAATGAAGACTTTACCTGACCACCAGTGCTGCAAAAAAAAAAAAACTGAATTTTTGGATGTTGTAGGCAACCTTACGAGACTGCGAGGCAGAGAACCTTCAGATCGGATAGAGCTGACCCCGGTGAACTATCACCTCGTTTCGACAGCTCAGGAGACAACAGTGCAGAAAGATGACCTACTCACGGGAAAGCGTCCAGACGTTTTCAGTAGTGAGCACGGATGCTTCCCAGAGATAGTGCAGCTGAAGGTAGACCCAACAGTGAAACCGCAGGCGTCGGCACCATGCAGAGCTTCGGCGAGCGTCAAACTGAAGTTGAAAAAACTGCTCAAATAAACTAACAGTCAAGCAGGTCATCACAAACGTGGTTGAAGTCCGCGCAGTGGGTCAGTTGCATTGTCGTCACCACAAATAAATACGGTGAACTATAGTGCCTAGAATTTCTAGGCGCTGTAGGTGAACTGCGTAGATGCATTGGTCTGCAAGCACTGAGCAAAGCTCTGAAGAAGGAGCGGTACCCACTACCTTTCCCTCAGAATGTCCTGAATGAGCAAGCAGATGGAAAAGTCTTTTCCCAACTTGAAATGCGCAACTAACACAGACATTCAGACATTACAAACTTGAGCATGAGTATAGCATGCTCACAGCCTTCCGAACACCATTTGGACGGCACAACTAGCACCATTTTGCTGATCAGACAGCAGCGAAATCCTCCAAAAGCGATTATAGACTTCAATGAATAGCCTTCAGGTACTATCATATATGTTTCAGACGATATGATATTGTATGGCAAGAGCAGCAGTATGGAAGTCGCAAAGAGAGGTCATGACAGAAATCGGGAGAAATTATTTGGAGAAATTTCAGAAGGAGGGCATGTGAAATTATGATGGCAAGATTGAATGGAATATGCAAAACAGATAACCGTCGTCGTGGACCACAAGCTCAGGACGGAAAGATTAGAAACTGACCCTGACAAGGCCGCAGCTATTGTCAACTGGAAACTCTCACAGACGTAAGTGGAGCCCTGTGGTTCTGCTGCATGGTGAAGTACCTTGCAAGATTTCTAGCCGGTATATCTTACATTATCGAGCGATTCGCAAGTATCGTAGCCAAAAACACGGAATGGGCCTAGACAACAGAGGAGTTGAGAGCATTCAGCAAAGCGAAATAACAAGAACTCACAGTTCCAAACTCACAAGAACTCACAAGTTCCAAAGAACTCACAAGTCCAAACAAGAACTCACAGTTCAGTGCGACGCCAGTGAGGAAGGCCTAGGTGCTATGATGCTGTACCACCTGCTACCATTTCTCAGAACCCTTTGTTTTCGCAATCCCTGCCCCCCAAACTTGCACTCTTTCCCTGCACCCCACTCTTTTTTTTTTAACTTTGCCTCTCGGTATTTCGTTCGGTCTTACTGGTCATTTGCATTTTTCTAGTATTTTCAGGTCAGCACAACCATTAATAACATGCCACCTACCGCAGCTTCCCACGTGTGGACTACAGAACCTTTCAAGACCAAGTTAGCAATCTCTCCACCCTTCCCACCCCCCGAATTCCTTTCTGCTGAGTTGTGGTATTTCTTTTCATCGTTTTGCAGGTCAACCGATTAATCCTCTTTAGCAGCCATCACGTGTGTACAAGATCCACACTCCCCATTCTCACACCATTTCACTTTAAGCCTTCTTCCCCATCACCAGGCCTTCCTTCTCGGAGTGAATGCCCTATTTAAACCCTGCCAGTGATGAAAGCTTTGCCCAGACGAAAACAACTCATCATGTGGAAACGTTAATTGGCAAGCTCCCTGAGACTCCTCCTCCTTTGCTCACTTTGTGTTTGCCCTACACAAGTTTCACCAATATACCTTTCACAGGCACAGCCGCAAATCACTGCAAAGCATCAAGAATAAACCCTTTGACAAGGTACCCAATCGACTTCTGAGCTCGTTAGGACTGATGCTTGGGCGAGTTGGTATGCCATGCGCTGCTACAAATAAAAGTTTGACTTCACAGTCGAGTACTGCCAGGAGAAACAGCTTGTTGCTGATGCAATGCCCAGAGCATACACAAAGGACAGACTGTGAACCACCAGCAGAGGAATCAACGTTGTCTAGGTACTAGGTACTTGCGTCACATCGGTAATTCCAGGTACTTACATCGCCACGCAGGAAATTTGCTGAAATAAATTTCTCGCTGCTGGCTCAGATGATGAAGACATAGACACTGTAAGAGAGGAGTTTGTGCAATAGTTGTCTCACCTCGGCTTGATGGTGATCGGAATAATAACCCATCTTGTGTTTCTAATCTCCGCTGATAATCGCTGCTTATAATTTTCGTTTCCATCCTCTGTTGCGTGCTTAGCTACCAGGTAAGTGGTTGCGGGTTCGGTACTCGGCGGAGGCTGCCGTAGAAAAGAGATGCAAAAGTTCCCCTGAACTGAAGACTAGGTGCGCTGAAAAGAACACAAGGTTACGGAAATTAAAACGAAACTGTCTGCTTCAGCATGGCTCGTGGCCTGGGCGGGGCGTTTCAAGTCGACAGACTAGTGAGGGAGAGCCGGTAGGGCTGAGGTAGTTTAATTAAAGAGCTTTCAGACTTCTCCACTTGATGCACACGAACAAGTTAGAGCCATATAAAGGGAGGCTATGCAACGTCAAAAAATTGTAAAAACATGACAATCTAACTAGGAAGGAACTGCCTGAAAAAAACATTTCCAAGGAAGTAATTTTTATTCCATTTCACCCTCTCAGCTAGAAGTCGGACGCAGAGAGGGACGAATAAGCCACGTGCAAAATACCGTGCAATATTTTGTTAATGTGCAAGTAGAAGCAATATGAGAGGGAACACGGCAGCGCGTGGCCTCCGCGTTTCGTTAAGAGCGGCCGCCGATTGATGACGAGAATAGGTGGCACCAGGGGCGTGGGCTTCTAGAAAGAGCAGCAGGCCATGCTTATTGGGCATTCGCCTTTGCCGCCGATTCTCGCTGATTCTAGCTGATCTCTGAAAATCGGACGAGCTCGACAGAGAATACTCCTGGGAATGCAACCAAGGAGAGAACATCTCTAAAGATGCCGCAAAACCGCAGAGTAGAATAAAGTTTTCTCCTCGTTCTCCTCTTCTCCCTGATTCTCGCCGATTCTCGCCGCGTCACAGCGACCGCGGTACCCTGAGAAGTACAGCTTTCGCGCTAAAGTTCCTTCGCTCTTTCCTTCGGTAGTTTATTTAGTATTTATTTTCTGTAACCCTTGCTGTTGTGCTGATTAATGATGGCCAGAGTGTAGGAATGCCCCAAGGACAACTCGGTGCACCTTTGTGTTTTCTTCACCGCGATTCATCACATATTTGAAGCAGGGACAACAAGTAAAGAAAGGTTGCCGCCATCACTAGCTAAGGGCACGTATTAGAAAAGAAGCTGTCAGGAGTGCAATTTCAAACCATTATTCATTCTTAATGCACTTTTAATGAAGGCAAACGATACTATCACGTTAACGACTACCATGACGTCTTTTACAACTTACTTTCACAACTCAGGCTAGTGTCAGCTTAATAATACTATCTTACTTACTCCCACACTGGTCGATCCGTTGCATAGGCGGACACCCTATATTCGGGCGCAAAAGTTTAAGCTGTGATGGAAATGTCGTACACGTGGGACCACCGAGCGAACCGGCAGAGCGTATAACAAAGCACTGATGCAGCGGTGCCGTGAGAAACGCGTCACTGAAGACAGCGCTGTGCTTGCGCTCAACTAAATTAGGAGTGTCGAGACCCGATACACAGCGGAGTGAGAGATAAGGTCAGAGACAGAGCCGTATTCTTTTTGTGCTGCTAGAATTCGCCATGCAACGTAAACGTCCGCGGCGTCACCTATATCGCACATTAACAGCATTAATGTATCGAAGAACGAGGCAACACGTAATAGGCATGGTGGCTGAACGGCGGGATCAGTGATGATCGCCTAATTGGTCTGATCTCAGAATCTGTCTCGCGTGAAACCTGCGCATTGTAGCAATGGTAGAAACTGCCGCACTTTGAAAAGATTCGAAGGCGGTCTTAAGAAAAACGCGCTGGCATTAACTGCATTGTTTCCTTCTTTTCTTTTTGCGTTTTTGAACCGGTTGACGCATTTTGTGGGCCGTTATCTGTATGTTTTTTTCCAAATACTTTCAGTCAAAAACGATTCCCTCTTTTTCCCGTTAATTTGTAAATTTCCCCCCAAAATTTCAAGGATTGTATTTTCCCCTTTACCGTAGTTTCAGATTGATAATCCACAGAAGGAATAACGTGAGCCGACGCTGAGGCAGCGATCGAATATCGAGCGTTAACACACCTAACATGGGTCGCTAGTTCGAATCTTTGCCACGAGGTAGACTCTGACTTAGCTTGTACGTTTATGCTGTACGAAACGCGAAATCCCATTACACCACCGCGAGCACTCTGCGACAAACGGTTGAGCCGCAATATTGATATGAAAATTCATAAATACGTGGAATTTAAGGTAAATAGGTCGCCGGTTCGAATCCCTGCAGCGAGCAAGGGCCTAACTTAACTAGCATGTTTATGCTGCGTGAATTCTATGACACCATCCAGAACATTCTGCGGCAAACGGTCGCCCACAAAGTTTGCACGATTGTTGGGATTAAGTGGCCCGACTTTGGCGCCTGCCGGACAGGGATATACTATATAACGGATCGACAAAGTTTAGTTCCGAGTTGTGGCGCTCGGGCATCAGGCTCCCGCCAGGTTAATTTATGCTGTTATGTAACCACCTCGGTTACCATGGCAACCACTGGGTTACGATTTACGTTATAGCGCACACCGCTGAGACCCGAAACGAGAAGTAGAGCTAAGCGCTATAAAAATCCCTGAAGAGAACATAACTGCTAGTGTTGTCTACTGTGTTGTGTCGTTTCTTTTTCAGCCCTTCCGCTTCATGAACAGGCACGAACTCGCCAGCAGCCTTTAGCTCTTCTTTGCCTTTAATGCGACAGCCCAATGCGATCCGTTTAATGCCTATATGAAATAATTTTGAGTGGCATGCTCTACACGGAAAGGATCAGCAAATGAAAAAACGCACCAAGAACAGGTAGTTACAAAAAAGCGACGGGAATTTACTCTACATTGTCAAGTTCGTCTCACCTTGTGACTTTGTTCGCCCTCTTTATCGCAAGCACCCTTATGTAAGAGGACCTACTTCAACATAAAACTCTCTTCTGAACAACAAAGTTCTAGTAAAAAAAAATCTATCCTCATTAGGCCTTCAAAAGATAGCTTAACCGTTCACTGCTACTTTCGAATGAGCCCAAGAGACCGGATCGGACAATGTCCCGTTCCTTCCTCCATTTTACTTCCCCACTCCCCCAACTGCATCATGCCCAAAACATAGGCGTTTACCTGGAGAAAATTTGCAGCTACGCATTAATTTTCGGTGGCCTGAAGTACAACGATATCAGATTCTAGAGTGTCGCTTACGTTCATTGGCAGTCTTTGATTTTGAGCATCAACGAATCATTTTTTTTTTGTTTGCAGAAAATGTTTCGCGCACGAGTATGTCGGCCACTGCCAACAGGGTTGCCAGTCTCTTAGTGCCATCCATATGACTATTTGTCAGCTTGTTGAGGCTGCTCACAGAGAAAAGAATTCGACTGTTCCGCTACACGCTCTGTTTGTCGCATACCTCCCGACATTCCCCCTACTCTATGCCCTTACTCGGCGCTAAGGACGGACACTGTCAGGGACATCAAAGCCCCGTGGCCACGAGAGCACCAGCTTTGAAGCCCGCCTGAATTGGGGTCTGGTTTGGCCATCTAGTGAAAGCGACAGTTTTAGCTCACAACATGAATCGCGGAGAATGAACGCCACAAATAGCGGAGATGGTGCTCGATAAAACGATCCCTGAAGATCCATTAATGTTGTTGTCACTCTTACGCACATCGCTCGTCCGGGATACCGTCATTCAAAGCCAATGCACTTCCGTTTCGTTGTGTTTTATCTGTACATATTTTGTACACTTGGTACAAATTACTGGTCTTTCGCTAGCCGCCGCGAACCCAAATGGCGAGCGCAAAGGTTTCGCGGGAGATGCTATGACGTGCGCGGGGTAAAACGTACTTTTTGTATAGGCACGCACGAACGCAAGTCGCACATATATCCGTCCCATCAAAACCTTTAGGAGAAAAAAAAGCTATAGAAACTTGGCAGGTGGAGAATTTGAGTGCAGCTGCAAAACCATGAGGAAACACCACAGGTGTCGCGCTCGTAGACGACAACAGACAGCACTTTACCGTTGGTGCAGCAATGAAGCACATGTCTACAAACCAGCAACACTGGGAGTAGCTTTCCGTCTGTTACAGGCTTTGTGTCTGAAACTCTTGTAACTAACGATGAAAGTCTGTAACAGATGCCAAGGCCTAGAAAAAATTCGTGATAATCATAATTAAAAGGAGGCGGACGGGTGAAATATGGTCGTCCTTGTTACGAACAGAAAAAAAAAGAAGTTTGCGGAGAATTTAGACGTTTGCTAAGCGGGACGGTACAAAGAGAATGTTTACATCCTGCTTGGCGATTATAACTTCATTGTGGTTTTCTACCAAGATTTGCTAGGTCATTAATTCTACTTTTTCGGCGACAGGGCCTCTCGCCGAGTGAACAAGATGTCGCAGGTTAGCACGATGAGATTTATCCGAAGCTAAAGCTGGGCAGCGACCAACCTTCCGGTGCTGTCGTTCAACGCATGTGTTGCCGCTGTTATGGACAAAACTGAAGCAGCTCCGCCAATAGACAGAGGTTACCGGCCACTAGGTCACTAAATCGCGCTGAAAATAGAATTTCTACGCTCAAGGTGCGGAGTTGTGCAGACCGCCAAGTCATACCGATGCAGAACAAATCACATGCGGGCAAGTCAGTTGCAGTTTTTGCCGGAAGATGCGGCGTCGTTAAACTGCTCCCTCGAGCTATTCTGGAGTAGGCGAGTACGGTAATGGAGACAATATCAGGTAATAAACGACACAGAGCAATCCTTGGAGGTGTATTCCAGCCAGCTGCTCTGGCGTCGCCTACTGCTTATTGAACAGTTAAAAGACAACTCAATGACTGCAATCGTGCTCCATTAAATGCTTGCTACACACATGACAGTGTGAGCTAGCAGTTTTGCCTATTTTAAGCGCAAATAACCACGATTCTTGCGGCTTCCTATCTTTCGGACCGAAACAGGAGCTTGCACCGAGTTCGGTCGCGTGGGTCTAATAGGGGACAGTGGAGGAAATTCGCGACAGAGGGCAAAACGAGATATCTTGCTACTTAGTGACCCTAACAATTCAATGATAAATTATATTAACCTGATGTTCAGGTCGTGCCAACCACCACATGTTCTCTACGAACGTTTTATAGGTTGACGAGACTGACCGCATCTATGCCGACAAAAAAAAATTGCGAAATGAACCTTGGTCAGCAAGAAGGCGATCAAAACACGCGGAATTTTGAACGCCACATATTTAAAAACTCTGCAGCTCTATTAACCAGGCGTGTTAGATTAGGGAAAGTGTTTAGTTATTAAACTTGCTTATTAGCCTTACATCTTGCAAAGCTTGATAATTTTTGCGCTTCGAATAACTGTGAGTGTCATATATAATAGGAAGTTTGAAATAGAAGTGTAAACTAAAGAAAAGATGACGGGGGTGACGATAAGCATGACGTGTATTAACCCAATAATAAATAAGATGAAGTAGAAGTATTCGGTGAGGTGGGAAGAGGTGATTGGTGGAGAAGAGAAGACGAAGACGACGACGACAAGGATGACGCGTGTACCAAAGCTAACGTTATAAAAGCGTGAGAGATAGCGTGGCACGAGGCGGAAGAACAGAGAAGCGGAGGTTCCGGTAGGTGAGGAACACCTTGGCTGGAAGAGAGCAATGCCGGCTACTGCTCCGGTGACGTCGGGTTCTATGGCGTCGGACCGTGGACCTCCTGCCCGTTCCGGGAAGTCAACGGATGACGCAACCTCCTGCTACGGCCAGGGGTGCCTCCAGCACTGTTGCCAACCATCCGGGTGGTGCCCACAACGCCAACATCACCAGCATTACCTCATAGGGCACTTGGACCGGGAGCTCGTACGACGCAGCGTACGACGCCGCCAGCGACGCCAGCCTGAGCACTTCGAAAGACGCCTCGACGCCGGCTACTGGACCCATGCAACCGCTTCATGAGGGCAGAACCGTGAGCACGAACGTCGAACGCTAGTAGACTGGGTGTTCCCTGGTAGTGGGTATTGCTAATCTTTGTGTTTTGTGTTAGGTTTGGTAGTTAGTTTTGTGTGCTAGTGTTTGTGTCACGTAGGGTGTATTAAATGTGGGTCTGTGTGGGTACACCTGTCGCCTAGTACATTCTTTCGGTCGAGTGTTCTCCGGGGATCCGTGACAGTGAGAAAATTACTTTAGCCCCAGGCCACATGTGGGTCAAAACACGGCGTTATGATGTGGAGAGACTAAAGGAAATGTACTGGTTTTATTGCGTACTCTAAAGCTCTATATATCCGTATTTTCATGGTCTCTGTGATGGTCTGAATATACGAAATAGAGCAATGATTGCCGACCAGCGCGCAGAAAACGCGATGAAAAATCTGGCGAGGTGCAACCATCGCCGACGCCGTCAAGGGCCTTTGTTTCACAAAAGTGCCGACCATATACATGACATGAAAATGACAGATTATGAAAAACAGAACCAGTAAAAGAACTCTCGCTAACCTCAGAGTGTCTCTCTTTCTGGCGGCCAGGAACAGCAATTTGGCACACTTTTTTAAACGTAGCCAACTCTGTTTGCTCTCGCCTACAATAATACTAAAACATTCATTTTCACGTGCTACGGACCGAACCAAATCGCATCTCCATTAACACGGTGAGGAAGAGAGTGCCATCTGTGACATTAAAGCACACCCAAAAAATGTTGTCATGAAGACAGGAAATTCAAAACATCGCGCAGCCAGGCTACAGACACATCCCGGCGGAAGAGCTGCGTAAGCCGTAGTGGGTCATGGAGCAAAATAGTATCAGGTTCGGTAGTAGTGCGCTGTTTGTCATTCAAATAAACTTCCGAACATTGTAGAGGTTCGTAGAGCCAACTTCGTGTGAATTCTTTGAAAGGATGAGCAATATATTGATTTTAGATGGGCGTCCCATTATACCCCACGGGGTGTGGCAAAATGGGACAGTTTGAAATTTTATTTGCGTTAATTTTTGCTGTTTGGTTTTGTATGCGGAGGTTTAACGTCCCAAAGCGACTTAGGCTATGAGGAACACCGTAGTGAAGGGGTTCGGAAATTTCGACCGCCTGGGGTTCTTTCATGTGCACTGAATTCGCGCAGTACACGGGCCTCTGGAATTTCACCTCCATCGAAATTCGACCACCGCGTCCAGGATCGAACCCGCGTCTTTCGGGTAAATTTTACTGTGTTCCTCTTCATTTGTCCGTTTCATATTGAGCATAATACCAGGATGGTAGGGAATACTTCGGCAGTATTTTCTTTTTTATATATGCGAATAAAAAATTTATGGCAGCGTATTCAATACCTGACAGGATCCCAGCCCTTCTGATACCTAAAGGTTTGGGCGCTGGCGAAAGTAAGCCAACTTAAAGTTACGTGCGTGTCTCATTAAGTCAGGTAGATATCTATAACTGTAAATTCCGCGATGAGACCATATCTCATATTTTTTGCGAATGCCCAGCGTACAGTTCTAAAACACCTTCTCTACGCCGTGCGCTGGAGCACATCGATTCACACCCGCTAACGGAGTTCAAGATTCTTGGACACTGGGCGCGGCGATCATCGACAGTGAGGGCCTGCACGACAGGCTGTGATTTTAGCGAAGCTTCTTCGCCTTTTGCTTTTTCTAATCACTTCTTTTTCTCCCTCACCTTTATATCCCCTCATCCATTCCCACAGTGCAGGGTAGCAAACTGACTTTTTCTACCGCTTAACTTCCCAACCTTTTCTCCTCCACTTCTCCCTCCTTCCTCCTGCATGCCACAGAACTATATCCTCTCCTGGGTCATTTCTGCCATGCACTTCCGCAGAGTGCACTCACTTTGCGCAAAAACAGCAACTGTAAGAAATCACCACTTGTTATAGAGCGCTTCGGCCAACATTGTGAGAGCGACAGTCATTTCGGCTACACTACTTCTAATTGTTCCATTACCTTAAGTACTTGTAAATGCTTTGTGCTTTGTACCTGCTTTCTTCTGCAATGAAGTTCAGCTGTGTGGATAAAATGAAGAAGTAAATAGATTGCACCACCATTCGTGCCGCGATATCAGGTCACCACTGGCAGATATTACACCACTGTGTGAAGCTTCTGTTCAGGAGAGAAACCACAGTATTGTTGGCGTTGGCGTGTCGAGAAAATCACGATTGGTCGAGAGAGTCTTGACGTCCCACGCGGAGCTGTAAAATAAAAACGATTAAAAATTGAGTTAAATTATGATTATGAGGTCGTAGCATGACCCAGGGGTTATTAATACATGTAATACGTAGGGTAAATTAATTACGCTGAAAAGAAAACGGGGTTAATTGGTTGCCAACCGTACCCATGATCTTTGAGCTGGGAGTCAGACACTCGGCTCCTAGGCCATTGGGGCACGTTCGTTTGACAGGGTTAATGGGAGCCTATTTTGTCTTGTGGTGCACCATGTGGTCTAGCATGCCTGCTGATGTGTGCTATAAAAGGTGAACAGCTAGACAAGTTGATAATAATAATTCATTATGTATTGTACAGCGCGAAACTGACGAAAGACAGAAGTGGAAGGTGGCACAGATGAGCGCTGACTCGCAACTAATGATTTATTCAGTGAAACACACATTTTATGCATCATAGACATGTGACATTAAAGAGCCTAGTGAACTTGCACCAAGCATTTTTAAGGAGTGGGTGTGGTAGACTGGCGGCTACAAATACCGGCTGGCGTCACAGCGACATCGGGGCGTGGAACCGGCGAAATGTCGGTGCTGCGATTCACACGTTTACTTCTGCTGACGCAGGCCTTCCTGTTAACTAGGCATGACAGTGGCTGCCTGGACGCTTCATTCCCGAAGAAAAGTGGATTCCATCACTACGGCTGCGGAGTTTGCCCCACGGACTATTCTGACGGATTCGACGCTGCTTGCCACGAACATTGTGCTGCCTTGTCGGTGGGTGTGGTAGACTGGCGGCTACAAATACCGGCTGGCGTCACAGCGACATCGGGGCGTGGAACCGGCGAAATGTCGGTGCTGCGATTCACACGTTTACTTCTGCTGACGCAGGTTGGTCTACGTTCTGCAAAATTTAGTTTTTATTTTTTGCCGGTAACGCCCCACATGTTGTTTCGTTGCATGCATGGTTCTCACGTAGTTAGACATCAAGTTAGACGCCGGTTCGTACTGTTGAGAAACGCTGCATTTTTCTTCTTGTTACTGCTGCTCTGTGGTGACGTGGAGCTAAATCCAGGCCCGACCCCCCAAGACACGAGTAGTGAACTTGTTGCTGCCGTGAAGTGCCTACCACGAATTCTGGAAGTTCAAGAAAATATTCCTAAAGAATTGGGAGCTCTGCGAGAACACCAAGAAATAATTGAAAACAAAATCGGAACGTTATCTTCAAAAATTGAAGGTCTGCTTGAACAGCCAGCCAACGCTGAAAAGGATGAGTTGAAATCCCAACATAGCCAGATGACAAGTGCTGTAAATGCGGTGCTAGCAAAACAAGATGACATGGAAAACCGGTCCCGTAGAAATAACTTGCTCTTTTTTGGTGCTTCAGATACGGACAAAGAATCATGGAATGATTCGGAGGCTAAGGTCATATCAATCTGCGACGAAAAACTGGGTGTTAAAATTGATCCCGCTGCAATTGAGAGGGCGCATAGAATAGGCAGGTATGATGAAAACAAAAAGAGACCAATCATTGTTAAATTTAACTTATTTAAGGACAAACAGCGGGTTCTTTCTGTTGCATCTAAGTTTAAGGATACCGGTTACTCAGTGAGTGAAGACTACTCGCCCAGTGTGCGTCAGTTAAGGAGCAGGTTAAGTGCGTATACCCGAGGTCTAAACGCTAAGTATGCGTTAAAGTACGATAAACTAATAATCAATGGGAAAGCATACATTTTTGACAGCGCTACTGATTCTGTTCGTGCATTCGTGCAATAGCAGTCATGTACCCTCCCCGTCATAATAGGCACTCTATGAGCCAGCTATCTTTTCTTATCGTGAATTGTCGGAGTGTTAGGAACAAGACTGCTGATTTTGCCAGTTTAGTAGGGGTAACACAGGCTCATGTTATTGGAACTGAGTCTTGGCTTGACCACAATATAACAAGCTCTAAAGTTTTTCCCTCGTGTTATGTAGCATATCGAAAGGATCGAGACGCGCATGGCGGTGGAGTGTTTATTCTTGTACGCGACGACATCCAAAGTGTACCAATCAGCGATGTTCATGATGGTGCAGAATCTGTATGGTGCAAAATAATTTTGTCAAATGGGGAGAGCCTTGCCGTGGGATCATTCTACAGGCCACCTAGTTCAAACAACACGGAAATATTTCACAGGGTATCGAGATCGCTGTCAAGCTTATCATCAGATATGATTATTCTGGGAGGCGATTTTAACATGCCTGATGTCGTATGGAACAACCGGCTTCCTGTCGAACAAAGTAGATCAGCGCTACACTCAGCCTTTTATGAAATGATCCGCAACGATGGGCTCTTTCAATTTGTGGATTTTCCGACTCGCTTATGCACAACTGGTGCAAATGTCTTAGATTTGCTTTTTAGCAATCAAAATGGTACAGTTGAATCTGTTACAGTGGCACCGGGAATAAGTGACCATGAAGCTGTTGCCGCCACTGTTTTTTGCAAGAAACCCGAATTTCAAAAAGGGCGTTCAAGAAAAATATTTCTGTACGAGAGAGGGAACTACGATGCTGTAAAAAATGCTTTAGTAAATTACTTTCCTTTGTTTCTCAGTTATAGCGTAACGTGTGACGTGGATGGCTTGTGGATCGCATTTAAGGACAAGCTTCTCTACTTGATTACATCGTACGTTCCTTCTAAGACTGTATCAGGGAAACTACGCGCTGACAAACCTTGGATTTCAAGGGAATTACGTAGATCCATTAGAAGAAAGGCCACACTGTATAAGAAATATCGTAAAACTAAGAGCCCCTCCTTATTCACAAAACTGAAGTTATTGACGTGTTCGCTTAAGACAGAACTGAAAAGTGCTAAGCGTCTTTACCTCTCGTCTTTATCGGAAAAGATAAGGGTTAATCCAAAACAAGTGTGGAAGCATATTAAAAATACTAAAAAAGATAACATTGGAATTCCGTCTTTGGTGCACAATAACAGCGTTGTGGCAGACGACTTGAGTAAAGCTGAAATTTTTAATGCGTATTTTCACTCAGTATTTGTCAGTGATCAAGCAGATCTCAATTTAGTCACGCAAAATTTCACACACTTGCCGGAAATGGAAGATGTAATGATAACTGAGACGGGTGTGATGACGCTGCTGTCTAATCTAAATTCCCATTCTGCCCACGGCCCAGACGGTATATCTAATCATATTTTGAAGCTATGTGCAATAGAAATAGCTCCATTTTTGGTCGCAATATTCAATAAATCCCTGGATTATAAAAAACTCCCAAACGACTGGAAGCTTGCAAATGTAACGCCAATACATAAAGATGGTGATCGCGCAAATATATGCAATTACAGACCGGTGTCCCTCACCTCTGTTTCTTGTAAAACACTGGAGCATATAATATATTCTGGTCTTATGAAGCACCTTAATGGTCATGATTTCTTCACTACCGCTCAACATGGTTTCCGTTCGGGCCTATCGTGTACAACTCAGCTCACCGAGTTCATCCATGATGTTGCGGAAGGTATAGATAGGGGTGTTCAAATAGACGCAGTTTTTCTTGATTTCCGCAAGGCTTTTGACGTGGTTTCGCATTCTCTACTCTTAACAAAGTTATCGTATTTAGGTATACCTTCTAGACTTCTTGGATGGATTCAAGATTATTTGTATGCACGGCGACAACGGGTACTTATTAACGGTGTCACTTCGCAGTCTGTTCAGGTTTTATCGGGTGTGCCGCAAGGCTCAGTACTTGGGCCTTTGTTGTTTCTTGTTTTTGTAAATGATTTGCCGAGTGAACTGTGCTCCCGTGTTAGGCTGTACGCTGATGACTGTGTTCTTTACCGTTCTGTCACGTGCGCAAATGATACCATTCGGTTGCAGTCTGACCTTGACAAGGTATGTGCGTGGTGTGACAAACGGAAGATGACTCTCAACACCAGTAAATGTTACCTCATGCAGTTCACAAACACAAAAAAGAAGATATGGGGCAACTATAATCTAAATCAATCTGTTCTACAGACAAAGGACAGAGTAAAGTATCCCGGTATCACATTTACAGCGAAGTTGGATTGGACTGCACACGTCGACGCGATAACTGCCAGGGCTTCCTGCGTTCTCAACCTTTTTAAAAGAAACTTTAAACATACGACTCCACGCCTAAAAGAAACATTTTACTTTACGAATGTCAGGCCAATTCTCGAATATGGATGCGTATGTTGGGACCCGTTCACAAATATTTTAAAGGACAAGCTAGAACGAGTTCAGAAGCGGGCAGCAAGGTTCGTAACTGGGAATTACAACTTTAAGGTTAGAGGTTCGGAACTTCGGGAAGCTCTTGGTTGGAAGTTATTATCCCACCGAAGAAAAGTTTTTAGAATAAAGTTTTTGTACGACATTTACAATAATAAAACAGGAATTAATAAAAGCCTCTATTTAAGGCAACCTCACTACGTTTCGAGTAGAAGGGACAATACCATGAAAATTAGAGGGTATAACTGCCGGATCAATACATTTAAATATTCATTTTTTCCCAACACAATAAGTGACTGGAATCTGCTGCCTAATGAAGTGTTTGAGAGCGAGAATTTCCAGGCAGCAATTGACCTTGCAATATTCTGATTATGCTGCTGTCAGTGTTGGTTCTGTGTCTCGGGTGCAATCAGAATGCTTTTATCTTTTTGGAAGTTCTTATCATTTTTCTGTAACTTTTATTTCTGTTTTGTTCTCTTGTGCTGTATTGAATTTTACTGTTAATGTACTTACCCCCCCCTACAATAATGCCTCTCAAGGCGCTGTAGGTACCTTGAATAAATGAAAAAACTCTCCTAAAACGTGGTGAACTCCTACCAGAAAACGAGCCTTCCCCAACCCTTTCTTTTTACCCGTTTCTCAATAATTCATGGTTATGACTTATTACAATCATATAGAAAGAGATATGCCCCGTGTTGGCCCCAGGTGAAAACCTTATTAATCGAGCAATAAGAATAAAACACTTTCAGAGTGTTCAAACCGTGTATCTTTGTCCGTAATTTTCTAACATTACCTGTGTTACCCCAATGTTCCTGATTTGATCTCACATGAAGGAGCATTTAATATGATACAAAGTAAAGCTTTGAAGTAAAATTTCCCAAAGATGTGACGATGTAGCTGCAGCGAATTAGCAAAACATTTAGATTAATTACTGACATAATTGCTGGTTGTCCTACTTCAAGCCTTTACTAAATACGCATCTATACTCGATGACTAGAAAACAGCTCGTGTTATGCCTGTCATAAAGAAGGGTCATAGACTAGCTGTGTCTACCTAGAGCCAAGTTTTTATATATGTTCTTCGCGTAAGTTCATCGAGAACATTGTGGCTGAGTTTCAAAGTTTCTTGAAGCAAACAGCGTTTCGGGGGAATACGAGCGTGGCTTCAGTAAAGCATTGCCGGCAGTTACCCAGTTGCGCACCACGCATCACTTTCTTTCTTCCGTTGTGTATAAAGCTGGCAAGGTTTAGTTGGTTTCTTTGGTTTAGAACGCGTTCCTGAAAACAATTATTTAAAATCTCAAAGATCCGACTCTCAAATGTCCTTGTCGGTTGGGTATCAATCCATCTGAAAGGCCATGCAGTTATCCGCGCAGAAATTTAGGCGTTTCTCTGGTCACATCTTGTGTCCCTTAGGGAAGAGTACTTGGGTTCTGGAAGGAGATTATAAATGCGCTTAATGAACCTGTGCAGGCTCCTAAATATACGGATGACTGTGTGCTTTTCAATGAGATCCAGTCATCTGCTGTCCAGGTAGCGCTTAACATGGCCTTGGTAAGCTAAAACAGGTTACAGTAGAAAGGGTGACGTAGTCAACTGTGAAAACGAACAGCATGTTTACTTGACACGGCTTCTTGTGGCAGGCGGCTCCAGCATAAAAGGATAGAAAGCACGAAGACAAACAACACCAAAAGAAATATAGTGGTAAGCCAAAACAGGTTAATGCAGAAAAGGTGACATAGTCAATTGTGAAAAAGAACAGAACGGGTACTTTACACGTCGTGTTGAGCAAGGAGGTTGCAAAAAAAGCATCAAAACCACGGGGGTAAACAACACAAACAGAGGTATGGTGGCAAGCTAAAATAGGCTGCTAATGAAAGGATGACGTAATGCTTTGTGCAAAAGAACGGGATCTGTAATTAACACGACGTCTTGCGGAAGGAAGTTCCAGTCAGTTGATGTGCACGTGATGAATGAGTATATAGTTTCTGGTACACGTGACAACATGGAATTTCTAAACGATACCGATGCGCGGTGAGATATAAAAGCACGCTGCGAAGTAAGCAGAGCCAGGATACCTCTCTGCGGCGTTTGAGAAGTAGAAGCGGTAAGGTTTTTTTATAGCTGTGACGCTGCTTATACGGTTATAGTTGGGCCACATGAAACGTGCCGGGTTCTTCTGAATTAATTCGAGAGATGCGTGGGTTGTGTTTGTTGGGGTTCAGGGCGATAAGAGAGGTGATGCCCAGTCCTGGAGATGTCTGAAGTTCAGGGTCCAACATCGAAGGCGAATATTCTAATTTAGGCGTAAGTAATGTCTTGCACATTGTTTTTTTGACTGCCGCATGTGCATTAACAAAATTCCGACGCAGATAGCCAAGATTGTGGATTGAGTTTTTAATAATGTAGTTCATGTGGCACTTCGAAGTTAGTGGTAGAGAAAGGGCAGGTAGATGGGTTGAACAAGGGAAAGGGAGGCCTCAGGATGCTTGCCAACATTTCGACAAGCGGACTTGTCTTCGCCTTGGTGAAGGAGGTCAGGTTTTATGTGCACGCATGAATACTAATGTCATAAAACCGGTTCCATGTTACTTTTCTTGAGAAGTTATTTAGCAGGGAGAAAATTAATGTGTGACAGGCACATAAGGTTTCATTTGTTAATATTTAAGTGTATTAGCCACGTTTCACACCAAGAGTGGGCGTGAGAACAGCAGCAGGATGCGACTAGCTAACTCGCTCTGCCCCTTCGTCCAGGTTATGGCATGGGCTCTCTTCAGCGCCGCGCCACTATCGTCATCTATCCGTGATATCAGCAAGCTGCCCTGCCATTTCAGCGACCCGTCTCATTCCGCATGGGCGCAAGACAGGCGCCTTTTCACCGCCGTCCCTCCATCACATGAAAGATCCGGATCAACAGCGACATCATATGCTGCCTATATGAAGAGTCGGCGGGACCCCAGCGCCCTTAGTGTGCTTGAGAACAGCACCAGGACGCGGCTAGCTAATCCGCTTTGTTTCTTCGTCCAGGTTAGTCCTGTTATTTCTCTGTACGCTAAGAAATCAAATGACGTGTGCCTGTTGCTGTTCCCACGCCCGGGAGTCATGCTTTTTGTGTTGAGTGAATGCTTTGGTACTGGAAAACAACTGTTAGCGTTGTCCGGGGACGTCGAGCTCAATCCTGGGGCTAACGCGAGGCACTAACCACAGGGCTCTCTTCCTGACGTCGTCTAAAAAGTTGGAAGATGTCTGCAATTCTAGAAACTGTGAACACGCGAACTGCGAAAATGCAACTGCACCAAAATGCTTTTACAAAGTCTGTTGATGAACTTAAGAAGTCCCAACATAAATTGGGAGAAATTTTGATCGAAATGAACAAAAGACTAGCGGACGTTGAGCGCAAAACTGTTACCGTTGACGTAGTCGAGAAGAAAGTACATCATTAACAGCAGTCGGCCAAATTTCAAGTCAAAACGCTCTACTACGCGCACGCCTGTTTGAGCTTGAAGACAGGCAGCGACGCGACAACCTCCTATTCTATGGCATCTCTGACGCGCAGCCAGAGTCTTGGGCTCAGTTATGAGAAAAACGAGTCAGTGTTCTTTGAGAAACTCTCTGTTCAAGAAATGCCCTGTTGGAGAAGCTTCATGTTGGAGAAAATCCCTGTTGGCATCCTGCTTGACAATTCCGTCCTCTGAAATTTTGATCGACAGAGCACACGGGCTCGGTGGGTTCGCATCGAAAAACTGCAGATCAATTAGTGGCAAATTTTCATCTTTCAAGGAAAAGCAGAAAATACTGTTTAATGGTTCCAAGCTCAAGGATGAAAAGATTACGTTTAGCGAAAATTATTCTTACGCCGCTCGTCAAGCTAGAAAAAAAACATCGAATTTGCCAAATCGCAGCCGTTTACATTCAAGCTTCGCTTCAATAAGGTTTTCATAAAAAAAAAACAAGTGCTACACCCACAGTCACTCTGATAATTCCGTTCATGAAATCCCAAGCCCCTTCCTGTTACCGACCGAACGTTCTGAGGATTATACGAATGATACCAGCAGTGCCTCCGCGCCACCGACCGAATCTGTTATCGAATAGCACTGCACAAGGGGCAGTGCAACTAATTCTCCGGCAATTGCCCCACTTTATTTTTTCTTCACAAATATTCGTAGCATAATGCCTAAATGCGATGATCTTTGTTCTGTGATCGATGCTTGCGATGCTGGCATTGTAGGTCTAACTGGAACCCGGCTATCCGCGAAGATATATAGCAGTGAACTGCTTACGTGTAAAAAGTGCTATAACATTTATCTGTGCGACGGGGGGTTTAGATGTGTAGCTGTTACTCATGCTGTTCTGTCTTTTCCGATCCACTTTGTAAGCGCGTTGTTAGCGCATTGGTCGAAATTCGCGCGTGCTCAAGGAAATTGATATTGGGCGTTCCCTATCGTCCGCCGTCTACCTCCCTCATATTTGCCAACGAAATTCATGATGTCATCCATATGATTACAGTCCGTTATCCGAGCAGTACCTTTATTTTATTGGGCGATTTTAATTTCACCAACATAGTGTGGTCTAATTTGAGTTCTTATTGTGATCCTTTTTCAAGTGAATGCGACTTGTTCTTGAATTGGTGAAGTGATTTCAACTTACCCAGCTTGTAATGCGGGCAACTCGAATTTCACCTACGGCGTCTAATATCCCGGATATGGTACTTACCACATCGCCTGATCTTTTTCAGCTCATATTATACTTGGCACTGTTATGTGATCATCTACTCTTTTAATTTTCTTTGACCTGCGCAGTTCCCCATCAGCGTAACCACTTGAAACACATCCGTGATTACAAAAAAGCTGATTTTGACGCTATTAACCGTGAACTGTCTGTTTATCTAGATGATTACTTACTTATCTTATCTTATCTGTTTATCTTATGATTACTTTCATGATCGCTACGTGAATGCTAACTGAAGCTTGTCTAAACAAAAAGTTGATGCGCACACTGAAAAAATATGATCCACGCGTAGTCATCACCTGATCGACAGTCACCATGGTTCACTCAATCGTTAAAAGCACTCTGTAATAAGAAAAAAACGCATGTTACGCTCTGCAAAACTAACCGATTCCCAGAACGTTGGACTGCTTATCAGGCCGTGGCCCTTGAATATAAAAGTGCACTCAAGGATGTCAAGGATGTAATTTGAAATGGCACATTACCTTCCCTTTTAAGAAATAACCATAGGCAATTTTGGAGCATACTTAACAAAAAAGATAATTCATCCATCCGCCCTAAAGACTCCAGTGACGAGCTAATCCAACCTAATGAACGTGCAAATGTCCTCAACAATGTATTCGTTTCAGCTTTTTCCAACAATTTTTGTTCTGTAACCCCTGCATATAGTAGTGCTGACTTTTTACCTATGGATTCTATTGTCTTTCATCCTGCTGCAGTGGTAAAAATAGTCAAAAAGAAAAGATTTTTTCGTCGTGTGGTGTTGATAATATTAGTTCTATGTTCTTGATTAAAACCAAAGCGTACCACGCAGTAATACTTTCACATCTATTTCAGCAATATCTCGAAACAGCCTGCATACCAGATGACTGGAAGGTCGGGAAGGTGATTCCCTTGCATAGGTATGGTGATCAACCCATCTTACTGGTGATCGACCCATCTCACTTACCACCATTCCGTGTAAAATTATGGACCATGTTATTTTCTCACCTTGCATCATTCCTTGATTCTAATGCCTTTTTTACCGAGAGTCAAGATGGATTTCGGAAGTTGTTTTCTTGTGAAACATAGCTTTTGTCCTTCACGCATAATCTAAATTCATTCCTTGACAGGGGTTCCGCTGTCGACTGCATATTCCTCGGTTTTCAAAGGCGTTTGACAAGGTCTCTCATTAACTGCTTTTTCTTGAACTAAGTAAACTTAACTTTGATCGTAACGTTCTTAGGTCGCTGCATTAGTTTCTCACTAATCGTTCACAATTTGTCACCACTAATAACCCTTCCTAATTCACTTCTCCAGTCGGATCTGGAGTGCCAGAAGGATCTGTTCTAGGGCCTCTGCGTTTTCTTATATAATCATTAACTTATCTGACAACCTATGTTCAACAAGGCATCTTTTTGCAGATGACTGCGTCATATACCGCGAACTTAACAGTGACTCTAATTTAGCTCTTCTTCAGTCGGATATTAATCATGCTCTTGAATCTACTAACAAGCGGAACATGGAACTAAACATAAAAAAATACAAGTACATGCGTGTTTCTCGTCATAACACCGCATTACCTTTATATCGTCTTGATAATAATAGACTTGAGTGTGTGCCTTTTTATAAATATTTAGGTGTATTTATTTTGCATAATCGTTCTTGGAAAGCACATATAGATCATGTAAGCAACAACGCTATATTAACACTTTTCGTTCTTCAATAAACTCAGTTGCTAGTAAGCGCTTGTCTTGCCTTTGTCCCGCCTTTGTTGCCCTGTTCACCCACCATGAACGGTAACCTCATGCTTGGCTACATACGCTGTTACTTTATTCTTTCTTCCAGCTCCGCAAAATTGCTTCTCTACAAGTCGTTTGTTCGTACTAAACCGGAATATGCTTCATCCATATGGATCCCATACCAAGAGACACTAATATACCAACTCGAATCTATACACAAGCGTTAATTCGGTCTGTGCCATTCTCTCGAATAATCAACGTAACTCTAGTGTCACTGCCATGAAATGAAGTTTATCACTGCCCATACTGTCCCAACGTAGAAATATATTCCGCCTTTGTCCATTTCTTAAGGTTTACTATAACCCCATCCTTAAGAGCAAATTTATTACGTCCCCTTGCTAAGTTTAAGCTCGGATCGATCATCGTCATAAAGTTGGTATTCTTTCATGCCAAACAAATAACTTACCACTCATTCATCCCCAGCACATCGGCACAATGAAATAACCTTCCCCGATAGGTCGTCGAAATATGTGACCATTCTGTGTTTAAATCTACTTTAACTAACCTGATCGTAACATAGTACATGTAATTCTTGCGCGCTGCCATTTGTTTATTCCTTTTCAGCTCATCTGGTGATTAAAACAAACCTTGCTTCTTTTTTTACAAATTCTGCATGGGAGTATATTTGAGCAACAGTTATTTCCTGCCTATTCGAAAAATTGCTCCTTATGTTTTTTTTGCGGGGTATACATGTCTGCTTTTATTGTTTACTCATAATTTTGTGCTAATAGCTGTTAATTTGTTTCATTGCATTTTTGTAACCTAATGTTTTGTGCGGGCCATATTTTTGTTCACATTTTGTAGTATTAGTGACTGTTGTTCTTTTTTCTTATTTTGTCTATTATACCTACTCCCCTTTGTAATTCCGTCGATCTCTGAGGGTACTGATATAAATAAATAAATGTAAAAGTGTTTAAAAGAACATTAACTGCAAAACGTGAGTGTTGCTGTGATTTCATGGTAAGTAACGCACTAGTCAGCGAATAAGTGAATAGGAGAGAGGGTAGAGTTAGACGGGCATGATTGGCATTTGTAAGTATACGCACATATTGCCACACTTTTGTCTATTTACTGGCGCCGCCAAGCGGTGTGATAGCGCCCGCTCGTCTGCCTCGTCTTCCCCTGCTCGAGAGTGGTTGGCTAAGTGTGCCTGCTGTGCTAGTCCTGGTGTGCCCTTCTGTCTTTTCTGCCGGCTCTCGATGACATTTTGATGCAGGTGCTGGGTAATTTGCTGGTGTACGAAGAGCTCCCGGGAGCCCTCGACACCCAGCTACACCATGTGGCCACGACACCTGCCCACAAGGCAAGCCGCTGCTTGTGGGGCTTGGATCCTGAATTTCGACCCCTGACAACATCACCCCACACAGTGACGTCCACTGCGGCAAGCCAGACCATTCAGAATGCTGTCAGTTTCCCACCGCTGCTGCTCCGTGCGCCTCGCACTCTCGCGTCGTTTCATGGGAACAAGTTCGATGACGGGGAGGACTCGTTGGCCAGCTACGACCGAGTCGCTGACTTTAAGCTATGGAACGAGGACCGCAAGCTACGCAATGTCTATTTTGCCCTGGAAGACTCCGCCAAGCCGTAGTTTGAAAACCACGAGTCTGCTATCCCCACCTGGTGAGACTTCCGGCGACAGTTGCTCGACACTTTCGGCTGCAACGAACGGAAGGAGCGAACTGAAGATGCCCTGCTGTGGCCAAATGAGAGCGTCGCCAAGGGCGTAAAAGACATGACGCGGCTCTTCAACCGCGCAGATCCTGCCGCGTCTGAAGCGAAAAGGTACGCCACCTTATGCGAGGGGTCAAAGAGCAGCTTTTCGTAGGACTCGTGCGCGAACCACCTAGCCTGTGGTCGACTTTGTTCGGGAGGCGACGAGCATGGAGCGCGCCTTGCTGCAGAGGTTAGGGCATTAAGGCCGTCCGGCGCATGTAACAGCAACGGACTCCCACATGCCGGTGCACAGCACCGAGAGTGACGCCCTCCGTGAGCTTGTCAGGAGCATTCTGGGGGAAGAGCTACAGAAGCTTCGCCCCGTCGACCAACACCCGGGTGTCGGAGCCATCTCGGATGTCGGTCATGACAAAGTCCGTCGAGCGACGCAGCCAATGGCCTGTCTCCTGCTGCCGCCTGCGTCGTATGTGATGACGTACAGTGAAGCGTTAAGCATCTCTCCGCCAGTAGCACGGGTGTTTTACTGCCCTGCTCCTCTTGCACCGCATCTAAGCTTCTTGACTTCACCTGCTCTCTCTCACGCACGACCACCCCTCCGCAAAGCACACGCATGCCGCAGACCAAACAACCGGCCCCTGTGCTTCCACTGCGGTGAAGCCGGCCACATACTCCGCCTGCGGGGTCGCTCTTAGAAGCTTCTGCGCCACTACTTCGGCCCCTACGAGGCACTGCGGAAACTTAGTGACGCTAATTACGAAGTGCTCCCGCAAGAGTCTGTTCGCTCCTCCAGGCGGCAGGCAGTATGTACACGTCGCCAGGATTAAGTCCTACTTCTTCGGCCAATTCCGGCGCCATAGACTGTTCCGGCCCCTCGTAATACTGCACCTCCTTGCCTCTCCCTGAGGCATCGGGTCGATGCCGTTTCAAAGGGGGGAGCAATGCCACACTGTTGTCCACATACTGGCCCGCCATGCGGTGCGATAGCACCCTCTGGTATTCCTCGTCTTCCCCTGCTCCAGCGTGGGTTGGCTCAGTGTGCCTGTTGTGCTAGTGCTGGTGTGCCCTTCTGGCCTTTCTACCGGCTCTTGGTGATAATATTGTGTGGAACCCCCCAAAACTAACATAAATGCGCTTTAGAAAATACAAACAAAAGCTATCCGTTTTACTTTCTTCGAAACACGGTGGAACGGTTTGAGCCTAAGCTTTAACTCAATACAGTTTACCCCCGACGCTGCATTCGTGGTGCGAATTTCTGTGCCAAAGATTTCTGCATTCGCTATTTTACCGCGAACGGAGAAAAAAGTTTTGCACGATACCTAATAATACAAATGACTGAACAAAACCGTCGCTATTGCCCTCTTTCTCATCACCGTTAATTTTTATAAGAGTAATTTTGTTCTTTGTTGTCTCCTGCTTGGGCTTCACGGCCTCCAGTATGCCATAAATTAAACGAATACAAATCAATAAAAAAATGGGACTGAAAATGACGGCGCCACCGAACATGGCGCCTAACGGCGGTAGGAAATTAGAACGTAGCTGATTAAAACTGAAAGATCATGACTGCCAAAGCTCGCTTAATTTCGGTTTATTCAGTTTATTTGCATTGCCCAAAGTTAATTATGGTTCTCGCGAATTGTCAGCTGACAGGGAGTTTTGGATAACAGTGTACGTTTTCGCCTTTAGTCCCCTTTCCGAGCAGCGCCACCTAATGTTACGAGACACAATAATAAAAATAGACTACGGCCTCTGTTGGGTGCACTGGTCGGGGAGTATCGCATTCTTTCTCCTGGCAACACACACCATTTTGAACGATAGAAGCGTTGGCATTACATTTAGTTGCAATGGTAACGTATTTTTAAAGTAGTCATTTCTTCCGTTTTGTACACATTGTGAGCGCCAAGTTCTTTGTGTTATGACAGCATTATTTTCGATGCTTTCACAATCGTGTTCGGTTCTAAAGCCTGTGTTTTCGCACAGTCGCATTTAGTATGACCCGGAATGACTGGGATGCAGCCACTGTGGTGAAAGCCGCGCTTTTCGAACTTCTTTATCCTGCTACCCTCCAGGCCAGTATTATGACAGCAGATGGACTAATGAAACACATAAACATGGCTGCGACCTTCATCAACAGGACCGGCTCCATTCCGTGAAGTTGTGACAAAAGACGAGCAGGCGCCACATGTTGCACATCCACTGCAACGCATGTGCCTTCTGTCGCGAAAAAACAATGAAGCGGGAAAACAATTGGTTCGTCGGAAATTGATCGTGTTGTCAAAACACGATTGAAAACAACAGGTGAAACGGCGGGGTATCTTCGAAGGGCACGTGTGTGATGGTGCTAAAAACAAAGAAAGAATGCACTCATGGTACCGCCTTTAGAAACTGTAGGCAAGCATTAAGCTCAGCGGAATCCCCGCCAAGGGGACTCAATGGCCATGACGCTATGTTATTAAGCAGGAAGTCACGTGATTTGATCCCACTACTGGCTGCTGCTTTCAACGGAACGTGTTGCAAACATACTTTGCAAGCTGACATCTTCCTGTTTGGCAAAAATATGACGGGGTCGAGCATTATTCCTAGGCCCCCGTTTAATATATGATGCGCTCTGCATCCAATTTCTCGCTTCTGCCGCACGAAATGTGTTAAGCTGTATTGACAGATTTCTGTCCTGATATAACCAACATAACTAGTACCGAAGGCCTCTTTTGAGTGAGTAAGGAAAGCATGGAAATTTCGAAGATAAGCTGTAACACCGCTCTTCAGTTGAGATGGCAGCAACTGACCACGTACGTTGTGCACCGAAGGTGTGATGGTCATTTAGTTTTTGGTGGCAGCAAGCTCCACTGGATCCTTTAGAACTGCTGTTGGCACATTCACTCATTGCTTCATGGTGAAGGATTTGGGTCGTGGTGTTAATGTTTGAACAAGACGTACTTTTAATTGAAGATCGCCAGAGATGTCAGTTTAAAACTATAATCAGCGACGCTTTGGTTTTGTGGAGCTGAAATTGAATTCGAGGCAGGTGTCCGCCTAGATGTGACAGATACTGCGCAATTTCATTTCATGTTCAGCACCGAATTACCGCTCTAGACGCATTGTTGAGAGGCCGAAAAAATAGCGTTTTAGCTGTAAAGACCTTGTAGTTTTTGTTTATATTTGTGGTCTTCTCTGAAAGAGATTTTCCAACACTTCTGTCAATAAGCTTGCCTTGAAAACCTTGTATCCCAATTGGCTGCCGTGGTCGCTCTGTCGAACGCCGGCATCACTCATGACCCCGCACCGCTCATCAGCGATTGAGGTTCATGAAAAAATTCCCGTAGGACACTGCTGAGCTAGAATGTGCAGACTTGTTCAAAAGTCTTAAGGCCACAGGATTAGGCTACAGTGAAATGAATGTTCCTAGAATGCACCGTGTAGCGGATCATTCAGAGCAAAAGTCAAGCACGAAGCTTCTCTACCGCAAAGAAAAACCTTCTGCATTTCAAGGTCATTCGGGCTGTAATAGTGTCGTAATGGTTGTTTTCTGCGGCTGAAGTGAATTGCCATTGACCTTAAGACTTTTGACCAAGACCGCATGTAGTTTCCGCAATGGCGGCATACCGTTGCCTCAGCCTCCTGGCCTTTGGCTTCCTGGATGTTTATTTAAAGTTTTTTAATTCTGAGGAGCCATGAGTTAAAGCAGCAGTGACAACCGACGCTGCACATTAGGGAAGCAGAATTCAACAGCTTCCGCAAAACTTCCAATAGAAATGAGTTAGTAGCTCAAAATGTGACTTAGAACCACACAACGTTAGCAGCGGAATAAGAACCACACAACGTTAGCTGCAGGCAAGAATAAAAATCCAATAAAACAGCACAGTACCACATTTATTTCATATACAGAAAAATGAAAATTGTTTTTTGTGGAAAGAGAATGGCGCAGTATCTGTCTCACATACCGGCCGACATCTGAACTGCGCCGTGAGGGAAGGGATAAAGGAGGGAGTGAAAGAACAGATTCAAAGAACACTGCAACATATATCGCGTCAACTGTATGTGTAAGCATTAAATCAAGAGTAGGGAAGGCGTAGTGAATTTGGGGTGGCTCATGGATGGTAATAGCCGCACTCGTTCAATTGGTATCCGCCTCGTCCTCTCCAGCTGGACATTGTATTGCCTTCTGTGTTCTTCAAACTGTGCACCATGCTTGCTTTGCGTCTCCGCTTTCGCGTCCTGAGGAGCTGTCACCATCAGCCGCTTCTCTCCCAACAGGGCAGCGCTCTCGAACTACTTCAGCTGAGGTCGGCGGCGGCGATAGCACTAAGTGAAATGGCCGGTGAACGATCAGGATGGCCTTCGCTCTCCGCCGCGCTCAATTTAGAGGTCACTATAGGAGCACTCGAGATAAAGCGCCAACAATATCGACGAGAATCTCGAACACCGTAGCAAATGCCGAGCGTGGTTAGAATCGCTCCACAGAAATATCGTATTGACTCGCATGGTGTGCGTGCGTGCGCGTACGTGCGTGTGTGTGTGCGCGTGTGTGCTTGCGTGTTCGTGCGTGCGTGCGTGCGTGCGTGTGTGTGGAACCTTCATTACTGAATTGGGGGGACGGGGGCAAGCGAAACGATGCGACCCTATGCCGGGTACAATGATTTCAAAGATTTCGCGAGAACATGCTGTAAATGGACATTGCTGCATACCCCAACTACGAATCACCGCCTGTGTTTTTTTCATTTCTTCGAAGGCCCGCATCTGCTGGCAGTCCAACCCGCGCTTCAACGGCTGATGGCGTTCTGTAGCCCCATTCGGTGCTTTGCGTTCCGCTGCGTTCAGTCGCTTTTATTTTTCGTGTTAGGAAGTGCGCTCAGCCTCCCTCGTTGCATGACGCACCGTAGCATTCGCTCGGTCTTCATCGGCCTTAGTGGCCGCGTTGATCCGCCTTGGTCACTTTCCCGCCTTAGTGCGCAGGGACAAAAGGGACCGTTGAAAACAGGCGAGCTCTCCTACCTCCACGTATCCGGCTGCATTGATTGGCCACGGCTGCAGTACTACCGCTGCCGAACATATGGAAGGGCAGAACGATTGGGTACAACACGATGTCTACAAAGATGGCGATTTAATAGATAGCATGTGCTACGCACCAATCACAACATTCAATGTGAGTCTTTGCAGTGCTGCTCACCGGAATGACAAAATTGCGATTTGTTGATGGTTAGAAACTTACTATACTATCTAATAAAGGTTAAACTCTTTTAAAGCCTTGTCGAATCTACTGCAGTTTGGTATGTCTCGTGTGGTTGGACCTCACCAGACGTGTGGCCACAAGGTGCCATTCATTACAATCTACATGTTATCCGTGCCGTCTTACCGATATGCTGCGACTTAAGGAGCCGTGAGAAGGCCTTACAGGGGTTGGATTCTTGAGCGACGACTGGCGCTATGGCGCAGGGCACCATTTGCAACTGATTTGGGCGATCAAAGGCTGTGCGTTTTAACTTGTAGTCACTCATGCTACTGATTTAATTAGTTTAATCGTTGTCATCTTTCTTTCATTACATCTGCGCTTCCAATGCACGGTGGCAGTAGTGCGGCCATGGCCGTTCAACAGATTCTAAAGAGTTGAGAGGTTGATGAACCGAAGCGGTGGCCTTGCGGTACTGCGGTACAGCGCCCTCCCCGCATTAGGGTGATGTTGGATGTTCGATCCCCACTGCCGCCGGGTACCCACCAGTTTTCTAATGAGTACAGGATTTATCTCGGTCTGGTGCTCGGATTTTCCGGGGTGAAGTGCTTGGTAAACGGGTCTCGGACAAAGCCGTCGCTTCAGGCGCCAATGGCAGCTTTATGTAGCCGCTACCGAAATTGTGAAGGTGGCCTAGGTGGCTGTCATGATCCAAATAGAGTATCGGGACAGATGACTGAGAAGAAGAGAGACCACAAACGAGGCGACAAAGAAAGTAGAACACTACTAGAGCAGAAAGAAGCGAACTTTTGCGTAGAACAAAAGCACATAGTATAAAAGAGCGTTCTGCGATTGGTAATGGGGTGAGACGGAGCACATGGGGCATCCGGCTTTTTCTAAGTCGTCATCGGCACTTCGGCGCACACGGCGGGTGCGATGCTCTCTATCTTTGCACTTTCTTTTTACCTCGCTTGTATGCACACGTGGCAATGATAGTGGTCTTGGAGGCGCGAGTCAACAGGTGAACATGTCAACAGGCGCGTACGCCTTCTTTCCTACAGCCGCTCTCTCTCTCTCTCTCTCTCGCACAGACGCATTGGGGGGTTAGATCGCATGACACTTGGAATGCGACGTCTTGCCTGCGCTCTGTGCTGATCCAGCGGAGGGAGCATCAGGGAGAGAGGTAAGGAGCTCCACCAACTTTACAACGGCCCTGCGGCACCGCATCCCAAAGGCCTCAGCAGTGGCAGCGTCCATCACCCCGGGCCGAGCATCCTCCGCGCAAAGCACTTTAACCTTTGTTTTGCTGCTCCGGCTCACTGAAGGCTTAATCAACAAAGGACTCTCCAACGGTCACCGATGCCAGCTGACCAGCCAGACCAAAGACTGTGAGCTAAAAGGTACAGAAAACTTACCTAGACTACGGTGTTGTGTTTGAATTTAATGCTCAGTATCCATGCACGGTTTTATTTTTGCGACCTTTTATATGTTGCGACGCTTGATCGATAGTGCTTTGAAGTGACCGTCTTTGGTCGCTTTGTGCGTTTTAGGTTTTGGCCTCGTGAATTCAGTGCTTATGCTTGTGCAAGCGATGGCGCCTGCCCATTCCATTTGCCTAGCCGGGCTCATCTGAGACGTGTAACAGTGGCATAACGCGTCGCTACAGCTCAAGAGCGGTAAGGGCTCTAGTTCACAGTGTGCCGGGTTATGGGCTGACTGCTTGTGGACCCAAAAAATTATCTGAATATTAAGGTTTTGGTGTCTGCTATACTGCATACAATTTTTCTGTAATTAATGATGCAGATGCCATTCAGCCGTTCAATTTGCCTAACTTGAATTCCTGGTTAACGAATGTGTTAAAATTGAGCATCCAACTTCGAGATACCGGATACGTCAGCCTCAGCCAAAGACCCAGAAAGCGATATCTTATCTCGAAGGTTGCGACTAAATATAGAAAAACGAATCAGTATTATGCTCCAGTCACCATCAAAAAATAACAGCGCCTTTGGGGCATGCACACCAGCGACTTGGGCTTAAGGAAACACATACTGCCTTCGAAAATAAAGTTACCTTTTTATAATTGAAAATTTATTATTTCGATATTAGTTGTAGGCACTTTTTGTGTTATCTGGCTGCCAGGCAACGCCACTTATGCCCTTTGAGGTTTTTGTACGCCTGCCATCTGTACCTTGTATCTTTTGCACACAAGAAGGATTATTCGCCAGTTGCTTTGGCGTGCTGCTCCCGATCCAAATGTCGCGGGTTCGATCTTGGCCAAGGCGGATTGCAGTCTTTTGAAACAATTTGGATTGAAATCGTATTTCAGAGAGTGGCCAAATTCTGTGGCCCTGCAGGGAGCGACAATTTCTTCTGTGCTGCAGGAGCCGTCGTTCAGTTTGCGCCACATAGGACATGACACATAAAAGAGGTATTTTGTACACAACCACTGTCGATCAGGCGTCGAAAGGTGAAACATGGCGAACCCCGCGCCCCCTTTTTTCAACTGCAGTTTATACTTGAATAACTTTTTTTCAGATGCCTTTAAGCATGTGGGGAGCAGAAAGGACACCCTTGACCCCAAACCTGAGGCCACTTTTTCTTTCAGCCTGTGCGAGATGCCGTGAATGTAAGGCAGGATAGAAAAAGGCTTCTTTTTTATTCATCTTTGAGAAGCAAAGCTGGCTTATCGGTTTTGAAGTCCCGCATACAAGTCTCGGCCAAACCAATAAGTAGCCTCTTCGGGTATCCGCTGCTACTCAGCGGTCCATTTAAGTTTAAAGGCATGTGTAAAAAAGTTAATCAGGTAGAACCTGCAGTTGAAAGGGGCCGGGGTGTGGAGTTCGCCATGTTTAAGAGGGGTTGTGTACAAAATGCCTCTTTCATGGGGCAGGCCCTATGTGGGTCGAACTGGACTGTGCCTAAATGAACAGCTCCTAAGCACAGAACTGTTGCTCCCTACAGGAGCCAGGAATTTTGGCCAATCACTGGTTAGGACACGGTTGCAATCCATCGTGTGTAAAGACCGTACTCTTGGCAAGGTCAAAAGCCCAGAATAAACGCGTGGTACTCGAGGCCTTCCTAATGATTTCTGGCATGGAAGGCGACTATTTAGCTTTCCCATTGCCTGCCCTCACCAAAAGGGAGATTGATATGTTGCGTGTGAAAAAAATTCACATGAGTCAGCTATACCTGTGTATCAGTAAGCCAGGGTGGATGCTGTTACTCCACGAAATTCGCTGCCGAGCTTCACAAACACTTGACTGGTATCTTTTTCATTTTTGCCTCTTTCGTTTCTTTTCCATTTCTTTAATTTTTTTCATCAGTTTTTGCTATCAGCACAGTGCACTTCGGTGCTCTCCTCTCGTTTCTCTTTTATAACATTTTTTTATGACCCTTACGTAACGTGGTCTTGCTACCTTTTTCCTCTGGAATGGAATAAAATCTCAGTTGGTAGATTGCGCATGGTCGTTCGTGTTGTCGCTTTTTACTGCCAATCTGAGCAGAGCATCTCTTGCATCTGATCATGTTACAGCTAGCCCAATCTCAAGCACGTCAGCCAATAGCGTCGGTAGATTCTCATCAAATTGCTAGCCTGAGCAACATGACAATACAGGAAGGGGACTACCCCCGACAATGCAGGGAGGGCACTATCTACTTTCGTGTGCTACTGCCTGCATTGTCACGCTAGCAGGCTCATAAGAATCGGCCGACGCCATTGGCTGGAGTGAGGTCTTTTGACGCAGAAAAGTAGCTTTTTTCTTGATTTTTATCCGACTATAGCGGCGGTACACTCCGCCGTGAGGCGTGGGCTCCGCACTCTGCACCGACTTCCAGGAACTGGATGAGAGTGAAAGAAAACTGGAAAGACAGTTCAGCTCTGTCTTAACGGTAGACGATACAGCGCATTGGGTTAACTGCCATATATAGAGAAGGTCATTCTCTACTTTACATTCATAGATGTCTGGGTGTCTCCACACTCTTCCTGGCGGAGTGGTGCGGTAGTTAAGCGATGCGCCACTGCGCTGCGATGGCTAATGCCCCCAGCAGTGGGCCTTGTGCGGCACACTTTGCTCTTCCAGAGCGACCAGTCATGATTCAACTGCCACCCGCTACGGCGGGCAGTTTGCTCAGAATTCGGTGGGCAGGTCGCGATGGCGTCGCAAGGTCACCTGACCTAGGTGGCCCACCTTTCTTCTAGGTTGCTCTCTAGTCAAGTCCTGCCAGAGTCATGCGCTTGAGTTTTCGCCGGCAACATCGACATCGCCAATGCCGGATTTTCTGGGTAACGGGGCCTTTAACATTATCGCGTCAATAAATAGGGAAACAACTTGATAAAAAGTGCTCCCTTCTGCTCCTTCTTTCCTTGTGACGCCGGGACAATAAAGTAAGAAGGCGAAAACAAGAATCGTTTTTTTTTCTGCGCTACCTTAGAAAGCTCCATACATCACTGCATTTAGTAAAGCTTCGAACTGCTGGAATGCGTCCTTAATTTATTTTTTTTTCTGCAAGAACAAGGAAGTGTGGGTTCAGTTCTCTGTCAGAAGTGCGCCATTTCCACAATAACTGTTCCGTAGGCTTGACTGGTAACTGTTTCCTTTGGCAGCTTGTGTCAGTCCTTTCTGCTGTAGACAAGATTGCCCGTGATCCGATAATGTATGCCGTAGAAGAAGCCTCTCCACTAATAAAGAGAAGCACTCTCGCGCAAGCATCTATACCCACTCCAGCAAAGCCACATAGGCAGTGAAGATTACTGGAACCCCACCTACACGACGTTCTAATGGAGTCCCATAACCGCAATCCCAACATTACAGTTACATTCCACTGAATATGTGGTCATTAATCGATTAAGAATTATGATTTGTCTCATCAACGAGCCCAAGAAGATAGCATCTGGGCTCCCCAGATCCACTGGCCAAATGTAAGGTCACCGGAATACGCCGTAACATATGAAGAGGAAATAGCCGAACCCAGAAAGCCACAATATCACCTCTCAACCGCACCCGTCACTATACATGGAACAAGCACACATCCTAAGCAAACTTGAGACTCACACTTTCCTCATTCCATTGACGCTCTCTAACATCGGATGGCGTGATACCTTTCGCAACTGCGTGGATATCAGGGCAGATATAGACCGTGTCCTATGTCTTTTTAACGCTTCAGTATTTTTCCCGTATTTATCTCACCTTTTCCCTTCCTACTGGAACGCTTGGCTTCACTCGGGATTAGCGGATAGCGGAGTAAGCGTTGTTTTTCACTGGACCCCGAATAAAGTTTTTCCTGTTCCTCCAATTACTGCTGCGCATTTAGCTCCTTAAATAGAACTGGCGTGTGTACGAATTCTTAATAGCTGCGCCTTTCAGCGTTTTATCATTTGGGTAACCAGCTTAAGGAGATCGTTCATGAAAATGATTTCGCGTTTTCCTGCGCTCACAAGACAAGCATCGACAAAGTGTTTCGGTTAACGGAGTAGTTCTGGCTTCTAGTGCAAAAAGATCAATAGTTCCGAGTTTTGTGGCCTGTTATTTGGGATGTGCAGAGACGCACCAACTGAATATGGTGGTGCTGCACAGAAGTGTGTACCACCAAGTACCTAAACAATCCATTTGTTGCATGGGAGGGTTTCGACCCTGTCGATCTCGGACCCAGATTATTGTTGTTCGTGTCATCTTCTGGGTTCCTTTTAGCATTATATTTAGTACTTAGCTTGAGAGTAATTCCTACATGCTGATCACGAATATGCTATTATTATTAGGTTCCGGTCGGTACTGTTTGCGTTGATGACTATATATCTATTGCGATGTCCTCAGCTTCTTCTGTGTGAGTTTCCTAAAGGGTGGCACTTGTTCTGGTGTTTAGCTCGTTATCTATCATTGCTACTGCCATCGCATTTTTTCGTCATATTCGGCTACATAGGTACACAAGCCGTATGGTGTGCTGCCGCACGCTTTTTATAGGTATTTAACCCTGGCTTTCGTTTTCTCTACGCGGTGTTCAAAGTACATATTTCTAAGTATTGATGCTATCTTGATCTGTTTTCGAATTTCTCGCGTTATGTCTTCGTTGTTGTATCTGGCGGTAGTGCTGGCTGTGTGCCTATCAATTTGAGCATGCTTCTTCCTGTGCATGTTTGTGATAGTCTTTCTCTTTGGCTGATTCCCATAAAAAAGGTCCTATGGGCGTCTGTGGAAAAAGCTATGTCCGTCTATGGCCTTTTATGAACGTCTATAAGCACCCACAGAGGTGCTTATTGCCAGCTATAGAAAAATCTATGCCACTAAAGCTATAGCTTTGGAACCATACAACCGTCTTAAGCTCTCTATAGAAAAATATATCAGCCTGTATCTACGGCTATAGATAGAAATAGGAAAGGTCTATAGCTATTTGGGCCAAATGTCTATAGCCGACCATAGGACATTTTTGTATGGGTTAGGTGTACGTCTTCGATATCCTCAAGGCTGTTGTCAATGCGTTCACCCTGTAACTTTGCCATGCGGGGCCGTAGCCCAATCGCTCCTAGCTCATCAATGTCGCTTGCAATACATTCTAACATTTTCCTGTTTTCCTCTTTGGCATTAGTTCCTGTCCACAGGTATACAAAGCCAAGGAGTGTTTGCTCCCCTGCCACTTTTACTTTTAGCCATAAATGTTTCTTGCATCCCAGTTTAACCCATTGAAAATTCATACTTTTATGAATGAATGCCCCAATTGCACTCTCCTTTCTGCTGCCTTCTGTTCTATTGCAATATTCCCATGTGTGTAGTCTAGGTTACAGGGTGGTTGCTTCATATCTCTAAGATGCGTTTCCGCTAAACCATATACCATTAATTCCTCCTGCTTTAACTGTACTTCTATTGCCTCCCGTTTCAGTCTATTCCTGCCACCTTGCATATTAATGTAACCTATATCTGAATTAACTTGGCCATGGCGCTTGTGTCTATTTCTTCTCTATGGTTCTGTCATCCCTTTGACCTTGGTTCTTCCTTGGCTACACTGGCTCCCTCAGAGCTCCGGGTCCCCGCAAAAAAGCTGTTGTCTGGGGACCATCCTACTACCCACCCTCTTGCCAGTGGCACCACCGTAGTGAATGCCATCCTGTGCAAAAAGGTGGGAGCTGACCTCGTACACGTCCCTGTTAACTTCCATTATCCCGTATTATAGTCGTCGACTCATTAGCCTAATTACAATGGCAGCCACAACGACCCTCCTTTCCGTTTCGCTAGACTGCCTCTGGACCTCTGGGATTGTGCATATGGTCACATGCACACTCTCAGAGGCCTCTCTGAGCCTACGCATCCCCACTTCTAACTGCTTCTCGAGATTATGGCTCTTCCCCTTCAGCACATCGTTGAGACTAGCATGGATAACGACATGGTGTTCGCCATCCATGTTGCCCCCTACCACCTCCTGGGCTTTGGCCATTGCATCTCCCATGAACTTCCCTGACTGGGCCTCCACCTGCACCCGCCTGTCCGCCTTCACTGTCGTCAAAACGCCTCCCTCAATCCTCGCTACTTTCGAGTCACCGACTACCAGAACCCTCCTGCGCTCTAACCGTTCTCTTCCTGACTGCGACTGTTGCCCTCCGGATCGCACTAGCTGTCTCTGCCGCCGCCGTACGCTACTGTCGCGCGCCACCGTGCCCGTTTTTATCTCTCTGTCTTCCCCACTCAAAGCCTGCTGCGCTACAGCACTGTGGGATCGACGAGCCTCGTTCCCCCCTGACTACGCTCCGAATCGGGGTGCCCTGCCGGCCGCGACTTGAGCGCTTCTACCTGCTCTTCTAGCTGGGCCCGCTTTTCCCGCTCCTATTTCAGCTCGCCCGCAATTCTCTTCAACAGGTCGGCATTACCCCCCCCCCCCCCTTCTTAAGCTGCCCGGTGACCTGAGTTTCTAGCCTAATCCGTTCCTCTCGTTCCATTCAGGGGCCCTTTGAGTTCCTTAATACTAACTGCCCATTCCCCTTTAAACGTCCGAACGGCCTCCTCAAAACGCTTACATAGCTTGCATGCGAAGCTAGCCCCATTTGCCTGGGCTAAGCTCCTGAACTAGGTCTTGTCTAAATAGCACCAACGGTCGCACTTCTGGCACTGCACTAGCTTCCCGTCCACCTTGACTTTCCCAGCTTGCCGACCCATCGTCCGGCCGACTACGCAACGTAAAACCCCGCCAAAATTCCTACACAAAACCTTCGGCACACACACTTCCGCTAGCCTTCCTACCCTTAACACGGTTTAAAACTACCGCCTCTACAGCATGTACAAGAGCAAATACCAAAAAGCACTTAGCTTCGGACGAAGTCGCAGGAGCTCCGAAAAAAGCGTCCTCCTCCGACGGCGCCACGAGCAAAATCTCGCTCCTCACCCGGCGCGCCACCTACCAGGCTAAACACTGGAACACTGAAACTTTAGTGAACCTTTCTTTCGACTTTTTGGGCACTCTGCTTTGCCTCTCGCGCGTGTTTTTTTTTCATTTTTTTGCGCCTTCTTAGATCGTTTGTTCTCAAGACATACCAGAGTTTTTTTTCCAACATGCCGCCTCGTTTATTTATTGTACCGTATAACATGAGGAAATCCATACAATGCAGTCTTTACCCTCACAACGGGCCTCCAGCGTTTCGCCTCCATCAAACTGCGACCGCCGAAGCCAGCATAGAACCTGCATCTTTCGGGTCAGCAGACGAAGACGATAACCAATGGGCCATAGCGCTGACGTCATCGTTTCATTAAATACGCATCATCATCAGCCTGACTACACCCACTGCAGGGCAAAGACCTCTCCCATGTCTTTACAATGAACCCTTACGCAAGTTTGCATAAAACTTTAGAATAAAGACCCATAACCCCTGGGGCACCCTCCCTCTGCACTGAATACCTACTGCTAATACTGATGTCTCTATGGCATTCCTTTTTGCAGTGGAGCAAAAGACTGCGAATAATTGTGCTACATATATGCATTGAGTAATGCACATAAAATGCACATTCAATGCTCCTTACACAGGGATCCCAACAAAAGAATATTGCAGCGTTTATTCTTGGACCCGCTATTAAACAAGCGCCTTCAAGAATACGCTGCCTGAAACCTGGTACGTACGCCGATACTCGCGCTGACAAAAGTCATGCAAAACTTACTAGGCAGATTGCGAACCTGTTCACCAGAGCTTGGCGCCCATATCTTGAAGGACAAAAAGGGAACAGTATCGTCATAAATAAGCGTGCGTTCTTAAAAACAAACGGGTTGCAGAGATTCCATGCCTTGCGCATTATCCTGAAGAACTCAAGCAGCATATTGCGGCTGCAGCGGCGCATTTTAAAAGTAGACGAGCTTGAGACATGAACATACACATTACTGTGATGAATGAATGAGTGCAATTTGCTTACTTTTTCCATCAAATGCTTCCTCATAATGAAATGGTTTCTCATAATCAATGAATGTTGCATATAGGGGTTGGTTATATTCTGCACATTTCTCTATCATCTGATGGATAGCGTGAATGGTATCCATTGTGGAATATACTTTACAAAAGCCTGTCTGATCATTTGGTTGATTAAAGTCTAAGGTTGCCCTGACTCTATTAGCCATTACCTTAGTAAATCCCTTGTAGACAACGGACAGTAAGCTGATCGGTCTGTAATATTTCTAGTCTTTGGCGTCTCCTTTCTTATGAATTAAGATTATATTTGCGTTCTCCCAAGCTTTTGGTATGGTCGAGGTCAGTGCGTATATAGGGTGGCTAGTTTTTCTAGCAGAATCTCCCATCAGTCTTTCAACAGATCTGCTGTTACCTGATCCTCACCAGCTGCTTTTCCACTTTGCATTGATCCTAAAGCTTTCTTTATTTCCTCCTTCGTTACTGGCGGGATGACGCATTGCTATGCGTTACTGTCTCCATCATTAGCATTCTGATTGCATTGGCTACTGTATAGATTTGCATAAAAGTTTTCGGCTACTTTAACTATCTTATCCATATTACTAATGACAGTGCCCTCCTTGTATCTTAACGCATACATCTGGTTTTTACCTATGCCAAGTTTCCTCTTCACGCTTTTAGGCTACCTCCGTTCTTTAGAGCATGATCGATTATCTACATGTTAAACTTCCTTATGTCGGCTACCTCGCGCTTGTTTATTAACTTCGATAGGTCTGCTATTACTATTCTGTCTTCATGCTTTGACTTTTCTTAATCAGATCTTTCGTCTCCTGAGATAGCTTGCCAGTATCCTGTCGAACCGTCCTACCGCCTATGTCTACTGCGAACTCCGTAATGATAGCTGCCAGATTATCGTTCATTGCATGTACAGCCGTGAGCAAAAGTGGAGAGACCACGGCTCCGGGCGCGGGAGCGGCTGTCCGCGGCGCTGCTATCTCGCGCCGCACGCTCGCTGCGGGAGTGCCCCGAGTGACGTCAAACTTCACCCTCGCTGTCGCGTGGGTGTTTATCAGGCTTGATAAATTTATAGTGCGGCGTCCGGCTACTCTGCAGCTGACGGTCGCGACGAAGGAGAGCAAGCATCGCAAAGCTTGGTGTAATAGAACTCTGTGTTCTACAGATGCTCTACCTCCGTTTCCTACAAGCTGCTGATGTAATTCCAGTTAATAGCAACTTTACCAAGTATTAGATAAATGTACGTACAAATCCTTTATTTATTACTGCAATAAAGAGCCTCTGAACATTCTTAATGCTTATTTGAAGGCGGTGTTCGAGGCGAGGATCCACAGTGCCTTGCATTTTACGCCTCGATGTATTCGTCACTGCCTAGGGATTCGGGAGTCGAGGGGAAGCCGCGCGTGCCTTCCAACAGCATGCCGATACAGGCACGGCATCGACGCGTAGCCGTCAAGGCGCGCCGAAAACGGAACCCAGGAACTTTGCGATGCTTGCTCCCATTCGTTGCGACGGTCAGCTGCAGAGTAGCCGAACGCAGCACTAGAAATTTATCAAGCGGGATAAGCACCCGTGCGAGAGCGAGGGTGAAGTTTGACGTCACTCGGGGCACTCTCGCAGCGAGCGTGCGGTGCGAGATAGCAGCGCCGCGGTGCGTCCCCGCAACCGCTCCCGCGCCCGGAGCCGTGGTCTTTCCACTTTTGCTCACTGCTGTACATTAAGGTCGTCTTCCTCAGTTAAAGCTGAATATCTGTTCTGCAGCGATATCCTGAATTCCTATATTTTCCCTCTTAGCGCTAACTCGTTAATGGACTTCCTCTTTACTAGCTTCTTCCGTTCCCTCTTCAGGTCTAAGCTGATTCGAGACGTTACCATTCTGTGGTCGCTAGAACGCACCTTTTCGAGGACCTCCACATCCTGAACGATACCAGGGTGAGCGCATTAGGAAGTAAATTTCAATTTTAGCCTCACTATTAGGGCTCTTCCAGGTTCACTTCCCCTTCTCTCGTTTGCGGAAGAACGTATTCATGATGCGTAAATATTTCTATCTGCGAACTACACTTATAGCTCTCCCCTGCTATTCCTAGAACATATCCCATAGCCACCTACCGCCTGGTCGCCAGCCTGCTTCTTGCCCATTTTCGCATTGAAGTCGCCCATCAGTACAGTGTACTGTGTTTTTACTTTGTTCATTGCCGATTCCACTTCTTCATAGTAGCTTTCAAGAGTCTGTTCTTCATGACTAAATGCAGGCGCGTAGGCTTGCACCACCTTCAGCTTGTACCTCTTATTAAGCCCAATTACGATAGCTGCCACGCTTTCGTTGATACTATAGAACTCCTCTACGTTGCCAGTTGTATTCCGATTAATGAGGAATCCCACACCTAGTTCTCGTCCACCCGCTAATCCGCGATAGCACAGCATGTGCCCGTCCTTTAGTACTGTATACGCCTCACCTGTCCTCCTAACTTCAGTAAGCCGTATGACATCCCATTTAATGCCCGCTAGTTCCTCCGACAGCTCTGCTAGAAACGTTGCCAGGCTCATATTCCAATGGCGGCCCGTCCGGAGCGAGAGATTATTAGCACCCTCCGCGGTGTCACAGGTCTGACCGCCGTCTTGGTCAGTTGCTCCGCAGCCGCTGTGGACTGAGGGCCGAGGGTTAATTGGTTTGTTCATGGAAGGTTGTGGCCAAGTAATGCACCAGGGTGGCCAAATCCTGTTCAGGTGAGGGAGTGCGTTGTCGGTTCTGGTCACCGAGATCAGGCCACACCCCAGGCCTGTTTTTTTACAAACCCGGTGGAGAATTGCTCGGCACCGGGTTTCGAACCCCGGTCCTCTTGCACGCGAGGCGGACGCTGTACCTCTGCGCCATCGCTGCATGTGTACAGCTCTGGTGCTTTCTAATAAATCTGCAGTGCTTGCAAAACTTTAGAGCCAGTTTTCTCGGAAGTGAGTTTTGAGCCCACTGTCCTGCTTGCAGAAAGCATAGAACTATGCCTTGTGGGATTTGCATGGGGTTTGTTGCACTGTATTTCTTAGAAAAGGTTCTATGTTGTGACATTCCTATATTTTTAATAACTATCATTTTTTTACTGTTAAGCTAAATTGTCATGTTGATAGCGACCGCATTTTTCAAACATGGATATAATGTCCTGAGTAAAAAACGAAATAAGGATGATAAACAAATTTGAAGAATGTCACTGCATGAACTGTTCATTTGGCTAAAATATAAAAGCAATTATGGGCTTCCACCACGTTTTTTTGTCACGCCAGGCTTCCTGCAAGTTGGGTGCAAATAAAAATTTGTATTGTCAAAAGTATTTAAGGTGTATCAATGAAACTCGGTATTTAGTCATTCAGCACACCACTCAATAACCATGTCAAATTTCATTGCTCTACCACAAAAAATAAGGAATTCCACTCCGATCACCAGCTCCCCCTTTAAGGGGACAAGGTAGGCCCTATCCTTTCCACGTATTCTGTTTCTGTTCTCGAGCATGTTTGTACATGTGGAATTAAAGCGAAATATTTGCCTGGCCGCAGTTGTGCGAAGTTTGGAGAAGGAAAGTGATGGGAGTATCGACCCAAAAGTTTTGCTTGAGTTCTCTTTTAAATGATGAATTAGGCACAATGGTGCACGGCGCGGCACTATCGGCGAACTTGGCAAAGCGCCAAGACGTTGTGTGCTCTAAACTAAGGCTTAAACATTCGCAGTACACATTCGTAACAGTCCTGTGTGTTTTTTAACCTCTCGTGAAAACGCATCTGACCTTCAGGGCCGGTGGTCAGCATGTTCGCGTTAGCCTGCTGTGTATGGCCGGTGCCGCTGGCTACCACAAAACTGCTGGACCACGTCAAAGTTAACGATGCTAAGCCGCAGCAGCACGAACGCGTCTGATAGCATGCGTTTGTTGATGACAGAAGAACGGGCAGAGGTTAAGAGGATAATACAGCTAAAGTGGCAAGGTGGTAAAGTGCTGGCCACGACGATGAAAGATACGGGCGAATGAGTCCTGGTCCACGAAGCTTCCGGGCCGCAGGTCGCCAGGAGCCTTCGGCTGAAGCTCTTGGACAAGCCTAACGGCATAAGCATGGGGGCTGTGTACTCGCAGGTGGGTGGCGTCTCGGGTCGGTAGGGTCGGAAGGTCTGGCCATGCGTCCGCTAAATTCATCGTGTCAGGTGGTCGGGGCGGGGGAGCAACGGTGAGGTCGGTTCGGGCCTGGCAGGCTGGGGCACGGCCGGACGGCGCGGATCAAGAACTCACAGCTGACGACTACGGTTGACGGAGGACGCGAAGCTCCAGGACCACGATGGGGATGATACTCCGCACCTCACGCCAAATGTTGCGTGGCGGCCAGCTGAAGAATGAGGCCCGATGAACGATGGCAGAGAGATTTAGTGGCAGCTGGCCTAGCGCAAACGCTCCGTCCCGCGCGACTGCTAGCTTCGTGTTCTTAGTGACAATATAAAAATTAAATAGCAATGGTCACAGTGATGACACCTGGCGTTCTGCATACCGGATTGTCTGTAATTTGCTTTATTTCCCATTTAATTTTACTGATCGTTAGCGATTAGTTAAATAATTCCTCAGCCGCGAACGAGTAGTCCTCAAAATTCATTTTTCTAGCCTATTAATAATTTGTTGGTATTGTTCATAACGCCTGGCTTTGGTAAAGTACCCAGTTATTGCAATTTGCTTTTGAGCCGTTTTTGAGTATAACTCTTTGACAGCGCTACAGTTTTCCCTAAATCCACACTGGTTCTGTGATAAGAAGTGCTTCGTAAAATCTGGCCATGAGTGAATGAATGGATTTTTTCGTAATGTGTGAAAGATGAGGGACAATTGCAGTAGGAGTGGGGCAAAATGCGACACACATTTTCAAATCATCGTCATTATTTTTTATTCGCAGACATCAAAAGACAAATAGTGCAAAAATATTCCTTATCCGTCTGGCACCATGCTCACCTAATATGAAAAGCTCAGTTGCATAGGAGCACAGCAAAATTTAACAAAATTTAAAAGTTCGCAATGTTGCATTTAGTCACTCCCCAGGAGGCAAAATGAAACCGCCCCAGCTGCCATTCAACCTAACGACACCTTAAAAACGTGTCCTATTTTCACGCAGAGTCCCACCCGATTGCTGGAACGTGACGGTGGTGGTGTAAGAATATAACATACGTGGTTAATTGTGGTATTTTGGGGGTAATATGGCTTTCTTTTACTTAAAATATGATATGACAGTTGGAGTTTAACGTTCCATAGCGGCTAGGTGCCGACAAAAGTTTTCGGAAATACAGTAAATAAAGAGAAACGTTGATTTTCTCGCTATCCAAAAGCAGAGCCAATCATTGTGCCGGTAGAGCAAAGAACTACAAAGCGCACCCATTAGTAGATAAGTCTCTACATGCTCAGGTTGCTCAGGAATTAGGTCTCGTTGTAATATTTATGTTCCGAAATCTTTTGTGGGCATCTTACACGGGCGATGAGAGACACCGCATCGGAGGGTCCTGGATTACATTCGTGTACCTATGGTTCTTTAGCACGTAAAAAAATCTCAAAGCCCACGAATGTGTTTTTCATTTCGCCACTTTCAAAATGCGGCGGTCGCGGCCGTGATCTGATTCCGCGACCTTGTCGACCTATGTCGATCAAAAAGACAAGTGCGCTATCTGCTTCGAGGGCTGCTTTATACTGCTTGGTATTGGTAGCCTGCCAGACCTGCGAGCGGCTAAAAGCTGATCGGCACCGCACAAGGTTTCGCCGACCGATAGTGTGACACAAGTGTTCCCATGCGCTTGCGAGGAGGATCCTCTGTGCGTTACGGGCTGATCATGCGGATGGGGCGACGACACCACAACAGCTATAAAATACACGTGTCCTTCGAGTGTTGGGTGATCAGTATATTGTTTTCGGGGTCGTTGCTCTTCCTGGAAACACACAGACGAACAGTACTCTGACTTCGCGTCCAACTGAGCGAGAATCAAGAGACTGGCCTGCCGGCGGCGGCATCTGAACGATGGTGCCGGCTGTGACCGATTGCTCTAAAAAAAAAAAAAGCCGCGGTTATTGAGTGGGCGGAGAAACGACTCTTGGATGATAGGAGACGCTGAGCGACCCTTTTGCAGTCGTCGCGCGAAGAACTGCTTCGCCATAGTCTATCCTTATCCATATCGAGTCTGCACAGCGAACATTTGCAAGGCAATACGTTGCCGCGCGAAGAACCCGAGCTCGGCTGTTCGTTAGGAAAATTACTCAGTTTACTAGTACGCCACCTGTGGTGACCTATTGCATCTTCCACACGATGATCTCACAGAAGCGCTCCATGGCTGTACACAAGTATATATCCAAAACTACCGTAAATTCGACATCTGATAAGACTCGTATATTCAGCTTGCTCACAGACTGCAGCCGTCAAACGGAAAAAAAACTGAATGTATTTCTAGAGTGTTTTCTTCATTACACGGTATTTTATTCAAAACGGCCGTTTTAGTTCAATAATTTTAACAGCGGAAGTGATTTAAGGCGGAGTTACGATAAGCGACTGGCGGTGCCTCATGCCTCATATTATTCAGCGCTTAGCCGAGCAGCAGGTAGATTGGCGCTTTAATACTGGTGCGGTTGTTTTTACATACCAGAGAGGGATGCGTTATATTACCGCATAGGATGTATGGAGAAAGACCGAGCAGAATTTTGTTTCCGACGCCGACGGAATAGCAGGAATATCGCTTAGTACAGTTGAGTTCATGAAGTGTAGATATCAAAAAAGAACACCCTATAAAGGTTTTCCAATAAATAATATAGATGGGATCCCCATCGCCGCAAATTGGTCGCAAATCATTCCTTTAATTACATGAATTTTCTTCGCGTCGGAGCAGATAGCTGTTCAAAAATTAGTAATCATAAAAAAACTGGTAATAAACAACTAAGAAGACTGTTTTTAGTGCAGTCTGAAAGCACTGAACTAGCAATACAATGAATTTATAGACGCCTGTATGGTAGGTGCGCACAGTGTTTCGTGACCAGTAGCATTATAAAAAGATTAAAGAAGAATCGAAACGCGGATACCGTCACGCGCTTTATTGTCATCCGCGGAGGTTGAGTGATAGCCCGCATGATTTCCCATTGTTTGGAGAGGTGAATGAGCCGCATTCACAATTCTTCGGCCCGAAGTTTCGTATGAAATGTTCCGTGGAAAATGTGGCTGTGCCAAACTGCACAGAAAATTGCTGCAGATTTCTTGACCTCCAGTGGGAAGGTTATGAAGGGTTGCTCTGCCGTAACCTTTTGATTATTATCAGAGGCCCAACTATGTCCACCACGGGACTAAGGCCTTTTCCCTTGATTCTCTCCGTGACCTCGTACTGCGCTAGCAGCTGTGACCCATACCAGTAAAGTTCCTAATCTAATCGACTCACTTGATTTCCTGTCAACTCCTGCAAGATTTACAAGCTCTTAAAATCCACTCCGTTACGCGAAGTGTTCATCGGCTATTTTCCTTTGGCAATACATGCCGTTCCGATGCTCAGTTCCTCTTCTCTATTTCGGCTCCTATATCACCAGCTCATATTTGCTTCCCGACCCGTACGCCGGTCTTCCTGCCTCTTAAGTTTACCCTTACCATTTTTCGTTCCAAAGCTCAGTGCAAAACACGCACAGAGCTTCAGATGCGTCACAGGCAGAGGAGCGCGAATGAGGAAAAAAAAACTAATTGAAATTGAAAAAAATATCGGAGTATTTTGTTTTATTGCTTTGCCTCTGGAATTCACTGCTAGACATATTACCGAGACGACTGTCCAGTGATAGGATATACATGGGGCCGGTTCGTGGAAAGCGTGGGCATTAATTATTGGTGCAAACATATTCATTACCCTGCTATCTTGTTTATATTTGCGAAAACAGTTCTCGCGACAGAGTGCACGTGACGTCCTGTTAAAACGAAACGCTCGAACATTCCTTGATTTCGAACATTCCATGTTCCTGATTTATGATACTACAGACATGTACTGCGATTAAAAAATGCTTTTGAGACAAACATACTCTCTGTCCACGTAATTAATTTACTTCAATGCCGCGCCTGAACCATCTGTTCATGACACTGAGGCAGACAATTACAGATTTGTGGGCCCTTTGTGTGTTTTGTTTTCACCGTGCTCTCGTTGTAAATTTCAGCGAACCAGTACTTCGCACCGAAAACACGCTTCGCTTGTCATACATTGCTGCCCAGGTGTGGATGGCACTAAAGACTCAGGTTGCTGCGGCACTTCAAATAAATTCGTACAACCGTTAGCTGGCGCTTTCCGGTGGTGCGCGCTGTGTGCAGTCCTCACGGATAAAGAAGTCCTGGTTTGCTGTCGGTGCGAAGTACGCCTGCATCCTCTTCAGTGTCCAGAGAAAATAGTGCGGTATGAATGTCGCCTTCTCTCACTCTCAGCTTTTTTTTTTTTTGGGGGGGGGGGAGGGGCGTTGGGGGTAGGGGGTGGTTAAATGTTTCACTCCATTCTACGATGTTTTTGGTTTTTGAATGCGGTACATTATTAAATGGAACTCCTTGAAACTGCCGTCCAAATAGCTACTGTACACAGGTCTAAATGCTGAGCATGCGTTGCACAGATTACATATACAAAGTTACACAGTGGTGGAAGCAGTTTTCCAGCCTAATTGCCTAGCTCCCCGGCGTTTCTCGCTATAAACCTTTATACCATTTGTTTAAAATTTTTATATACAGATTTTTCTTTCAAAAGGCTTAGGAGATACAATCTGATATGCGCAGGTGCATTCTACAGCATGGCAGACATTATGTACCTGCTACAGGTCAATAATTCAATGATGAATTAACGAAATTTAAGTAATCAACTATTTTATTTTTGATTTTATTGGCCAAGATAATATTGCACGATTGGAGGCTGGCAAGATTGAAGCTTAGCTACGTTTTTAAATTTTCTTAACCGGCAGTGTGGTTCGAAATATCGGACTTCAAAAATACGCATTCATTCAAAAATACGAGTTCATTTTTCCGCATTGCATATTTTTAAAACGTCGTCGTTCGCACTTTGATGCAGCGAATAAAGAACCGGTTTGTGTATTTTAAAAATTAAGAAATTTTTAAAGTGATTTTTGCAACTACGAGTAGCGACATGATTTCATAAATATGCTAGGCAGGAAAGCCAACTCAACGAGCTTTGACGTTCAATGTATGAAACCACATTGCCGATTAAAGAAATTTTAAAACTCTGTTCACGTTCATTCTTGGCAGTCTTCGATTTCGCAATGTAATCTTAGCTCCTAAATTCAAAGATAAAAAGTTGATTAGGCAAATTTAGCTAATTGCATATTTATAGAACTCTATCACGTGCATAACCTCCGCTATGCTATAGAATAAACCAGTACAAACCGCTCTGTCGTATCACTAACGCCTTTTCTATGAAAAGTCTGTATTCAACAATTTGAAACACCCGGTATAAATAATGCGGTATCCACTTTCTTATTTGCCGTTTAATATCTCCTTGAAGAGTAAGTAATGACCATGAGGGTCTCTTCTCACTCTGAAGCCTGCAAGAAAGAAATTATCTGAGTCTAAACTGTGTCAACAGTTCCACTGAAGTGTCAAGGTGTATTAGGAAGCCGAAATAAGCCAACATTCAGCCCTGTACATGCTGCTCATGGCCTCGGGGTTCGGTAGCGAGATGCAAATAATCTGTTGAATGGCTGAGCGTTATTTAGACGACAATGGATTTACGCTGTTTATGTTATGTTTATGCTTATATCCCGAGCGGTTTTCCGAAAGTCTGCGCTGAGGAAGCATTGACGTCTTTGGAATTGTCCGGTGCGGCTTGATAGGTGGTGGGCTGGTGTAATGAATAGAATATGAAGCGGCGTGGGATACAACTCGAAAAAGGCACAACCCCAACGATGCGACGTCTTGATTCGAGATTAGAAAAAAGGAAACTGGGATTTAATGTGGTGGATTACGCATGGTGAAACTGAAGTACTTTCCTTCTAACTATATATTTACGCACCTCAACGTCTTTCACCCGCCGCGGTGGCTTAGTGGTTACGGCGCTCAGCTGCTGGCCCGAAAGACGCGGGTTCGATCCAGGCTGCGGCGGTCGAATTTCGATGGAGGCGAAATTCTAAAGGCCCGTGTACTGTGCGATATCAGTGCACGTTAAAGAACCCCAGGTGGTCGAAATTTCCGGAGCCCTTCACTACGGCATCTCTCACAGCCGGAGTCGCTTTGGGACGTTAAACCCCCATAAACAATAAACCATCAACGTCTTTCTATGCGACGTGTACATGCCTGACGATGTTTACACTGAAGTAAATGTCTTTCGTAGCGTCCTAAAGACATTTAGAGTACACCTGTTGTGTTTTCCACATTTCTGTAGAACCTGACTGACGACATTGATACTGTGTATCGTCGACTATTCTTTCAGAAAGCCAGCATGCTCCCTGGGCTGTTTGAGGTCTAATGATGCTCTCATCAAGCTATCAACAATGCTTTTTAAATTTCAGATAGCCGACAGAGAGGAAATTAACCAGTATAGAGTTATTGTGCTTTTTTTAGTAAGTTCCATGAGTTAATGGCAAAACAGTGAACTGGAGGACGGAGCAGTAAAACAGGTTCCAATCCGAGCTGCCCAGTCGGTAGAAGCGTCCGCAATCACATCCAGGGAGCGCTGCTGCTCCACTGCCGGAGTGGTCTTGTTCTTCACTGGCGTGGTAATAAGCACGGCATGAACGCTCAATAGCACCTTTCAGGTCACTGCCATCACATTTGATTTGTATTGATTTTGTGTTGGCATTGTTCCCTTTCCTCAGTGCGAAGTCGGAGCGTTCATGAAGAAAAATGCTGTCATGTCTTGATTCTGTCGAGGTAGAATAAACCCCGTGATAAAAAATGAATGCCAATGAAATTACGGACGAAATGAAGCTAGAAACAGATAACTACACAAAGTTAACGCCCATAAACAATAATTGCCATTGCACTATGAAATGGGTGAAAAATAACGGCCAATGAATCTTGCACAGAATTCAGTGGCGGCCGCATGCAGGCGCTCGCCAGCTGTGGAATGAAAAACATCAAACCTGTACTTTCGCCGCTGTTTTCGCAGTGACACAAGTTGACGACGATGACGATGGAGCTGGCGTTGGCTGCAGCCATTGCAAGCGTGCCGCTGTTGGTGCTGGCATGGCTGTTTTGTGAACTGCGCCACCGTTTTGAGACCGAAAAGCTACGGAAGATTCCAGAAGGGAAGAGGTTGCCTCCAGGACCGCCTGGTTTTCCTCTCATGGGGGACCTCACAACCCTTCTTGGTGGGTTGTGTCCCCAGAGGGCTTTCGCTTGGTCCCGAACTTACGGACCCGTGATAAGGTAAATGCACCCTGCCTTGGAAGAGGAGAAGGCCGCAGAGAACGAACGATTCTGCCATAGCTCCCAGAACAGGACATTGTTGGACGCGCAGAAGAATGCGTTTCTATGAGCCAAATTTATGAATAATGAAAAAGTGAAGAACTAATTATTTTATCCTGAAAGACTCGCTTACGCCCGTGATGTGGTAGGCATAATACTGTGGACATTTTCTATAAACCTCTGTATTCCCCGCAATAATGCTTTGTGAGCGATGCATGTTCCATTGAATAAAGAGCAACAAGCAAAGAGGGGTTAGCACAAGCATAATATAGATGCAGGATGTTCTTACAAGGCACAATTTCAAGTGCTGACAAACTTTCGAGGTCATACAACCGTATGGCTGACTGCTTTGAGTGAACCTTCGGTGTCGGTTGCACTAAGCGCATAGAAGTTTAATTATTGCAGTCATTACTAAGATTATACGGTAGCTAAAAAAATTCTGCAGGATTTTTTGTTTCAAGGCTTCGTGTGAATGCAATGTTCCGTAGAGTAATCTAATTTTGTTCTCGAGCGGTTATATTTCTATCTAGTTGGGCAGACGTGGACCGAAAGGGAATTATAATAACAGAAATTAAAATTTTCTTCATGGTGCGCTGTACTGTATGCTTGCATATTTCCCTAGCGCAGCAGCCAGAATGGTCGTTTGCGTTTGAATAGAAGCGACTTTGCACCTGAGTAATTACCATAATCTATGCGTCTTGTTCCGTCAGTATTTGGCATCAATTAACCATCTAGCCGGCGTTTAAACTACCATTTCAATCTTCGCTGTCGCTTCTTTGCTGTTGAGAATAGCTCAACGTGGTTCAGATGCTGCGTAAGGTGCTTATTCATAAGGCCCTTTTTCCGGGGCAAGCAGTCATCGAGGGTGCCGTTATAAGTATGCCGCGTTCACCGGCTTCGAATTAGAAAGCGATGGAGCTGGGCAGAGGATGGTATTTCTGAAAAATGCGCGGTGTCGTCAGTTCTTCACGTCGAAGAACGCGTGACCTGGAATGTTTCCCTCGTGCTACTAGATCCTTTGAGCTCCAGGAAAGCCTGTGCATTAATTGATTTCTTTCTCAGAAAAAAAAAAAACGGCAGATCGGCAGTGCTAATCGGCTGCGGCTGCTTCTATTTTGTAGGTTTCCTTGTTATGCAGGAATGCATTTCACGGGCGCATTCGCAGGATGCGGGGTGCTTCACGGCTGCGGTTTTATGTCGGAGCACGAAATTTTCTTGACACAAGTGAGCTGAAGGAAGACAATAGAATGAAATTTTGAAATGTGCTTGGCAGAACGAATTAAGGTGAGAAGGAGTCAGAAGAATAAAAAGAAGATAGCTGTAGTAAGAAATGTTATCTTTCATCGGAGCTCCCCTGGGAACACCCTTAAACTCGTGCTGAACAGACCAACACATATCGGCTGAGCCGCTGCGGCAGTTCATGATGGGGGGAGGAGGTCGTGATGAGAAAGCGAAGGCAGATGCATTCCTGCAGTAATCTTATCGAGTGTTCGCGAACATTCCCACAAATTAGTTTTACCTGCCCTAAGGAAAGTCAGAAAGTTTTGCTTAGCTCTCGCGTTGCTAAGGAGCACACGCGAGTCTCGTGCACTGGTGTCGATTAACAATCTTGACATTCCTCGTGGGCTTGTTGGCCATATATGACATTCGAAATTCACTATCCTGGTGAATGACCTATTACGTGCACAGAGTCAAGGCTGGCTGTTCCGAAAACATAATACTCAACGACTTGGACTCCATCAAGGCATTCCTAAGCCACAAGGACATCCTGTTTCGTTCTCGAACCTGGATCTTCAGCGACGCAGTCGACATCGGTGAGTTCTCACTCTCACATAGAAACAGATGCACCTCAAGAATCGGTTACTGCTGTTCCTAGATCTGGCTTCTTATTCCAATGGCTTAAATTCTATTTCACGCTTCGGCAGTTTAATTTCTTGTACAGCACAATGTACTTTAAGTACGATTACTTTTCCTCGTAGTTTAGCGTCTCATCTTTTTCCGTGCTCAATGGTGAGCAGTCGTGCATGCATAATTACTGGAACGAATGAGCGTTATGAAGCCTGACAAGGTAGCAGCAGCTTGTGCACAAAATAAAATGAATACACAAGTGAGGTCAGGCTGCTACGCATCGTAATCTGTGCCTCATGTGCACTGAGATGTGGCTAATACCACTCCGCATCCCTGCTAGTACTTGCGTAAATTTTCACATGTAAGTGTCCGAATCTCGGCGGCTCACATCTTTTATATTGGGGCTTAAATATTCGTATTATCACCTAAATCACTGCCGCAGCCTGTCAACATCAGCAGCCGTGAGTGCAGGTGTGCACACCTGCAAATATTAAGTAGTGGTCAATAAACCATTAGATACATAAAAAAGTGTAGGGTTTTCACGTTGTTAAACGGAATAGACGTGCAAGAGCATGCGTTTAGCCTGGTTGGCTCATTACGGGGGGGGGGGGGGGGGGGGTGATATCAATCAATTTTAGTCAAAAGCACTTCTGAGCAGAAACGTAAATTTTTGATATAGTGTAAGATATCAGAATAACAGTCGTTGCTAGCGCGGATCACCCGACTGCAGTCTTGAAATTTTTTTTTGCTATTAGCGTTCTTGGCATCGTCAAACGCGTTCCGTAGTCGTTTCCTACAGCAGTATTAACTGCTCGACCGATGCGATCGACGGAAATACATTAAAAGAAAGGTATTGTTACACACCAGACGAAAGGACCATTACTCTCAATATTTTTAAACGGCATCTTACTATTTTTCAATATTTAATATTTTTTGTACGAGAATGTCGGACATGCGGCACGTCTCGCGACGCTATTAGACTCAGGTTCAGCTATTGTCAAGGTCAACTGGATCTGATCTGTTTGCGCCGCAGATGGAAGTTGATGAAGGCGACGGTGTGCAATGACCACGCCAGGTTGTGTTCCAGTCCAACACGAGGCGTGATCGGCTGGGGCGATAGCATAGTGCTCTCGGGCAGTGGCCAGCGAAGCTGATCTGTTAGCGCAGCCACGGGTTCGAAACCCAGTCCTGGCAATATTTATTTCATTTGTGCATGAGGTACTGCTATGCTAGGCTTGGCCAAGGTCACCCTCAAGGTTACCTCCCCATTGGCTACAGCTGGCGCGACGCTCCTCCAAACTAGCCCGAGCTTATTCGAGTTACTCCGAGGCTTCACACAAGATTCTTGGTTGGCACAGTGTTAAGTAGTGCTTCCGCACTAGAATGTGGTAATAAGAGTACGTGGAAGCAAAGAATCGATTCAAATCATGAATTCGAAATAAGGTTTCTCAAGTACTTCTTGTTACTAATCATGCTGAAAAATGCTACCAGGAAACGTAACCTCTCCCATAAGTAGAACGTTCATTTGGGTGAGTTGGTATAGATGCATCTTTAGTAAAACAGCGCGAACAACGTAGGACAAGATGAAGGAGGACACAGGACGGGCGCTGACTCTCACCTAAAGTTTATTAGGCAACACCTGGTGTTTATAAAGAAAAAAAACCACATAGACAAAGTACATGACATGTCACACTAAAAGCGATAAAACAAGAGCCAGAGATGCATACGGCGCTCAAATGCCACCAAGAAAGGCTATCTCTTTGTCACAAAGAATGACTGACGGTTTGCTGACACCACTGGCCTGTTGACTGATATAAAAGGCTTCCATTAATTCCCGCGTGGTCTGTTCACTGTGCATATAAAGCACCTTCGTGCTACGCCAGATGGCCGTGCATTTTTTCTTTTTCTTTTTCAGTACCTCACACTTTTTGCAGTGCCTCGAGAGGGAACTATCGGGAATGCACCTAAAGACCGTTAGGTATGTGGACGACTACCTGGTGTTTACTGTACGCGATCGCTTAACAACGCGCATGGCTGACATTTTGAAGGTTTTCAGAAAATGAGGAGCAGGGCTGGAATTCACCTTCGAGGCACCTTCCGAGGAAGAGTTGCAGTTCTTAGATTTGCGCCTGCGATTCAGTCCCGATCATGTCTGCTGGAAGTATAACCCCAGATCTACAACACCGCTCCTTAGTTCCCTCTCAGGTCATTCCAAAATTGTAAAAAATGGTATTATTAGTTCCTGCCTCCGTAATTCCTTGACAAAATCCTGTCACCATTCTCTCAGCGACAGTTTCCAATCTCAGCTATCCAGAATTAGGCTTGCCGGGTACCCAAGTTTTACGGTAAGCGACGCCTGCTCTCGTTTGCTCAAGTGGGTGAAACAGCAGGACACTCAGCATACACGTAACAACCAACAAGAAAAAAAGAAAAAGTTGCTATTCTTCCTTATCTACATCGTATCACCCATGGGCTAAAAAATGTGGCAAATAGATATAAGGTTAATGTAGCAATATCAGCTCCCAACAAACTGAAACAGTTGTGTCCGGCGATCCAAAGGGAGAAGGAACGGTCGAGAAAAAGGAAAGGTTGTGGCACCGAGCACAGGAACAAGCTCGTCGCTTGTCGCAAAGGAGTTGTGTACAAAATTCCACTCTCCTGCGGAGCCCAGTACATTGGGCAGACAGGACGATGCCTAAATAAAAGGTTACAGGAGCACAAAAATAATCTGGAAAATGACAATGAACTTTCTTACTTGGTCAGGCACTGCAAAAAGTGTGAGTTAATGAAAAAGAAAAAGAAAAAATGCACGGCCATCTGGCGTAGCACGAAGGTGCTTTATACGCACAGTGAACAGACCACGCGGGAATTAATGGAAGCCTTTTATATCAGTCAAGAGGCCAGTTGTGTCAGCAAACCGTCAGTCATTCTTTGTGACAAAGAGATAGCCTTTCTTGGTGGCATTTGAGCGTCGTATGCATCTCTGCCTCTTGTTTTATCGCTTTTAGTGTGACATGTCATGTACTTTGTCTATGTGGTTTTTTTCTTTATAAACACCAGGTGTTGCCTAATAAACTTTAGTTGAGAGTCAGCGCCCGTCCTGTGTCCTCCTTCATCATGTCCTACGTTGTTCGCGCTGTTTTACTACAGATGCATCTCTCCCATAAATGTCTTGCAGATGAAACTGTGAGGCATGTACGCATAAAGTTGTGAGTTATGTACGCATAATGGAAGCCTACATCAGTGGACTTAGGGGTTTAAAGTCCCGTAGTGGCGTTGTGAGGGACGCCGAAGTGGAGCACTCCGGATTAATTTGGACCACCTGGGATTTTGTAACGTGCGCTGACACCGCGCAACAGAAAAGATTTTTTTTGTACTTCGCGTCCAGCGAAAACAGCCGCCGCAGCCGGGATCGTACACACGGATATGGGATCGCAGGCTGCTGACCAAAGCCACTGAACCGCCGCGGCGCAAGCGTACTTTAGTGTATTTGAACTAACCCAGACCGGCCTTGAAAGAATGGAAAGTAAGACGAAACATCCCAACTCTTAAAGGCTTCGCTATCATTACTCATTGACGACGTAGTTGCTATCTTTGTTCAGTGGAAGTAGTTCAATACTTAGGAATCGTCTTTAAAATCCGCGTTGTCCTAACTAAAAGTGGTAACGATATGAAGTTAGGAAGGAGCGCTCGTCGCGTGTGATTCGTGCACGCAACTTTTTCAGTCCTTCAACTGCATTAATCTTTTTAAAAACCTTTTTTTTGGACAGATCTGTATGGAATTTTATTCATTTATTTGGTAGTCAAATGCCCTTGGACAGCGGATTTACATGAGGGGTGGGCGGGTTCACAGAAAGAAGTTTTCAATGGCTGTCCTGAAGATCGTCGCAACTGGACTCGTGTACCAGTTCTAATAAGGAGGTATAGGTTTTGCGTTGATTTTACTCTTTTTGCTAGCCTGAGAACGATCCGGGGAAAAATCCAATACCTCTCAGGAGATAACGTGTCTTTGTGCCGTCACTGCCCGGATATTGCGCGGACCCAGAAAAACCACAGTTGGCCTTATCTTCACGGGGTTTTACATACATGGCTTCGCGTTTCTTATTGCGCCATTTGTATCCATTCTTAAACAAAAATCTGTTCAGGAGAGTTCGCCATAATGAATCATTCAGATTTGCCTCTTTTTCCTGTTAGGCATTGGTTGGCGCAACAGATACTTCTTCACAAAGTTACAATGCAATGCTATGCGTAAGATAAGTCGTGAATCGTAACTCTATACTCCCAAGAAATGAACCCTGCCTTTGCTGTGCGGAACCGCTGCTCATGAAATTTTTTGTGCTGATTTAGTTTTACTTTGGCATACTCCAGTCCATATTTAGGCCCTAGCAGGAGGGGCGTCAGCCACAGTACTAAAAAATACAATGAAAAGAGTACTGCATTTACACCACTAGAAGAATAACGACTACGAATGTAAAAGCAAACGATTATGCTACTGGAAGAACAATGGCACGAATGCTTCCTTAAAGGAGGCATTAAACATGTGCAGGTTTCGCAAGGTATGGAGGGCAGCCCTGGGTCGACAATCGCCGCTTCTCTGTCAAGGCGCTGCGCAACGTGGGGTTTGGCAAAACCGCCATGAAGGAGGCCATTGCTGTGAGTATTATGCTGCGGTAGCAAGTTTAATCTTGGGCACCCGATGTATACAACTCCTTGCAGAGTGCGATTGTATTGGCACTGTCATTTGCTTCCTGGCGCACTATGCTTCAAATGGTGCTGGTGCGCTTGGAAAATGCAGAAAAGTGTCCCTTTGGCTTACGGAATAGGTGGCGAAGTGTCGGCAGGGTGTAGAAGGCAAAATTACTGCCTATTCGCGCAATATTTGAGGCTTAATATCTGTTTCGGGCTACGTATGTAGATAAAACGGTCAGCCCCCTGCACACTCTTTCGTCTTTCAGCTCTCCTGTTGAATTCGCAGCCTTGTGAACGCTATATAGTTTCGAAATCACATCGGATACATACCAAAACTTTATAAGGAGGAGGAGGAGAGGAGATGGAAGAAAAGGAAAGGCAGGGAGGTTAACCGGAAGAATAGTCGGTTTGCCAGCCTACACGGGGGTGGGGGGAAGAAATGTTGGGATGAAAAATAAACGAGAAAGGAGAGACACTATGAAAATTCAGCGTTCGTAAAAGTCACATTCTATCGTGCAGGTCAGAAGTTCGTAAAAAGCGGAGCCTCGGAGCCTTGGAGGCCTTTACCGCCGGCGATCGCCGCGGCCAGTGGCCGAGAATCTTCATTTCTGTCAGTGGGCGTGGATCTAGACGCTCCAGGGGAAGGCAGAGTGACTGCCTTTCGGCGCTATAGGCAGGGCAGTCACAAAGAATGTGGGATGAAGTCTCGTTATTCCCGCAGATGGCACATGCAGGGCATCATGCATTAGGATTAAGAACGATTAATTGTTGGTGAAAGCAACACCAAGCCACAGGCGACACAGCAAAGTTTCTTCACGTCGTGGTAGGCCGGATGGAAGCCAGAGCTTCTGGGCCCAAGGCTTTTAAAAGTGAATTAGAAAATTGGCCCGAATTCCACGCGGCAAGCGTTATGTCCCGCGCAAGAGTGCAAAGCCTGCCCGCTGCGTCTGATCTCTAAAAGAGCATCGGGCCCAAAATCTAGCAGTCATGGTGAGCAGTTCGCACGATCTCATCCGCGCAGCGATTGCCTGCTATGCCGCTGTGGCTCGGCAGCCATTGATAGATAATGGTGTGCCCTTTATTTATGGCAAAGTGATGTAGTTGTCGGATTTCCCCGACCAGTTGTTCGTGAGCTCCACGACGAAGAGAACCTTGTAAGCCTTGGAGGGCAGCTTTTGAATGGGTGAAAATAGGCAACTGCTGAGGGCGCTGCTGATTGATGTGCACAATGGCGACACGAAGAGCAGTGAGTTCTGCACCCGTCGAAGAAGCCTGGTGAGTTATCCTAAATCTAATTTCAGTAGTCCTTGCGGGCGTGACCACTGGGCCGAAGAACTGGTAGGGTTCACTGATCCGTTGGTGTAGACGTGCACGCGGTTTGCATTGTGCTCATGGAAATATTCAAGAGTGACTTGGTTTAGTCCTGTCGGCGATAAATCGATCTTCTACTTGATGCCAGGCATTGAAAGAAGCACACGGGTATTGTGCAGGCTCCAAAGTGGCGAGGACGCTCTAGAGGCGGGTGTGAACTGGGACGGCAGAATGGTGCGATGTGCATCAATAGCGTTTTTAAACGACGGGCACGCCCTGGTAATAGGTAGACTGGCAAGATAGTGAGAGGGAAACCAGGATATGGTATCGAAAATGTGCCCTCAGTGCGTGAACTGTTAGGTAGGTAGGGATAAGATGTTCCTAGGCGAGGAGTATATATGCGGCCGTAGAGGCGAATTTCGGCAATCTTAGGCAAGTGCGGAGAGCTTGAGCTTGAACGCTTTGCAGACTTCGTATGTTGGTTCTTAGATATTTCCTAGTGCAGGGAAGCTGTAACGAAGAAATCCCATGAATGAGGCGTTGTAGAGCTGCATCATCGACCGCACTAAAGCTCCCCACGACTTTCCCCCAAGAAAGGCGAGAACGTGAGAAATCGCTGCGGTCTCTTTTTCATTATTGAAATAGGGGGGGGGGGGGGGGTCTATGATAGGTTTCGCTCGATGATTACTCCCAGAAACCGATGACTCTTTGCGTAGGGTGTTGTTGTGCCATTTATGCATACGGTGTAAAGCGGCATGTTCTAGCGTGTAAAAGCAACAAGCCAGCACTTTTCGGTTGAAATCTGTAAGCCTTGCAGATGGAGGTAGGCCGCAAGAATAATTGACGCCTTTTGAAGTCTTGCTCGAACTTGTGGCCCCGTAACTCCAAAAACTTCACAAGAGTGTGGTGTTGGTCCGGCCGGTGTTCTACCATAAACACACAGCTCAAGAAACAGCCTCAGATGCGGTATGAATACGAACTGAAGCTTAAGTTTGCTAGAAAGCAAATATTTTGGCTGAAAATTTTTGGCAGCCAATGACTTTTAACGTGATTGCCAGGACGATGCGTAAACGCCACAAGAAATTTCGCCTTGCTTCGTAACCGAAAAAGCTAAATACAACATTATTTCCTGTTTTCTCGATCACGCATTATCCAGGCCACATTACTCGCCGGCCACATCTGTTCAATAGGCGTTATGGTAATGCTGTTCGTACATAATATTGCGGGCTCAATTGCCCTGTGACACACCGGTAATCTATGACGCTCTCAACGGTACTGTCGAAGCTCTGCTACAGCATTACCTCCTTTCTTCTCTAAGAAATGAACGCAACATTAAAATTATCGTATTTCGTCTGCCGTTTCCATTTAAAAAGCGAACTCCAAAACAGTTCTCGCAACGCGATGCCGCGAGATACTTTAATGTTCATCAATTATTTGGGAAGATACTACTCCTTGCGTGTAGTTACTTTAGTATAGGCATGCGCGTAGTACAGTGGTCCACAGACCTGTTTACGGCGCTCGAACTCGAAGCCATCTACGCTCCGCAGCGCGCAGACCGACGTCTAGCGGCAGCGCCTGGTTTGAGATAGCGCATTTCTGATGCTCAGACCATACTCAGAGATACGCTACCTCGAACCAGGCGTCGCTGCTAGACGTCGCTCGGCACGCTGCGGAGCGCACATGGCTTTGAGCGCGAGCGCTCTAGATAAGTCTGTGGACGACTGTACAAGTTCATACAAAGCAAGCAGTACTCGTGTACTCGCCTACACGTGTAAATGCGGGAAAGCGCCAGGAAGGCAACGGCGCAATTTAAATGTATAATGATCAAGCTAGGAGACGACAAGAAATAGACCTTAATGCAGATTTATATGGAAAACAACAGCTACATCTGTGCTATGAGCAGCTGCATATATACCGCACATCAGCAGACATAATGCCATACACATATTTCTATTCACACTTCTTTTTGTATTTGTAACGCCAGAGCCAGGATCAATCACTCAGATATCGGCCGTTTCGCACCTGCCTGCACATAACTTTAAAGCACGTGAGAGGATATCTACATGAGATTGCAAAATGATAGGACATGTACACGTCCCTACGGGAGAGAAAAGATAGGAAGAAATCCTTACTTTTAATACAAAATCGCTACTGTTGGCAACAAATACTGGGAGTGGATTTAGTATATCTTAATGTGGCTATCTAAGTTTAAACATAGCGTCTTAAACAAGTTAGTGTGTGCGAATATTTAACGTTACGGGCCGCAACGTTACGGGCCGCATATGCGATGCAGATATTCAAGGATTATTCTAGATGCCTCTGGAAATTAAGCCCATTTGCAGTCACCATACCCACGTCTGTTATCTCCAAAGACCTGTCGCACCTTCCGCAGTCGTAATCTTAGGCAACAGGTGTTTCATTAAGCTCTGCCAGTTGAAAAAGCCATTAGTGGTGCAAATTTTTGCAACGTGCGCCAAGCTAAGAAAGTAGTTCTGATAACTGCAGAAGCTCAGATATCATTGTGGGCGCAAAGCGTCCGTGCAGCTATTGTCAATTACTTCCCTTAGAGAAGTGGTTGCGTGAATTTGGAATTGGCGATTTTCATTATTCCCTCCGCACTAAAACCACACTGAACATACTGTTTTCCTGCGTCATGCCATCTGAAGTCCCTTTCATAACAAAAGGAATCCTGAACATTGGAAGAGGAAAAAGGAATTAAAATGTTCACCACCTTAGGGCGCAGACTGACTATCGCGATGTGCCTTCGGCGGAATGGAGTGGTAGCGTTTTAGTGAGATATGCCGTCTCAAAATTTTTGTTCTTCTGGCAATGTTGAAGAGTTTTCCGATCTCGCGTTTCAATAGTAAGCGCTGCAAACGTGCGCACTTCTTTTAATTATGTCCAGAAGTTAAACATGACAGTCTAACGTACTAAAGAATACTATAAAAAAGACACCACGTTACTGGTGGAAAGACACCTTTTCGAATAATATATCACGTAGGAAAAACAGGCGCATACTGAACTAACTCATTGTCGCAGGAAGGATGTGAACGGCTCGTCCACCGGATCGCCCAGGCGCAAGGGCAGCCCATCGACATGGCCGAGCTTTTACTGGCTAGCGCGTCGGACAACGTCGGCCTGTTTGTCTTCGGACGCCGCTACTCGTTCGGCAACCTCGAACACAGCAGCCTGCATGAAGCCCTGCGCGAGGAGTTTTCGGCCAGCCGCGACACGAGCGCATTGGATTCGCTGCCCGCTTTCGCCACGACGCTCGCCAGGTGGCTGCCATTCACACGCGCGGCCACCCTGCTCGTGGCTGTCAAGGACATTCAGCATTTTGTGAGGTAATAGAGTTGAAATAAGTAGAGCCTGTCGAGGGCATTCACTATTTGTGAGATAAAAACGTGGCCCTTTCAGGACCATTCAGCTGTTTGCGAGGTAATTGTGAACATTGCCACCCTTGTGGCAGATGTCCAGGGCATTCCACAGGTCATGTGTTCATAGCGTGGCCACTCGCGGATCTCACGGCCATTAAAAAGTTTGTGAGGTGAAAGAACATCCACACTGGTGGTGGCTGTCAATGTCATTCAAGATTTTGTGAGGCAATAGCGCAGAACTAAGTCGTTGCTGTCGAAGACGTTCGGGGATTTGTGAGATAAATGAGTGCGACCATGCTGCTCGTTCATTTGAAGGCCATTGAGTAGTTTGCGAAGTAATAGCGTTGCCACACTTGTCCTATGTGCGAAGGGCATTCAGCAGGCTGTGTGTTTATAGCGTGGTCACCCTGATTGTGACTGTCAAAGCCGTTCAGGAGTACGTACACTGGTCGCGGCTGCCAAGGCCATCGAGCAATTTGTGGGTAACGGAAATTCATCGCGAAGAGGAAAAAGAGGACGCGGTACGGTGGCACTGTTTTTAATGGCTGTTTTTAATGGCGGAAATGGTTATGACAAAAAAAAGTGTGGTTATATCTGCACCGCGTTTCTTCATTTCTATTTGCTGCTGATGCTATTGCCGCGCTTTCCCTAGTAAGCGATTTTGCTTGAAAAGGTGCTGCTTAGCTTGCGGACTCAATGCGGACTGTGTATGACCCTTAAGGGGTATATTGATTTACAGCGCAGCTCTTTAGCGCCCATTCTTGGCTTGGGTGGCATGCGATGATGATGATACACATCACCTGACCAGCAGATGGACACGTGACATCACTTGTGGCGTCACCTGTTCGTCAGTGGTCATTCAACTTGGCGTGACCATCACATCACTGAAAACGAGTAGCCACCCGAGTGCTCCACACAGGTCTTTGAGGCTCATCATCATCTTTGTTTTAACATATCGCGTGTCTACCGGTGCCCAAGTGACCAGCATGATCGTGCCCGGTGTCATCACCTCGAGCTCGAAATCTCGCTCGCTGATCACAAGGGGTGAGAACAGGCTAAAAAAGGGGTTCTGAGTAGAGATAAGAGGGCTCGGGAAAACTGTTTTGCGAGCATTTTTCCCGAGGGGCAGAAAACAGTAAAAAAATCAGCAGTGGCTTAGCTCAGCTTGATTATGATATACGTAGCGAAAGGACTCGATCCTCCTCGTTGCCGAAGCACTGGCCGTAAGCCGTGTGTTGTAGTCAGTCATCAGGCACGTCTTCATCATGTCTGGTTATTCGTTCTGTGGATGTGTACTCAGCATGTTAGATTGCATGAATCTTCTGGTTTGTATAGCGCTTTTTTAGAGCTTGATCTGCGTGTCGCATTCGCTTGCCGTTAGAGATTGGTCTTCGAGAGCGTGATAATATTATTAAGATTTCACGCGTAAATAAGTCGGCATAGGGCCAATCAACTACTTCGTTGTAATAAGCTGCATACCTTTCTCTTTCACGTCTAAATTACAGAAAATGCAAATTAGGCTTATCCGCCGTGGGGGCTTAGTGGTTAAGGCACTCGGCTACTGATCCGGAGTACCCGGGTTCGAACACGACCGCGGCGGCAGCGGTTCGATGGAGGCGAAACGCTAAGGCGCCCGTGTGCTGTGCGATGTCAGTGCACGTTAAAGATCCCCAGGTGGTCGAAATTATTCCGGAGCCCTCCACTACGGCACATCTTTCTTCCTTTCTTCTTTCACTCCCTCCTTTATCCCTTCCCTTACGGCGCGGTTCAGGTGTCCAAAGATATATGAGACAGATACTGCGCCATTTCCTTTAAGCCCAAAAAAACAATTATTGTTATTAAAAAGGAAATGGCGCAATATCTGTCTCATATATCGTTGGACACCTGAACCGCGCCGTAAGGGAAGGGATAAAGGAGGGAGTAAAAGAAGAAAGGAAGAAAGATGTGCCGTAGTGGAGGGCTCCGGAATAATTTCGACCACCTGAGGATCTTTAACATGTACTGACATCGCACAGCACACGGGCGCCTTAGAGTTTTTCCTCCATAAGAACGCAGCCGCCGCGGTCGGGTTCGAACCCGGGAACTCCGGATCAGTAGCCGAGCGCGCTAACCACTGAGCCATCGCGGCGGGTATTTCCTTTTTCCAAAAATCAATTTCAGAACTTGGATACCCCGGATCAGTAGGCGAGCAACCTAACCACCAAGCCACCGTGGCGGGTACTGGTGTCCAGATGTTTTTTCGCTGGTGGCCGAGGTTGGCCAGAATGCCGACCGATATTTTGTCTTGTTCTGGGGCTGTTCCTCGGCGTATATCTGCTAGTGCTACTATGATTTCTTCTAAAGTGAAGTCTCTATCTAGATCTTCCTTCGGTTTTCCCAGGTACTCCTTATTGCAGGGTTGTGGGTCTCTCGCGGTGCAGATATAGCGACGCGTGAGTTCATCCACGAGTTCGTGATCCGTGCCTTGAAAGCCGTGTAGGGCTCGATGCAAATTTCTGTTTGTTCAGTCTTCGCTTTTGGGGGTTCAATTTGGCATCGGAGTAGGTTCCACGTAGCCTTGGTGTCTAGGCGACCTTTGAGGGATTCGCGCTTTGTTATCCAATTCCTGTGAGCGAGGTCCCATGCGTATTGGTACGCTTGAATAGTGAGCTTGGCAATTAGAACTCTGAGTTTCCGATTGTGTTTTTGTTTCTTCCACCGTTTTATACGACCACGCCTGGCTTCCCAAAGGTGTAGGCGGTAGTTGTCATAAGCGCGGTGGTCCTCCCTGGTGGCGAGGAGTTTTGTAAGCTTTTTTTAAGGTCGAGAATGGAGGCAGCCCAATCTTCGTAATTGGATATTTGTTTCGATGTAGCTTGTTTGGTGGCCTTCCTGAATGTCTCCCAGTCTTTAATTCTGGCTTGCCCTAGTGGTTTGCTGTGCTTGTTGCTTTCGAAGATGGTCTGCAGCACGTTGTGATCGCTGCCTAAGGTCTCTACCGTATTGCGCCTCTCATAGTAGCGGGCATCGCATACGATCGTGAGGTCAGAGGAAGTATCCCGCGTTATGCTGATGCCGGCCAGCATCTGGTGCTGCGGGTCCGTGAGTACGGCCAGGGGCATGTCAGCGATGGCGGATGCTAGTTTTCTGCCCTTCGCGTGTACCCTCGGGTATTCCCACAGGGGGCTAGAAGCATTAAAGTGGCCGACTACATCTAGGTGTGCTTTTTGGGCTTCTCTTAGTGCTTTAAGAAAGATCGCGTCGAAGCTTACGCGGTGCTCTTTCGGGCGACTATATCTATTAAGTATATAGGTTCCCTGGCTGTTCCTCTGCTGTGGTAGTAGGATTATGAAGGTATATTCATTGTCGCTGTCTAGATTAAAGTCTACAGTGTTTGCCGTGCATGATTTGTCGACCAAGACGCATGTCGAGGGATTTCTTCGCAGTGTTGAGTATAATTTGATCTCAGCCTCTATATTCACTTCTTGCAGGGCTGTTATTTACGGCGTATGGGCATAAGAGTCTATGCACTGTTGTAATGTTTCCCTCCTCCATTTTAGTTCCCTGCAGTTACATTATAGGATGGTGATTTAGGTCAGGGTTGTGACACCATGTTGTGGGTCTAATCCTGTGGTGCGCCTTCAGGCTCTTGATCTTGTTGAATGCTGAGTAGGCGACGAGTTCCCATTTTACGCTCTAGCTTCGGGCCCTTGTTGTGAGAAACATCTGATAATTCCTGAAGTTTGCAGTCAATTATTATCTCCTGCGCTTGCATCCTGATTAGAACTGGTTCGAGGTTTTCCACATGGGTTTAATAACTGATTCGAGCATGCTCTTGATTGTCGTTTCGATCAGAATTTGTAATTTATTCTCAATGAGGTCTTGAATTGTGTTTTCCAAGCGGGTGATGCATTCCTGGGTTTGGGAGTGCTCTATATATTGCGGCTTTCGTGCCTGCAGTGCGTGGTTCCAGCGGAGCTGGTTCCTGCTGTGGTGTCTCTCGTGGAGTTGGTTGCCTTTCTGGGGTGCCAGTGTCTAACTGCTGTGGGAACGGAGGGGGTAGTTCTGCCGTGTCTTCCTCCATCGGACATGCCTCTTGCGTTGATGGAGGTATTGTTTGGAATGGCTGCGATCCCTAATTGCTGTTTTAATGTGCTACTTTCTGATTTTAGTTGTTCAATATCTGCTTTAAGTCGTTTGTAAGCCAGCTCTTCGGAGGAGGAGGCAGCTACATCTGTCCAGCTCACCTGGCTGCCGTTGCGCTGCTCCTTGTAATGGGGTGCTGTTGTCTTCTCGGCTGGATGGCTGCCGGTGTGGTGCGACACCTTATCGGTAGCCCCAAGTCCTTTGCTTAAAGAGCGTGAGCCGGGTGGTGCTTTGTGGCTGCTGGAGGACTGGGCCTGATGGGGCGGTCGGTCCCCGCTGCTAGATAGGCCTCTGCTGCTGTGCTGTAGGAAGCCTGGACCTGGACTGGTGGTTGACTTGTCCTGTCTTGGGTTTGGTTGGTTTTGATGTTCGGCACTTGTACTTGCATTGATTGGACCCTATGGGATGTGGACCTTCGGCGACAGTTCATTTGGGTTGTCAGTCGTGGGATTTTGGAATATCTAGCTGACCGCACAGCGGACATCTCGACTTCGCAGGGCAAGGGCAAACATTCGACCGGTGTCCTAGTCTCCCGCACAGTGCGCAGGCTGGCGTTGTTTTCTTGTATAGGCGTAAGGGTTCCGCTTCACTGTACTAGAAGATGTGCGACGGGACTTTTTCTGCGAACGTGATAGCCGTCACGTTGGAGGAACCTAGTTTCCTCGCGCTCAGCACTGGTGCGTCCGGGGAGCGAAGCGCTTTCGTGAAGGTTTCGATAGAAACCCTTGGTTCCACCTGTATTACTCCTTTACACGTGTCTTCGGAGGGTCGGGGGTAGGAATACACTGCGTATGCCTTTCCCTTTGTTGAAGTGCTTAAGTTGCCAAAATATTTCTGATTATTTAGGCGTCATCGCACCCCAACGACGATGGTGTTCTGTTCCCATACGGGCCAAACGCTGAGCTCGGCTGAGCCGTTGACCACGCCAGCTGCCATGTGCAAGGCGCTTCCGACCGCGTTGCTTTCCGGGAATTTGCTGAGATCTAGCATTCGTTTAGGCTTGATTATGATGACTACATCTTGCTTGACCAGACGCGGCTGTGGATGAGGCTTCCAACGCGTCTGATGCAGCGGCGTATCAGCTGCCGCGGTGACGTGGCCATCTGGCGTTTGACCGTCCTGCCGTTCCGAGTAGTTGTCACGGGCTGATGCACGTTCCCACTCTCTTATCTTGCGTTGGATAATAGCTCCCGTAACCTTGTCGAAAACTGGCGTTTTCGCCTGTGGCACCGACGGTGACGATGTGCATCGTCTCCGGGTCTTATCCCGTCAAGCTCGTCATGGTTTTCGGCAGAGTTTGTCCGCGGAGCCACGGCGGGCGGCTAAGTCGAGGCCTAACTGTTAGGCTTAGCTACTGGCGCGATCCGGTTAGACTTGAAATTCTCGTAGAATTTCAGAAAATGGTTCCAGCTGAACAAGGGTGGTCTCCTCGTTGTTCTGGAAGTGTAGCCAGATTATGTTGTAGTGCTTCGGCAAATGCTTCGGGAATGGATCACGAATTCATCGGAGCCGACGTGAGACACGTCCGCTATTCCCGACTGTGAGGCGCGTGCTTGCTGGCTGCATGTGGTAAGCATTCTATAAGGAGATTTTTTAATTAGCTGCCATTTCCTGGTTAGCGCAGCATACCTACGCCTAAATAGTTTGCTTTCTCAAGAAAAAAAAAAGAGCTTGTGGTACTGTCTGGTTCTGACCGCTTGCTATTTCTCATATGAAAAAAAATAGATCTAAGCTTGCCGGCTTAGCGAATTGATAAGCGAAAGCTGATTGGCGTTAGCGGCCTTTCAAAGGGTCTCGAGTAGCAGGCCAGTTTTGACATTTCACAGGCGGCCGCCCTGTTGGGCGCCTCACAAGCATGTTTTGTCGTCTTTACGCTCACGCGTATACTCGGACTTCTGCTTGCGGTCTTTGGGTCGATCGCGTTCCCTGCACACTTCAGGGACTCCAGGGACCACTTGCACGAGGCAGGAAATTCAGAGGGCACTTAAGGCTGCTTAAGTGCTGTGAAGGCGAAATAATTACTGTGTCGTCGTTAGCGTTCGACCTCTGCCCAGGTTCTGCACTGAGAAATGAAACGAAGACGCATCTGCGAACGCTCTCTTCACAAACGCCGAATATACAAAAGTCCCAGTGGCACACTCGGACAGCCGGTTTGAATATTTCTCCTGAGCTAGCCTCCAACCTGACTAGGAGACGTATGCTATATGCAACTTCAAGTAAAAAATTGCGGCCGTGTTTCGATGGAGTGAATCGCAAACGAACGAAGTGTATCGACTGCGAATAAAAAATTGAGGCCGCGTTTCAATGAACTGAAACGCAAAAAGCACCCGTGTGCTGTGCGATGTCAGCGCACTTTAACGATACCCGGGTAGTCGAAATTGTTCCGGACACCTCCACTACTGCACCTCTTTCTTCTTTCAGAGCCGCTTTCCTCCGTTCGCCGAATATGGCGCCGAACTTCGTAGGTCTCGCGTGATCATTAACTTTTGAGAATGATCGAGCTACACGGAACCAAGAAAGGGAAGATAATTTGCTTCACGTGGCAATTTTTGAAACCTCGAGGTTTCAAAAATAAGCACAACGAAACTAGCCACAATAAGGCATAACTGGGGCGTACAAAACGCTGGAGAGCAGAGCGCATTCCAGCAATTATAGCACATCGATTCTAAGGCAAGCAACGTTTTTTAGGGGCGACTGAGTCATCTGGAGAAATTGCGTCATGAGGTTTCTCACGATGCGGTGGACTGCGGCTGCCGCAGGGCAGGGATAAGTAGAGAGGATAACTAGATACTGGCGTCCAACATTAATCGTTATCCAGCTGCTGCTGATGATCGTGTCGACATTTATTATATGAATTTTGAGCTGCGGTATTATGACACTACTTTGAATAATAGCAAACTTGTAAACAGCTGCAGAAACATTGCTACTGCCGGTAATGCATTTTGCCACTTTTACCGCGTTTACACTATGTAAGCAATAACTTTCTTTCCTTATCCTTCTTTCCCTACCATGCTTCCTTGTGACTCTATTAGTCGTTTTCGGTACTTTATTGTATCCCTTTGCATTGCCCCTCTTCTGCAGCTTCAGAAGGCTGAAAAAGGTGCTTCGTTTAGGTCGCACATTAGATCAATGCTTCGTAGTATGAATATCATTCCCGATATTCTTCCTTGCATCGCTTTGCTCGTTCCGCTCTAAAATTGCATTTTCGTTTTCCAGTCGCCATGTTCCCGAACACTTGGAAACGTTCCGAGACGGAGAAGATCGAGATTTTATGGATGCTTACCTGAAAAAGTGCTGCGAGCCAGAAGCCTCGAACTCGACCTACACAAGTGCGTCCTATTTACCTTTACGACTCATTCAGTAATTTATCTTGATGTTGCTTTCAGGCTTGATCCAAATAACGTTTACTTAGCGGCCTACTAGTCTAAAAACCGCCTTTGTGAAAAAAAAAACCATGCTGCCGTGACCGTAACACCACGTGCAGAGGGGAGCATTGAAGCTGCGGTCCCCAGCCGTCATCAGGTGCTAGGATAACCTGCGTGACGTGTACCTGTTCTATAATACTCTGGATGATACTGAGTCTGCCGATAGCATGTGGAGCAGCAGGAGTAGCCAAGTTACATTTGGAAAAGACGGCACAATGGCTGCAGTGTCAAGGACGGCATCAAAGTAATTAAATACGGCTCCAAGAGGTCGATGACTGCATCAATACGGCAAAGTGCTCTCCGCTATAGTTATCGAAGTATGGGTGTTCCGATTAGCTTCTAACGTTCCCGTCCATGTTCGGCCTAAGCCGCGCGCCACCAAATTTGGGAGCCGCTCAGTCAATTGTGTTGAACAAACGCCAGGAAGCGCACTCCGCCGCTTTCAGATTCACGTCAAGGGAGGGCTAACTGCAGAAAATAAGAAACCTCGAGTGGTAATAGAAGAATGTTTCGGCGACATGATATCTGTGTTATAATGAAATACGTTGTTATAATAGCTCACTCGTAATGGCTGGCAGGAAGAGAGACAGAGAGTATAAACATTATTGAGAAACTGGTCTAGAGAGTTGCCTGACGATCACATGGGTGGGGACCTCATTCTAGAACTCCAGTGGCCCGAGCTGTTTCACGAACCAAGTAGATGATCTCTAGCTGATCTTCCGATGATACGCTAGTCAGTTGAGCCTTCCACTGCTCGTAAGACGTATGTGTCGTCTTGAAAGGTTCAGGCTTGACCGCATAACCTCACGAAACATGGAAAAGTGTGGGACTTGCGCAAACCGGGAGGTGTAAGGGTATTGGGCAGGATACCTTTTGCGGCATTTATGCAGCTATCGAAATGAGTTTGTCCGTATTTGGCGCCAGGCTACAGTATCTGCTGTGCTTAACCTTTGTGCGGTGTAAGCTTTGTGCGGCCCTGTGGTTAGGACAGGAACCAGCGCAGAGACGGGACATAGGAAGGACATGACGGCGAAATTATGATGTGGAAGAGAGGCATTGAAATTCTGAAATCTTATAGGCGTATCGCTAACTGGCATCTACAGATGTATAATTTTAACCAGACCCTTGACTGTAACAAGTGAAAGTAAACACGTTTCTGCTGACTGACCCATCATCGAGAAAAGCCGTCAGTCACTGGAACCGTTTGTAGACAACCAACCGACTCCTCAGAATATAGTTAAACGGGCAGACGGCGAAAAAGTTCGCCTATGCATGGCACAATTACCAGGTGGACCAGGAAGGCGAATATATCTCTCTCCTTGGCTCCACAGCAGTTTTGTCGGCTGCTGCTATCCTTGTTGATTTATAAATGCCCATAAATGTAAGGCCTTTGCTTCGAACCCAATCGAATCAGACGTCCGATGCCAGCTGTGGGTAGCTTGAGAGCCCAAAAGCGAGAGAGTCCGTGATCGTCGTTCTCTTCAGCTAGCTAATCCTTCGTTTTCGCGTACGTAGCATATTTTCTTTTCCACTGCATAAGCCCACTACGCGGGTAATCTCCCGAGATCGGCGGCGCTTCAAACGAGAGATGTGCGACAGCTCAGTCTGTGGTACGGCGGCCAGTTGCGGTGAGGCGTGTAATATAATAAGTCACGTCCCTGGTTCTGGCAACAACCACATAAAGCCCATCGTAGTGGACCTGTGGCTTTTGGGGCAAGCCATGCTGTGTGACGGGCCACCAAAGCCAGTCCACATCAGTTTCAGCTTAGGCGACAATCCGCCGCTGCTCATCGCAGCCTGTCTTGAAGCGCTGGCGAGGAGCAGTGGACCGCAGGCGGGCGACACCGCATACTTTTTCGACAAGAGCCGGGGTCTCCGCTATGCAGGGTTCGTCAATGATGTAAAGGGGCAGGACAGTGCCAAGGGTGTATCGCGATAGTCGAGCGTATAGGAAGAATAATGGGCTCAACCCTGTCGCTAAAGGGATGTGAGCATGTTGGTGAGATTTCTGTTGATCCGTTCGGTCAAATCTTTTGTGTATTGTGGGTAGCTGTAGTTAGACGTTTGTTTTTGAGTGTCGGAAAGCTACTGCGTGCAAACGCAACGCCTCTTCAGCGACATCAGCAGTGAAATGACGGCCTCGGTCACCGATTAGAACTTACGGGGAACCATGGCGTAAGATGCCAAAGCGATAGGAACAGCGCGCCGAACGACTGGCTAAACGCCGTGAATATGCCGCCGCGAGACGGGCACGTTATATGTCGTCTTTAATGCAACAAGATAGCTAGACAACCTGACTAACCAGGACTTGCAGTCAAGAATCACCAAGGCTAACCAAGCTATGCCCTAGCTTTCGCTGCGTATATCCTGGCATAGCCGAGCTAAGCCACTGCCAATTTTTTACCACTAGGTGACGATGAAGATGCTGTTATTAGGCGCTTTTATCATACCGAAGAGGTATGAGCATATACGTGCACCGGTTTGCCGGACACCGGCTGCGCACGCGCAGTGACCCAGCCTATACCCCACTCATGCCACTGCGCATGCGCAGGAGGCGTTCGGTAAACCTTTATACGTCTCCGCTAATATGTGTCTGGTTTGGTTTATGGGTGTTTAACGTCCCAACGCGACTCAGGCTATGAGAGACGCCGTAGTGAAGGGCTCCGGAAATTTCGACCACCTGGGGTTCTTTAACGTGCACTGACGTCGCACAGTACACGGGCCTCTAGAATTTCGCCTCCATCGAAATTTGACCGCCGCGGCGGGATCGAACCCGCGTCTTTAGAGCGAGGAGCCGAGCGCCATAACCACTCAGCCACTGCGGCGGCTAATATGTGTCCGGTGTTCTAAAATCGTCTATTGCCTCATGCGCTGCTCCGGAGGCAGGGCTGCACTTAGGCAGCAGGGACGGGTGACCTGGAAGTTTCGCCAATGTTCATTTATGTTCGGTGCCATGTTCTCGTCCGTTCTGGCGCCAAGGTGACCCGCGGCACGCCGACAACGGGAGCTAAAAGCAATCGAACGTTCTTGCGGTCTAGTTGGTTCATTCCAGATAAAAGGTAGGACTGTGCGAATGGGACATGACAGGTGACAGAGGAACGAAAACGACAAATGCGGGTGCCTGTGTTTGTCCTTTTCGTTCCTCTGTCACCTGTCGTGCCCCATTCGCACAGTCCTACCTTTTATGTGGCCAAAAAAGTTTCATACTTAAGAGATCAACTATTGAAACATGCATGTCTTCCGTGCCCCGTTGCTCGCGCCGTCTTCATATTACTTTCCCCACGAACGAACTAAACCAAACAAGAGTTTTACTTAAGCATAACTCTTATACATTTGCCCTTTTCGTCTATGAAGCTTCCGCACCGAACCTGCCATTATGTGTGTCAACCTGATCGCCTTCCCACATGCCAGTCTCGAATGGTTTCAATGAGGCCACGTCAGGCGCGTCTGCAAAATACACAAGTCCGAGTGTCACTGAAGCCGTTGTTTGTATGTAAGTAGATTCTCTGTCCCCGTTGGTCGCGCCGTCTTCATTACTTTCACCATGAACCAGCTGGCCCAAACGAGAGTTTTAACTGTGCAAACTCTATTCCATATCCTAAGGGCTGCTTTGGTTCGTCCCCTGTTTAGTGTCCTCTCTTGTGGGCAACGCCGGGAGCATCGTGCTGGCCGGCTCAAACACGGTGTCCGCCGTGCTCATGCGGCTGCTTCTGCTGCTGGCTGACAACGCAGACACCGTCCAGGCCCGCATCCATCGCGAGATCGACGCCGTGGTGGGCGGCGAGCGTCAGCCGACCTGGGAGGACCGCCACTTGACGCCGTATACGGTGGCCACCATATGGGAGACGCACCGCTGGCATCCGCTGTTGCCCTTCGCGGTGCCCAGACGGTAACGTCCGCTGTTAACGAATATTTGACCAGCGTACACGTGCCGTTTCGAATCACCTAAGCAGATCGAAATGTGGTTCTCTACTCATCATAAGTACGTTGCAGCCGCGACGGTGGCTCAGTGGTTATGGCGCTCGGCTTCTGACCCGAAAGACGCGGATTCGATCCCGGCCGCGGAGGCCGAATTTTGTTGGAGGCGAAATGCTAGAGGCCCGTGTACTGTGCGATGTCAGTGCAAGTTAAAGAACCCCAGGTGGTCGAAATTTACGAAGCCCTTCACTACGGCCTCCCTCATAGCCTGAGTTGCTTTGGGACGTTAAGCCCTATAAACGAAACCATAAACCAAACGATAAGTACGTTGCCAGATATTCTTGTCGATTTTATGCCGCCGGGTAAACAATTAGAGCATAGTCCCCATTCTCTGTCATTTCCTTTAGCTATCTACAGACCAGAGCTGTGCTGCTCCAGCTAGGAAGGCTGCTTGTATAGCGTGAGCTCTTAGCTCTTACCCCGGCTTTACGGCGTCGGCGTCTGCACGCGCTAGTTCGCACGCTGCGCAAGAGGGCGGCACGAACCCGTGCCGCGGCGCATGGCTTCAACGCTAGTTTTTGTCGCCGCGCACAAAAAGCGCCACAAAACCGTCCCATGGCACACGTCGTTACTTCTCTTTGACAGTTAGGTCGTGTCCTTATGTTCCTGTGGTAAGTGAAAATTCCTTGACGGATGGTTACACCTGAAGAAAAACCGTCAGAACTGAAGACCTATCTGAAATATTCTTCGATCTCACATCACAGCTAAAGGTTGGCCATTCGCGCTGCAGAATGGTAACCGTCTTCTGAGCGTTTTGGGAAACTTCTTAGCAGAACAGGTCATTTGCTGAGTGTGGTTTTGAAGCAAACGCTTACACTTGGGATGCCACAAGCCCCTTTCCCTGAGCAGCAGGGTCCGCCAGCATTGTGCAAGCATGCACTAACCTCGCATAGCCGCTCGGTGTGCAACAATTACTCGACTGCATTTTTGTGCATGTCCGACGCCCACAGGCACGGAAGCACCTCGGCTATTCTGCTTTTGAATGAGGAGCCATGAAGCCTCACTCATGTTGTACCTGTCCCGAGAGCGACTCTCAACGCTTCTCTAGGGCGGCTGTTGATAGATTTGTCGTAGGGTAGGGGGTGGTTGGGGGAAAAAGGCGAAGGAGGAAAAAGCCGTCCCCGAACTGCCATCCGGGTAAACAGTCGCACCTCGGCTGCAACTGGGCTCCCATCACTGGCCACTTGAGTCATCTTCTTACGAGCGGGCCTAAGCCGCAGTTCATTAGGTAGGCTCTCACACACAACGACATTCGGAAGCAGTGCGCGGCTAACGCATTCAGTGTTTTCAAGCATGAGCGTACAGGACTAGTTGAAGAAGGGACAGTATGCCGGGTACTTTTCTCTACAGGGAAGGCCCAATTGGAAGAACGCCATACTCTACCTTGAACGCCCATTAAGCCATGGCACCGATTGGCATAATGCATAAATATGCAGGTTACCTAGCCAATTCATTGCTGCTAAAGTTTGTTGAGAGTTAATAAATTTGGCTGTGGTAACGTTTGTGATGGCATAGCCAAGACTAGCAGTAAGGGCGTTAACTGAGCTTGCATTCTTACACGATGAAATGGTTATTGAAGAGTGCATGTAGCTTTAGTTGATCGTTGACGTGCCATTTTTGCTGCGATGATCTCTGCTTTATTGAAACACTCATTACTGTCGGTGGAACCTAATGAGTAGGCAGTATGAGTAACCGGTAGCTCCACTCTATAAGGAAAAAAAAATCTTTGCGCACGTGCAGGTGATGTACTCACTCCGCCTAGTGCTCTCTTGTCGTCGACATAAACAACAGCAAACAAATTGCGTTCAGTTCATTCGTCACGAGGTTGGAAAGAAAAAAACAAACAAACTACACGTGACTGCGGTCACACGGCGCCAAGCAAGCTGTCGTTGACTGCAAACTCATATTACATGACACGCATCAAAAAAAAAAAAATGAGCACAGGAACTGCACGAATGAGCGTCAGTCAGTCAGTGTGCAACAAAATGTGTGCTGTTCAGTCAGTGACTCACTTATTGTGGAAAATTCGGCGAATGAACGGAGCACTACGAAAACAAAAGTTAATATACTTCAATGATTTTGTTTGCAGTGCGTACCAAGACGTCGTCATAGGAGAGTATTTCGTCCCTCGAGACGCCACGGTCATTGCCAACGTTTGGGGCGTCCACCATGACCCGGAATACTGGGACGATCCGGAAAAGTTTGATCCAACCCGATTCTTAAACGGCGACGGCTCGCTGGCGTGGGAAAAGGCCGAAAGAATTATCCCGTTTTCTGTAGGTCAGTGATTCGAACGCTCCGCTTCTATGCCGAACCTTTGCATGTGTGATCATTACTGCGTTTTTTCAATTTTGAAGGTGTACCATGAATGATCAGAAACGGGATTAAATAGCACTTATAAACAACCAAAAGAAGACTCCGAAGGCGCAAGAGATTTTACAAATACATCTTCCCGGAAATTTTCCCTTCGACTGGGACCTATCTCTGCGCGACATTAGTGCTTCTTCAGGAAAATTCTTAATTATTTACTATTGGGGAAATTACTAAAAATCTCAACTCAGCGGAGTGTTTGCAAGTACATTTTATGTTTTTATATTCTCACACGTCCACTCCACTCTGCACTTTGTCGAGCAAAATCATTTTTCTTGGCCTGGCAGGCCACAATATACCCACTCTCTGTTCATCTTCACGGATTACTTGGCTTCTTTTTTCATGGTCGCTTCCCTACAATCTGCTTTTTGAGATGCCCCGCGTTGCTGCCTTTTGAATAGAGTTGGAAATCCTGTTGACGCCGTTTTCTTTCACGCAGGAAAAAGGATGTGTCCCGCTGCAAACTTCGCTGCGGTTGAGGTCTACCTCTGCGTGTCATCCATTCTGCAGAAGTTCATTGTGCTGCCGAAAGAAGGGCAAAAGGTGGACGTCAACATCAAAGACAGCATCATGATGCGACCGGGCAATCATAAGCTCCGCTGTATCCCCAGAGTGTCTTTACAGTGCAGATAATATAAAGTGCAATATTACTTCCTTGTGAACGCAAGGAGACCTATAAACGGTTCCCTAAAGTTCGTATTTAACGAAACAAGTGGTACTCTGTGCTTGCAGCACAGCCACTGTATTCCCTGCTCTGGGATATCGGAGCATTTCCCGAGAGATGCCAGGTTTTTCTAAATTTCGTTTATATCTTACGTTGCTAAAAGACCCACTGGGCGCACCTTCCGTCGATGTCCGATTTCGTGTTCTTGAACGCGGAACATCACGCCCGAGGGCAAGTTGAGATTAAGATTAATCTCTACTAACTATCACCCCACTTCTCTCATTAGCACACCGCCCAAAAAAACTTAAGCGCACCATTTCCTCCGGTGTAATGCCTAACCTACTGCCTGATCATTTTTTCTACCACAATCAACATGGCTTCCTGAAGTATTTATCGTGGGATACCCAGTTCGCTGAATTAACTAGCGAATTTTTAGTTTTAAACATGAAATGCGCTTTGCTCCCGTTCTCCGCGCACCGGCGGTGACCTTGGCACCATAACTTAGGAAGAAACACCACTGACATCGGCGCCAGAATGCAGGGAGAAAACATGGCTGACCTTGGCGCTAGAATGAAGGTAGAAAACACAGTTCCCCCTGACACCAGAACAGAGGAAGAAAGCACGCCTGACCTTGTCACCATAATGAAGGAAGCAAACATGACTGACATCGGCGCTAGAATGGAGGAAGAAAACACGGCTGACCTTGCCACGAGAACGGAGAGAGAAAACACGTCTGGCCTAAACACGTTCGACCTTAGCGCGAGAAAAGAGAGAGGAAACACAGATGACCTTGACACCAGAACGAAGAGAGAAAACACGGCTGACCTTGGCGCCTGAACGAAGGGAGAAAACACGGCCGACCATGCCACGAGAACGGCGGGAGGAAACACAGCTGACATTGGGGTAAGAACGGAGGGAGAAAACGCGGCTGACCTTGGCGCGAGAACGGAGGGAGGAAACATGGCTGACCTTGGCGCCAGAACAGAGGGAGGAAGAATGACTGACCTTGGGTCAAGAAAGAAGGAAGACAACACGTCTGACCTTGGCGCCAGAACGGAGGGAGGAAACACGGCTGACCTTGGCGCCAGAGCAGAGAAAGAAAGCACGGTTGACCTTGGTGCCAGAGCGTAGCGAGAAGGCTTCGCTGACCTTGGGGCGAGAACGAAGGGAGAAAACATGGCTGACCTTGGCGCCAGAATAGAGACAGAAATCACAGTTGACCTTGACACGAGAGCGCAGAGAGAAAACACAGCTGACCTCGGCGCCAGAACGGAGGGAGAAAACACGGCTGACCTTGGTGCCAGAGCAGAGAAAGAAACCATGGCTGACCTTGGTGCCAGAACGAAGGGAGAAGGCTTCGCTGACCTTGTAGCGAGCACAGAGGGAGAAAACGCGGCTGCCCTTGGCACCAGAATGGAGACAGAAAACACAATTGACCTTGACACGAGAAGAGAGAGAGAAAACACAGCTGGCCTCGGCGCCAGAACGGAGGGAGCAAACGCGGCTGACTTGGGCGCCAGAACGGATGAAGAATACACGGCTGAGCTTGGCGCCAGAACACAGGGAGAAAACACGGGTGAATTTATGATCAGAACGGATAGAGAATACATGGCTGACCTCGGGGCCAAAAAGAGGGAGGTCTTAGAAGCGAACCTAAATGAACATCGGCGAAACTTTCTGTTCTCCCTGGTGCCTATGTGCTGCGCTGGTGCCGGAACAGCCCTTGCGTCAACAAATGCGTCTCCCTAGCACACAAGCAGGTGAAGCCAGCGTGCGGCACGGGAGCGCAAGTTCTGTCCAGGAATCTGAGCGGCGCATGGATGTATTGCGTAATCTGCGCGCCTGCGGGCAAATGTAACTCATGCGGTGTTGTCGTACAAAGCAGTGGTGCCGTCTTTCAGTGCGTTGTGGAACTCGTGGGAAACAGTGAGGACGGCAGAAGGTAGCGGTCCTCGACATTGCACTGTGCCAGCAGAGCGACCCTGGTGAAGGCTTGTTGTTCATGCCTGAGACGAGGCCTTGCCTTGCAACAATGTTCAATCTCCACAATGTGGCACGCCGGTACTGCAAAGCATTTCATGCTGACGTCTACTCTCGGCCCCGAGATTTTCCTCAGATCGGCGTCATCTTTCTAGACTTTGCAAATGTATTCGTTCCTGTTCCTCAATTTTCTTCTCAAACATATAGGTTTTTGATTTTCATCAAAACTTGCTTCCCTGGCTGCGACCCTTTCTGCAAGGACGCAAGCAGTTCACCTATGTCTATAACTGCCGCTCACCTCTTTGCAACATTTCTGGTGTCCCACAAGGTTCAAGTGTATCGCATGTCTTATATCTGTCTACATAAATGTCCTACCTGCTAACATCAAATATATAATGAGAATATTTGCAGGCGACTGCATCATTCATACGCCCATCCTGAGCTCCAGCAACATCACCACCCTTCAACAGGATATAAACTCCCCTGCATCGTGGCAAAACAAACGCCACATATGCCTCTTAATTTAAACAAATGTATATCTCTAAGTCCCTCACAAACGCACAGTAATCGACAGTAGTTACAGCAATAAATCAGTTGCCATAAACATAAATTCATGTTACAAATATTTAGGAGTGCACATTACGTCATTATTATCATGGTTTGGTTCAAACCATTTACTCCAAGGTATCACGCGCACTTGGTTTCCTCCGGCGCAATCTAAAATCTGCAACACCTGAAATAACAGTTTCTATACATGATGGTCCCTCGTCGGTACCTGGAATACGCCTTTGTCTAGCGTTCTTCGCATGCGTAGATCGCCTCAGACCTGGAAGCAAATAATAACGGAGCCGCTCCTTTTTCACACCGCAAGTTATAAGAAATATCAGCGTCATTTTATTAAAACAATCGCTCCGCCTTGCAACGCTCCCAACCCGCCACATAATTTCACGTCTGTGTCTTTTTCATTGTTTTTTTTTATCGCTCACCAAGGCATCCACAGAACATCACCCCGCCTTAGGTACTGCCATCCCGTCGCTCGCATTAAAGCCCGTCCTTCCGCCGTGAGGCGCTCGTTTTTCCCAAACGCCGAAACACTTTAAAATAGCCTGACCGTTGTTATACTCATTTTGTGAGCGCCAAATATTCTGCGATAAAACTGGCAAATCACTTTTCATAACATCGCCGACCCGTTTTGCGGCGCTGCGTATTACTTGAATTCAGAACTGTGAAAACCATGCTACGAAGTGTCGGCTGTACCCTGTTTTGAAATTTGAAAGCTTGATTTTGTTTTGTATCATCTCTGTTAGGTTGTATGTTATTGTGTTGCTTTTTTTCTTCCCCTCTTTTCCGTTTGTTCTGTCACCGCCCCATCTTGTACGCACGCTCCTCCTTGTGCAGTGCCTCTGTGCCTTTAAGGGACTAATATATAAAATGAAAATAAAATATGCATTGATAACCACATGTTCAGTTGCTCGCTATGGCTACTCTCTATCAGACCTGGCATTTATAGCTTCGTTTGCTGGGTTTCGCTTAGTTGTTCTAACTCAATAAATGTGGAGCAAATTTCAATGAAGCAAGTTGTCATTGCCTGTTGGCATCCGCCGGGGCGCCGCCATACGACCGTAGAGGTAAGATACACAGGTCGCAGTGCCGCAGCTTTGGAAGACGAAGAGGTAGTAGCATAGACGTTCGCGCTGTCGTTCATGCTTACTGTCTTGCCAAATCTTGTTATCGTTACTTGCGATAGAGTTCTCCGATAAGTTTCGTTACAGGGGCCGAAACAGTACATTTCTACGACGGTGTTTCGCCAAAGGCACACTGACTGCAGCAGCGCATGCCGGAAACTTCTAGGTCTTCACTGAAGTGTCGATGCTTCCGGTCGCGACATATCTGCAGAGAGAAAACCTGGTGTGAGGAAACGACGAAGAAATACATTTGAGAGGATTAGCGTCATGGTGCTACTTGATTTTCTTCTCATCGCGCATGTTAGCTGCTCTTGGGTGAAATGCTTGGAAAATGCCCTTTTGTCCCTACCTTGGGTAGTTGAAAGGAGGGTTAGAATGGGCTTTACCGCACAGGGCAGATCTCGGTCCCTCGTGGATAGATTTTCTATCGGGTTAAAATTTCTAGAACGAGCTGGGTCATCGAGCCAAGCTGGGTTTTCGAGTTCCTGTTCAAGCTCACTGCGACGGGAATTTAAGGTGCAGGCTTCTTTCCAAAGCCATGAAACCCAGGGAAGCCGAAAACCAGGCCGGGCCATGGCTTGTACACATTTAAGAAAACTGGTGGGTAACCGACCGGCATATGGAATCGAACCCACCACCTTCCAAAGCAGAGGGGGTACGAGGCGGGGACCAGGAAAGGTAGAGCACCATGGCGCTAGTCCTGTCTTTGCTCCTTCGCGCCTATCGGAATTTACGCAGATATCTCTGGATGCAACTAACTGGTGCAAACAAGAGTTTTACTGCTCCGATCGCATTTCCATTCTCTGACTGTGGCACCTGTGATTTTCCGTGACCGCTGAGTTCGCGATGCAAGCAGAATCAAGTGAAAAGTCCCACGCTGGGTGTGGGAATAAACTGAGAAGAAAATTTGCAATCTCATTTGCGAATTTTGCAGTTAGTAAGCTGCTCTGCACACAGAAAAATTAAACTGCTGAAGTTTTCGAGGAAGAATCTATCTATCGAAACTGGATGTTTCCCTCTGGTGTCCGTCCGATGTTTATTGCCATTAGTGATACGTTTCGTAAGCGCGAGAAAGTGCGTTATATTTTAGGTCTTTCTGCGCGGTATAGACGCCAGAGTGCAAAACTTTGCATAAGGAATTTTCTTATCCGCTTTTGCCGTGAAAGAATGGTTCGATTTGTTTTATGATGTTTAACGTCTAAAAGCCCCCAAGTCTATGATGGACGGCGCACTGCAGGGCTCCAGATAATTTCGGCCTATTGGGGTTCTTTATCGTGCACTGACATCGCACATTACACAGGCCTCTAGCATTTGGCTTGCATCGAAATGTGATCGCCGCGGCTGGGATCGAACCCGCGTCTTTCGGGCCAGCAGTCGAGCGCCATAAGCGCTGTGCCACCACGGCGGCCCCACAGTAGAAAGAAAGTGAAGAAAACAGCACTCAAAAAGCTTGCCTTGACCACGGTGTCCACTAATGCGCACACTGCATTAATGCGTTGTTTTCAAAGGTGATGATGATGATGATGATGTAGAACATTTATTGGGTCCAGGAATTTTATGCAGCTATACAGAGGAAGTGTCTTTAAAGAAAATGCAAAGTGCGATCGTGAAATTTTACGTACTGAAATTTAATACACTGCGCACTGTTTTCGGAACGTTAACAACAAGGTGAGACCTCTGCGATGTGCTCCAGGTTGAACTGTGTCGCGAATTGGTAACGCGTTCCTGACTACTGAAGGGGAACGCTATCGCCTGCGGGTTCGTACAAGACAACAAACAGATCAAACAAAGCAAGACGAAGCCGTATTTGTAATTTAAAGGAAAAGAGCCAATAAGAAACGAGAACACAAAGGAATACACACACTCAGCACGCGTACAACACTACAGATTAAAGGAAAGCTTGAGTTCACCAGAGAGTGTGCGTCCCAGGTAAAGCGGCGATGCCTAGTACACAGAGCGGACGCGGTTAGATGAACTGCGACGCGTCGTTGACGTTACGTAGCAGGAAGCGGCGGAAGAGAACCAGGTGGTAGTAGAACCGCAGAAGACCACAGGAAGACGCCGGTGGTCTCCCGTCAACAGCCCGAAGGACTTGGCAGCAGCAGCCGGAGAAGCGCTGCTAGGACCCGTCGACGGCGTCCCGAAACGCCGTAAGCTTAATACAGGCTATCCAAGGGAGCTGCCACCTCCGAACTTGAAAGGGATGCAGGAGGCTTGCGTCGGGGATCCAAGGGATGCCCACGGCAGCAGGGACCCAACGACCGACGGCTGCCATCTCCACGCTTGAATGGCCCGATCTCCGCTGCGCTGCCTCCCTTTACACGTCGGTGTTCTGACACGTCACTCTCCGCTCTCGTGCTCGCCGCGCTCTTCGTCGTCGTTGCCTCGCACACACCATTCGCACGTGCACACGCACAACGCTTTGCTGGCACGCGCAGCTCTCCGCTGTCCGACGCACCACTTTCGGCATACCGCGTTCAAAAATCCCCCGACGATTTCTTATGCACATCACAAACTGCCGGGTTGCAGTCTTCTTTGCTCTGGTTCTTAGTACCAAAAAATGTGCTTGCCCACAGCATTGATCATCGAGCCAGAAAAGCAGCAAAAGCACCACCTTGGCGTTACTTGAAACAGTACTCAAAATTATGTATACAAAAACAGAAATAAATTCGCGAACAATGCTAAATCATAGCTATAATAGTTAAAATGGACAGGATAATTTATTTTATTTGAGCGAAAGCTGTAAAAGGTAAATTTCAGGCTTCTTTCCGTTGTGCGGCTACGCCCTTATATAACGGTCGGCTCTGGTTTTCACACGGGCACGCAAGGGGCGCTGATGTAGTAAGCCTTGGGCGCGTTGGTAATGGATCGCGCTGCAGGCGGTCGCATCGGAGCGCGCTGGACTCGAGAGAGAGGAGGTAGCGCCCTGCTGCACTAGTATTGCAGAGATCACGATGCGGTGAAGGGGGAAAGAATTGAGCCTAACATTGTGACAACCCGACCGCGGTGGCTGCGTTTTTATGGAGGAAAAACGCTAAGGCGCCCGTGTGCTGTGCGATGTCAGTGCACGTTAAAGATCCCCAGGTGGTCGAAATTATTCGGAGCCCTCCACTACGGCACCTATTTCTTCCTTTCTTCTTTCACTCCCTCCCTTGTCCCTTCCCTTACGGCACGGTTCAGGCGTCCAACGATATATGAGACAGATACTGCGCCATTTCCTTTCCGCAAAAACCAATTATAATTATTAGCCTAACATTGTGTGCCAACGCCAATGCGCAGTGCACGCGCCGTCATCATCATCACCAACCTAACTACTTCCACTGCATGACAAACGCCTCTCTGATATCGTCCCAATTAACTCTTTTCTTTACTATCTGCGGTTCTATCATCCCTGGAAGCTCCTAATCTCATCCGTCTACCTGGCTATATGCCGCCCGTAGTATGTTTCCCTCCTTTAGCATTCCACTTCGTTATAATTATCAAACGTCAGTTATTATATTGCGTTCACGCTACATGCCCTGCCCATGCTCATTTCTTCTCGTCAATTTCGATTTAGATGTCATTAACTCGCATTTGATGCCTGACTCTTTCTGCTCTCTTGCGGTATCCTAACGTTTCAGTTAGATCCTCTTCGTTAGCCTCCATGTTTCTGTCCCACACCGCACGGCATAATCATCATCATCATCATCATCATCATCATCATCATCATCATCATCATCATCATCATCATCAGTATCATCATCATCACCACCACCACCATCATCATCATCATCATCATCATCAGCCTGACTACGCCCACTGCAGAGCGAAATGCTCTCCCATGTCTTCCAATTAACCCTGTCCTTTGCCACCTGCGGCCACCGTATCCTCGCAAACTTCTTGATCTCATCCGCCCACCTAACCTTCTGCCGCCCCCTACCACGCTTGCATTCTCTTGGATTCCACTACGTTATCCGGAAGGACCGACGGTTACCTTGCCTTCGCACTACATGCCCTGCCCAGGCCCATTTCTTTCTCTTGATTTCGACTACGATGTCATTAACACGCGTTTGTTCCCTCACCCACTCTGCCTGCTTCCGCTCTCCTAACTTTGCGCCTATCATTATTCTCTCCATAGCTTGCGCTTGCTGCGTTGTCCTTAACTTAAGCTGAACCCTGTTCATAAGCCTCCCCGTTTCTTTGCCGTAGGTGAGTACCGTTAAGATACAGCTGTTGTATACTTTTCTCTTGACGGATATTGGTAAACTTCTATTCATGATCTAGGAAAACCTGCCATATGCGCTCAACCCCATTATTATTGTTTTGCCACGTAACACCATACAAAATGCGTGGCCCGAACTGACCTGACGGGCGGTCGTTCGAAGGACGACGATGGCAAGGAAGTGAAGCACTGCTATGGGCACGAACGTTCAAGGCAGTGCTTGCGACTAAAAGCAGAACCTTACGAAACCTGGCACAAGCGTTAAAATGCTTGGTTATGATTCATTGAAATCGGTGTGCTTTGTGGATTTTTCGTTCATCAAGCACACACAGATAAAGGCAGAGAAAGCATGAAAAATGCCAAGAAATTAGAGATGATGATGAGACTTACTGCGGTGTGCTTGGATGGCGTGTTTACCGGTGGCATTCAAAAGTTCCGCGGCGATAGACTGCAGCCTTCTTACGTCTTGCGTGGCCCGAGCAGATCACCACTGCGGGCTTTACTTCTGCTTTCGAAACATTCGTTGATATTTTTTATTGCCCTTGAGCCGAAAAAAAAGAAAAGGCGGTCTGAACGCTGGGAGAAACGAAATATGCTCGGGTCGCCTTGAACGGTATAACCCTGCGGCTTTGAGAGGTGGAGTCCTCGCAGGAGCACTCGAGAGGTACCAGGACTTCTATGTACTATGATGGAGTACAAATGAAACGCGAGAGAGATAATTCAATGCGAATGCTATTACACTAGACTAATAGTTTGAATAAAATCATAAGCAAACAAACACCTTTGATCCCTCGTACCATACGGCTATAACCGACTTAGTAATTTCACAATAATTAATCACACAAGTGTTCAATCCCGAGAAATATCCGTGATCATCCTGGTGGTGTTCAAATAGTACTTCCCACGTTTTATTTGTTCCCGATTGACATTTTAATTAGCCGCACTCAACAGACTTTCAAAGGATATCGTTTGCACAGTAATGATCATAGCCTACGCTGTAAACGACGCACCCTTGGCACCTTTCTTTTGCAGTACCTGAGTGTTATGTAAGGATTTCCTGCTGGAGCTGGTAACTATCCGAGTATTATTCCTCTCTGCTGTGCCTATGAAGAAGAATTTACGTGATAGACTCGTGCTTACAGTGACGGCTGCCGGAAAGCTACTCCTGCAGGTTGCTGCGCTCTTCCGCGGCGTAGCGTGACACCGAGATATCAAAGTGATCGCGCACGCTGCCGGAGGTGGATGTTTACCCGGGGCGTTTTTCAGCCTTATATTGACGTGCTCCCACTCATCGGGCTTTCGGAACGGGTCGCTCGACTGCACTTCTACGAGAGGGCGGCACCAATGCACAAAAAATCAGACAACTGACTGTGTAAGTGGGGCTGACGTTTGTTTTGAAACTCGTCTTCGTATCACCCATGCTGAAGCGCCCCTCAGTCGGCCTGGATGTCGTGAAACGATATCGCAAGATCCGCACGCTAACCGCGCAACGCTATATTGGCTAGGCGCATGCTCACTCCTGTCCCGCGACATTACTGCGTACGTAAGCAGGTTGCGTGCGTAGCAAAGGAACTACTTGGTCGCACCCGCTTGTGGGTAGCCCAAAAGCTGCCTTGTTTTTGAAAGATCACAATATCCTTCTTTCAGCAGCCATTGTTAATTTGGAGACGAAGTGGAAATGAAACCATTAAGGGAGAAAACATAAAAGAACATCAAACAATTTAGAAAATTAAGCTTGTTTTCTGTTAGGAACAGCCATGAACCTTATGTATTGCTGTTATTTCAGGTACCACAGTCTCGGCCATACATATCTGCGCGAATACGATCAATATGCGCGACAAGATGCATTTAAGTGATAAGTGCCAGGTAGGCTTAACAACAGCAAAATCACCACGGCAGGCTCCAGGAGTCTTGAACAGCTCTTTCATTTCAAACCTAAGGAACACTACATTGTCCCACTACTCCGCAGATTTGCAATGCGCTCATGTGTTTATCTAGAGGCCAGTGGTCTGTTCAAACAGCATGTCCCAGCTAACGTGAGCGAACTTTCGAAGAAAAACAAATGGTTGAAGATTTGGCAACGAAGCCTCAATTCCATTGCCAGTGATCGCTAAAACCCAACAGGTGTTCGCCTTCATTAGTGTCCTTTAAGATAACTTCTGTTGAAATGCTAGACGTCCAGAATAAATTGCAAATGGGTCATGTTTTGAAAGGAAAGCCTTAATGTGAACGTTTCCTCAGCGCGTTAAAAGATGCACGCGAAACCGCTCTGGGCGACGACTTGGGCTGTGTGGACTTAGCCGTGGTAAGTCCGCGGCCAGTGCGCGAGCGCTGCCGGCCTTTACCACGGACTTGGGACAGCGCCGAACTAGTGCCGCTAAGCCTAGCGATCCACACGCTCCTGTGGGAGCCATTCGGAGATTTCCTTTATTTCTTATGACCCGGATGATGTCAACGCACCATTTTTGAATGTTCAAAGCCATGCGCCGTGCGCTGGCAGCGAAGGAAACTCGAAGCACTTGTTCTGGTTCCTGGTAAAGCGTTACATATACAAAACAAGCAATCTAGCGGCGAGGTCTTTGGATTTCACAAGCTTTTCACAACGCAATGACAATTTCGTAACACGTAAAATACGCCCTCGCTGTAATCTAACAGTTTATAACTAAAACGTTGATACAAGGAAGGAATATTCCTCCCCCTTGGAAACTTAATTAGAACATATTGGATCCGCTATACATATTTATGAAGGAAAAGTTTCCGTCACCTGCTGTTATGAGACTACTGTAGTCTTGTGATGGCTGTTATTTACATTTCCTCACCAATATGTGCATGCATCTTGATTAGCCTGTGAACTAAGGATCTTGATACTTGTACCAATGATGTTTGCGTTCAGTCGGGCTCTGGCTAAGTAGATGAACGAATGAATGAAACTCCTGACCATTTCGCGTTACGTATGTCATTTTGTAACGGTGCGCAACACTTTCGAGCCAATTCGGCATGACAGAGTGAAATCACTGCATATTATCTGCTCTGTCCTGCAGCGCACAAAACATGCCTGGAACTTGTACTGCCGCAAGCGAGGTCTGCATAGAGTAGTTATACAGACAACTGTAAGATTTGGCACGCGGTTTGAGGCTGACGTTCCCTCATTTACCTAAAATTGGGTATGCAGCCCGGTTAGAGATGCCACGCTGCTGGTGCCTACAGTCCGCTGCGCCTCGGTACAGTCGCCAAGATGATTGGAGTTACCCCCTTTTAGCCGTTTTGCATCCTGCTTTCTGCATCCGGCTATATCCGGCCCACTGCGAGCGCTCTCTGCGTGTCTGGTTCATTGTGCAGCTAAGTTTGCGTTTCCGCAGCATGGTCTTATGATGGAAACCGTTTGGAAGGGCAATTGGTGCACTTGATGAACGTGCCACGGACTTCACAAGGATAAGCGGCACAAAACGAAAGGTGAAAACTATTTCCGATGACCAGAAAGTAGCCATCATCATGTCGTTCGATGTGGTGCATGCATTCTCTACAGAAAATTTTTGTCATGCAGCGAAGTATTAAAGGGGCTCGCTAAAGGAAAGTAGCTAACTTAGAATAATGGATAAAATATTACTCAGGAACACTGCTAATGTTTTTCCTGTGCAGAAAGGTAAATGTGTTGCGGAGGAAATCCCAAATGAAATTTCGAAAATATTTCCGCATTCAAAATTGCCCGCGAAATTTCCCCACGTAAACATCATATTTGTGACCTCGTCATACTTCGACACTCCGATCAACGAAGAGGAAGGCCGCAAGGAAGTTCTTTTTTTTTGGCGGGGGGGGGGGGGGTGCAGGGAAGAGGGGGCTGATGAAATTTTCGGCATGCATGATGCCTTTACGGCTTTCGTATGACCTAGCAAGTTTTCTGCACTCCTATCCTCCCCTGTCACGTCCAATCAGAGCGAGAAAAATGAAGCCTGCCAACTATCGCGATGGCGTCGACGGCGGCTTATCGATCTCGGGCTGGATCCCATCTCATAGCATGGCTCCTGCTCTCGTGTTCACTGTTTTTCCGTGTTAAGGCGTAGTCCGCCGGTAGCTTGGGCTTTCTCGTTCATGAATCAGTGTCCCATGCACATTTCGACGCTACCAGGTTGTTGATTTCACAAACGAAAACCGCACAGAAAGCGAGCAGAGCGATTTGGCTTAGGTCTATTTCCGCGTCAAGCGAAAGCAGGGGCGCACTCTTTTGTATCGTTTTCTTCCTCGTTTAACGTGACTCGCCGGTGGTGTGCTATTTGCGATCGATGAATTAGTGTTTTGCGCCTCTTTCAATGAGCTCTTGTTGCTGTTTTCAGCATTGTACAGGAAGCGAATGAAGTTATATATTGTTCGACTTGTTTTCGCATCGACCGCATGCAGTTCAGCGTTCGTGCGCGTCAGTCGTTGCTGAACTGAAGAACAGGACTGGAGAGCGTGCTCTGGTAGGGAACCAGCATCTCCAGTGCGGATACAAGAACTGCTAGCGCCAAGAAATTAATAATAGGGAAATGATAGAAGGTGTCAAGCATAATAACTGCAGCCTGTCGGTATCAATCCGTATGCATCAGCCAACGTCTCATCCATTCTTAAAGAATAATATGCGAATGCCCATTCGCCCATTCCCGAAGTTATGAACTCTGTTATGCATACCCCCCTTCCGAGTCCATTTTGTGGCATTTCTCTCCTCGCAAAACGAACCTGAGGTTATTTGCAATCATACAACGAGGTACAATTGCGTACGCAGTGCTCTTCACCTCGTCGTGGGCGAGAATAATATTTCGTTCTCCTGGAGCTGCAAACGGCAATAAAATTCACCGCTGCTTGCACTGCGGCTGCATTAGTTGCTTTTCTGGTCACTTTACCGGTGGCTTACCGTCCGTTTCACTTTTTTGTGGTTATGCTGATCTCGCTCTTTGCGCTGTTTATAATCACTATACAATGACCAAAACGTTCTTTCTTGCTATGAACTGGTGCGGCCTATAAATTCGAATCGGAGTTCAAGTGCAGCTGTTTCTGAGTCAGTGTAGAAATGGTAATATAATATTGTGACCCGCCACCTTGAGCTGTCTTATTCAGGCTGGCTCATTTTAGCTTTTTAAAGCATCAGGAGTACAACACGGCCTGCTGTAACGTGCATGCAGGATAAGGCCTGGCTTCGAGACCTAAGCCACTGGTAAATGGCGCAAATGTACTCCGCGGTGCGCTGTTTGAGCTCTCTAGAAAGCTGTGTGCATGTACGTAATTCCATTTGGAGTGCCAGAAAGCTTGAGCCCCGCTGGGCATTGAACAGAACTAGGAGGATTCTACGTGTGTTTGCAAAATTTAGCACTCCGAAGTGTTCTTAAATAGGGACTTGAGCCGATTTCACGATATACTGAGGTCTTCAAAAAATGGACTGCTCCCTGTTTGCAAACAATGTGACGTCAGGGGAACAAGTGGGCGAGGGGGCGAGCCGAGCTAAAACAGGCTTGGTTGGAAAGAGCTGCCTTTCCGGTCCGATCTGCCTGCTGTGCTGAGCTTGGCGGGCTGCCCGACGACGTGCATTTTCTGTCTGAAATTGTGCATTAAGTATGTTTAAATAAAGCCAAAGTACGCGGTACTCCAGTACCCGGACCCATTAGCGACTTAATAAAAGACGCTGCGGAGTTAATTAGTGATGCATTTTTCTTTTCTTGAAATTAAACAGTGCTACATATATGGACGAATACACAAAAAGACATGACAGGACGGGCGCTGTCTGACAATTGAAAAAAAAAAGATTTTAAGTGTTCGGCAAGCATGCATTTCGGAGATATTTCCGTGCATCTAGTAAGAACAAGCCTGGCCCATGCTGTACGCAGACACTCAAGTCCTATCAGCCACTTGAAATCTAATGGAGCTAGCAATATGGAAGAGCATGCTTACAAGTAGGTTACTTCAGACTTCGGCACCGGCGACCTCATACTAAACGCCCTTCAAAGAATCGACTACAGAGCCTTACGAAAAGCACGTGGGCGCTCATGAGTGAAGACGGCAGTGTATACGAGCGCCATGCTCTGCTGGCCGATTTTCCTCTCAAGTGCCGACATGTCTTGTTTGTCTCTTTTAGATTACGTTACGACTGACAAAAAACATGATATCATCGCTAGAACGTACAGCTTCCAGGGTAAGTGCAGTGCGGGACAACCAATGCGATGCGCATCGCTCGAAACAGCTGTACGCAAAATAGCGGGGCAATTAAGCGCGTTTTTACAGTATTGCATGATATTCACACAGAGGGGACTAATATTAGAACAGCACACTCAAATGACGCGAGCAAAACGTTTTTCGACTCGGGAACGACAGCGCTTGGTCGAGCGCGGTATCTTATGACTCCGGATTGGAATGCGCGCCTGTACTTAAGCGGCCAAGCTAGGCGCAGGCATAAACCTGCGAGCCGTCTCGTAACAGAAGCTATAGCTTCTTGAACGTAAGCTGCGACAAAGGATTAGCTGCAATTGCCTATATAGAAGTTCTTTAATACTTCCAGCCGTCACGTGCCTCTTGGCCTTAGAGCGCTAGATCGCTCATAATATCCGTACGAATCGTCCGGGAGCATAATAAAGCAAACTGAGAACTTTCTTGTTCACACAAAAGCACATGGGCGCACGGGGAACCAAGTTCATCTGGTTACAACCAAGTGAAATCAAATCGGTCTTTGGGGAAAGGAAATGGCCAAGTATCGGTCTCACATATCGGCCGACACCTGAAACGCGCCGTAAGGGAAAGGGTAAAGGAGGGAGTGAAAGAAGAAAGGAAGGAAGAGGTGCCGTAGTGGAGGGCTCCGGAATAACTTCGACCTTCTGGGGACCTTTAACGTGCACTGACATCGCACAGCCCAGGGGGGCCTTTTTCCGTTTCGCCTCCATCGAAACGCTGCCGCCGCGGTCGGGTTAGAATCCGGGAACACCGGATCACAAAGTGCACGCCGCAGATCCTGACAGCGCTTGACGTCGGTGACATCTGCTCTTTGCATGGCTCCGAAACCCATTTTTTACCGGTTTTCTGTATTCGAAAAGCGCAAGGAATATATACAGCTGGTCTTCTTCGATGCCCCAGCGCATTCCACCGAGCAAAAACCCGATGGCATTGAGGAAAACAGCAAATAGTCACTACACGGGACCAAATCCACTGCGTCACGCCGCCAACAGCGCAGTTTTTTGCCAACCACTCCAAGCCATGCCCTTCGCCCCTCCTTCGAAACGTCATCCGTGACGTATGCCGGGAGAGGTCTTTTATGCCATTTATAGTATATCAGTCATCTTCAATACAACCACATTAGCACAGGTACCAGGAGTAACTATTGGTTGCGGGAACTTAACATTTACAAGCATGAATAAATTCGTGCCTCGAACTGCTCACAACTTTCTTGCTTACTACGTAAATAACGCTGCCCTTGAAGTTGTAAATTCGTACCTGTAGTTCAGTGTTCATACCTAAGCCAAACTAACGCTGATATTCTATCTCGAGAACGTCGTTAAGAACGCTAATGGAACGCATAGGCAGCTTCGCTCAAACTTCTTTAGAGCTCCTCTTTCACAGTAACTTCATTATTAAACATTAGTCTGTTCAAATCCTCAGTATGCTGATCCCTGCTCCCCAGCCATGACAGCTTGGGGCAAGGGGGGCGGGGGCTGCCTCCCCCCCACCGTGGACGTTCGGATATTTTTTATGCAGTAGCAGAAAACAACTACACAGCTTGATTAGCACGCTTAGGCCCCGCATATCCATATTAAACGCCCTTCAGGATTGAGAGCCAACTTTGCACATACACACTATGATTTAGATACAGCTGCTGACGAAGCCGCCATCGAGTTTGGTTCACAGAAGAGTTGTCACGTCGTGGGAACTGATTATGCAATTGTATGTTAACCGAATTCTATTGACTTCTATTAGTGTCACGTATAGTCAAACCCACTTATAGTAATACCGGTTAAAACAATATGTCGGATATAACAATGAACAACCGCAGCACCGTCAGCTTCACCATGTGTTCTTTGGTAAATTAAACCGCTTATAACAGCCGCCCTGTGGCTCAGCGGTTACGGTGCCTGGTTGCTCGCCCGAAAGCCGCGGGTTCGGTACCGGCCGCGGCGGTCGAATCATGATGGAGGCGAAATTCGAGAGGCCCGAGTATTGTGTGATGTCCGTGAACGTTAAAGAACCCCAGGTGGTCGAAATTTACGGAGCCTTTCACTACGGCTTTCCTCATAGCCTTAATCGCTTTGGGAAGTTTAACTCCAATAAACCAAAACCGCTTATAACAATGCTGTCACAGCACATTATCGGTTATAACAATTGAATCTGGTCACTCAGAGCCAACCTTAAAAAATACAAATCCATGGAAACGCTATAACGGAAGCAGCCAACCCACGCTTAGTGCCAAAGTGCATGTTGTTTTGAAAGAGCATAGTCCTCCAGTTTCAGGAATTAATCAGCGGATTCTTGCTGCCTTCATCCCGGTTGCGTTGGTGCCCGCCATGACTAATCAGCCACTTCACCGTCGACGGGCGAGTCACGGGGGACCGCTTGTACGAAAAAAAAAGCTGGCTTGGTTTCACTAAGGTTTATGATTCACAGTTTTGCGCACTTCCAGCAAAACAGCCAAGAGAGCCCATTCAAAGAGCAGTGCATGCCGTGGCGAACAGTCTGTCCGGTTCGGGGAGGACGCGTCAACCACCCTCTTCGCTGCCCACCGTGCTTCTGGTTCTCCTGGAAGCTCGAGATGGTTTCAGGAACCGACCGAGAAAAGTACAAATAAACGGAAGATTCCCCGCTTTAGCACTAAGATGTGCGTCGAAGACTTTGCCCAAGGGTCACCGCCACGAAATCTGCTGCTTTGGGGAAAAGGGCTGGAACCGGGGGCGAAAACGTTATAAGAGAGCGCCCGTCTGCCTCATCGGCAAGACTTTTCTGTTTAGCGAATTGGTAACGCGTCCCCGACTTTCTTCAGGGAAACGCTATCGCGTGCAGATTCGAACAAGATGACAAGTGAACAAGAGAGAGAGAGAGAGGGTTTATTGATAAGAAAGGCAGAGAGGTTGGCCTGAAAAATAAATATCTGGCCTGCTACTCTGCTCTGGGGGACGGGAAGAGGAGATAAAAGAAGGTCACGATGGGGGACGATGATGATGGGAGGAGGCAGATGAAAAACTACTTAAAAAAACAAAACAAGGCACACTTTCTGACATCACACACGCGAGATAAGGTCCGTGTCGCTCAAAAAGCGTGAGAGCGCTCGCGTTGCCTTTACAGTTCTAAAACTATCTGGCCAAGCGCCGAGGATCAAATCCTCAGAGAGGAGCGATGTGTCCATAGGCTTCAGAGCAGATGCGAGTATGAGTCTTTCACGTGCATACGCTGGACACGCCACTAAAACATGTTCTATAGTCTCTAGCACGCCACATGTGGTACATTCCGGGGAGTCCGCTTGTCCTATTAAGTGCAAGTATTTGCGCGTGAATGCCACATTTAAACGTAGTCTACGGATAACGCATGCAATAGGGCGAGGTATTCCGCGAGGAACTGAAAAGGTCATCGTCGGATCTAGCCGTGTAAGGCGGATGTGGCGGGTGGCTGGCAGGGCCCAGTACCTAGCCGTCGCCCTCCTCATCAATTCCGAAAGGAGGCAAGTTGTGTCCACTATAGAGAACGGTACAGCTGTACGCAGGCCACTGCTGAAGGCACTCCTTGCTTCAGCGTCGGCGGTTTCATTTCCATCGAGCCCGCAGTGTCCAGGGATCCACTGAAACACTATACGGTGGCCGTTTCCCTGAGCAAATGATACGAGACTAATGATATCAAGAGCCAGAGCTTGGTAGGCTGTATGGCGTAGGAAGCATCCTAAAATGTGTAGCGCAGGTTTACAGTCGGTGAAAATGCACCACTCCTGAGGGGGATCTCCGCAGATGTGGCGAATCGATTCCCGAAGGCCCACAAGCTCTGCAGCGGTTGAAGTAGACTTGTGTCCCAAAATGAATCTGCGGGTCGTCTGTTGTGCAGGAATTGCGAAAGCTGCTGTTGATGCATTTGGAGACGCAGATCCATCCGTGTAGACGTGCACACATTTGTGGTATTCTGACCAGATGTAGGCAAGTGCGAGTTGCTTCAGTCCGCTAACCGGCATCGCAGACTTCTTGATTATGCCAGGGACATGCAGGCAGACTGAAGGCTGAGCCATTACCCATGGGGGCTGCAAGGAATGATGCGGCAGGGCATAGTCTGATGGCAATTCGGAGCGATGGAAGCGCAATGCGCGTGCAAAACTGCTGTCCGGTCGCTCATCAAAAATCTTCGTCAGCGGGTGACAGCGGTGCCGTGTAAGCGCACGTAAATATACACGAAGTGGTTCGTGTGACAGGTAGACCGATATTGGGCACGCACGAGATTCCTCAATCGTGCCTTTGTTCGAGGCACAACGTGGTAATCCGAGGCATATCTTGAGCGCCTGTGCTTGGACACTCTCTAATGTCCGCAAGCAGGAAATACTCATGTTAGAGAGTACAGGAAGGCTGTAACGAATGTAGCCAATAAAGAGGGTATAGTAAAGTCGAAGCAAGGAGCGCTCCGTTGGGCCCCATTTAATGCCTGCCACAAAGCGAAGCACATTGCAAAAAAGAGTGTCTTTTCTTTAGCATGTTTATATGCCTCGACCATGACAGATCGCGGTCAGTGATAATGCCCAAAAATCCGTGGTGGGAGACGTATGGTATAGCAACCCCTTGAAGAGTCACCGGGTAGTTGCAGACAGACTTGCGCGTGTATGCGACCACAGCAGATTTTTCAGCTGCCAAGTGCAAACCCTGACGCCGTAGGTACCTTGAAGTAGATGACACGGCACGTTGTAATCTCGCTCGCATTTGCGGACGTGTCGAACCCGACGCCCAGATGCAGATATCATCAGCATAGGCACTGATGTGAATGTTAGTGGGAAGTTCATTCACCAGTCCAATCAATGCCACGTTAAATAGGGTTAGGCTAAGAACTCCTCCCTGAGGAACTCCACGGCAAACCTTATGACGGGTAGTCTCCCCATCAGGCGTAGACTTGTAAACAGACTGGCCATTGAGGTAGCTCCCAATCCACGAATACATGCGGCCGCCAACGCCAATGTCGTCAAGGGCATCAAGGATGTCGTCATGAAGTACATTATCGTAGGCCCCCTTGATGTCCAAGAAGACAGCAGCGACGAGTCGGCGACTACGTTTTTCATGTTCTACTGTCGATATGAGGTCGATTACGCTGTCAATCGAAGAACGTCTCCTTCGGAACCCGGTCATCATACCCGGATAGACAGCATTCTGCTCTAAAAACCATTCGAGCCGCGCCAGCACCATTTGCTCCATAACTTTGCCGACGCAGCTTGCTAGTGCAACTGGCCGGTATGAGGTAAGCTCATGAGGAGGTTTGCCAGGCTTCAAAAGTGCAACCAGGCGGCTGATCTTCCAGTGTTCTGGAACGATTCCGGAAGCCCATGAATCATTGTAGTAACTGAGCAGCACAGTTCGGCCTTCCATGCCAAGGTGAGAGAGGGACGCGTACGAAATCCCGTCAAGACCAGGTGCAGATGGACGCCTACACGAGGAAAAAGCAGCTTCTAGTTCAGGCATCGTGAATAGCATGTCGTAGTGGTCATCTGGTGAAGGTGGTACAAAAGCCTCCAAACTGGTTGATGGTACCATAGTTGTGCCCACAACCATTTTGCAGAATTCTTTTGCTACCTCTACATTATTACGGTGTTGGTAAATAGACAGGGCATGGAAAGGATAGCGTTCCTGCGGGGGTGAACGCAAGCTCCTGGCTACATGCCAAATACGCGACAGTGGTTTGCGAGGGTCCAGCGATGAACAGAACTGCCTCCAACGTTGTCTCCCTAGTCTTATTAGGTGGCGCTTTATTTGTCGTTGAGCTCGGCGACAAAGGGCAAGATCATACGTGGATTTGGTTCTTCTGTATTTCCTTTCGGCGCGCCGACGGACTGCGCGTAGTCTTTTGAATTCCACGTCAATAGTAGACCCTGGCGTAGGCGCACATATATACCGCGTGGTCTCACTGAGAGAGGACGTAATCAGGCCTTCTATTTTAGATGGTGTTGAGAGGTCCACACAGGAAATTTCCACGGACGACCTAAAGGCAGGCCAGTCTGTATATCGCATGCGAGACGGAGTAGTAGGTGCGTACCACTTGACGCGAACATACGTTGGAATGTGGTCACTCCCATGTGTTTCCACGTCACTGCACCAGCTGACGTAAAACTGGAGACTTGCTGAAACAAACGCCAGATCCAAGCAGCTGCTGTACGACGTGCCACGCAGAAACGTAGGTGAACCATCGTTGATATTGATAAAGTTCTGGGAGTGCATAAAGTCAAACAGGTTCCTGCCTCGGTTATTCCTAACAGCACTGCCCCACTGAGGGTGATGAGCATTAAAATCGCCCACTATGATATGAGGAGCTGGACAACTCTGGATGGCTGAATATAGGTACGAAGTATCAATGGCATCTCTAGGTGGAATGTAGGCACCGATTATCAAGACCCCTCCTTTTAGCGTGACTGTCAAACAGATGTAATGGTTTGTGTTGTGTGGCTGTACAACTTGGCGAACGTGCGCAATGTCTTGGCGTATGCAAACTAACACATTGCTAGTTTCGTCTTCTGTGCGAGACCACAGCAGCACGTATCCAGAAAGGCGGAAAGGCGACGGCATGTTGGGCTGACATATAACCAGCACAGGGAAGCGGTACTTGTGGACGCGTTGCCGGAAGACAAGTGAACAAAGAGATCAAAGAAAACAAAGCGAAACCGCATTTATAATTTAAAGGAAAAGGGGCCAACAAGAAACGGTCACGAAAACAAGAAAAACACACATTCAACACGTGTACAACACTACAGAATAAAAGAAAGGAGTTCACCAGGTACTGAGCATCCCAGGTGAAGCGGGGATGCCTTGCAGACAGGGCGGACGCGGGTGGTTGTAGTGCGACGCGTCGCTGGCGCTGCGTCGAAGGAAGCGATGGAAGGGAGCCAGGTGGTATTAGGAGCGGATAGGAACACAGGGAGACGCCGGTGGTCTCCCGTCACGAGCCCGAAGAACTTGGCAGCGTCAGGGAAAACGTAGCCAGGTCCCCATCGACGGCGTCACGAAACGCCAGAGGCTTAAAGCAGGCTATCCAAGGGTGTGTTTAGGAAGCACCCACCCTCAGTCCATCGGCTGCCCCCTTCCCACTTGCGAAGAACGCAGGAGGCTTACATCGGTGATCCAATGCAGGTCACGGCAGCATGGACCCAACGTTTGACGGCTGCCACCTCCACACTTGAAAGGAACGCAGTAGGCTTGAGCGGGTGATCCATGGCAGGTCCGACGGCTGAGGCCTCCACGCTTGAGGGGGGTGCTGCGAGCGCGCGAAGCGACCAGACATGCGCCGTATCGGCTCCTGTTATTTTCCCCAGGAACAGCAGAACTTTTCGTGTCACCCCGCCAAAACCGTCACTATCACCTCCACAACATCGAGAGGAACCTGCTGGTCCTGGTCCTGAGAAGGTAGGCCCGAAACTGGCTGTTCTATGACAATTTTTCATCATTGCCACGCCGCGGAACGCTATGGCGACCACTACTCAACGCGGCTACGATCCCACTGCAATGGCGTGGGCTGAAATCGACATTCAACAACCCGAAGACAGGTCTCCACCCATTGAAGATGAAGGACTCTTTACGCTGATTTCCATGCGTAAGCGGACCCAGCGTTCCAAAACATCCAAGGACGGTACCACGATGGCGTCGCTCAAGCAAACACAGGCAGCCGGGTTCAACGGCAGCCTCTTCTCCGGCAGCGATCGCGCTGCGCTGCCGCTGGATAACAAGGCTGCTTTATGGCGCCCGAAAGAGACGCCGAAAATGAGCTCAGAAGATATAATCGTAGTTCTCAAGCCAAGGCAAACCATGAACCTCAAGGAAATTTTCCAGCACGGTGAGTAGGGAGCGGCTATTGCCCAATACGTGGGAGGAGACGCTGGCGCCGCGCTCAGCATATGGCCAGTCTGGACTCAGATCCTCGTCGTTTGTGGGACCCAACACATCGAAGCAGCCAATAAGCTGACTAAAGACTTTGACCTCAATACCGGAGCGGACTCCCATCAATTTTGGGGCCACGTAAAGCTTAATGGTGAGGTGTGCCGAGGTGTGATCAGGGTGCGGGCTGATGAGACTACGGCTTCCCTCAAAAACAAGGTGAAGTGGCGCGAAGGTGAGGTAGCCTTTGTGCGCAAACTGGGAAAATCAAATATAGCGGTGCTCACCTTTGTGGGCCGCAAGGTGCCGCGCTACGTGCACTACAATTGTGAATGCACGCTTGTGCGAGAATACAAACGGACGATCCTTGCATGCTTCCGCTGCGGGACCATCGGCCACCGGGTTGACAACTGCCCACACCCGGACATCGGAAGATGTGGATTTTGCGGGCAACATGTGGGTGCCTCCGAGCAGGGTCTTAACGAACATGACTGCACCCCATGCTTCGTGATCTGCGGGCAAGCGCACCTGACTGGCTCCGCTGACTGCAAGGGCAAGTTTCGGCGTCTCCAGCGATCGAGACCGCTAGCCCAGCAGCACCAAGGGGAGCAACCAAACAAGTCAAGCAAGTCCCCTGGGAACAAGACGGGCAAGTCCGGCCAAGCGGCTGGGAAACAAGGCAGCAGGAAACAACCACCTCCCGCTTCCAAAAAAGCGAAATTCGGGACCTGTGATAAGCCGCCAGCTTTCCAAGCCGGGGATTTTCCCCCCTTGGCAACAGCCCAACTTCAACATCAAAGGTAAGCAGCTGGGCGGGCGTCGCCTCTATTTCCTCTCCCTCCCCTTCCCCCCTCGAACTTGAGCTGAGAAAAGAGCTAGCGTTTCTCAAAAACCGGAACGCGCAGTTAGAATCCAAATTGAACGCACTAAAAAACGCTAGGGCAGAGCCACCTCCATCGGAAACAATGGAGGACGTTGATGAATCGGCGTCTGAGTGCTCGAGCGTCGCTCCGTTGTCAGGTGCTCCGCTCATTGCAAATCTGGAAAGCCGCATGACGGCTATTGAGCAAAATGTGGCTGATCACATGACCCAACTGCCAGCGATTATTACACAAGTCATCCAAACACAAATGCAGAAGCTGGTAACAACCATTACTCAGCAACTGACTGTGTCCGTTACGCAGCAAGTCACGCAAAACATTAAAGCCTGGATACAGGTTAACCCAAAATTGCTTAGGCGGGCAGGACCCGTTAGGGAAGTAGGCCGTCCATCCAAAATTTGCCGCGAAACTATTGAGGAAGAAGATCAGGATAACCCCCTCGCTACCATGCAGGGCACCAGCGCAGTGGGGGGGTGAGCCAGCCAGCCTCTAGCATTCATCATGGCTCAGGGCACTAAGAGGACAACTCGTAAAATAAAACGGGAACCTTTGGGCATAATACAATGGAATTGTAGAGGCTCTCGCAACCGCGCGAAACGAGCACACCTACAACTTTACCTTGAAACATTTGACTTTCATGCCGCCATTGTCGCGCTTCAAGAACCTGGGGCATCGGCCAAAATTTCTGGATACAACACTTTTCAGAGGGACCCATCCACCTGTATTCTTGCACATAAGTCGTACACAGCACGGGAGGTAGACCTCGACATAGAGATAATATACTCTTACACTATAGTCACCGTGTTACCTCTGCGACGCTCTGACCCCCCTGTACACATATTGAACATATACTGTCCACCCAAGCTCAAACATATTACTTTCTCAGATATCTTCAGCCGGGCAATGAAGATAGCGGGTCGGGACCCATTTTTGATTGTGGGAGATTTCAATGCCCCCAGCCAATTATGGGGCTACAAAAAGGGGAGGCGAGAGGCAGAAAGCTAGCGGAGCTTATCTCTACGCTAGGCATCACCCTCCAGACCGACCCAGCGCATCCCACACGAATGGGAAACTGTGACTCGGGACACGTGTCCTGATCTCACACTTTCCACACATCCAACACGTGGAATGGAACAACACGGAAGAGACACTAGGCAGTGAGTACTGCATCATTAACACACTTATTCACACGCGGCCTCTCAAAAAGCCCCTCACACAAGCTCGACTCCCAGACTGGCAGGCTTTCAGAAAGTCCCTGCCCTCAGCCAACCTGATTAAAGATGGATGTGATCAGTGGGCCCAAACACTTATGACAACACTCAAGCAACACGAAACACAGATACAGACCACGGAAGACCGCCCGGCAGTGGACAACCGTCTATTACATATCTGGGAAGCCCGCCGCAGCCTAACCAAACGTTGGAAAAGACAGAAACATAACAGAATACTCAAGCAGCGCATCGTAGATCACACTCACAAAGCAGCTCAGTATGCCTCGCAGCTTGCTGACGGCAACTGGGTAGATCGCTGTAATACGGCTGTTAGACAGATGTCCGGCAAGAACACTTGGAGGCTTTTCCGCAGCCTTATAGACCCCGCGCAGACCCGGGGTGAAACAGCGCCAATTACAACGAACCCTCCATAATTTAAAGGGCAGCAAAACACAACTTGCAGAGACACTCAGTGACAAGTATCTCTGCTGCAAACAGGACCCTCGCGGTCAGGAGTATCTTTACGCAGGCAAAAATAATCCTGAGTTGGACCAACCGTTCCAATTATTTGATCTCAAGGCAGCCCTGACAAAAATGAGGAGAAACACGGCGCCTGGACGGGACAAGGTCAAAGTTAAACTGCTGGCCAATCTCCCTGACCAGGCGTATGAGGCCCTTCTGAAATACATCAACACTATATGGAAGGGTGAGAACCCGCTCCCCCTTGATTGGAAAACAGCCCTAGCAACCTTCATCCCCAAGGCGGGAAAGGAAATCAACACAGACAACTTGAGGCCTATCTCGCTCACCTCGTGTGTGGGCAATCTGATGGAAACGATGGTGCGGGATAGGCTCTCCGAATACTTGGAGCAACGAAACACATTTCCAGACACTATGTTCGGCTTTCGCCCACATAAGTCGGCACAGGACGTACTCCTCGAGCTCAACAGAGACATAATACAACCAGTTGAACACCCACACAATGACAAGGTCGTCCTGGCCTTGGACTTGAAGGGAGCCTTCGACAACATCAAACACAGCGTCATACCGAGAAACCAACTGTGACCGCAACACTTTCAACTATATCAAAAACTTCGTGACCGATCGAGCCGCACTAATCAGAATCCAAGAGGAAGAATTTGGTCCGTATCAAATGGGTACGCGGGGGACACCACAAGGCGCGGTGCTATCCCCCCTACTCTTTAATTTGGCGATGCTGCATCTCCCAGATAAGTTGAATGGTATCGAAGGCATATGGCATGCGCTGTATGCTGATGATATCACAATCTGGGCCACAGAGGGAAACTTAGGGCGCATGGAGGAATGCCTGCAAACAGCCACTCACTTAGTGGATCGCTACGCAGGGCACTGTGGTCTCCAATGCGCACCCAACAAGTCTGAATTTTTGCACCTTAGGGCATCCCCTAAGGACACTACCCAAATACATCTCTCCTTAACAAGTGGCCCCATGCACGAGGCCAAAGAGATTCGAATACACGGGCTCTTCATCCACAACCAAAGAAGAGTAGACACAACATTGCACAAACTCGTACTGAACCCACCCAGTTTTTGTGCTCTGAATAAATGTTTTTCCTCCTCCTCCTCCGCAAAGTTGGAGACCAAGTAGGCCGTATGGTCCTTCGCGTCTCCAACAAGAGAGAGGGTTTGCAAAGCAGGGATGCCGTGCGGCCGGCCGATGCTTTCGTAATCAGCCGAATCCTCTATTCAGTCCCTTATCTACCCTTGCGGAAACACGACGAAGACAAAGTTGAGGTAATACTCCGCAAAATGATGAAGAGGGCACTTGACCTTCCTGTGTCCACCTCCAATGCGAGACTTCTTGCATTGGGAGTGGTGAACACTTTTTAGGAACTCAAGGAAGCCCATCTCACAAATCAATACACGAGGCTAGCCCAAACGAAGTCGGGTCGGCACTTGCTAGCCCGCCTTTACATCCAACATGATTTTCACATTCAGGAGCGGGTCCGAGTGCCCGAACTCTGGAGACGCGCCGTCAGAGTTCGACCCCTCCCCACTAAGATGGACAAGGAGGATCATAGTGGTCGTCGTCAGGCTAGGGCGGAAGCCTTAGCGCACCACTATGGCAACAAACATGGTGTGTTTTACGTAGATGTAGCTGGGCCTACCCACGGGGGGTGGTACACGGCCGCGGTCATACATCAAGAAATACAGGTGGAATGGCTTTCCTTTCGAGCCCCAGGCACAACACAAGCTGAAGAGGTTACCATCGCCCTAGGCGCTTCTGATTCAGAATCCAAACACATACTAACAGACTCGCGTTTGGCATGTCGCACTTATGAGGCTGGCTGGATAACTCCACTAGCTGAACGAATACTAAGGAACTGCAGCCGGGATACCGATCCTACACCCCGCTGCCTGGTTTGGACTTGGGGCCATAGGGCCTAGCAGGAAACGAAGCTGCAGACTCGGCGGCCCGAGCACTCATTCACCGGGCGTTCCCATTGGCTCCTGAGCACCTGGAACCTGAAGGTAGCTACTTACCCTCCTTCAAAGCTATCACATCCTTATTATAAGGATAGGCATCGCCTCTACCCGGCCTTTGCAAAGGGACTGGGGAAAGCAAACGAACGCGTTCTACTCCGATTATTCACGAACACAATGCTGTGCCCGGCAGTACTAAAACACTTCGATCCCGCGTTCACTGGCAGGTGCAAACACTGTGGGGAGGTGGCTGACACCTACCACATGGTTTGGGCTTGCCAGCGCAACTCAGCTCTCTCCCCCCACCCCAACCTTACCATAGAGGAATGGGAGGCGGCCCTGCTTGGCTGTTCGGACCTTCAGTCCCAAAAGGCTTTGGTCAAGAGGGCTAAGCTGGCGGCTTTGACCAATGGGGCCACGCAATAAGGACTCCACCCATTGCGGGGCTCTTTAAAGAGCCTCACCTCTTTCATTAAATAAAGGCTTTTCACCACCACCACCACCATCCACGCTTGAAAGGAACGCAGTAAGCTTGCGCGGGTGATCCAAGACAGGTCCACGGTTGCACGGACACAACGTCCGGCGGCTGACACCTCCACGTGTGAATGACCCGATCTCCGCTGCGGTGCCTTCGTTTACACCTCGGTGTTCTGACACGTCAGCTCTCCGCTCCTCGTGCTCGCGACGCTGTTTGTCGCCGTCGCCTCGCACACACCCTTCGCACGCGCACGCGCGCAACGCTAGGCTGGCGCGCGCAGCGTTTCTCTGTCCGACGCACCACTGTCGACGCACCGCTTTCACAAATCTTCCGAGGATCTTTTGTGCACCCCACACCCTCATCATTTCGTGCTTTGTACACTCTTTCATTCGGTGCGTGGTGCAAATAGTTGTAAATGGAAATGTCTTGTTTTCCCTGAGCATTCATCACAGTCTCCTCTTTGTTTCTCTTGCGGGGCACCGCTGCGTACCGTGGCACGCAGCAGCCTACGTGCGACGAGCACCTGACCATGGGCATGAAGACAGTGGGCGTGCGGGGGAAGCTTGCATGTCACGGCGATGCAAAGTAAGAGAAAAGATATTCTCTTGCGCCAAGGCAGAGAAGAAAGTGAGGGGTCTCTTTCAGTGGAGCAGTCCATTACTTTAGGGTACGGGGACTGGCCGCGAAAATTGAGAAGTTTGCGGGGATATGATTTCCGCAGGTGGTACAGGACAGGGACAGTGTTATTTCCAGAGATATGGGAGGTGCCTTTTGTTCTGAAGTGGGCGTACTTAAAAACAAGATGATGATGATGCCAGTCGACTTCACGATTGCGAGAAGAGCAAACATTTCTGATGGTTTTGTTTATAAACAGCCTAGCTTTCCACCCCTATTCAGAATTCTGAAAAGATGCGTTTGTGAGCTTGTTGCCTGCTTTATATGTGGCTCTAAAGAGGGCAGGTCATTTTAAATTAACCACAGTTTTAAACGTTTGAGCATCCTCTAAAGAAAGGGACACGTTGTTACACTCAACAAGCGTAATTGAACAGAAAATGGGGAGGAAATGATGGGCACGGCACGTCATGCATATGAAGGAAACCAAGAGCCATTGAACCAAGCAAAAATTAAGGGTTGTTACAGCTTTTGGAGAAAGCCGCATTGTGACTTCAGCTATGCGTAGCCGCCCATAGAAAAAAATACCAGGCCATCAACAAAGAAAAAGTGAAAAATTTGGAGATTTTGATTAACGTGATGCAATGAAGAAGGTTGTCGGCAAGCAGAACAGGTTGCTTGGCTTGGCTGCTGTCCTTTCAATGCACGACCGAAGAAATTGATTTATATAATGGGGCACGCTTCAGTGCTTTAAGCTAGTTGCGAAAGCAATTTTTTTTCACTGGCTTCATCTAATCAACCTAGCAAATTTTCAATTCCTTTGAAAAAGAGATCTACTGACGTGACATCCTTCACCATGATCTTCTCCTTGAGTGTTTGCAAAACATGCAGCACTCAGCGGAAAATATCAAGTTATGGTCCAAGTCTACTTCTGCCCCACCGTTACCTGTAAATTCATTTTCAAATATCATGTTCGGCTAACACTATAGAGTTAAGTACCTACATCAGTTTTTTAACGCTCATATACTGTCACCCATTTAGAGCCATGTTGTGTAAGAGCTATAAAAAGTCGTCCCGATCGTCATCATAAGCCTGACTATATGCACTGTAGGGAAAGACCTCTCCCATGTTTCTCCAATTAACCCGGTCCTTTGCCAGCTGCGACCACCCTATGCCTGCGAACTTCTTAATCTCATCCGCCCACCTTACCTTCTGCCGCCCCCTGCTACGCTTGCCTTCTCTTGGAATTCACACCGTTACTTTTTAAAACCAGCGGTTATCTTGCCTTCGCATCACATGCCCTGCCCAAGCCCATTTCTTCCTCTTGATTAAGACTAGGATGTCATTAACCCGCGTTTATTACCTCACTCACTCTTCCCTGCTCCGGTCTCTTAACGTTACACCTATCACTTTCCTTTCTATGTTGTCCTTAACTCGAGCTGAACCCTTTTCGTTAGCCTTCGCGTTTCTGCCCCGTAAGTGAGTACCGGTAAGATACGGCTGTTGTACACTTTTCTCTTGAGGGATATTGGCAAACTGCTATTCATCATCTGAAAGAACCTGTCACATGCGCTCCTCTCCATTCTTATCCTTCTAGTTATTTTCCTCTCATCATCCGTATTAGCTGTCACTACCTGCCCTAAGTAGACGTATTCCTTTACCACTTCCAGCACCTCGATTCCAATTGTGAACTGCTGCTCCCCTGCTAGGCTGTTGAACATTATTTTGGCTTTCTGCATGTTAATTTTTAGACCCAACATTCTGCTCTGACTGTCTAATTAATTGATAATGCGTTGCAATTCATCTCCTGAGTGACTCAGCAAGGCAATGCCATCAGCGATTCGCAGATTGTTTACGTAATCTTCATTAACTCTTATCCGAATCTGCTCCCAATTCATGCCTCGGAATACCTCCTGTAAACAGGCGGTGAGTTGCATTGGCGAGATCGTGCCTCTTGCCTGACGCACTTCCTTATTGGAATTTTATTTTGCTGACTTTATTGACGAATATGTTAGCTGTGCACTTGCTCTGTATATATTCGAGTATTCTGACATAGGGCTCTTCTACACCTGCATTCAGCAGGGCCTCTATGACTGCTGACGTTTCCACTGAGTCGAATGGTTTCTCGTAATCAATGAAGGCTATACATACGGGATGGGTGTATTCTGAGCATTTCTCTATCAGCTGATTGATAGTATGAATATGATCTATTGTGGAATATCCTTTAAGAAAGCCTGCCTGGTCATTTGGTTGATCAATGTCTAAAGTTGTCCTGACTGTATTAAACAGTACCTTAGTTATTACCTTGTAGGCAACTGACAGTTAGCTGATCGGTCTGCAATTTTTAAGTCCTTGGCGTTTCCTTTCTTATGAGTTAAGATAATGATTGCTTTCTTCCAGGCTTCTGGTGCGGTCGAGGTCATAAGGCATTGCGGATACAGGGTGGCTAATTTTTCTAGCACAATTTCCCCTCCGTCCTTCAATGACCTGCTGTTACCTGATCCTCACCAGCTGCTTTTCTCTTTTTCATTGCTCCTAAGGCTTTTTTTACTACCTTCTTTGTTACTTGCCGGAGGAGGCATTGCTGTGCGCTACTGTGTCTCTTATTAACGCTCTGGGTACATTCGCTACTGTAAACATTTGTATAGAACTTTTCGGCTACTTTAACTATCTTATCTATATTGCTAATGTCATTGCCCTCCTTGTATCTTAACGCATACATCTGGTTTTTACATATACCTAGTTTGCTCTCCATCGCTTTCAGGCTACCTCCGTTCTTTAGAGCATGCTCCATTCTCTCCATATTGAACTTCCTTATGTCGGCTACCCTTGCGCTTATTTATTAACTTCGATAGCTCTGCTAGGTCTATCCTGCCTGTAGGGTTAGACGCCCTCATGCTTTGACGTTTCTTAATCACATCCTTTGTGTCCTGAGATAGCTTGCTGGTATCCTGTCTAACCGTCCTACCGCCTACTTCTACTACGCACTATGTAGTTACAGCTGCTAGATTATCGTTCATTGTATGGACATTGAGATCGTCTTTCTCAGTTAAGGCTGAATATATGTTCGGCAGCGATATCCTGAATTCCTCTATTTGTTGTTGTTGTTGTTGTTGTTGTTAGCCTAAAAAAAAGATGGCACATACACACACTGAGGGATCAGCCAAGGATCGGGCGGCTATTCACCTGAACGCAGTTAATAAAAAGGAAAAGCACGTGGGAGCGCAACACCGGTGGATTCTTCCTCATGAACAGAATCCACCGGTGTTTCTCTCTTATCGCTAGCTTCTTCTTCTTCTTCTTCTTCTCCTCAAGTAATATGGCATATCGCTAGCTCGTGACTAGACTTCGTCTTCACTGGATTCTTCTGTTCCCTCTTCAACTCTTAGCTAATTCGAGACCTTACCATTCAGTGGTCGCTGCAGCGCACCTTTCCGAGGACGTCCACATCCTGAAAAATGCCATGTTCAGCGCATAGCAAGAAGTCGATTTCAATTTTAGTCTCAGCATTACAGTTCCTGTAGGTCCACTTCCTGTTGTCTCGTTTGTAGAAAAAGGTATTCATGATACATAAATTATTTCTCTCTGCGAGCTGTACTAATAACTCTTCCCTGCTATTCCTAGAACCTATCACATAGTCGCATACCGCCTACCGCCTAGTCGCCAGCCTGCTTGTTGCCCACCTTCGCATTGAAACCGCCCATCAGTAGAGTGTAATGTGATTTTACTTTGTTCATTGCCTATTCCACGTCCTCATAGAAAATTTCGACGATCTGGTGATCATGGCGGGATGTAGGCGCGTAGGCCTGCATGTCACATGTGATAGGAAGTTTTAAATGAACTAAAGAAGTTTGGAGAAAACGATGAGGATGACGATAAGCATGACGTGCATTAACGCAAGAAAAAAGAAGTATTCGGTGAGGTGGAAAGAGATGATTGCTGACGAAGAGAATAGGAAGATGGACGATGACAGGGATGACGTGTACCAACGCCATGGTTATGATAGCGCGAGGGATAGCGTGGAATGGAGGGAAGAACAGGCAAGCGGTGGTTCCGGCGGGTCAGGAACCCCTCGGATGAAAGACAGCAACGCCGGCTACTGCTCCGGTGATCTCGAGTTCTACGGCGTCGCACCGTGGACTTCCTGGCGTTCTTGAGTCCTTTCCGGGGAGTCAACGGATAACACAACCACCTGCTACGGCCAGGATTGCCTCCAGCGCTGTAGCCACCCATCCAGGTGTGGCCACAACGCTGACATTACCAGCATCACCTCCACGGGCACTTGGACCGGCAGCTTGCACGACGCCGCCAGCGACGCCAGCATGAACACTTCGAACGCCACCTAGACGGCGGCTACTGGACCCATGCAACGCTTCATCAACATCGAACCATGAGCACGAACGCCGAACGCTAGTGGACTGGATGTTCCGGGTAGTGTGCATTGGTAGTTTTGTTTTGTGTTAACTTTGTTAGTTTTGTGTGCTAGTGCTTGTGTCACGTAGGGTATATTAGATGTGCTTCTGTGTGGGTAAACCTGTCGCCTAGTCGATTCTCTCGGTACGAGTGTTCTCCGGGGATCCGTGACAAAGTTAATTGGCGAGCCTGCCAGGATCTATTTCCTTGTTCCTTGTTGTTTCGTCTCGGATCTTTCCGATTCATCGACGGCAGAAAGCATAGATTTGGCAATAACATTATAACTGGCTCCCAAGCTAGGGTTGAGCAATATAGATGCCATGAGTCTTGTGACGAGGAGGCAAAAAAGCAGAAAGAGGGAAAGACGGAGGCACGCGCAGACGCTCGTGAGACAGAAGAGCGGGAGGCTTGAAGAGCTCGCGAGGCAGAACGGGAGGAAAGAAGGATAGAACGAGAGAAGGAGTTATTTTGTGAAAACAGACGCATGTCACGAGGATATGAGGAGATCACGCACCATCCTCAGCGTTCCTTAGCGGGTACAGAATCTCCTAGACAGGCCAGAGTTTGTCTGAGAAAGCTGATGGCTCCTTCTGATCACAAAAAAAGGCGATATGAACGCAAATCAACAAGGATTCGATTGAATAGCTTTGGGTCAAGGCTGGGAGTACAGTGAATGGGCCACAGAATTGAGCGTGTGTTTAGTAGGGTAGGCGCTGAATGCGTTGGGGAGGATGCCTGCTACTGATTCCATGGACTACGAGAAAGTCAAGAGGGCACTCCTCCAAAGATTCAGGCTCAAGGCAGAGGGTTTTCGCGAGAGATTTCGCACAGCGAACCCTGAGGATTTTTAAATCACTAAGCAGTTTTTCTGCAGGCTGACCAACTATTTCGACAAGTGACTTGATATGCCAAACACACAAAAGAGTTTTGAAGGGGTGCGTGACAAGCTGGTGACAGAGCAGTCTTTAGCATGTTGCAGTCCAAAAGTTAGCGCGATTCCTGAAAGTTAACTTGTGTTCATCGCAAGAGTTTGCGACACTGCCGACCAATTACTCGAGGCTCAAGTGCTGAGAAATATAAATAAAGCAAAGAGGAAACTCAAACGGTTCTAGAGACAGATGCGACAAAACCAAGAAATTATGGCAGTGCATCTAAGGCACCAGTAAGGTGGGGCACCATGCAGTTGACTGTCGGACTAGCAGCGTTGCCCAAAAGACACAGGTTTTGTGTCAAGGTTATAAGAGGAGAGGACATAGTGTGGATGAGTGTCTATATAGAACGCAGGACCGAGCTGCATGCGTTGTCGACCCTCGGGTAGAACTCGTCATGCCACCTGAAGTTCCACAGCCAAAAGGAGAGCAAACGCCGCTGGAAGATGAGGCGGTGAATGGAACAACAAAGTGGAAAGCAGCAATGCCGGTGGTGGTTGCGCAAATAGGGGACCGTCCTATATGGTTGACTATAGACAGCGGAGCCAACACAGGTTGCGTCGGAGAAGCCGGATGAAGGACGAGGATATTACAGGGCAAGCGTCGGCCGTCACTCTTGTAGATAGCACAGTAAGGTACCTTCCTGAAGCCAGGATTCTAGGGTCCACGCCATATCATAATGGACAGGTAGTGGCAAAATGCGTAGAGCAACCCATCTACGATCTCATTTTGGGAAACATTACGGGTGCAAGAAGTGTCGAAGACCCCGATACCGAGTGGAGGATGCTCGACAATGAAGAACACCGAAAGGAGAAAAGGGCCACGACAGCTCAGGCGGGTGCTTGGGCAGTCAGTTTCTCATAGGCAGTGGCGACGAGAGCTCAAGTTACAGCCCGAGTAACACAGGGTCCGCTCTCTACTCCCGTTGCGATGCGTCTCAGCGTGACACCGGGCGAAATTGCAATTAGGCAAAGAGAATACCCGAGACTGACAGCCTGCTTCGAAAGAGTTGGGGAAAAGGTGAAAAAAAAGAGTCATACGTCATTCGAATATCAATTGGTAAACGGTCTTCTGGACAGGGAATGCACATATAAAGCTCTGGAAGGCGGGTCCAACAGCTGGTGTTATCGAGAGATATGCGAGATACAGTGTTACGCTTAGGACATGACGCCATTATGGTCGGACACAAGCGTGTTCACAAAACGGTGTCTAGGATCACCGAGGAGTTCTTCTGGTCAGGTGTCCCGTGATGTTAAACGCTTTGTTCGCTCGTGTGACGTGTGCAAGCGCACAGTTAAAAAGGGAAGAGTTGGTCCCGTACCTCTGGGCAAGATACCAGCCATCGACCTACCGTTTAAAAGAGTGGCTATTGACACTGTGGGGCAAATCTCTCCAGTACCCGCCAGAGGCAATAGATACGTGCTTACCCTAGTTAACGTGGGCACTCATCCTGACGCTATTCCAAGAAGACTATTGGCAGTATTCAAGTGGCGGAGGTGCTTGTGCAGATGTTCTCGCGATATGGGTTCCCGAGGGAAATTTTGACTGACAGGGGCTCGAACTTCACGCCGGAACTAATAAAGGAGATTAACCGCACTTTGTCAGTAAGGCAGTTACTAACAACGCCATATCATGACATGTGTAATCTGCTTGTGGAGAGGTTCAACGGCACCCTCAAAAGTATGATCAGGAAAATGTGCCAGGAGAGACCTACCCATTGGGATAGACACCTCCCAGCTCTTTTGTTCGCTTACCGGGAAGTACCGCAAAAGTCTTGGTTTCTCGCCCTTTGAGATGTTGCATGGGAGAACCGTTAGAAATCCGCTGGCGATACTAAAAGATTGGTGGGTTAATGAAGAGATTGCGTCAGATCTCAAGACAACATACAATACGTTGTTGAGTTGCGCGACAAGTTGGAGGAAACATGCAGGCTTGTACATCACGGTCTGGAAAGGGCGCGCGAATGCTATAAGGGCTACTACGGCAAGAAAGTCACTCAAAGAAATCTGAATCCGCGCGGCAAGGTTCTCATCCTGCTACCCACGGATCATAATAAGTTACTGATGCAGTGAAAAGGCCTGACCTTGTGACGCAGAAGAAAAATGACATAGATTATGAATGATTGATAAATAAAACCAAGAAGGCTTTCGATACAAATATGTTGGAAAAATACGAAGCAAGAGTTCCCGTACGGTACTCCCCCAAGGCAGCATGCTCAGTAGCGGCAGAGGAGACAGATCATGTTGCCGTGGTGGCCACATGCAGTGGGAAGAAAACTGTAGGATGGGATAAGGTACTAATAAACCCCAATATGAATGAAGGCAGAAAATCACGGATAATGGTTTTACTGCAAAGCAAAACGATGTGTTTTCGGATGTGCCGGGCAAAACAGATGTCATATGTTGCAAATTACGTCTCTCTACAGATAGTCCCCAGTGTTAAACAATAACCGCTAACTCTAGTAGTTCAAGAATCAATTGAAACTGAGGTGTGAGATAACGCTGGAGCGCACTTCATGAGTAGAGCCAACTAAACACCTTTAGCTATCTCTGGTATGTATCTTTTTGTAGTTGTTGTTGTGTTCTTATACAACGCAGTGTGTTGTGGACATTAACATGTTTATTAAGCACACCGTACGGACAAGGGCAGTGGTGTGTTAATGCTCCGTAAGTGCAATTTGGTGTACTGTGTCCCTGGTGTGCGTTTGGTTTGTACGTGACATCGGCGGTGTGTTGGGTGCTGAGTCCAGAATCGCAACAGAAGATAGTCGGTTGGCTGGAAGGCTTGAAGATGGGGATGATGTGAGCAGTTTTTTATGGAAAAACTCGTGAGAGAGGGGCCCTTGTCACATGTGATGTGAAATTGAAATGGAAGTATGAACTAAAGAAGTTTGGAGAAGACGACGAGGATGACGATAAGCATGATGTGCAATAACCCTAGAATAAAGAAGTATTCGGTGTGGTGGGAAGAGATGATTGATGGAGAAGAGAAGACGAAGACAGCGACGACAATGACGCCGTGTACCAAAGCCAAGGTTTTAAAAGCGCAAGGGATAGCGTGGCACGGGGGGAAGAACCGAGAAGCGAAGGTTCCGCCGGGTCAGGAACACCTCGGTTCGTTCATAGAAGGTTGTAGGCAAATACCACGCAAGGGTGGCCAAATCCTGTTCTGTTGAGGGGCTGCGTTTCGGTTCTGGTCACCGAGCTCAGGCCGCCTTGTGCAATTTCATTGACACGTGGACTTTTTCTTAATTTTTTTCATATGCGGTTCAGAATTGCGCGTTTCCGGTATTCGAGCCCCGGTCCTCTGCGCGCGAGGCGGATGCGCTACCTCTACGCCTTCGCTGCTTTGGTTTACTACTTCCTTGCAACAATTTTTTGCTAGACGACACAGAGCTTTATTTTACGACACAGCAAACGCTGTTAGCATATACATTTTAGTGTACGCGGTTGCACAAACATTCATTCGCTTTCTTGGTATTTGTTCGAACCTAACAGATAACTCAGGAAATGATGACGTGCAGGGAGGGCTGGGAATTTCAACGCTACTTCAGGAGCGATCGCGGGACGTAGTGGCATGCTTTTCGTCGTAGTTGATAACGTGATTGTACCATGAAGTAATTCTCAATACCACAGAAGCTTAAATACTGCTGCTATGCTGTATCATTGTGCTTTTTTCTTTGATTCTGAAGGGTGTGTCGTAATAAGAAGCGTAAATGATTGGGCAAGTTGGTCAGACATGCTTAACGGAATAATGGCGCAGATCAAGTGACAAGGCAGCAGGAGAGCACAAAGACACACAAGCGCCAACTCACAGCTTTATTGTTTGGCTGCCAATATGCCGAATTTATACCAAGCAACACGCCCAAACTGTGAACAATAATCAAACAGTGACGCACATGGACGCGATGTGCGAAGCGGCCAATCATGATGTCGTACAAGGCAAACAACATAACGAGTGCACTCAGCTCTAGCGCAGCACGTGGAAAAACCCTGTCTGAGATGACTAACTGGAAAAAACAAGAGGTAAAAGACGGGACGACACAAGCTGAATCCTAAAGTAATCACGAACATATCACCGAAGAAAAATTATGACGGAAGGCCACGTCACAAAACCAGGGAAATGACAAAGGAGGACTAAAAGGGCTAAAAACATTGAATGAAACCTGAAACGTCAACAGAACACGGCAGAGACTCAGTGTAAAACAAGACGCATAAAACAAAACTACAAAGCCAACAAAAACACGGCTAAATTTGATGAAAGTGAATAACAAGGAACCTGGTATAAAAGCGCGAAAAACACACTAAGCATGCTGACACGACCTCGGGGCCCAGTATGGCGCGTAAAGGACAACAAAATCAAAACCCTTCAGTTAGGTCTGCCACCTCCAGAGCGCTCTCGTTCGGTGAGGCAGGTTACTTCTTTTTTCGTTAGGCAGATTGATGACGCGCGGATACAAGTCTTCTCAGCTCGCGCTATTTCTTGCGCTTCTACAATTTTGCGGGTGAGCTCATCTTTGTGCTTGTAAATAACAGAACATTTCTTCAGTAGCGCCCTGCACTTGCAGGACCTGCAGTTTTCGGCTAAATGGCCTTCAATTGCCAATTGACGTAACTTCCTGCGATGTTCTTTCAGACGCTCGCTGAGGCACCTTCCTGTTTGGCCTAAGTAACTGGCACCACATGTTAGAGGGATCTTGCAAACGACTCCTTCAGAACAGGCTACGAATTTGTTCTCATGGTTGATTATGCAGTCCGGCTTCGCTTTCTTGACATGACAGGATTTCTTACAAAGAGCAGAAAGTTTGACAGGAGCGGAACATACCACTATGAATTTCGCACGAGCTCAGATCTTTTTGAGGTTGTGTGAAACGGCATGAAGGTATGCTATCACAGCAAACTTGCTTTTCTTGAGCTCCTCCTTTTTCTTGGCCTTGAGTCGATGCTTTTCTTCATCACTCAGACGGGTCTGAGAGCATCGGTGAAACAGTGGTGCAAAACTTTCATAGATGCTCTCAGAAAGTCGTGTCATCATGCAATGGACAGAAGCTTCAGTATGCAGGTCACGCGCCTAAAGACAGCGGGCTATCCGGATCCCTTGTTGGTATCGGTTGCTGAAGGCCTGCACAGGAAACAAATAGTAGAGGCCCGTCTGAGTGATGAAGAAAATGTCTACTCAAGGCCAAGAAAAGGGAGAAGCTCAAGAAAAGCAAGGTTGCTGTGATACCATAGCTTCATGCCGTTTCACACAACCTCAAAAAGATCGGAGCTCTTGCGAAAGTCAGTGTGGTATATTCCGCTCCTGTCAAACTTTCTTCCCTTTGTAAGAAATCCTGTCATGTCAAGAAAGCGAAGCCGGACTGCATAATCAACCATGAGAACAAATTCGTAGCCTTTTCTGAAGGAGTCGTTTACAAGATCCCTCTAACATGTGGTGCCAGTTACATAGGCCAAACATGAAGGTGCCTCAACGAGCGTCTGAAAGAACATCGCAGGAAGTTACGTCAATTCCGAATTGAAGGCCATTTAGCCGAACACTTCAGGTCCTGCAAGTGCAAGGCGCTACTAAAGAAATGCTCTGTTATTTACAAGCACAAAGATGAGCTCACCCACGAAATTGTAGAAGCACAAGAAATAGCGCGAGCCGAGAATAATAATATTAATAATAATAATAAAATTTTTTATTTTCTCATTCCAATACAAATGCGGGCCTGCCAAGGCCTTAGAAGGCTTGAGTGGCAGCGCCCGGCAGCAGACGGCACAAAACTCATGCACCGAGCACACAAACAAAAACAAAAAAGGGGGGGGTGAGTAAACTAAAATGAATTCGAAAAATGCGGACGCAAAAAATACACACAAGCAGAGAGAAAACAAACAAAGAAAACGAAGAAAAATGTAAAATCATAGTATCAAAACAGAATGCTGGAGTTAAGAACGTAATTTGTCAAGGCAAGCTTTCACTATTTTTTTGGAGTTAGCAGGAAACATTTCTTTAGGTAACCGGTTGAGAACAGACGGAACATAATGTTTTCGCAGACGCTGGCCGTACCGGGTTCGCAATCTAGGCACGAGAAAACGATCACGAGTTCGCAGATCTTTGACCGGAATATATGGTGTACAATAATCGCTTGTCCAAATATGCTTAAAAACTACTGATTCATAAAAAAGGTGAGATAAGTCAGGCATGTGTAATAGTTCAAAAACGCTACTACCTTCATTTCGCGCCTTACCATATAAATCTGATTTAAGGATAGATTTCAGAATGCTGTTGACCTTCTTTCGCCAAAAGTCGGAACAGAAATAAAAGCAGCAAATACCATAACGTAACACACTGTAGGCTAAGGCGTATACAATTTGCTTGCGTACAAACATAGGGCAAAGGGTCTTAATAGAGTGCATCAAACAAGCAATTTTCCGAAGCTGAGAACAGACGAAAGACAGATGGGTATTCCAAGACATGTCGGAATCAAAGAATACACCTAAGTATTTGACCGTTGACACAGGTATAATTAAAGGGCATTTGCATGGGGCACAATTTGGTCTGTGCAAACGAATAGACACATCATTAGGAATTCTCTTTAAATAATTGTGAAAAAATACTCAGTTTTTTTATTGTTAACATTAATTAAGTTATTGCTGAACCATTCCATAACCAGCTCGCTGTCGTGTAGGATGAGAGATAATGCTGTCTTAAAGTCATTATGTCTAGCAACTAAGAGTGTATCATCAGCATATTGAAAAACACGGCACAGTTTACAGAAAAAGCTCAAGTCATTGACATATAAATTAAACAAAATAGGTGCAAGTATAGATCCTTGAGGAACGCCAGATTTAATCTGCAGCAGGCCACTTCTAAATTCACCTACTGCAACGAGTTGTGAACGATTGGATAGATAGTGTACAAAAGAGATAGAAAAGGACCCCTAAACCATAATTGTGGAGTTTATCTGCCAACATAACATGATTAACTGTGTGAAACGCCTTGGACCCATCCAAAAATAAAACACAGGCAAATTCATTTTCTTCAATGCAGCTGTTTAGAAGATCACATAGTTCATCAAGCGCGTTCAGCGTACCACGACCCTTAATAAACCCGAACTGATTGCCAGAGAACACGTCATGAGCTTCAAGAAAAATGACCATCACCGTCGCAATGTGTTTTTCTAAAACAAGCGCAATGCATGGTAGGATCGAAATACCACGATAATTTTCAACTTTATTTTTTACTCCATTCTTATAGATAGGGATAGCCACCGCCTTCTTCAAGCCCTCAGGTACAATTTGGGTGGCGATTATACCGTTGATAATTGTCAGCAGAACACGCTTTATTCGTTCAAAATTTCTGAAAAGTGTATCGACTGAGATAGCGTCCCACTCTGGAGATTTTCGCCTGCTGACGCCAGAAAGAGAAGGCTTGTACCAGCGCGGCATCAATCTGCCTAACGAAAAAGAAGTAACCTTCCTCACAGAACGACAGCGCTCTGGAGGTGGCAGACCTAATTGAAGGGTTTTGATTTTGTTGTCCTTTACGCGCCATACTGGGCCCCGAGGTCGTGTCAGCATGCTTAGTGTGTTTTTCGCGCTTTTATACCAGGTTCCTTGTTATTCACTTTCATCGAATTTAGCCGTGTTTTTGTTGGCTTTGTAGTTTTGTTTTATGCGTCTTGTTTTACACTGAGTCTTTGCCGTGTTCTGTTGACGTTTCAGGTTTCATTCTCATGTTTTTAGCCCTTTTAGTCCTCCTTTGTCATTTCGCTGATTTTGTGACGCGGCCTTCCGTCATAATTTTTCTTCGGTGATATGTTCGTGATTAGTTTAGGTTTCAGCTTGTGTCGTCCCGTCTTTTACCTCTTGTTTTTTCCAGTTAGTCATCTGAGACAGGGATGTTCCACGTGCTGCGCTAGAGCTTAGTGCATTCGTCATGTTGTTTGCCTTGTGCGATATCATGATTTGCCGCTTCGCACATCGCGTCCATGTGCGTCACTGTTTGATTATTGCTCACAGTTTGGGCGTGTTGCTTGGTATAAATTCGGCATAATGGCAGCCAAACAATAAAGTTGTAAATTGGCGCTTCTGTGTGTTTGTGCTCTCCTGCTGTCCTGTCACTTGATCTGCGCCATTATTCCGTTAAGCAAGTCTGTCGTAATATCTTTCTCAGGCATTACGAACAAGAGCCGCATAATGTTACTGCTTAATATTACGAACAAGAGCCGTATAATATTACCGCCAAAATTTCAGTAACGGCTGCTCTTCCGGACTTCCTCTGGAGGAGGTAATATGAAAAAAAAGAAAAAAAATTCGTCGCATAGCAATTGCAATTTATGAGTACACATTTTCGTTGCGCGGCACGTTCCGCAAGCAGCTACCTGACTGTGACCGCTGCCTCATTTTTTGCTCAGAATATCATGAGGTGACGTGATGATGGCCATTAAAATGCTGTAAGAGGCTTTTTAACTTGGGGTTCCCCACTGCTTTACTGTGGGTCCTCCATGAAGCGTCCACCAGACACACTCTTATTCGTCTTGATATGCGAGCCATCGCATAAACAGTGTATGCACAATGTGGTTTACATTTTAGTAGAAAAAACTCAGCGGAAGAATGATGCTTTCATGTAAGGCTCGCATGCTGCTACAGTGGCTCAGTGGTTATGACGCTCGGATGCTGACGCGAAAGACGCGGGCGCGATCCCGGCCTCGGCGGTCGCCGCATTTCGATGGAGGCGAGATGCTGGTGGCTGCGTGTGCTGTGGGATGCCAATGGACATTAAAGAACCCCAGGTGGTTGAAATTTCTGGAGCCCTTCACTACGGCGTCCCCAATAGCCTGAGTCGCTTTGGGACGTTAAACCCCCTTAAACCAAACCATGTAATGCTTGCATCGCAACAAAATCTCGAAAAAGTGCGGCCCTTTAAACGTTAGCATTTTTTCTCCAATAAAGAAAATTTAAGTGGATTCTTGAGTGCTTAAATTACCTCATATATTCGAATATAATTTGAACTGTGCACATCACAAGATTAGAGTTTCCGCATAATGTCATTGCTCAGCGATAGGGATTATGCTGACTAGAGGCAGAGAACAAGCCAATCTAACATTTGACATGGCGGCTTCACTACGATGCTGACCACGAACCCCTTTCATCCTGCCTTTTTCAGCTGTCAACCCTACTCAGCGCGTGCGCTGTTTCTAGGCCTTATTGGTGTTTCAGCGATGATTTCTGCTGCTTGTTCCAAGAGCCCGTACCTGATATCTGCCTCAATACAGCTTCTTATGCCGCTAGGATGCAAGTCCTCGTGGTCCCCTCCGGATCGTCCGCTTTATCAACATCCACTTTAGCGACACCGCCCTTCATAAATGCCTGCCACCGTACCCACAATTTCAGTGGGCATGGGGCTTCACTACGGTGCAGACCACAAACCCGGATCATATCTGCTTTTTGCTGGTTAGTTACATGCCTTCTAAATGTTCGAAGTTTTTTAAGGCGATATCCTTTAATGGCTTATACTCGTGATTGACCTTCCGTCCGTTACATCGCCACCTAGGTCACGTGGCGCCACGTCAACGCCAGCTGCTCTTCTCCTCTGTCATTAAATGAATTCAAGTGCGGCAAATTCAAATCAATGCAAGGAGCAGCAAACGTCTTTGTAGTGGGTTCAGCAGCCGGCGCGCCCCATGCCTTGCGGCGAGGCGGTGAGTGCGGACGGGACCCGGATGTTAGCGGCGGCGCTGTAGTCGCATGGACTGGCTGTTGGTGGTGCCCATGTGCTGCCTCTCGCACGTTTGCTCACGCATGGTTTGCGGCTTTGGCTGTTCTTTTTAGTTGGTTGCGCCGGCTGCTTTCTTCCTTCGTGAAAAGTAGGAATGCCGAACCATCAACGGCAACAACACTGCTTTGATCCCGGGTGTCAAACTGGCTACAAGTGGACTAAAGGAAAACAGCCGTAGTTGTTTACCTACCGAAAGATGAAAAAAGACGCCGAATTTGCCAGCCAGGGATTTAAGTACATCATCAGGCAGTCGTGCGAGTCCCACGACCAATCAACACCGACACAGTTTCTAATTGTCGTCAACTGCTTGTCGTTTTACAATCTTGCCAAGACAGTGCGCTCAGGCAATACTGACCTTAATGGAGGTATTGGATAGATAAGTTCTCTCCTGGGTGCGTGCGATGCTCCTGCTCAAGAAGACAGGGTTGCTGCTATCGACCAGCTCATCGAGAAAGGCTTCCTAGCTTCAGCCGAGCGCATGCTTCAGAATCTTGTGGAAAAAAAATACAGCACAGAGACAAAGTGCAAAAATGAAGAAAGAAGAAGGACAAGCGCTGACTAACAACTGAGGTTTATGGAAAAAAACGCAGGTTTTAATACACTCCAAAAAACAACCAGAATGCATGCTTCTCCGGAAACACTTCTAATCATGGGAATCGAGATGCTTAATCTCACAATCATGAAGAAGCACCGAAGCTGTGCTTACACATTTGTTACCATTCACGTGGACGTGGTATGCCTCACACTGTTCTCTTGTTAATTTTTTCCTATGCCTGTAAATCACTTTTGTTTCATGGAAAAGAGGTGTGCACATTTTTTTATCGGGGGAACCCGGGATATTATTCCAGGGGCAATCTCTGTTATGCAACTCAAGGTTGGACGATGGCGAGCCTTTTAACGAGGTATTGTCCTTCTTCTTTCTTCGTTCGTGCCTGTCGTCTCTGCGCTGTTTTTTGTTTCCACAAGGTGCACCAACTCGCTCAGTTTCCGGTTCTTCTGCATACTTCAGAGTATTCCTGCTGAGCACAGAGAGTATCTAGAGCAGATGCTCTGGCAGGGTATGTTACAGATTATATGGCAGGGTATGTTACCGGAAAGTTTCTGATACATTATGACTGAACACACTGCATGCAAAGCCTTTCTATTGGAAAGCTCTAATAAAAAAAGCAGAAATTCTGAGTTCCCAGTGATATGTGACAAGGGAGGGTTGTTGTATCCTTCGCAAGAAATTTTCCGGGCAGGGAAGAAGTTAGAGGATATATTCACTGTTTTCTTCAGCCGCGAGAAACTCTGCAGTGACAGCATAGTAGATGCAATGCTGCTTGTGAAGGCAAATTTTGGTTATGCCTTAGGTTGCAGCCAGCACGCAGATGCACTCACAACCGAGTTGACGAAGTCCTATGTACTTACAAGGCTTCACTTTTATGTAAAAGGACAGAACCAATCGCGAGAGGAACGGCGTAAAAAGGAATTGCACACGAAGATAAGCCGTTATTCATTAGTCCTCTCGTAGCAGCCGTAAGCAGTGCCTTCACAAGGAGGTGGCTGCCCACTTGCTGTACCAATAAACTTGTTTGCTGCCATTAGTTCCCCTAAATTCTTTTTTACAGGTGTATTACGACATTTGGCGCATTCCAGGAACCGCCGTGACCGCCTACTAATGTCATCACCGTAGCAGGAATTATCTCTCTAGATTTAAGTGAATGTGTGCTTTGGAAAATAAAAGCTGAATTTGATGAAATAAAAGCCTCGTTGATTCGGGATCTTTCTGTTCAGGATGCGTAATTACGCGTGCCGCAATTGTTTAGCTAACTTTAACAGTGAATGTCATTGCGTCTGGACGTGCATCAGAAAATTTGAGGAAAAATTAAGCGATTTACTTATCCACAATTATACTTCTGCCCTGTTTGCGAGCTCTGCGTTTAGAAATGCAACCGGATCATCGTATGGCGGTTCTGTCTCAGCACTCGTCGGGTCGGCTTTATCTTCGCACAAACTTGTGGCATGTCCGCCTTTCCACCTTTTCTGGGCTCTTTGCCTTGAGAGGTTGGTTTTAAGAAAATATGCATTAGAGCTGCAGACGTCCGATTTTCGGTGTTACGCCAGATGCACACAGCTTTCTCGGCGCTGAGAATGCAGCGCGTATGGCGGGTGTGTCGAGGGTTCTTTGCAGGCCGTGCTCTGATGGCACCATCTCGTGCTACCGACGTGAGGTGCCGCACCCGCGGGCACTCCCTGACCCCACTACCCCCTTCTAGAACACGTTACCGCTTTAGGAGATATCTAAGAGCCTCCAACGAATTTTTTCTGATTATGCTGCGATGCCCAGAACTGCTTTTCGAATATGCTTACGAGTATTTCTCGCTGCTAACACTATTGTTATCGGAAGATGTGGTATTGAATCCAGGCGCTAATTATGGCGAAAATACCCGAGCGGCTGCACAGAATGACGCACCGGTGGAGTCGGAGAATAACGACATTTTTTCATTGCCTCGTGACCTCAAAGAACAGACCTCTAATATTTTGGAAAGCCAGGCGCGCATCCTCGACTCAATTCGAGCCCTTACCGACAATCAGGATGAATTTAAAAGTAATTCTACAGGTATTCATGGTTGGCAGGATTCTGTTGAAAGCAAACTCGATGCAATAGAAAAATGAATAATGTCGGTGTGACCTAAGTCTGAGTTAAAGAATGCACCGATACGTTTATCAACGAGAACGAAACCCTCATGACATGTTTGAATTATCTTGAAGGTAGGTCCCGAAGTGATAGTCTAGTGTTTTGCAATATTTTAGAAGAAGGAAGTGAGACATGGGCCTAGTGGGAAAAGAAAGTGATGAATGGGATACTAAATGAAATGTGAATTAATATACAAGACACTGATTTTTTTCGCGTTCACAGGGTTGGTGCAGTAGTTTCCGAAAAGCCGAGGGCTATTGTAGTTAAGTTTGCCGGTTGTAAAGTGAAAGAAAGAGTATTCAGCGACATTGAAGGAAATGGACATCACGATATCTGAAGACTTCTGCCCAGCTACCAGGCATGCGCGCAAAAAGCAAATCCAATTACCCAAAGAAAGAGCACCCAACAGAAAGTTTGGTATGCGGTAAAATAAGCTCTTTCTAAAAAAATATGCGTTTACTGTACTGCGCTACCACTGATAGTGTCCAGGAGATTAAAAGCGCACGTGATACTACGAGCGAAGCACAATCAAGCGCCTCTCCATGGCTAACTGGCACAAATGCCGCAAAATATCTCGGTCTCGTTTGCTAATAACACCGTGCCATCCGTAACATTGATTGCTGGTGCTTTGCAGCTGATACTGCGTCATCTGACATAATTGTGTTAACAGAAACTTCGCTGCGTAGTTCTGTACGCGACAACAAACGTTTACCCGCACAAGAAAACTACAGTGCATTTTGATGTGGTCGCTCATCGGGCCGTGGTGGTGGCGTGTTAATAGAAGTATCTGAACGTATAGAATTCCTCCCATGGTGAACTTGTGACTTCATTTTAATTTATTTGCGTGAAAGTAACAATTAACCACAAAGAACTTTTATTGTGCGCTTGCTATCGCGCACCATCTGCGCTCACTATACTAAGGCGAAAGCCTTTAATGGTTCATACTCGCGCGTCCAGTGTAACGCTGTCTTCCACGAATAACGCAGCAACTAATCAGGATAGCAGAAAACGAATGGTAGAATCAGATAGAAGGGACAAAATGTAACCCCACGCCCAGTGTGATGACTCTAGAGTGATTAGTTATTTATTATAGCCAATTACAGCGAAAAAAGACAAAAAAAAACAACCAAATTCGTCGATATAGTGCGGACGTTCGATATAGCGACGGGAGAGGGTGACGTCACACTCGAGGTAGTCATGGCAACGGTGCGCGCACTGGTGGCGCCACCTGCGCACCAACACTAGAGAATCTAGAAGCCAGAGAAGAAGAAGAAGAAGCAGGAGAAGAAGAAGAAAAAGTAGAAGAAGAAGAAGAAGAAGAAGAAGAAGGAGAAGAAGAAGAAGAAGAAGAAGAAGAAGAAGAAGAAGAAGAAGAAGAAGAAGAAGAAGAAGAAGAAGAAGAAGTTTTCGAACTTTATCTTATCAATATTCCTTTATGCCGAAAAGTGCATCAGATTGGAACTGCCTGCTTGAAACACTGGTGCTTGCCGGCAGTGTCGAGGAGGAGGAGGAAGAAGATGAAAGGCAGGGAGGTTAACCAGAAGAATAATCGGTTTGCTACCCTACACAGGGGGAAAGCGGTGAGGGGATAAAATTGAAAGAGAAAGCAGATTCACTATGAAAAGTCAGCGTTCGTTAAAGTCACAGCCTATCGTGCAGGCCAGAAGTTCGCAAGAAGCGGAACAGTGCCTTGGAGGCCTTCACCGCCGACGATCGCCGCGGGCAGTGACCGAGAATCTTCATTTCTGTCAGTGGGCGTGGATCTAGACGCTCCAGTGCAAGGCAGAGCGACTGCCTTTCGGCGCTATAAACAGGTAAGTCACAAAGAATGTGGGATGGTCATTCCCGCAGATGGCACATGCAGGCCTATCAGCCATACCTATTAAGAAGGAGTAGTGCTTGGTGAAAGCTACACCAAGCCACAGGTGATACAGCAAAGTTGGTTCTCGTCGTGGTAGGCCAGATGAAAACCGTAGCTTCAGATCTGGGTACAAGGCTTTTAAAAGTGAATTGGGAAATTGGCCCTAATTCCACGCGGCAAGCGTTATGTCTCGCGCAAGAGCGCGAAGCCTGCCCGCTGCGTCTGATCTCGAAAAGGGGATCGAAGCAAAATTGCCGTCGTGGTGAGCAGTTCGCGCGACCTCATTTGCGCTGTGATTGCCTGTTATGGCGCTGTGCTCCTGTAGATATTGGTAGATAATGTCGTGTCCTTTATTTATGGCACAGTGATGAAGTCGGATTTTCGCGACCAGTTGTTCATGGACTCCACGGCGAACAGAAGCTGGTAAGCCTTGGAGAGCAGTGAGTTATGCACCTGTTGAAGAAGTCTGGTGAGTTATCCTATCTCTAATTTCTGTAATCCTTGCGGGGATGACCACGGAGCCCGAAAAACTGGTAGGGTTCACTGAGCCGTTGGTGTAGACCTGCACCCGGTTTTACATGGTAGGCATGGAAATATTAAAGAGAGACTTGTTTTTGTTCTATCGGCGATGAATCGATTTTCTTCCTGATGCCAGGTAATGAAAGAAGTACACTGGGATTGTGCAGGCTCCAAAGTGGCGAGAATGCTCTAGAGCCGGGTGTAAACTTGGACGGCATAATGGTGTGATGTGCATCAATGGCGTTTGTGCAGTGTCGAGGAATTCAAAATGAACCTATGTGTACATTTGCAGCGCCGCTTGATTCTTTAAAAAATTCTTTTAGCCAAATGGTTTGCAGGTCAAATCGTATACTTTTGACTACCACCGATCATGTTCTCCATTGTAGGCGACTTCATATATGCTTCGTTTTTTGCTTTATCGAGTGCTCTTGCCTGCATGTATATTGTAACGGTGTCTATTCGAACCGCGTGTCGGTAGGCGTTGGTCGGACGGCGGCACGACAGACACACTCACAGGCGTCACTCGAGAATCACAGCTGCACTTCGTCTACCTCTTCTCTGCGCTGCTTGAACTCCTGCCAGACGGTCTCATTACAGTTACTTCCTCGCCAAAAAAGGAGCCATCCTGGCGACTTACGGGGAGGAAAGCATGGGCGGATCAAAATAAGGCTTCAGGCGCTCGACGTACACAGTTTCGCGCCCCCGGCGACGGTGGTCGCAGAGGGGGCGAGCGGCTCAACGATGTAATTGACGGGAGAAGTTTGTTGCACCACGCGGTAAGGTCCGTGACAGCGAGAAAGCAGTTTTGTGGCGAGGACGGGAGTGGAGGAAGGCACCCAGAGCCAAACAAGGGCGCTAGATGGGTATGACGCGGGAGGGTCCGAGGAATCCCCATGCTACTTCTGATGCCATTGGAGCTGTGTAGTGAAAGAGCGGGCAAGTTGCCGGCACTCTTCGGCGTATACACGTGAGCTTCGGAAAGTTATGTGGTCTCGGAAGGCTCAGGGCGATAAGGAAGGATGGTGTCCATGGTAGATGTAGGCTCCCGGCCATATAAGAGAAAGAAAGGAGAAAACCCCGTCATTGTCTGCGTAGCCGTATTATACGCGTACGTGACGAAAGGGAGCACTTGGTCCCAGTTGGAGTGGGTGGTGTCAACGGACATGGCGAGCATGTCAGTGAGTGTGCGGCTGAACCGCTCAGCCATGCCATTGGTCTGGGTTGATGGGCGCTGGCGCAGCGATAAACGATTTGACATTGCTTTAGCAGGGCCTCGACGGCGTCCGAGAGAAAAACACGGCCGCGGTCACTTATCAGTTCTTCAGGGGCGCCGTGACGAAGAACAAGACTGCGTAGAATGAAGCGAGCGACATCGTTTGCGGTAGCAGATTTGAGAGCCGACGTTTCGACGTAACGTGTTAGGTGGTCAACGGCCACGATGACCCAGCGATTGTTAGCCGATGTAGCTGGAAGCGGGCCATAAAGATCAATGCCGATGCGGTCAAAGGGACGGCCAGGGCAAGGTAATGGCTGCAAAGGAGCGGCGGTGGGGTGAACAAGTTTCTTGCGACGTTGGCAGGCGGTGCACGACCGAATGTGCTGACGTATGTAGCGGTACGTACCTCGCCAGCAATATCGCAGACGAAGGCGAACATATGTTTTCAGTACACCAGGGTGGCCGCATTGTGGAGAGGCGTGGAAAGAGGCGCAGATGGCAGCACGGAGGCGTCGAGGGATCACCAATAGCTACTTCCGCCCGTCGGAGAGGTAGTTACGGCGGTATAGGAGGTCATCAAGAACGGCGAAGTGGTAGGCTTGGCGGCGAAGGGTCCGGGACGAAGAATGCGGCGAGGAGTTGTTCAGGAAGGTGAGCAGCGAGGTGATCCAAGGATCCTTCGATTGTTCGGAGAGCATATCATGGACGTCGAACGGCGAGAAATAGTAAGCACAGACGAGGGTAGAGGCTGAATCGCATGGGAGCGGTGAACGAGAAAGGGCGTCGGCGTCCGAGTGCTTCCGACCAGAGCGATAAATGACGTGAATATCAAACTCTTGGAGACGTAAAGCCCAGCGGGCGAGTCGGCCAGAAGGATCTTTGAGGGAGGATAACCAGCAGAGGGCATGATGGTCTGTGATGACATAAAACGGGCGGCCGTGAATGTAAGGTCGGAACTTGGCAATCACCCAAATGATGGCAAGACATTCTTTTTCTGTGACAGAATAGTTCGATTCCGCCTTGGTGAGGGCGTGGCAGGCGTAAACGACAACATATTCCGGATACCCAATCTTTCACTGGGAAAGAACTGCGCCCAAGCCCACACCACTCGCATCAGTGTGAATTTCTGTCGGACAGGCTGGATCAAAATGGCGAAGGATGGGGGGAGAGACGAGCAGGCGATGTAAAGTGCTGAACGCTGTATCGCAGGCTGGTGACCAAGACGAGAGGTTCGGGCTGCCGGCAAGAAGCTGCGTTAAAGGGGCAATGATATAGGCGAAATTGCGGATGAAGCGGCGAAAATAGGAGCATAAGCCTATAAAACTGCAAAGTTCTTTAAAGGTGGTCGGTTTGGGGAAGTCAGCGACGGCGCGAAATTTGGCAGGGTATGGAAGAACGCCGTCCTTGGAGATGACATGGCTTAATATTGTCAGCTGCGCAGCACCGAAGTAACATTTCTTAAAGTTGAGCTATAGCCCGGCGTCACTAAGGCACGTGAGTACGCGCTGAAGGCGCTGCAGATGGGAAGGAAAATTTTTGGAAAAAACGACAATGTCAACCAGGTAACATAGACAAGTTTCCCATTTGAAGCCGCTGAGAATATTATCAAATCATTCCCTCGAATGTAGCTGGAGCATTGCAGAGGCCTAATGGCATCACATTGAATTCATACAAGCTGTCTGGGGTGACGAAAGCGGTTTTAGGCCGGTCAGCGGTAGCCATCGGCACTTGCCAGTAGCCGGAGCGTAAGTCGAGAGATGAAAAATACTTCGCCCCCTGCAAGCAATCCAGTGCGTCGTCGATTCGGGGCAGAGGATAAACATCCTTGCGAGTGATCTTGTTGAGACGGCGGTAGTCCATACAGAACCTAATAAACCCATCTTTTTTCGTCACTAAGACAACAGGAGAGGCCCATGGGCTGTGAGAGGGCTGTATAATGCCGCGCTGAAGCATGTCGTCAACATTGACACGGATGACGCGGCACTCACTCGGCGATACTCGGTACGGTCGCTGGGACAATGGGGCGGGCGTACCAGTGTTTGCGTGAGAGACGGCCAATGCGCGCCCCAAGGAGGGCTGGGAAAGGTCGAAAGAATTCCGAAAGCGGTAGAGTAGTTCCAAGATCTGGTCACAGTAAGCGGACGGAAGTCGGGAGCGATGGCAGGATGAAAGACGTCGGAGGGAAGAGGATTGGGCGCAGTCGCACAACGGCCTAAGGCAGTAACTGGGGGACAGGCACGGGTATCGGAGAACTCTGACGCAAGAGCAGGATCCAGTTCTTCAATAAAGCCTAGGCATTCGCCGCGAAGAACAAACGACGGGCAAGAAAATGGGTTGGTGACATAGATGGCGTCGTTGCCGTCGGAAATCTTGAGAACGGCGAATGGAATCAGAAGGCGCTGATGGCGGGTGGCGCCTGCGGTGGGTGTGAAAAGAACAGGGCTGCTCAGGGAAGAGTCAAGGTGGAGCGGGACGAGGGCAGAACAGAAGAGAGGTATGTCGGTGTCGGCGGCTACTAGAAGATTAACGGAGCGCACAGGCACGTCACACAATGACACATTACACACGGGAGAGAGCTCAAGTTCAGCACGGGCGCAATCAATCACTGCGCGGTGGGTCGAGAGGAAGTCGCAGCCAGGGATGACATCGTGAGCGCAGGCGCCGAGCACAACAAACTCGATTGTATAGGCGACGTCGTTAATAGAAACGCGGACCGTGCAGGCTGCGATGAGGTGGATGCGCTGAGATGTGGCCGTACGCAGTGAAAAGTCAGACAGCGGCGTTGTCACCTTACGAAGTTTTGCGGCGAAAGGAATCACTAATTACTGACACGGCAGCACCCGTGTCGACGAGCGCGAGAACGGGGACGCCTTCAACAGACACCTCAATGACGTTAGCAGGAGGAAACGGAGGACTTATCGAGTTAGCAGAACACGCAGTTCTTGCCTCCGGAACTGCGGCATTCAGTTTTCCTCTGGGAGAGGGTCCGGGCGGCGGAGCATCGGAGAGATGGAACGTCGTCGAGGTGAAGGCGAGCGGCGAGTAGGGTACTAAGAGCGAAGCGTAGATGAGCCAGAAGAGAGATTATGCAAGGGCGGCTCGGAATCGTAGCGGAACGTGCGCACGGCATTCCCAGAACGAGCAGATCGCTGACGGCAAAGACGTGCGACGTGGCTAGGGAGACCGCAAGAGTAGCGTATTGGGTGGTTGTCGTCGGTACGCCAAGGATTCGTAGGGTGTTGGCGGGGTCGACGATACGGGGCTGGCGGCGGTGGCATGGACGGCGGCGGAGCATAAAAGGCCGGGTTGCTACGGTAGGCGGCAGAGGTGGGCGAGCGCCGTGTACCGGTGACTGCTTCAGCATAGGTGAGCGGGGCTGCCACAGGGGGAGGTGGGGAGCTGGGTGGCAGAACTGCAGCAACCTGCTCTTGAATAGCACGGCGGATAGTGGGCGCGAGGGATGGCGCCAAGTCGGGCGGAGGGCAGACGGGGTCGGGAATGTGATGCAGCAGAGAAAGCTGGCGAGCGACTTCTTCGCGGACGAAGTCTTTGACCTGCTGCATGAACCGGGACTGCTCAGAAGACAAGCCACCAATGTCCAAGCCAGCGAGGTCCTCTGTAGGTGCACCGGACTGCCGCGTAGTTGCGCATTGCTTTCGGAGTTCGTCGTAAGGCACAGCGGGATGACGATAGCGACTGAGCTGGGGTTCTTCGCCAGGAGCATATGAAAAGCGTCATCGGCGATCCCTTTAAGGATGTGGCTGACTTTATCAGTTTCGGCCATGGACGGGTTGACACGCTTGTACAAGTCAACGATATCTTCGATGTAATAGTGAATGTCTCGGCAGGGAGCTGAGCTTGAGCTCAAAGGCGTTGCTCGGCGCGTAGTTTCCGGACGGCGGGGCGGCCAAAAACATCGCCGAAGCTTGTTTTAAAGGAGGACCATGTGGAAAGATCGGCCTCAAGGTTGCGAAACCAGAGGTTGGCAATGTCCATGAGGTAGAAGGGGACGTTGCTCAGTTTAATGGAATCGTCCCACCGATTGTAAGTACTGACGCGCTCGTAAGAGGCCCGCCAACCGTCGACCTCCTGGTCGTCGGCGTCACTAAATAGAGAAGGGTCACGCTGGCGCTGCACCCCGGAACAGAGGACGGTGGTATAGGAATGGGCTGCGATGGTTCGCTCGGAGCTTCCGGCATGGTGGCGGGGACGAGAAGCGTTCCGCTTCGAAGTTCCAGGATGAGGACCGGGACAGGATCCGAGGCACCTCCACCAAATGTAAAGGTGTTTATTCGAACCGCAGGTCGGTAGGCGTTGTTCGGACGGCGGCACGACGGACACACTCACAGGCGTCACTCGAGAATCACAGCTGCACTTCGTCTACCTCTTTTCTGCGCTGCTTGAACTCCTGCCAGTCGGTCCCATTACATTATCTTGAACATCATTGCCTTTTTGGTTGCTGATTCCGCCCTATAGGCGTTTCTGACATCAAATAAATTGCTACTTACGCGCGTATCTTTTGTTTTTCTGGCTATTGTTATTATTTTATTGTGTAATCTCTGTATTGTCAAACCTCTTTTGCTTTCAGAACTTATAATGTTATGCACCCCTGTTTCCCCTCCTCCTCCCTTTATTTCTGTTTGTGAAGTCCCACTCGCCTAGATAATGCACACCGGACCAAGAGGGTAACTGAAATAACTAAACAAATGAATAAACATTAGTTTCATTTCTGTGCACACAGGCAAAGACTGCGAGTATGTCTGCTTATGTTTCGACATTCGTCTTTGCAGGCACCAACCGGCGGCAGCGCCTTTGCATAAAGAGCATGGCTTTCGAAGAATACTGATTAGCTCAACGAAAGACTGAACCAAAAGTTCACATGTAACTTTTGAGCTATAGCAAGAAGTGAATCGGCGTGTACTTTTATTATATCTCAATAAGCGCAAAAAAATTTAGCGCTTGGTACTAGTGATGCTAGCGGAAGGAGTGCCTATAATATGTAGTCCCATCCGACAGAAAAGAATGCCGGCGAATCGCTTACGACTTTACAGCCGAATGCGGAAGCTTATTGAAGTGTCATGGCCTTGTTTAAAGTAATTGTATTTTGTGAAGTGAGCGAAAGTGAGCGGCACTAATAAACTAGAGTTTTTTTCACCTTCCGCTTCTTCATCATAATGCCTTGGATATCGCGCACAGCAGATTAGTAGCTGGCTGGAATTGCAGGTTATATTCTTGTATTTATCACTACTCTTGATTGTCTTCTATAATCATGGCGGCTGCTTTATGTCCCATCATCATAACGGGGAAGTTGAGGTTTCCTGACGGGAGGTAAGGCATTGCCGAAGCGTCGACAACACGCAGTTTCTTCACGCCGCCAAGGACTCTGAAAGAAGCATCAAATACATTACTGGATTGGTTTTCGCGTTTATAAATTTAACAAATTTTATCGCCATTGTTGTTGCGCACTTCAGTAGTCTAATTCATTTCTGTTGTCTTCAACGGAACAGAAACGAAACGATTTCTTTTAAATGCTGTATTAATTTTACGGCTCCTATCCCGCACATATATGGCGAGCGTATGAGCAAGTAAACTGACTGTTCAAATCTTGTGCGTTTTGTCGGAAATATTCGTCCGGGTTAAAGTTAAGCTGTCTGCACTTACACGTTCAGCGTAAAAAGAGGTTCGCTCACTGCTAGTACGAAAACGAAGCCAGCGCGTCTATGTGTAAGTGCTGACAAAATGCGAGAGCACAATTAACAAGGTTTTTTTTTATATGGTGGATTCACACTTCAGGCAACGATACAATTGAGGAATGGTCAGAAAAAAAGAGCAGAAAGAGCACAACAATGTCTATGCTTAGCTAACTTTTAAGCGCTAAAAGAAACGTTTGAGTTAACGGTTTCAACAGAAACATTGAATTAAGCACAGTTCTCAGAAAAAATGCTAGCAATAAAGAAAAACACTGATACTTTAGAAGAACATATATCGTGAACATATAAAAAAATTGATATTTGATGTATATGTTTTAAACAACGTGAACAACCTATATATCAACAAGGTTTTTGGCTGTACAAAGACAAAATCTACACTTGAGAAGTTACTGCTTAACCACACCAGTTAGGCCAAAGGTGTACCCGTGGTGGTGTTCCCGTTGCAGCGTATTCGGAGGCCGGGGCTGGTCATGCGGGTCATCACACGCCTAAAGCGGCGAAGACGGAAGATAATTAACGATAATGCTCACTTTGAAAAGCTAGAAAAAGACAAGTGGTTTATGGCAGAGGCTTAAAGATTTAATACAGCGATCACCACTTATGGCCGTCCTAGAATGCGATGTGCATTTTCTGCAGTGCTTTGCCTCCTTGAATCCGCTCTCGACGAGAATAGTGACTTACTTTCTTCCTCCTCCTCCGGGACTGTTTTCGTACACAGCGAATGAGTGTCTCGTAAATCTTCGATGTCACCTGTTCGACGTTTTGTGGAGGGGGCGAAAACAGGAGAACCTGTTTGGCGTTAGGTCTATAACATGACTGGTAAAGACGATAATATTTTGGGTGCGAGTGGTTACGAAAGGGAAGAAACTCGAGAGTAGTAAGACGGCAGCGCATTGAACGGTGCACATGCTCCCGACAAACTGCAGCTTTTTCAAACTGCCGCCTCTTGCAGCCATCGCAAGAACCGGCCGAGTAAGCATCACCAGAGCCACAGCCAAGCTTTGCTACACCCACCCAAGCTCTAGCGCATGACGGAGATTGCTGCGAAAATATGGGTATGCGCTCCACAACTGCCAGCATAAATACCCCCCCCCCCCCTTCACCGCCCCCTCAGCCCAGGCATCCAGTTCTCCGGCAGCGCATCGAACGGTGCACGCACTCTCGTGAAACTGCATCTTACTGCAGGTAAAAAATTGTATTGTCTAATTAAGGAATTGAAAATGCCTGTTTAGCACTATAGCGACACGCGTTACGATGTAAAACACGTACAGTGGGGACAAAATTCTGTGGACCGCGTGATATTCAAACACGTCAATAGCTTTATAATTAGCGGCAGTATGGAGGCCGCAATTGTAGAGGTGAGTGCCAAAATCGTGTTCTTTCGCCTCTAAAATTGTGGACTTTAGCCGACTGTTAATAATAAAGGTATTTGTTTCGTTTGTGGATAACGTGGTCCTGAGACCTTTGTTCCCAACTGTACCAAGACCTCAAGGCACTAATAAACGAGCCAAGAGGCTTGGTTTCTGGGAATCAGAAACGGAAAGCTGAAAACGATAAACTGACTTTCAAGTTAGAACCAATGTAACAGTATCAATGGAGTTATAATTTTGAGATCAAATGTGTTCCAGACGAGTGTGACTCTCTTATAGCCGTTCGAATGTTTTGTGAATTAGTCGAAGAAATGGCCAACGATATTTCTGACCGTGAACTCAAGAATCAAGAACATTGTCGTTCGTTTCATGAGACGCACAGAGGGTCACCACATACTTGCTAAGGCCAAGAAAAGAAATGGCACAAAATACATAGCCCTGACTAGTGACCGCACTCCAATTTTCCTCACTGAACATTTCGAACGCTTGGGGCCACACCCGCAAAAAAAAAAGAGCTTAAATGAAAGTATCCGTGGACAGCTGGTGGCGAGGAGCGATGATGAGAGCAGCATCCTGCGAATCGAGAGTACTGATGACCTTGAAAATACTGGTCTAAAGAACGCATAAAGTAAGATTCAAGCGAGAGAGAGAGAGGGGGAGGGAGAAAGAGAACTCTAATGAAAAACAGAGATTTTAGCCGGCGTGAATATTCGCTGACTTGCTAGTATGCGTAGGGGAAGGAATTGGGGAGTAAGATGGAACAAGGGTATTATAAAGAGTGCGGTCGTTGAAGAGGGCTGTAACGCAATAGTTTACTGCATTATGGCATCTTTGGACGAGACCGAAGTGAAGTTCTGCGCATGTACAGCAGGGTGATCAAGTGTTCGAGCAATTTAGAGTTTGTCTAAAACACCAGTAACGCGTAAATAGGCCAATTAGAATATCATGCAAGTCGTTTTCGTTCTTCCGGATAGGTGAGTAGCTGTGACGTGTACATGCAGCCAGAATTATTTAACACCAAATTTAAATCCGACCAGTCTAATTTCTCGTTGATACATTTTAACAACAGAAGTGTAGGAAAGAAACTCACAACTTGCAAACATTTCTAGGCTGCCTAGCGCTGAGCTTTGAAGCCATTGTTTGCACGGAGACAGCTAACAAACACAGATGATACACCAGTCATTGAAAATCAAGTGTGCTGACGTTTAGATAGGCGGATGTGATGTTGCGGCATATTTTAGTTAAAGTTATGCTTACTGCATTATCGAGGAGTAAGTACACAATAGAAGAACAATGTTTAATGCATTGTAATAAAATTATCTCAGTTTAAACTTGTTGCCAACTACAGACAACCAGCTGGTTCTAAAACGTGACTTTTTGGGCTTTCTGCAGGAATGGCAGCAATTTCTTCAAACAAGTAGGCTACCTTTTTTTTGTCGATGGTGACGTGAATGTAGCTAGCAATGGCCAGTACGAATTGAACACAATCACTTAATCCGACATAGGAATGTGGGAATTTAGTTCATGTACTCATCCGCATTAGCTTTATAACAGCTACAACCATAGACATTTGTGTTACGAATATCAGCATGTCAGAACTGATGGGTGTAGTGATAGCTGGCGATATAAGTGATCATCTGCCTGTGCTTTGTGTTTCCACTCACTTCGCACAAAGGTAATACCCTGAAGTGACGCAGTATCGAATAATAGAAGGCAAATCACCCTATTTTTTTTTGTCTGGATGACGCTATAAACTGGACCAGTGTGTAAAACTGCAGTGATCATAATGATGCTTACTAAAGCTTTCACAGCGAGTTAAAAGTGTGCTACGATGATGCGTTCCCGTTCCTTTGTGGCCGAAAAATAATAAATACGTAAGAAAAGCATAGCTTGACGTTGTATTTTATAGAATAAGAGAAAAAATTAAGAGCTATCAAACTATTATTGCTACACGAGATATAAGCCTTTCAAGGATTTCGGAAAGGTTGAAATGAATTTAATTCTCATGTAAAGAAATGAGAACAAAACTATCATCAAATGTGATTTTCCGTCTAAGATGACAACGCAAATGAATATGGGAGATGGTTAACCGACTGAAGGCCAGGATAAATGCAGTAGAAAGATAAGAACAGGTTTAGATAGATGGGAATGCGATGGCAGAGATGTGTGTGGCTGACACAATAATAATAATAATTGGTTTTTGGAGAAAGGAAATGGCGCAGTATCTGTCTCATATATCGTTGGACACCTGAACCGCGCCGTAAGGGAGGGGATAAACGAGGGAGTGAAAGAAGAAATTATGAAAGAGGTGCCGTAGTGGAGGACCCCGGAATAATTTCGACCACCTGGGGATCTTTAACGTGCACTAACATCACACAGTACAGGTGCGCCATAGCGTTTTGCCTCCATATAAACGCAGCCGCCGCAGTTGGGTTCGAACCCGGGAACGCCGGATCAGTAGCCGAGCCCCTAAGCACTGAGCCACCGTGGCGGGTTTGGCTAACACAATGAATGAATATTTTATAGAAGTAGATAAGCCAGATAAAGTAACGGCAGGCAAAAAGCAACCAACAAGACGCATTAGTTCCTTGTCAAGTTTTATTGTTTTCCACCATGTTTGACAGTTGCGCACGCAACAGTTACTTAATTGGTAGAAATAAAAGTGTTGTTGCCACTGGTTACGATGAAATTCCGGACGAATCAAGTAGGCACATATCCCAGGTTTTAACAAATTTTCACGCACATAATAATAATTTATTGTTCAACGCAGGTATCTTCCCCAACCAGACGAAAATAGCAAGGGTTGTTTCTGCATAATAATAAGGAGACATAAATGCGCTTGCATACTATCAATTAATTACTTGTTCTGTTTATATTTTCGAGTTGGCTATTAATGACCGTAAGGCAAGGTTTGTACAGAGAAATATTGATATATCTAGCTTACAGTTCTTATTTCAAAATAGCAAATCAAGTGAACATGTGCTACTTCATGTGAAAGAAAAGTGATGCAAGGTATCAAAAACATCGATAATACATTCGGGCAGTTTTATAGCCTTGCTCTTAATCTCCTTTTCGAGGGTTGAACCCCGCTGTGGCCGTCGGTGTCAATAAATAAAGATTGACGCAACTGGGATTTAAACCCACGCCGCCTCAGACAGGCTATCACCGCTTCTTTGTTCTTTATTGACTAGGCTATCACCGTAGCCGATATCGTCTCGTGTTAAACTGCAACACACTCTCGCGCTGCGCATTGCACCACTATTAGACTAATATACACATTATCGCGCGCTGTGCATTGCTCATCGCCGTCTCTTGATCAACTAATATCACTATCGAACTAATATCGCCTCAAGACGTGCCGCAAACCCAGCAAAGCAAAACAATCGGCTTGCAGAGGCTGACACGCGGACAGAGCGGCGCTGCAATTTTGCGTTGAGGGGAATCGTAATCGTCGCTAGAATTTTTTTTGACGCGAAAAGCGTTTGACTCGGCTAGCTAGACTTTAGCAGCAATTCTATGGAATATGTCACACGCTGTTAAAATTAATACTATTGTCTTGACAAACGCTTCCAATATACGAACGTTAACAGTTATTCCTCTAATTGGTTAAACAGAAGAAATGAAATACCCCAAGGATCACTATTAGGTCCTACCCTGTTTCTTTTGATACGTAAACGACATAGCTGAAACTTTCGACACTCCTGATACAGTAGTTTCTGCGGACGACACTAACGTAATTTTACTTCGCGGATAAAGCACTAACATGAGGAGATGACTAATTAGTACTTTCACAACCTTTTAGAATGGATGAATAAAAATTTTCAGCTACTAAATGCTTTGTAAAACTAAATATATCGCATTTTCTCCTCCAATTATAGACGGCCAACATGTGATGCACATTGCGCATAAAATAACGAGGATACAGCAAACATCAGAGCACAAATTCGTAGATGTTTGGTTCGAAGATATTCTGGCACGGACATGACGATGATGATAGCGAAATTTTATGGCTCCATGGCATCTGCGGCCAAAACCGCCACAGAACAAGGTATTTTCGTTTGCTCAAGGTGGGCTCCAAAGACTAGTTCTCAAGCATTTCACCCTAAATAAGCCGAGCACCAGGCCAGGCGAACCTTGTACCCATTGTATCACCGGTGGGAACCCGGCGGCACTGGGGATCGAACCCCGCACCTCCCGCATGCGAGGCGGATGCTCAGCCACTCGGCCACCTCCGCGGTCTCCTGGCATGGACAGGTCATGTAGAAAATCTGACCACTGATATAGCCCGATCAATTGAATTTATTACAAAAATTTCTTCATTGCTATCTCTGATCAAAAACACTCTTTATTACACTGATTTATTCAGACTTGGCCTACTGTTCGCTAATATGGGGAACTACTACGCAGCTAAATTACAATACAATAATGGTACTACGAAAGCTTGTCTTATGTATTTTGGAAAAATATGTGTTTGTGACCGGGAGTTGCGCAACAGAGAGTTATTTTTGTTACATGACATCGTCATGGCCAATAAGATTTGTTTATAGAAAATAATCCAACATACTAGCCCCACAAATATGTACAATCCTGTTGGAATTGAACGCGAACAGGCGTATGGCGTAGGTTTCCACTTTGTAGCGAGACATTGGTTTACAACCGGCTTATAAATAAGTACTTTGGTAGACACTTTACCCCAAAACATGAATCAGACTTGGTTATACGGTAGCTAAAAGTACGCGGGCAAAATATCCTATTTTCTTCACAGGCTTAGTTCCCGTTTCATTCCGGTCTGATATTAAACCCATTTTTTCCTGATAGTTGATCATCAACGTGGCTTTGGGCACCAAACAAGGAGGCTTCAGAAAACTAGAACCAATTATGGGAAGCAGTCATTGTTGTATCAAGATCGGGAGAAAAGCATGAAAATATAATAAACTGAACAGATAGCCTGGGTACATCAAAAGCATGTACAAAACTTTTCTTGTCACGACAGCGTGTGCTATGTTGATTGCTTCATATTGTTTTCTTTATATTCATCGTCTTTTCTCCTATACTGTTGTTATGTTTTGTATGCACAGTGTGCAACTGCATTATCATTTAAGGAATACTTATTGCGCGTTCAGCCGCCGCGGTGGCTGAGTGGTTATGGCGCTCGGCTGCTGGCCCTAAAGACGCGGGTTCGATCCCGGCCGCGGAGGTCGAATTTCGATGGAGGCGAGATTCTTTTGGCCCGTGTACTGTGCGATGTCAGTGCACGTTAAAGAACCCCAGGTGGTCGAAATTTCCGGAGCCCTTCACTGCGGCGTCCCTCAAAGCCTGAGTGGCTTTGGGACGTTAAACCCATATAAACCAAACCTTATTACGCGTTCAGGTTTACTAAGGTTTTCTGTACGAGAGATCTCTGATGCGTGAAATGTGTATAAGTATGCTACTGCCTATGCTCTTTTACATTTATGTGGTGCACTCTAATTTCTTATTTTTCGCTTGTATATGCAGTGAAAGCCGCCGCGATTTTTATTTAAAGCTCGCCCCATTGCATTTTATTAAATATGCTGTGCAATCTGAACGGGGGCAGGGACCTCGTCAGGCTGTGTTAGCGGCTAGTTTCTGTCTCCACAGGAAAAGCTCTGGAATAAAATGGTTTGGTTTGATTTAATTTTAAAAAGTGGAAAACAGTGTCCTAAGGCATTAGCTGCCTCTCGCTGGGGAAGCAAGAACTTCCCTTTCCAAGCAAGTGAGCCGACGGCACAAAGGAAATTGATAATAAAAAATGCTGTCGGTTTAACACTGCTAAGCACGAAATATTCTGCGAAAGCACATTTTTGCATGTGAACACCACGCGTCCACGTATACCTAAAAGCGCGATTGAGGTATCGACTAACGCAGGGAGCCAGTAATGCGCATGTTCAACTTTTTCATCGTCAATGCCAATTTACCTAATGTACAGTACTCACGGATTGAAATAGGACATTCGGAGCGCTAGCCTTGCAGTGCCACGCAGGCATGTGGTAAACCACAGGCCGGCTGATTGGCTACTGGAAGGAACAATTCTGCTTTGTAGATGTTCTCCCTCTCACGCCATACCACAATGCACCACCTTGGTTCCATGAGCGTCTACGGGCGGCGCTCCATGAAGCGACGGCCACGCGCTCCGAATGTCCTATTTCAATCCGTGAGTACTGTACACTGGCAGCCTGTGCTCTTGTGCCATCTGCCACAACGTAATGCACGCCAACGCATGCAGCGCGAATCTCTCTGTAAGTACCGCCACATAGCCCAAAGCGCGAATATTGTAAGACGGAGTATTATTTGATGAAGAAGACAATGTGCAACGGACACCACGTGAGTTTGTTGCAGTTTAGCACGAGGCGCGATCGGCTGCCGTGATAGCCTACTGCTCTCGTGCAGTGGCCAGCGAAGCTGATCTGTTCGTACCACCGTGGGTTGCGATCCCAGTCGCGGATATCTATTTTATCTATTTTAAATTATTTAGTTCACTCATCACAAACGAACAAACACCGCAAGCATACAACCATCGCAAGATCTTGCTCGGGGTTTACACAACCATCGCAAGATCTTGCTCAGGGTTTACTCATCGCAATAGCACTTTCGCACTAGAAGAATGAGCAGCGGAAGTTCGGCAGTGTCTGCTCGTCAGCATCGGATTGCGACTGCGTGGGCCTCCGTCCTCTTGAGCGTGCCATGCAGAAGAGAGCGTCGAAGAAGAATGTTTGAGCGAAAAGTTGCCATGGTGAGCTGAACCACGATAGGCTTCGTTGACGCGTGAACAAACGTCCAGCTGCAGCGCAGCACGAGCGCACCGCACGCGCTAGTGACCGCTTCGTCTTTTTTGAGGTTCAAAGCGCAGTTCGCTCTGGGAGTGCACCTCCTATGGCATTGGCACGGTGTAAGGTGGGGACACAGCGTGAGCTACGTATACTGGGAAAAAGCGACCAGATAAAGCACCAGCCACCCTCCTCCGAACTGAACCGATCGCAACCTCAGCGTTTGGCCTATAGCGGTGAAACTTCGAGGAAAAAAATTGGCGGTGGTTTAGCTCTGGTTAAACCTGGAGTGACGCGACAGCTACAGCTGGCTGAGTGGAACTTGGTCACGTGACCAACCACGTGACGAACCACGTGATCAGGCACGGCACCGCGCCGCCGGCAGCTGCTCTGCACCACGTGACCAACCACGTGACAGCGTGGCGGTGCCGCCACGCTGAAGGCTCGCAATGCTACCGTAAATTAGCTATCGCTACAAAAACAAAAACATACATAAATGCCCTCGTTGCGATAGCAGTAAGATGATATCGCCCGGTTCGTCTCAGTCGCACAAGCCGTTCGCATGAACTGAAGTGTTTCTTGCGTCGTCGCCAGTAGCATGCTCTGCAGCTGTAACCGATAGAAGGCCTCCCAGACTCCTGCAGCCTTATGCGCAAGCATAATTCCACTCACGTTTATCGAACATTGCATGTCCGTATTCTTTTTGTTTCGGTGGAGAAACTATTTACACCAGCTTAGGGCTCTGCTGAAGACGTGATGAGCGGTGGAAAAATAGAACTTTTTCGCTGAGGTCATGTGTGTTTCTTTCAGTGTTTTTTTCTAACTGGCTGAAACTGCAGCTTTCCCAGCAACAATGTACAAACATTTATTACAGTTAACAATCCAACTTTTCTGGCTCTATGCATTTTGAGCGGTAGCTTTGTATTACTAAAGAAAGTCGTTGGTGGTCAGCGTTGTCTAGTATCGGAGAGCAGCAATTTTATTGCCTTTGTAAACACAAGCAAAAGTACCGTAAAGCAGTGCCACGAGTTGCATGCATGTGTGGGAAAGGAAAGACAAGAGAGATGCAGTGACGCAAAAGTTTGGTTTGGTTTGATTTATGAGGGTTTAACGTCCCAAAGCGACTCAGTACACGGGCCTCTAGAATTTCGCCTCCATCGAAATTCAACTCCCGCGGCCGGAATCGAACCCGCGTCTTTCGGGTCAGCAGCAGAGCGCCATAACCACTAAGTCACCGCAGCGGCTAGCAACACAAAAGTGACGCGCAAAATAGTGTGGTATGAATGAGACGTGCAGGAAAAACTAAATCAAAGGTCAGCATCATCTTCTAATTTTAGTGCACCTAGTGGTGTACAGTTAAAGTCTGAGAGCACCCATTATGCCATTGCAGAAGTGAAGACCAGAATAATTTGCTTTTTGTGGGTTAATACTGTTGAGGCTCTTATTTGTTACAACGCAAGGAAAAGAAGATTGATATTTCGCTTGATGGTTCAATGCGGTGGAGTAAGGAGCATATCACCCTACCATTGATTCTTGGTTGTTATATTGTAGGCGCTAGGAAAACAGTTCTCTCAATTTTTAGTCATCTTACATTAACGAAAGAAAACTGGGCGTGGCATATCGCAAACTACGCGCCTGCTCGAGCTGGCGAACAGGAGAAATTCAAAGACAAAGACAAGCGAATGAGTGGACAAAGGTAAAGGGCGTTCGTTTGCTGTGCGGTGTCAGCGCACGTTAAAGATCCACATGTGGTCGAAATTATCCGGAGACCTCCACTACGGCACCTCTTTCTGCATTTCTTCTTTCACTTTCTCCTTTATCCCTTCCCTCACGACGTCGTTCGGGTGTCTACCGAAATATGTGAGACAGGCACTGCGTCATTTCCTTTCCTCAAAACCAATTTTCAATTTTCAACGAGTGGACAAATCACAGACGAGCAATGGACAGATTGAACGAACGAGACAACAAGAGATTCAACGAGAGTACGAACGAGCGTAGTGTACGAAAGACGGAACAAATGTTGCTGTGATTTAAGGAATTGTCTAACGAGCAAACTAGGGAACAAAAGAGTGGGCCGTTGGAGCTGGCGAACGGGTCAGCTGGCAAACTAAAGCAAGAAACAACGAGCCATTGGCCAAGAGAACCAACGAAACGAGCGACGGTTACTGCTGGTTATTAAGGCGCCAGCGTTTACTCGTCTAGCAGGTAGAAAAAAAAAGCGCCATAACTCTTCGACTTCTACGCATTCAGCTAAACGTGCACGAAGCTGCTGCTTCACAAAACTGGGGTAAATAGCGAAGCTAAACGAAAACAATGCGGTAAAGATATTTTCTCCTGCTCGTCAGCTACAGTTTTGGAAAAAAATGGCCTTCGAAAAGCGCGTATTTTGAATAGAAAATTATTGCCGCCCATTGCGTCACAGGCCGCTGAGCGAACGGTGATCTCCTGGCGTTTCAAGGAACTAGAGGAATTTTTTAAGAGGGGCCCGGGCCGCTATGTCCCCACCTATAAACCGTCATGGCAGGCGCAGGCACGTCGGATCAGCCGCAGTCAGCCGCCCAGATGCGACGTGTTCGCGACGCTGAGAAGTAGTTTACGGATTATGGAGTTTAACGTCCCAAAGTCAGTCACGCTATGAGGGACGCCGCATTGGAGGACTCCGGATGATTTCGACCACCCGCAGTTCTTTAACGCATGCACAGTACACGGGTTTTTAGCCTTTCGCCTCCATCACAATGCGACCTCCGCGGTCGCATTGTCTTTTATCTGCGTCTTTCAGGCCTGCAGCCGAGCACGATAACCACTGAGCGACCGCGGCATCTCAAGCTTGTGCAGTGCATCAAGGTTAAAGTGAGGTATTAAGCTTCACGCTCTAAAGGAACATGGTCACCAGATGAGCACAGCATGCCTGCAAAAACCATCTACTGCGGCCTTGTCCTGCATCTAGCGAGAGAACGGTGGGGCGAATTTTGCTGCAAGCCACGAAAACATCCATGACAGCCAGGACCTGCGGTCTTCTTTTGTATGCCGCAACGAAATAAGCCTAGTAGGCCAATTTTGGTTTGCGAGACTCGAGAAATATCTGTGGAACCTGTCCTTAGAAAGTGCGGCTGAGGCTCTAGCCGTGGTTGCGAGACGCGTGCGCGGTTGCTTCCGGAAACAACATCCATTTCTGCGACGTTAGTCTTGGAAAGAAGAGGGGAATCCCGGGCCGTGCTTTGTACGAAATATTGACGAATATCCCTGAAAGTCCTTTCATCTTTTCTAGCCCTTGTTCTTTCAAACATTTTCTTATCCCGTCGGGGCTGGCCTTTCAACTCCTTGTTGGCCCCTGTCCCTTAGCAGGCTCCTGCCCGGCCCCTTCTCCCCTTTCGACGGGGCTCCTTAGAGGCCCTTCCTTGCAGGCGTAGAAGGGGGCGGCAGATGATTAGGTGGGCGGATGAGATTACGAAGTTGGCAGGCATAGAGTGGGTGCAGCTGTCAAAGAACAGGGTTAATTGGAGAGGCATGGGAGAGGCCTTTGCCCTGCAGGGGGCGTAGTCCGGCTAATTATAATGATGATGATGAGTGCAGCATCAACGATGCCATGTTCCCCGCAGAGCTGCGAAACCATATCCGGTGTCGACGTTGCTAGGCAACTACGGCGATCAAGACGTGTTGCTAAACTAATCTCGAAAATCTGTTGCTCTTCGGAACAGTAAAGCTTAGACAAAGTCCATGAACGTAGCAGAAAGCTGAGGAGCTAACGATCACGCCAACCACGCTCCAACGGCATCGTATCCTCCGTCCTACTATGTGATTGCTCATTTTAAAACCAGATGGCGCTGGGCGTCTGGAACCATATAAGCTGGATGGGCAAAGCGAATCACAGAAAGCACGAACAGATTCACGATGCCGAGGGAAAATGTTGAGGGAGATGACGCTGTGAACTACATTGCATCAGTTATAGCTGGGTCATTTAATAAAGATGATAGGGTAATCACCTCACATGACAGAGCAACACAGGACAGCCCAATAGGAAACAGCTTACAACTGACCAATCTCAACTGGAAAAAAGTGGAAGCAAATATTCCAAAATGTACGTCCGCAGGAATAGAAGAAATTCCAATCAACCAAATTAGTGAACTTGGCCCAAGAGGCAAGGAAACGCTGATAAAAGCATTGGAGGCCACAAAAAAATCAGTAAACTCCGCACTGCTGGAAACAAAGTAAAATGAATTTGATTTATAAAGGTAAATGCGATAAGACGAGCATAAAGTCCATCCGACCGATTACGATACCATCAGTTATATACAGGCTGGCGATGCAGGCGGTGAGAATAAAAATGCAGTCGTGGGTAGAAAGTAACAGAATACTCGGAGAACTTCAGAACGGGTTCAGAAGTGGTAGGCGCGTAGATGACAGGCTGTTCGTGCTTACCGAGTGCATAGATATAGCTAAGGCGGAAAACGGACCTTTTTATTTAGCCTACGTCGGCATAAGCGTTACACGTGACAACGTGAACTCCTGTGGAACATATTAAAAGATGAAGTTGTCGGTCATGACATAATTGATTTTCTACAGGAAATATATCGAGAAAATAACGTTGAAATTATATGAGAAGGAATTCGGAGTACAACTGTCGAGGTACACAAATGATTAAGGCAAGGTGGTCCTCTATCACCGCTGCTGTTGATGCTTTATATGATAAGTATGGATAGAAGGCTACAAGGAAGCAATCTAGATTATAATTTGTCGTACAGATTAGGTGGAAGGGTTGCTGAGCAACGACTACCGGGTTTAATGTATGCGGACGATATTGTACCGTTTAGCACATAGCCTGGAAGTTTGACACACTTTGGGTAATTGCTGTGGAGACGAAGGAGACAGTCTAGGTTTCAGTTTTAGCGCAATTAAGTCAGGTGTGATGATTTTCAACGATGCAACTGATCAGGAGCTTACAATACGAGGCCATGAAGTACCCCGAGTGGCCGAATACAAATATCTCGGGGTACGAGTAAACGAAGGGCAGATGCACACGGAAAAACATGAGCAGTTTCTCTTAGCAATAGGCCGAAGAGATGCCGGGATAAAAAAAAATATTGCATTGTCGATGTACAACAGGTATGAAGTATTGAGAGGTATTCGGAGAGGAATAATGGTGCCGGGCATTACTTTTGGGAATGCGGTTTCGTGCTTAAGGGCAGAAGTTCAATAGTGATTAGAAGTAAATCAGAGAGCTTTTGGAAGATTGACATTAGGTGGCCACGGAAAAACCACAAAACCACAAGGGGATATGGGCTAGGGATCGTTTCAAGCCTGCGAAGCTCAGGTGAGATACTATATGAAGAACGCCTGAGGAAATTAAACAAAAACAGGTGGGCAGCTGAGGTATTTAAATACGATTCTAAACGAGCGTTGACTCACAGTGGTGGAAGATAACTAGAGAGCTAACCAGTAAGTATGCCAGACACGAGGACGAAGAACGAAAGAGCATTAAGCGACAGGCTAAAAAGCACGGAAGGTAAAATTGGATAAATTCAAAGAAAAAGAAGCATAATGTAGAACTATATTGATACTGGAGAAAGCTCATCAGGAAGGGAGCGTTTTATGATAACTCAAGAGGCAGTGCCCTGCTCTTTGAAGCAAAGACAGGATGTCTTAGAACTCGCAGCTACAAAAAGAAATTTAACGAAGAAGATTACACATGTGCTGTATGTGGTAGATCTGTAGAAACAATAGAACGCCTCATACTAAAATGTGATGGTATACATCCCGCTGTCGATGAACGCAAAGTCACTCTTCCTGAAGCTCTAGGATTTAGAAATAACAATAGTCATGTAATTAAATTTGGTGTGGAAATTAGCAAAACATTGATTGGAAGACTGGTGGCTCAAAAGCAGAGAGGTGACGGAAAGTTAAAGGTGTAGGAAGACGTATTTTAAAGAAAATGGCAAATTTTAATAACGCAGAACACAGTTAAACAAAAATGAAAGAAAAAACTGAGCATGGTGGCAACTGCCATCACCCCGTTTCAAAGGGGACGCTCCTACCTTCCATCCATTCATCAAAGAGCGCCCCTTTGGCAGCGCCGGTTCTCTATAAAGTCGCAACTTACAAAAAGCATAGAAAGAAAGAGGCAACAGCGTTAGCATCATGGATCGCAAATAATTCGCAGTAGACGCAGAATTAAAAGACTTCCCAGGCAGGACGTGGTCGTGACGCTACCTAGTACTGTGTTGGCCAATGAAGTCCACTGGTCTCGGCCCACAGGTTTCTGAGACAATAAAGTGCTCATTGGTATGGCATGGTATATAGAGTTTAACCTAGTTAAGTCAAAAATTGGCTACGAGGGAGGCTGTAATGGAAGGCTGCGAATAAATATCGCTCAGCTGGGGTTTTATAACGTGCACTGACATCACATAGTGCACGGGTGCCTTGCACTTCGGTGCCACCGAAACGCGGCGGCCTCGGCGGAGATCAGCCCGGGTCTACGTGTAACCCAGCCATAATATAAATAAGCGCAACTGATGTACCGTCACCCGTGGCGTCAACATTCCGTTCACGATTTCTCAATTTACCTAGAGCTGGTAATTCGTCCTACACATGCGATAAGAGTGATTTATTTTTGTGGTTTATTTAACGGCTTTTGGAGTGTGGTATTTATTCGGACGAAGGAATGTGCGGACGCATAGAGAGGTTAAGTTACGAAGTCGAAGATGCAGACGCAAAGTGCATATCTGCATCAAAACAATCACCTCCTCAGGGCATGCAGACATTGACTGGGAATGGTGATTATGAATGAACGAGCAAAAAGGTGATAAGCCAGAATTCTATGACTCCTCCCCCCCCCCCCTCCCCCCCAGCAATCGTGCCAATGGGAGTCCTCCCCATCCCGCTGTCAGCATCTTCGCGTACAAAAGCCAATATGTTAAAGTGGGCTATTTCCTTCATGAATAAATGCAAACAGTTCTGCCTAAATGGCTGCCAGAGGATTTTAGCCGAGGCACCTATATATATTGTTCAACGCGAAATGTCGAAACGCGAGTGAAGTGTTGTAGTGTTATTTCCGCGCTCATAAAGTAACAGCAGGTGTTCGAAATTACTGCAGAGGATGGCTGCTACTGGTATCAGTAGTGCATGTCGCCGTCGCGCTCGCCGCTTCGGTGGCTAGACGACGGCTGTTGCAATGCCATCTTTTTGGGTCCATCTCTCGTCCTCAGTGCCAGTCGCCGACGGAATTCCGTCTAAAGGCGTTAGTAAGGCTTTCGCCTTAAAACAATTTGAGGGATACATGAGCTCGTACTTTAAGGGTAACATGCAATAGCATTTAAGCGTGCCGGCAGCGGCGGCTCTTGTCCGCGCAGACACGGTAATTATTTCCACATTATAGAAAGAGCCCACTTGATACAAATAAAGCGCCACTTTAACCAAGCCGTAAGAAAGTGCTTGCGTGGCCTACGGGTGCCATGTTTGACGGGCAACCCAAGGATCAAGTGCTCGATTCCCGACTAATCCAGGTATAGTGGGCCTTAAAGCCGAAAATGTTGCTTGGGCTCGAAACCCGTCAATCCATGAGACGAAAATCAGAAAGGCAAAGCATTGCATTGTGGATCTTACCTACGATACAGGCACGACGTTTATGCATGTCTAAGAAAGATAATGGAGAGACCTCGTGCGAAGGAGGACGAGGTGGTTATAAGGAAAGGCGTGATAACGGCCTGATTCAGTGTCAACTCCTGAGCTGTTCTGTCCGGTAAGGGATGGCGATGAAGAAAGTGGGTGGAGAGACCAACAAAGCAGAGCAAAAAGAAAATGTCTCACCAGCGGCGAGGAGAGTTTAAGCTCGTTTTAAAGCAATCACGTTAGAGCGGATGTTCAGCGAAGACCGCACGTTCATAGCGAAATTCATTTGCCTACACGCAAAGGCGCCCTTGTGCTGTGCGATGTCAGTTCACGTTAAAGATCACCAGGTGGTCGAAATTATTCCGGAGCCTTCTTCCACTACTGCACCTCTTTCTTCCTTTCTTCTTTCAGTCTCTCCTTTATCTCTTCCTTTACGGCGCGGTTCAGGTGTACGCCGAGATATGAGACAGATACTGCGCTATTTCCTTCCCCCAAAACCAATTCTATTTCATTTCTTCAGGGTTGCCCCGTCACTACACCGGCATTACACAGTGCATCTGAAGAAACAAAAGCAATTGCGCTAGAAAGAAAAAAAATGATCGAGCAGGGATTTCTACAGCGGTCCCTTGGGTCGTGACCCACGCGTGCTACATCTAGACCACAGAAGAGCTTTTTGTTTCTTTATCGCATCTAAGTACACCCAACCTAAGTGGCTTCCACCTCGAATTAACCAGGTCGCATCCCACAACCCGTCATAAACGGACACACCAGCATCCTGCTCTCACTTTGTCAGCACATCAAAATTCTGGGAGACGCACACACGCATCGAGTAAACGCAGCCAGCCATGAGGTCGGTCCTGCGCAGCATATACCCCCCCCCCCCTCCTCCATCGCACACTGCTTTCTGAATAGAGACTTTTATTAACGTGGCGGCTCTGCGTGGCGATCCACCATGCGGCTCTTAAACAGCCTAAACCGTCCCGTGAGCACTAAAAGATCACATGGAACCTTAGAATCTTCCATTGTAGGCATAAATCTTATAGTATAGGGCGTAATCTCAATGTACTTTTTGAGAGCCCATTGAACATTGTCCCCCCCCCCCCCCCACCCCCAAAAAAAGGCATCACGACAAAACACAAGAAATGGTCAATAGTTTCTGGCTGCTGAATGAGGCAGAAAATCGTAGACCATGGCACAATGGTTCCTTTTTCACGAAGACACGTTTTGACAGGTAACGTTGACGTGTGAAGTTTAAAAAAAAAATAGTCTTTACGGCAGTTTCAACACACATCCGTTGTACCCGCTTTGAAACACTTGTTTAGAAAGGATTGGTAAGGATGCAAATACATCGGTACAGGGAGTGACGTCTCAATCAGAACTTTTGTTATCTGTCTTCTGGAAAGACTGTATAGAGCGAGAAAAGGAGGTTTTTTGTGAGAGCCTCGAAGCGAAGAGCAGGCTACACAGCAGGCAACAAGTAGTTTTTTAAGGTTACCAATTTGTGTCACCAGTTAATGCCGTTAAATAACGAGGCCCGTACCTAGGGGAAACTGAATGCTACTTGACGTGCTTCAGTGTTGCCGGCATGCGGCGGCCGCCGGAACTACGAGCGCGGCAGAATACGCAGCAGTGCCAAGACATGGCGTTTAAAGGGTGCGCTTCGAATACGCAAGATGCGAAGTAGTAGGCTTGGAATGCGTGTGGTGATATATGGTGAGTCATAAAGTGCTATGTCATGGCGAAAGAAAAGAAGAGGGCCCATCTGGGCTAAGTCGTACAGAAAGAGGAACCCAGGTCGCTGAATGGACTCATTATAGCTATCGCGCCATACCGCTAAGGCGGAGCCCAATTGTTGTTGCTGTTGCCTCAAGAACGATGGCACATATACCCACGGTGGGGGATTGGCCAGGGTTTGGTGCAGAACAAAGCAGAAAAAATCCCAATTGTCCTCTTATGTTTTTGCTCTTCTTCGTTCTTGCAGGCTTCACAGATTTTTCCACACCAAAACCGATTACAATCTGGAGGATAGCACCTGCATTATTTCGTTCTGTGTTACTGTGCAATTAAGTAACTATTTTCATTCAGTCCCGGACAAGATGTGACATTCCTATTAAGCTGGCGCGGTAGCCGAGCGGTTATGGTGCTCGGCTGCTGGTCCGAAAGACGCAGGTTTGATCCAAGCCCTGGTGGTGGCAATTCGATGAAGACGAAATGCTAGAGGCCCGTGTGCTGTGAGATGTGAGTGCCCGTTCCTGGCCAGTCTCCCGCCATTTGTATGTGCCATTAAACATGAGGACTCACCATCATCATCATCAGGGCTCATTGAAGAACCCAGGTGGACGAAATTATCCGGAGCCTTTCATTAAGGCGTCGCTCGTAGTCTCAGTCGCTTTAAGATATTAAATCCCTTAGAACCAAAACCAAGCATTTCTTTGGGGGTGAGTGGGCCAAACTGATTGTTCTTGGGCAGTTACCCCATCGATTAAAACATATTTTTCCACTAGCACAGACACGCATCATGCTCGCTCTTAAACTTCGCGGTTGTAAAAACCAAAACCCTCACAATTTTATCCAGGTTCGAAATAGTTACAGAAGTCTCAAAGCCAACAGATGCTAGAAACAGTTGCTCATTTTTTATGGCAAGATATCAATGTTGGCATTTGTTTTACATGAAAAGTGCATTCAGCTTCGTTCATTGTCGGTAGGTCTTACGAGTTTTGTTTCATATTTAATACATGTTCAGTTTTACAGCTATTGCGCTTCTATGAGTGTTTACCGCCTAAATTCTGGCTAAAAATTACAATATTGCATGTTAAGCTTTGCGCAATACCTGCAATAAGAGATGCTCTTTGCGATGACTAAGGAACCGTCTCGCGTGCGGGAGATACGCGCTCCGATCCCAAGTGCCGCTTGGTACCCGCCGGTGACACATGAGGTACAGGATTTGCGTTGGCCTCGTGCTCGGCTCAACTGGAGTAAAATGCTAGGAAAATTGGTTCTGACTCCATCTTGTGCTGACGAAACACCTCATGATACTGCGTGCATTGGCTAAACCTGCCTTTCGCATTAAAGAGCGATCACCATCAAGATGTCTAAGGAAAGAACAGTTTTCCTTCAAGAATTTTCAGCATTTATCAGCAATGACAATGGCTAGGTGACGAAACCATTCAAAATCGCGCACCACTGTGTAGTTTAGGTACCTCACTATGCTCTCGGAGAGCATCTGGCAGGGATATTGTAGAACGCTATGAGCGCGGTAGAACCATCGGGACACCTTTCCGATTCGTTGCAGTCATGTGTGTTGTTGCTTATTTTTCATAAGTTCATTTCACTGGATGCTTCTGCATCACACGGCTAATTTAACTGAAGCCTGTATTTGTTGCGCTCGCTTAATCGCGTCTTCTTGCAAGCCCCAAACGTAAGATAAGTGTAGTTTAAAGAAGCGGCTACTCTTTTTATGTAGCCTGGAAGAAAGGTTCTAGCAACACGCTTGCTTGTTCGTCCTCACCTGAGTCTGGCGTCAAGCACAGCTTGCGGGTGGGTCCCCATGGGAGCAGTGCAGCACGGGTGCCACCCACTCATCGATGTGTGCCGCACAAAGCATCGCAGGTAGGAGTCGCTCCACAGAGGACCAGAGGATTCGCACGCCGGCAAGGGTATGTCCCACACGGTGATGTAAGCCCTCTTCATCGCTTCGCTTTGTAAGGTCTTCAGGGCGATCTTGGAGCCTGAAAGGGTGGCCATGTTTAGAGGACATCACGCGACGACCGAAATCAAACACGCACGAGGCTTCAATTGCATTTGCGGCGATATCGGTAGAAAAAATATGTAACTCCCCTCATGCCTGAGAAAACTGCCCGCAAGAAAGCGTTCTGAATTCCAACTGCCACCAATGCTTCAAAAGCAGATACGTTTGAGCGTGAATCTCATCCTTGTGGTGATCGCAAACAAGTCCCCTGAAAACGGCTAATGGTACAACACCGAAAAACGAAAAGCAGCCTGTAAAGACGTCTTTTTCAGCGCCCAGATTTCTTTCTATCTTTGTCTGAATTTAATGATCTTGGTCTTGCAGGAAGAAACCGCAAAAATCTCACGGACTCAAAAAGGATGCAAAGCTCAGCGAATGAAAGAACGCACTAGAAACGGTAGCAACTTTCGCAGTGCAGGCCTCTTATATTTCGTTCCAAATACGCGACTGCAGTGACACAAAAATATTGATTTTGCATTCTCCATATTACCCGCCGCGGTGGCTCAATGCTTAGGGCGCTCGGCTACTGATCCGGAGTTGCCGGGTTCGAATCCGACCGCGGCGGCTGCGTTTTTATGGAGACAGAACGCTTAGGCTCCCGTGTGCTGTGCGATGTCAGTGCACGTTAAAGATCCCCAGGTGGTCTAAATTATTCCGGAGCCCTCCACTACGGCACCTCTCTCATCCTTTCTTCTTTCACTCCCCCTTTTATCCCTTCCCTTACGGCGCGGTTCAGGTGTCCAACGATATATGAGACAGATACTGCGCCATTTCCTTTCCCAAAAACCAATTATTATTATTATTATCATTCTCCATATTGCTGTTCCCTTCCTGCTTGGGTCTATAAAGGTTGGCAGTATTGAATTAATCAATCAATAAATAACAATCAATGTGAAAAAAAGGCAGCGGCACTAGGCCACTAATAAAACATTTTTAATTAGATGCTCACTCGCCTGTGAATAAATAAAATCACGAACAATATCACCCTAGAAAGCCTGTTCGACATACATTCGACTACATACAAAATATCTTACCGGAATGCGGATTTTTTTTTTCATTTCTTGGTGCCCATTTCTGCTAGAATAGTGTTAATAAGAAGGAATTTATATCGGGAGGCAACATGAGCATGTATCTGCTGAACAAGTCATGCCGTTGCTCTAAACTTTATAAACTGTTAGCAGCCCATATGAACTGAAACTTTATTACGCATCGAACTAGTGTTCGTTTCAACAGAACGACGCTGGTTAACGATTTTATTACAAACTCATAAAACATGCTTCTTTGTTCACTGGTACTTTAGCTGTAGTTGAGAGCGATCACTTAAGAAATTGTTTGGTATTCCCAATGAAAGGCTGCTCGTTCCAAATGAAAGGCTGATAAACTCATTAAAATCCATTAAGAGACATAGCAATGCTTAAATAAAACTTTTTCTAGCTTTTAGTTTAAAACTAACTGGCAGAAAGTATTTTCTTGTGAAGAAGAAGGTGAGGTTAAATGGCGTACGTGGGAAAAAGGCGAATACTAAAATCTCGTAAGCCTTCGGATATCTTTGAATATCTCTGGTCTATTTACACACACAAAGGAGTTCTCTTTGAGGGGATGGTAAAGAGCGAAAATTAGCAAATGCTCATATAGATGATAAAACAAAGCAACAAAACAAACAAACTTATGAAAGCCGTAAACACCGTTACATTGAATACCTGCTTAAATGATATAAACCAAAGACCTGACCTTATCTGGTGACGATTGACTACTGTTTTAAATCACCAGTGAGGTGGCGCAGTGAATGTGCAGTCCACTTGATTCTGGATCACGACGGCCTTACGAGTCAAGAACTCGGTGAAGGTTTTATGTTTACTTTCTCCAGGTGCCGCGGTGGAAACCTGACCTGAGGATAAAATATTTTTCCAAAATGGTGTCCCTCATGCCAGCGTTTTCGGAACATTAATATTACACATTTACATACATCACATGGTAATTATTATTGTAGAAATTTAATTCATGATGTGTGCGATGAGATGAGTTTACTTTTCCCAGGAGATAGATTTCCCGATCTCGAATCTATCGCAAATAATGTATATGCGCATGTAACATATTAGAGCCTGCCAATCTTCTTGCCTACATTATACATATTTCTGAGATGAAGGCAGTTGTATTCTGCCCCGAAAACGATTCGATAAATAAGACTTTTATCTCAGTCAAGCTGGAGCGAACAAAAACTTTGCCGTCATTGGTGTTATTTTTCAAGAGAGCATGTCGTGAGGTGACCATGCCGAAATGTTTGTTGGCTTGTTTATGGGGTTTAACGTACCAAAGCGACTCAGGCTATGAGGGACGCCATAGTGAAGGGCTCCGAAGGTTTCGACCACCTGGGGTTCTTTAACCTGCACTGATATCGCACAGCACATGGGGCTCTATAATTTCACCTCCATCGAAATTCATCGGCCGCGGCCGGGATCGAACCCGCGTCTTTCGGGTCAGCAGCCGAGCACCATAACCACTGAGCCACCGCGGTGGCCGAAATGATATGCGTGAAAGAAAAACGTAGCGTCGGGCTCTTATGAAGTTTTCATCGTTCCGAAAAGGATAAAATTACTGCAGCTTCAATGTGCCTTCTTTTTTAATGCTAAGATAGCGTCCCTGTATCTATGCCGCTACAACAACTGCCAATATAACTAAAATGCACAGGTTAAAATAACAAGCCGTGCGCATAATTTCACAAGCTTGACTACGATGCACACTCCCGGTTAATATTTGACAAACTGAACTTGTTACCGCCATGTAGGATTTATATATCTGTCCTGCCTTATGCATGAATTCTTCACGAGAAAAATTAATACGTGTCTTAAGAAACTCGCCGTTCTGAAACACAGTACCATAGAAGTCTCTATACAATGCACAAATTGCGATAAATTGTTTATTCTATAGACCTTACTTGCTGCTATAAATTCTGAACCCTCATTAATTACTCGAATTCTGTATTATTCATAGCTGATGAGACTTCTGTGATGAAAAGTTTCACATTTATTCTTTGAGGAAGTGGTGACTGCAGTAGGGAGAGAAGAAAGGCAGCGAAAACGGTGTCTAAGCAACACTCTTTATTCGGGCTGATTTGCGCCCACAATGGATTGAATCACTCGGCGGCGGCGAAGCGACAGCGTGCTCGACGGTCGTCTAACAGAATCCCCGGCGCTTTCGGCAGTGCTCACTTTAAAGCTGATAGTGAACTTTCTAGATAAAGCATGTAGTTACTACAACGTTCTGGAACAACATATACTCGGGTCCGTCTGGATGCGATCAATCGAGGTAAATATGGTCGTGTGTCGCATCTCAAACAAAGCGCTAAAGCGGCGTGCCGGCAGCTTTGAAGAATGAACAAACAAACACTGCTGAGATTCGCGAAAATATCAATGCCTGTATATGGCAACAGTGCATATGAAAATAAAATAACTGCAAGCCTTATGTTCAAAGACATTTCAAGTTTTGTCGAGCAAGATGTGAAATGATTTGGTGCATGAAAGTCGACCGTTACGCTCAGGACATACAGTCGATTTACTATTGTTAATTTTGATAGACCACAGGTGTTATTTTTATTTGCTTGATGTTTCACTAACTTTTCATAAAGTTTGTGAAATATCAAGGAATAATGAATCTGATAGCTAATCAGGCAGAGACATGCGAATCCAGACCCTTTGTATTTTGAAACATTTGCCTTTTCAAAATTGAACACCCTGGAAACCGCATTGGAAGTTCAGTAGGGCAAGACAGAAAAACATTCCTTGGAGAGCAACATTCTAAGCAGTTTACGTGATGGTACATACCTTCAACCAGAGTGTCCAGGTCACTGCTTTCCGAGAGAAATCGAGGCTGAATGATGGGGTATTCATTGGCATCAGTGCTCTTGAGCCAAATATAGCCCGAAGAATTTGGCCGTAAAAGTACGGGCACGATCATTAGAACATGCTGTCCTCGTTTTGGCTTGTAGTAGCCGTCAAACATCTGAAACATGTGTGGTACACGTGTTTTTAAAAATGGTGCCAATAAGATATTTACTTCAAATTGCAATTTATTTACGATGAACAATGTATCTGATAAAATGTAGAAGTATAACGCCTGGTGTCAGATGATACCTGGCTGTAATCAATGTTAGCACCTAAGTTCTCAGTAAATAATTTAACTTGCGTACCATGCCTAGTGCAATGATTGCACAGCTCCGCCTCAGATGGCTGTCTCCATATAAAAAAATTAGGCAACCAGATTATATACGCGGCTTGCTCCGCAGGGAGAACTGGGAGAGCTGCCTTGGGTCCTCTAAGTTAAATTGTGTGGAACTTCCCTTCAGAGAAACTGAGAGAGGTGTGGTAACTATCACGCAAAGGCTAGCCTACATCCTGCAACAGTTCCACTCCGCGGCCCAGCGGGATCGCGAGAGACTCACTGTTGCGTTCGCACGCGCCTGGCTTTCCCAAAGCTATCTTAATTTTTTTTTCGGTACACTGCAGTCCTTCTGGCCTCGCTCTTTGATTTCATGGTATACCGCCGCATCCAAGTAATCCTATTTGAAAGCGGGCGGTCCATCTATCGGCGTTCTCCGCCAAATTCATAGACAATATCAAAGACTGCTGCAGTCGGTAGAAGTAAACTTCAGTGTAATAAAGTTCTGAACAAAATGATAGCGAGATTTTTGACGCTCTTACAAACTGGAACTTGAGCATCAGTGCGCATTTCCAACGACAGCACAGCTTAGAAGAACGCTCGTACTACTGGATCGAGGGGAGGCGGTTCGTTTACAGCGAAATGCATGAAGCTACCTTAATATATGCGACACGCACAGTGCCTGCGGAGTTGTTGTTTTCCTCACAAAATGGCATATACCCACAAGGGGGATTGGCCATAACCAGGCGGTGACAATTTAAATTGCAGATTGCATATGGCAAGCGTGGGATGACCTAACAAAAATTGTGTAACTCTGTTTCCGTAGCAGAGGAGGTTGCAGGAGGTTAGAGCGGCCTGACAAACTGAAAATTAGGTAAGGGAATCAAAGAAAGAGATTGAGAGAGAAAGAGAAGGAATTGCAAAAAATAGTTACCCAAACACCAAAGCTTATGATGGTATGGGCAGTACGAAAGCTTATGAATTTAGAAGTTTTGATTCTAGGAGATAATTTTGAACGGCAGAGCACACATTCCCTTTGGTATGGCCAAGCATAGAAGTGCCAATGAACAGAACAACCGCAGAACACAAACGCAAATTGAGATTCTGCAGTGGGACCTCTAATAGTCGCCTCCGGATCGATGAGTAGCGACGACAAAAGAGAAGAAAGTGCTCTATTGTTTCCGGCTCAGCACAATACGGACACAATGGGGTGATCGCCAGAACAGGCCTGTAGAGTTTCGTGTAACATTCTCTTTTACTAGGAGTTGCTATTTTCCTGACAGCGAAGCAATGCATCAATTGGTTCCAGTCAATCGGGCTCGGTCTCTCCCCTCTTGCTCTGCGGTGGAAGCGCAGGAAGCGCTACGGTGCTGATTTTCGGACCTGACGCAAAATCCGAAAAGTGTTGATCGCACACTTTCTTGCACTAAAATATGAGCTTTAGTTGCATTTTCAAAGAAAATTTCCTTTACCGCCAAAAGTGTTTCTCAGTTTAATATATCCTGCTTAGGACCATTTTGATAAGCGGGTTGCGGAATATTTAGAGGCCTAAATCGTCAGCTTCAGTTTCAGTACTTTTGATTGGGCGTAAATTTTAATATCTTAAGAGCGCGAGGATTATAAAGTTATGCTGTTTATGGTAGTGAATTTCCATGCCCATCAAGCACCTGTGAAAGAGAAGTCGTGATGGAGGACCACGAAGGACCACAAAGCAGCAACTGAACACAACAGGTCTATGTGTGAGTCACCTGTTGCTTCTGGAGTAGGCGACTCACTATATGAAACATCGGCAGTCCTAGTTCTATAATGGTAGAGCATTGTATAACGGACCTGCATATATAGAGAGATAAAGTACTACAATCACTTCCTCAATTCTAGAAACTCAGTACCGCTACAGTGGTCAGCTCGTCGCTGCGGTGAAAGGATCAGAGACGTCAGGCTGTAGCAGAGGGAGGCACCGCTGTCCTTAGCGTATATGCCACAGACCAGGGCTTGCATAATAAGGACACTTGGTTAAATTGAGAGGAGTGACCGGTCTCTCGAGTTTTCGACCCTTTGGCGAAACTTGCGCTTCGAGACTCCCTGCCAGGTACCATTATCCGCCATTTTGAAATTTTAGGGCAGTGCAAACAGTCCCGGAATTTTATTACACTATTGGTAACTTTGAAATACGCTCTTCTATTTTGTCTGCTGCAGCTTTAGCTTTAAAGGTTTTTTTTTTATGAGGGGATCGCATCCTTCGCCTGAAATGATATCATCATCACGAGAGCGACGGCATAAACTGTCAGACGTGGCGCCACCCCACCCCGAGAGTTCGTGGTTGTCGCCCGCATGTAGTGATATCACAATATATGAATCTTATACTGCCATTTCTAGCGTGGCATACTTATAGCTCATGCCAACTCTTTTTGATGTGTCTTGTCAACCACTAATCACGACGTTCTCTTGTCACGTGCACCTCACACATAGAGATGACGCTGAAACTAACGTCTGTCTACGTGACCGCGCCTTCATCCTTTTTCTGACTCCACGAGGTTTGAAAACTGACCTGCGAAATACCGATTTGACCAGCAATGTACTCAGCTTCAACGCTAGTTGGATTGAGCGTGACGTAAAGAAACTGAATGTTCGGATGTGTGGGATCAGAGCCCGGTGTACTGAGGAACGCCACGCCTTCGACGCCATAGGCGTGTGTCAAAGGACCTGAAAGAAGAAAATAAACTTGTGTTATATACCGTCCGTAAGGTCATCTGGCAGGGTATGGAACCCCAGATCAGGATCATTTCATATTTCCTAAATAACATACTGCGAACTAGCCCTCTAGCCCCAAGAAACGTAGCAGTTTACTCGCATGCGAGGTTAAGTAATTAAAGGCAGTGTTATTTAACCATTTTTCGTATGGTTTAGTCACTTTGAAAACACTAACTTTGAATTTTTGTTTTTTTGCTGACGCCTGATAAAGAGCCCAAGCTAACGTGATGTCATGTTTCTGAACTTCAGATGAATGAATGCCTGCAAGAGTGGCGCCGCATGTATCACCAGTTTGCCCTTCGGTGTTTTGTAGAAAGGCGGAACCCTCTGGAGTCTCACTGAGCATTGAAACTTTTTTCGGTGGGTAGATATTCTTCAGAAAAAGTGCTTTGCATATTTTCAGCTCATATGTCAGAATACAAATGCTGCTCGTGCGGCTCGTGCTTGTGTGTGCTATTCTTAAAACTAGGCCATGGAGTAAGAAAGTGCACAAGCCTGCAAACGGCGGATAACTTAATGTAAATCTGGAACCGCAGAAGCCGGCACTGTGTGATACCGCGTATGTTTTAGAAGCGGCACTAATACAGCGTTTCCTTAAATCTCGCTAAAAATCATGGCACCTACCGGTCCTTTTTAATGCATAATCAGGAATTGTCGATGGATCATAATAGTTGAGCTCGATATCTTCTTTGCTCGTTGCCGCTATTCCGTTTACAGTAACGTGATCGAACAACTTTTCGCCTACTGGAAGATCGGCGAGGACATTTATCTGGAATAAAGCATGCGCACGCTTAGTGCATAAAAAATTGCTTCATAAAGTAGGCTGATATGAAGGGCCAAGAAAACAGCAGTGGGTGTCAGGAGAAAGCATTCCAAGCAGCTAGGCGATCAATCCTGCGTTCGCCGTAACGCTCGCATGTGCGTTTTAAAATTACAGATACCATTAATTTTGTTCGCGCACGCGTATTGTGAAAAAAACAGGGTCGGCAAATGAGCGCGAGCTCAGTGCAGAATATCTAGAAGAGTTTCAACCATACCAAGCCAGCCCATGACTGGGAGGAAGAAGACTTAGGCAACGCCTTTGGCTGGATTTTATGCAAGCATAGCTCACTGCGTAGACATATTTATAGCACTTTTATCGCATATTTATTTATCGCGTTTTTAGAACACCTTTTTTTTTCACTCGAAGAGGGCAATTACCGTACGAATAGAATTTCTTTTCATGGTTCTCGGCAGGACGAAGTTTGATGTGCAAATGAATAGGGATAATATTAATAGTAATTGGGTTTTGGGGAAAGGAAATGGCGCAGTATCTGCCTCATATATCGGTGGACACCAGAACCGCGCCGTAAGAGGGAAGAGATAAAGGAGGGAGTGAAAGAAGAAAGGAAGAGGTGCCGTAGTGGAGTGTTCCGGAATAATTTCGACCACCTGGGGATCTTTAACGTGCACTGACATCGCACAGCACACGGGCGCCTTAGCGTTTTTCCTCCATAAAAATGCAGCCGCCGCGGTCGGGTTCCAACCCGGGAACTCCGGCTCAGTAGCCGAGCGCCCTAACCACTGAGCCACCACGGTGGGTGAATAGCAATGGTGCCTGAAACCGTTTCGGCGCGGCTAGAATTCTAACCCAGGTTACGGTTTTTTTACTTATGAAGCTGAATACTGAAATGAGGTTCACGTCTCATCGAGGGGCTAATGTTTAAGAGAAAGAGGCATAGACATTCAGCCATAACTGTGAACAAAGCGCTGATACTTTCCGACAAGAGCATTTGCAACATACCTATTTATAGTACAAAGAGGTCTGGCATACAGAAATGAGACAATGAACGCGCTTTTAGGTTACAAGAAAAGTACTGACCTGAACTGTTTTACTTTTTTCGGATGCAAAGAAATTCACTGTGAACGCTGGTTCCAGGGCATGACACATGCGGTGGTGCAGATATTACTTTATTTCTCGTGCGTAATCTTTGAAAACTTTGCCTGTAGGCCGCGCAACACTCACGAATAACTGAGAAATTACGCGGTGATTATTCCTGAATGCTCGAACTTTCGACATAGTCTTACCCCAAGAGACTCGAGATGTTTTCGAGGTCCGATGCCAGACAGCATAAGAAGCTGCGGGGAAGCGATAGCGCCGGCGCAGAGGATGACTTCCTTTGTGGCCCGGACTGTGTGCGTTGTGAAGTAGCGCTTGTACTCGACTCCAACGGCAGTTTTTTCTTGGAACAGAAGCTGCGGAGAAAGTTCATCTCAACTCGGTCTCGGTGCCTCTCAAGTGTGAGACGCATTGTGCCCAACAACAATAGACAGTGTGGCTGCTTATGAGACGCCTCAGGGCGTAATTTATTGGCTGTTTTTACATGTCGAGACATTACCTACTTGTATAAAAAAAATCTGCACGCAACCAATACCTTAGTCACGTGCGAGTAAAGTGCGACGTCTAGGTTTGCTCTCTTCCGGACCGTGGTGTTGATGAACGACCTGCTGGAGCTCCAGCGCTCCCCGTTCTTGATGTTGTTCTGAACGAGGGAAAAGCCTGGAATGAAAAATAGTATCCCGACAACATCACACGCAACCGAGCACACAAAAGCAGCTATGGGCCTTTTTGTATGGGGCAGACTGTAGCCACACTGAGGTGCTTCTGTAATACTGACTAAGGCTAATCATTCAAATTAGTAAGATACCACTAAGTCAGATGCTTTCCCGCTAGTGGTTTCATTTTATTCCGCTTTAGCACGATGACTTGGGAGAGAAGCACTGCACCTTCCGCGGTTTTTGCTAGCTACAGCAGGGGCTTCTTGAGCGCGAGTTTGCAAGTTGGAGGTTGGGGTTGTGGTCGCCGACAGGTGGCGTAAACTTAGCGCTACATCGGCCGTCAGTGGCTACTCCATATTGTCGCAATAAAATTAATTTGACAAGACCTTGTTCCAATGTTCTGAGGCTTAGTCTGGCGCGCAAGCACTCACACGAGTCTTAATGTCGCTGTGAGCAATGGGCGCCCAGTTTAGTATCCTGAACGGATTATATAAGAAGGCCGGAATTCTCCCTCCCTATTGTGTGGTTCCCACGCAGATAAAAAAAATGGCCTGCAGAGATCTGTAATGTACCCTTGAGCTCTTAGCAAGGGTAAATGTCCAAATGACAGGAAACGCCGCAAGAGGAGCCCTTTGATAAAAAAAGCGCGAAAAGAATAAGACAAACGAATAACAAGATTTACAACGATAGTCGCCAGTCCTTGCAATTCTTTTGATTCTTTAGACTCTGTATCTTTGCGTTCTTTTTAGCTGTGCGCTTAAACTAAATCGCCAAACTTTCCGTTCTTCTAATTGTAATTTCCCGTACAATTGACTCTTTTTTGTGGCACTTCAACTTCAATGCTGCTATTATGGCAGTCAGATCTGTGTTCTGGTGTAAAGCGCGAAACTTATTAGCCTGTACTTGTTAGCCTTATTAACTTGTCCTGTACTCGTATTAGCCTGTACTTGTAAATATTTTCTCCATCCACGGGTTTGCTTTAGCGCTTTCTCCAGCTATGCATTCAATCGACTTGCCCAACTTTCCGTTCTTCTAATTGTAACTTCCCGTGCAATGGGCTCTTTTTTTTGGCACTTCAACTTCAATGATGCTATTATGGCAGTCAGATCTGTGTTCTGGTGTAAAGTACGAAACTTATTAGCCTGTACTTGTTAGCCTTATTAGCTTGTCCTGTACTCGTATTAGCCTGTACTTGTAAATATTTTTCTCCATCCACGCGTTTGCTTTAGCTCTTTCTCCAGCTATGCATTCAATCCACTTGTCCAACTTTCAGTTCTTCTAATTGTAATTTCCCGTGCAATGGGCTCTTTTTTTGGCACTTCAGCTTCAATGATGCTATTATGGCAGGCAGATCTGTGTTCTGGTGTAAAGCACGAAACTTCTTAGCCTGTATTTGTTAGCCTTATTAGTTTGTCCTGTACTCGTATTAGCCTGTACTTGTAAATGTTTTTCTCCATCCACGCGTTTGCTTCAGCGCTTTCTCCAGCTATGCATTCAATCAACTTGTCCAACTTTCCGTTCTTCTAATGCCCCGCCGCGGTGGCTCAGTGGTCAGGGCGCTCGACTACTGATCCGGAGTTCCCGGGTTCGAACCCGACCGCGGCGGCTGCGTTTTTATGGAGGAAAAACGCTAAGGCGCCCGTGTGCTGTGCGAGGTCAGTGCACGTTAAAGATCCCCAGGTGGTCGAAATTATTCCGGAGCCCTCCACTATGGCACCTATTCGTCTTTTCTTCTTTCACTCCCTGCTTTATCCCTTCCCTTACGGCGCGGTTCAGGTGTCCAAAGATATATGAGACAGATGCTGCGCCATTTCCTTTCCCCAAAAACCAATTATATATATATATATATACATACATATATATATATATATATATATATATATATATATATATATATATATATATATATATATATATATATATATATATATATATATATATATATATATATATATATATATATATATATTCTTCTAATTGTAATTTCCCAATGCAATGGGCTGTTTTTTTGGCACTTCAACTTCAATGATGCTATTTTGGTAGTCAGACATGTGTTCTGGTGTAAAGCACGAAACTTATTAACCTGTACTTGTAAATACTTTTCTCCATCCACGCGTTTGCTTTAGCGCTTTCTCTAGCTATGCATTCAATCAACTTGCCCAACTTTCCGTTCCTCTAATTGTAATTTCCCGTGCAATGGGCTCTTTTTTTGGCACTTCAGCTTCAATGATACTATTATGGCAGTCAGAACTGTGTTCTGGTGTAAAGCACGAAACTTATTAGCCTGTACTTGTTAGCCTTATTAGCTTGTCCTGTACTCGTATTAGCCTGTACTTGTAAATATTTTTCTCCATCCACGCGTTTGCTTTAGCGCTTTCTCCAGCTATGCATTCAATCAACTTGCCCAACTTTTCGTTCTTCTAATTGTAATTTCCCGTGCAATGGGCTCTTTTTTTTGGCACTTCAGCTTCAATGATGCTATTATAGCAGTCAGATCTTTGTTCTGGTGTAAAGCACGAAACTTATTAGCCTGTACTTGTTAGCCTTATTAGCTTGTCCTGTACTCGTATTAGAATGTACTTGTAAATGTTTTTCTCCATCAACGCGTTTGCTTCAGCGCTTTCTCCAGCTATGCATTCAATCAACTTGTCCAACTTTCCGTTCTTCTAATTGTAATTTCCCGTGCAATGGGCTCTTTTTTCGGCACTTCAACTTCAATGATGCTATTATGGCAGTCAGATCTGTGTTCTGGTGTAAAGCACGAATCTTATTAGCTTGTCCTGTACTCGTATTAGCCTGTACTTGTAAATATTTTTCTCCATCCAAGGGTTTGCTTTAGCGCTTTCTCCAGCTATGCATTCAATCAACTTGCCCAACTTTTTGTTCTTCTGATTGTAACTTCCCGTGCAATGGGCTCTTTTTTTGGCACTTCAACTTCAATGATGCTATTATGGCAGTCAGATCTGTGTTCTGGTGTAAAGCACGAAACTAATTAGCCTGTACTTGTTAGCCTTATTAGCTTGTCCTGTACTCGTATTAGCCTGTACTTGTAAATATTTTTCTCCATCCACGCGTTTGCTTTAGCTCTTTCTCCAGCTATGCATTCAATCAACTTGCCCAACTTTCAGTTCTTCTAATTGTAATTTTCCGTGCAATGGGCTGTTTTTTGGCACTTCAACTTCAATGATGCTATTTTCGCAGTCAGATATGTGTTCTGGTGTAAAGCACGAAACTTATTAGCCTGTACTTGTTATCCTTATTAGCTTGTCCTGTACTCGTATTAGCCTGTACTTGTAGATATTTTTCTCCGTCCACGCGTTTTCTTTAGCGCTTTTTCCAGCTATGCATTCAATCAACTTGCCCAACTTTCTGTTCTTCTAATTGTAACTTCCCATGCAATGGGCTGTTTTTTTGGCACTTTAACTTCAATGATGCTATTCTGGCAGTCAGATCTGTGTTCTGGTGTAAAGCACGAAACTTATTAGCCTGTTCTTGTTAGCCTTATTAGCTTGTCCTGTACTCGTATTAGCCTGTACTTGTAAATATTTTTCTCCATCCACGCGTTTGCTTTAGCGCTTTTTCCAGTTATGCATTCAATCAACTTGTTCAACTTTCCGTTCTTTTTGTAATTGTAATTTCTCGTGCAATTGGCCCTTTTTTGGCACTTCAACTTCAATGATACTATTATGGCAGTCAAAACTGTGTTCTGGTGTAAAGCACGAAATTTATTAGCCTGTACTTGTTAGCCTTATTAGCTTGTCCTGTACTCGTATTAGCCTGTACTTGTAAATATTTTTCTCCATCTACGCGTTTGCTTTAGCACTTTCTCCAGCTATGCATTCAATCAACTTGCCCAACTTTCCGTTCTTCTAATTGTAATTTCCCGTGCAATGGGCTCTTTTTTCGGCACTTCAACTTCAATGATGCTATTATGGCAGGCAGATCTGTGTTCTGGCGTAAAGCACGAAACTTGTTAGCCTGTACTTGTTAGCCTTATTAGCTTGTCCTGCACTTGTATTATCCTGTACTTGTAAACATTTTTCTCCATCTACGCGTTTGCTTTAGCGCTTTCTCCAGCTATGCATTCAATCAACTTGCCCAACTTTTCGTTCTTCTAATTGTAATTTCCCGTGCAATGGGCTCTTTTTTCGGCACTTCAACTTCAATGATGCTATTATGGCAGTCAGATCTGTGTTCTGGTGTAAAGCACGAAACTTATCAGCCTGTACTTGTTAGGCTTATAGGCTTGTCCTGTACTCGTATTAGCCTGTACTTGTAGATATTCTTCTCCATCTACGCGTTTCCTTTAGCGCTTTCTCCAGCTATGCATTCAATCAACTTGCCCAACTTTCTGTTCTACAAACCACAAGGGGAACATCGCGGGATGTAGTCCGGCCGCGGCTGTGGCATTATGATTGCAAGGAAAAGCAAAAACGGGAATGTGCCGTGATTTCCTTGCACATTGAAAAAAATCAAACATGTGGCCGGAAGTATCCTGTAAATTTCAGACCTTCTTTGGGAAGATAAGTACAGTAATGCTTGTTGAGGTATAGACATTATGAATTTAACAGCCCGGTTTTAGTCTTTGTCTGGAGTCGCAAAAGCCACGTGATCACAGTTTGCTTACAAAGGACGGAGAGTTGCGGTGTCACCTTGGTGGATAATGAGAATCTGTCTTTCATGGGGATTTGAACCAGGTGGGTCCATGCCACTTGGGCTCCAGGAGCCGGAGGTGCCGGAAGGAAGAAGGGGCGAATGGAATGCGCCTATTAAAGCAGAAAGAATTTTAGACTAGTTCGCTTGGTTTCAGCGCGGCCCATTGTACAGAACAAAAGAGACAGCTGTGTGTGTTCAAAGCTGTGTACAAAGCCGCCAGATCAGGGATGGGGACACTTTGCCCTAGCACCCAGGCTGCAGCGAAGTCTGTCATGGGCAACCAAATTCGGCATTGAGACTCCAACTTGGACCATGGCGCCGACTACACTGCCCCTCAGCGATGAATCCACCAAATCACTCATACAGTCGTTGACCACTGCGTATAATTGTGTCTAATCTTCGGTAGTTCAAAGATTGATAGTTCAGAGTCTAATCTTTGGTACTTCAGAAATCTCCATAGTGTCGCGACGCTATGAGATAACCATTTAGCGAACCAGTTGATGTTTATTGGTATCTGCACGATGAGAGTTAGAAGTTGTTTGTTTTTGTTGTCATTCTTCAGATACTAGATATGATAAAAATAGTAGATGCTTCCGTAAGCAGCTGAAAAGGAAAGTTTTGCCGTCGAAAATGGCACCCACGTCCGAGGTGGAGCCAATGCCGTTGTATGTTGCGGTGAAAATGTATGTTTCTTTCTTACAGAACTGTGCTGACCTGCATTACGTCAGTAATTCAGGTTGATAAGCTGACCTGCATTATGTCAATAAAGGTGGCGCCTTCACGAAAGTAGTGTTGCGACTTTGAGGTGGTCCCGTAACGCTCGCCACCCGTTTTGTGACATAGCGTTGCCCGCTCTCTAGTCGGTAGCGAATACTCCGAGTCAGGCGTCGGTGAGAATAACAAAAGGGATTTTATACATTCTGTACAGAGCATTATACAGGACGAGAGCGGCACAGGGGCCGAGGGCTATCAGCAAACGCGACTGTTCTCGCACAGCGACGTCATGCGAGACTCCAACGCGTCACACATCTCACTCCACTCGTGAGCGGCACTCGGCTCACGGTGGGTCGGTCTCTGTAGAACGGGCTCGGTAGAACGGAGTGCTCTCCAGGAGGCAGCGTTGAGGCTTATATAGCCCCGAGAAACGGTTGTCACTCAAATAGACCAATAAAAAGCCAGCACTTGACAGCCGTCCGATAGGTCCAACCAGCGACCGCGCTGGCCACCCGCTTCAAGTTTGCCGCGCGCGGTGACATCCGGGGGAAACGGGAACCGGCGCCTGGCTGTCTAGCAATATGCTGCACGTTTGGACATGTCGTTCGCTGAAGCTTCTCCAGAGAGCGCCGCTGGCTGGCGGCGCAGCATCTTAGCTTGTCAAGGGAGTGTTAGGGCGTTGTTGCCTTGCGGCGCAGCACCGGGCTTGCCCAAGGGCGTTCGCAGGAGAAATTTTGCATCTTGTAGATTTGGAATCCGGGCTGGTTGTCCATGCACGACAGTAGTCATTTGCTGTCCAACGTAGCCCGGATGGCCTATCCGACCCGCAGAGCCGATTCCCGACTCCTGAGCCGACATCCAACCCTCAGAGCCGTTCCGATCGCCTGGCGGTGGGGCACAATCCCCACAACGACGTCCGCACACAGGTCCGCCGTGACCATTGAGCTCGGCCTCTCACAGGCATCACGCCGGGTACCTTTGGAGGATCGTTTCTGATCTGCATGTGCGACCATGTAACCCGAGCTATGCATTCTTGATGTTAACTTGGCTGCAAAACAGGACAGTTCGTATTCTATTGTCCTACAGCTTAAATGCACTGATTGGTCACAACGCCGAAACGAGACAACGACTCCACATAGTTCTTCTATCCGCGCGGATTGCACCTACAATCTCTACACGAGCGTGGTCAGTTTCCAACGCCCGACGCCTGGCTGAGGGGGAGACTGAATGCGGTCTTATCTAGAGAAGCGTATGAGCCTGGGATATTACTTGCCAGACGTCAGATATTTTTCGCGAACATGCTTTCTGGCTGAAGAACTGGCAGCATAACAGTAGTATGGAAGAGCTCGAGTTCACCAAACGTTCATCACAACATGACGAGTGAAAACACTGTAATTGAAGACAATGATAGCGGCGCCAAATAGAGCGCGGTCCGCACGAAAACTTTTGCGGATGATTACTGTGCACCGGCGGCTAAGGGGTGAAGTTTTGCCGCCTGCATGCTCAATAAACGTTGCTCCGCTCCCGGAATCAGGGAGGGGGCGAGCCAATGGAAGTCAAGATTGAAAAGAAAAAACAGCGGTGTAGACACAGGGATAAAGAAGAAACCGTCACTGTGGTGTTTCTCATGACAGCAGCGGTGGCCTAGCAGTCTGAGCTTGCGCCTCGCGTGCCGGAGGTGCGGCATTCGATCCTCGATGCCGCCGAGTACCCGCCTGTGTTTCTATAGGGCGCAAGCAATGCCATTGGCCCAGCCTTCCGCTCTGTTTTTCATAAGTGAAACTCTAATTAAGAAGGCCCTTTTGCCTGCCCCGGCTTCAACGTTTCGTTGGTGCGCAGAAGTTTAAATTAGCTTTGCGCGTTAAAAGTTCATTTGTGGCCATACAAGATCACAGTGACAGGACTTGAACGCGCAGGCTCTTTTACCACGCCATCCACCCTGAAAAGCCCAGAACACGTTGGGGGAATAGCGTTGAAACAAACTTAATATGCGGTAGTTATCCTGCCGCCAGCGGAGGTCGAACCCACCACCTACCCAAGTCGAGGTCTGCGCTCGACAGCGTGGTAGTTTTAGTCTCTCCATTAATCTTGCGCCTTTTTGCTCTCGTCCTTCCTTAGGCTATGAAATACCGACTAGCCCGATCAGTCCTTGTTGCGAACCAACGACAGCCTGCTGAGCTCTCCCGAGAGGTTGTGCGCTGGCGGTCGGAGCGAGCACTTTTGCATCTCGGTAAGCATGTCATTGCTTACTGTGCTTTGCTTACTCAATTGCTCAGGACTAACAGAAACTGAGTGACAGGCTCACTGACAATGCAAATCAAAGAGTACAGGATTATCTGAACCCACCCTCGGAGGTGTCGACAACGTTAGGCCTGTTTCGAAAATTTGCAGTGGCATCGTTTTGTGTCTATTTATTTATGTGTTTCATTATATCTATTCATATTTTAAATTCGATAATGTTGTATGTTATGTGTGCAGCGCAAGAACTGTCACTGGTTCTGCTACCGGCATGCGGCTACACTACGCGGCGCCTGAAGACAAAGTTTCCCCGCTCTCTTGCTGTTGCCTACGCCTGAATATGCTGCAAGATCAGTGATAGCGGCGCGGTCTTTCCGAGGTCAATAAAGGGAAGGGTCACGCTGCCGGATGACGCCAGAACAAAGCACCGCGGCTGAAATGGCTGCCAGTGTTGAGGCAGTTTCATCTAGCATGGTTGACGCAGGGGGAAGCGTACGGCACCGAAGTTCTAGGTTGGTGGGAGATGCACCCACCACCTGCACCAGTTGTGACTACCCCGCTTTCTGATTTTTAGCTCGGCACCGCCTTCTCACAGCGTATTAATTCCTTTGCCACGTGTACGGCCCGTGTACGGCCCGTGTCCTCATTGAAAATGTTTTGTGCACCATCAAGTTTATTGCTCTGTCTCACTGCTCACACGACATCGTCCTGGCATGCGACTTCCTTTCGACTCATCGTGCCATTATGGACTGTGCCATTATGGACCGGAAATTGGCCTTTCTCCGTTGTGTGGCGCCCCCTTGTGCGACGAACGTACGCAGACGGTCAAACTTCTTGTCGTGATTGACACCGACATTCCTCGATTTTCTGCCGCCCTCGTAACTCTCTCCTGTGCGGGCGTCACTCATCCAGAGGATTTCTTCAAGCCTTCCGAAACAGCCTCCCGCCAACCTTTCATTCTGTTTCCCTTCACTGTTCTCACGTTCCACAATGCACAAAGTGCAGTTTATATCTACCCGCCACGTTGGCTCAGTGGTTAGGGCTCTCGGCTACTGATCGAGAGTACCCCGGTTCGAACCCGACCAAGGCGGCACCGTTACGATGGAGGCGAAACGCCAAGGCGCCCGTGTGCTGTGCCTTGTCAGTGCACGTCAAAGACCCCCGGTGGTCGAAAATATTCCGGAGCCCTCAACTACGGCACCTCTTTCTTCCTGTCTTCTTTCAGTCCCTCTTTTATTCCTTCCTTTACGGCGCAGTTCAGGTGTCCGCCGAGATGTGAGACAGATACTGCGCCGTTTCCTTTCCCCAAAAACCTATTTTGAACTTTTACGTCTCGAAGCCATCTTCATTCTCTAATGATAGCCTATTTTTGATACTGCAGCTTTTTTTTTTTGACGTCGGCAGTTCAACTCCAGTGACGTTGCGACCGATCCGGCAACCAACGACGTTTTCCAGCGTGTCATTGATGCCGACCAGCCGCACGCGCTACTTGATGAACTCTTCGCCCTCCTTCAGAGTTTCACTTTTTCCCTAGATCTGTCTGGACGGTCTTAGGCGGCATGTCTGTCACTGTGCACAGAACTGGCACTGGTACGTACACGCCCCTCTGCGCCAGCGCCCCTATTGTGTCTAGGTTAATTTCTGAGCGCCGCGTCGTTCCCGATCACGTGGACGAAATGCTTCGTGAGGACATCATACAGCCCTGGCATATTCCCTGTGCGCTTCCGATTGTGTTGGTCAAAAAGCAAAATGGTTCCATCAGGCTCTGCGTTGATTACCGCCGCCTCAACAACATCACGCGCAAGAACGTCCATCCTCTGCCAAGTATCGATGTCGCCCTGGACTGCTTGAAGGGAGCCATGTATATATCCTTGCTGGATTTGCGCTGAGGCAACTGGAACTTGCCAGTAGCTGAAGCTGATTGCTCAAAAACCGCCTTAATAAATACGAGTACAACGTCATACAGTTTGGCCTTTGCAATAACCCGGCAACTGTCGAACGCCTGAGGGACACTGTCCTCAGTGGACTCAAGTGAGAGACTTGTCATTGCGATCACGATGACATCGTCGCCTTTCACGCGGACTTTCCTTGTCATCTCATCCGGCTGAAGCGCGCCCGCAGTTTTTTTCACTGACGCTGGGCTTCAGCTTAATTTGAAAAAGTGCCGCTTTGCTGCCGGACAACACACCATTTTATGACACGTCTTTTATAAAGATGGTATTTTTACGGACCCCTTCGAACGTAGTAAAGTTGCCGAATTTCTGAAGCCAACCTCACCGAAGCAGCTCCGTTGCTTCGTTGGCCTCTACTGTTACTATCGCCGCTTCATCTTGAATTCCACCTCGAGCACCGCCCTCTGAGCCAGCAAGTCTCCGGCTGCTCCAACCTCTGCTCTTGGAAGCCTGCTTGCGAAAACACCGTCAATTTGCGCCGACTTTTGGTTTCGTATACTATCTTGCGCCACTTTGACGGGGTTGCGCCAACTGAGATTCGCACTTGTGCCAGCGGTATTGGACTAGGTGCTGTTCTCAGCCAACGCAAGCCTTGTTTCCGTGAGTATGCTGTCGCCTACTCATGCAAAGAGGTTGCCAACTATTCTGTTACCGGCCGAAAATGTTTGGCCATTATATGGGCTACTGGAAAATTTCGCCCCTATGTGTACAGCCGCCCGTTTTGTATAGTCACCGACCACCGTGCCTTGTGCTGGCTGGCCTCTCTTAAAGACACGTCAGGCCGCCTCGCTCGCTGAGCTCTGCGATAACTGCACTACGATATCCATGCCATTTACCGCTCTGGCTTGAAGCAGAGTGACGCGGACGCTCTTTCCTGCTCACCACTACCTAGTGCTTCATCGGCTGACCCTGTGCTTACTTAAGATTTCTGCTCCCTTGCCACTGTCGATATGTCTACCGAGCCGCGGAAAAACCTTCCTAGGCTTTTTTTCGAGTCCCGCTACAGATCATTCGTCCCGCTCACTCCTCCGTCAAGCTCGTGAAATTTTTTTCAGGACGGCCTGCTATATCTTCGCAATTATCTGTTTGACGGACGCTAATTACTCCTAGTCATTCCTCGCCATCTGCGCACCGACATTTGCGCTGCTGTCCATGTTCACCTCAAGTGCGCATACGGCGGCGTTTTGAAATCCTGCGCGCTCTGCGTCTGGGGTTCTACTGGCGTGACATGTACCGCTTTGTTCGCCACTTTGTGCGGTCTTGCCCCTCTTGTAAAGGGCATAAAACTGCTCCTCGCAACTCGCCTCTTTCGTTGAGGCTGTTACTCTAACCTGCCCACCCGTTTGACCGCGTTGGCATAGACCTCTACGGCCGTCTCCCTATCTCTCCTTCTTGTCCCCGTTGTATTACAGTGGCCATAGACCATCCAACCCGCCGTACTGAAGCGTCTTTATTACCGTCTGCATCCGCCCGTGACACTGCTTCCTTTGCTTTTAAGAACCTGGTTCATCGCCATGGTGCTCCTTAAGACCTTGTCAGGGACCGTGGACGCGTATTTGTTTCTGCGCTCTTGAGACCCTTCTCAAGGATTGCCGCATTCCCCACCTAACCACTTCGTCTTACCACTCTCAGACGAACGGCCTGACAGAAAATTTTAAATGCGCCCTCAGTGGTAGTACAGGCCATGTACGTCAGCGCCGATAACTCCAACCGGGACCAGGTTCTTCCCTTCGTAACGTACGCATACAACACTGAGACGAAAATCACCATTGGATTTTCTCCTTTCTTTCTCTCTACGGCCGCAAGCCCCCTGCCCCCTGCATACTGTTTTTTGCTACCGACCGGACATTTCTGGGTGCACGTCCCTCGCCGACGCCGCCACGTACCGAAAAGAATGCCGTCAGCAGGCTCGCTCGCTTACCACGCAGAACCAGTATCAGCAGGAGCATGACTGCGACACGTACGAGACCTCTACATCTGGTCCTGCCGAATTTCTTGTGTGGCTCCGAGTGCCTCCTACACCTCCTGGCCTTTCGAGAAAACTGCTTGCTCGATATTATGACCCCTAACAGGTTCTCGAGCAAACCTCTCCTGTCAATTACTTCGTTGGGCCCGCTCCACCCTCTGCGGACTTCCGATGCCGTGGCCGCGAAACTATCTGCGTCAACTGATAGAAGCAGTAGAATGACTCCCCAGTTCTATCTTCCGCGTAAGTCGCCAGACTGGCTCCTTTTTCACCGGAGGAAACGGTAGTGTCCAACTGTCACGGGTTCAGCTATCGGAATGCGCGGACACTACACCTGTGCCTGAAGACGACGAAGTTACCTCTCTCTCTGGGTACTGGCTACGCTTCAGTACGATGCAAGATCCTAAATAGCACCTCGGTCTCTCTCGGGTCATACAATAAACGCTCCCACACATGTGTAAGAAATATATATGAAAGTTATCCCTAACTTTTTTTCGGCACTCATCGCCTTGATAAATCAACAATCTGCACCTCCGATCGAACAGTTTGGAGACCTCTGTCCTAAATCAAAAAATAGGTCAGGGTAATAGGGCCCTCACCTACCTTTTTTTTCCCTTTATTGTTAGAAACATAATAAATTCCGCCAATCGCTTCATGTATTCTGAGTACTCATATTACACAAAATGTCTGCCTTCAACGAAAAGCCAAAATACGTAATCTTGAAACGCGGCTGAAAATGTCTTGATTGTATCTTTTGTTATAGTGTACCACTTTATGAATGTCAAACATATCCGAAGGTCATCGTCTCACTAGCCAAAAACCCATCACAAGGCCGTCTACGCTACTGTAGCAAGAATCTCCGCACATCTCCGCCCATCTCCGATCATTTCTCGTCATCTCTGGTTTTCAGTGATCCGCTAGCTGGACGCCAAACACCATATGTTTATCATCCATTTCAAGAACACCGTTTTCTTGTAACTATAACGCACATTCCTCGTGTAATGTCCTATCACGGGCCGTTTGAGGAAATGCAACGATGTCAGAGCGTTTCTGAAAAGAGAAATTCACTTGATGGCGTTAGTTCTTTATGCTGCTTTACTTCTACAATCTCTATATACTATTTTGTAGCTTGCTTCACCGGGCACAATAAGTTATATGAGACACTTATATCATAATGAACCGGTCTTCTGCATCAAGGTTTGCGCCAAAGGACCTACACTCTTACATTCTCACTCTATATTTTTTATTTCAAGAGCATGCAGGCTTTAACGGCCTTCCCCACAAAGCTGCGGCCATTACATGGCATCTAAAAATCGCCCACCCAGTAATTTAACTTAGTTCAACAAAACAGCGGATGTATTGCGCGACGCCTAATGGAAAACTTCTACATGGAAGCATTTAAAGAAAATAAAGAGAAGTGAACTGCGCAGATTTCATGCACCTCCTAAACCGATTAGCTTGTTGTTTGAAGGATATAGGAGAACGCATAAAGATCAGTGGGTTGGAAAGGTGCAAAATGAACAGAATAGATAATTACAAAAAAGGTTACATTATGTTGCCAAGGTCGCTTGTGGCTTCAGTGTGTCAGTATGTAGAAATGAATACCTCTCCCGTTCACCAGCTACCCAAAATGAACAGGACGCTTTCGTGATGGTGTGGCAAACAGCCATGGCTGTCAAGTATTGCATTGGGTCGGAGAGTAAAGCGCAATCTTAGGACTTTTAATTCCGCGGCTTTGAAAATACCTTTTTTCGCTAGCATCAAGAAGAGAAAAGCATGCGTTTGTCTCACTAGTTTGGTTGCGGCCGTTGTAATCATCATTGCTGTAGCCAAGCTCTCGGCCAGCTTCTAGGAATACGTCAGTTGCCTTTGTATGCGACGTTGGGTAAGACACGGGTACCTCTCCGCTGTCCCCATGGTAGCCTGCGGAATGAAAGTAAGGCTTCACGTCGGTATAATGTTAGAAAGCATGATGGTAGAAGTGAGCCAGAGATGGGGGAGGGTATCGAGACATAGAAAGCTATTTCGTGACCAAGGTCCGCGTGCTGGGGGGGGGGGGGGGTCATGTGCGGGCAAAGCAGCGGTGCGAAGGCTGTGCACTTACTTGAAGGGCAGAAACGCTTAAAATATGGTTACACTGCGTGGTGTAGGTTCAAATACTTTGACGCTCAACTCTCAACTACTGTGCTTGAAGTGCCCTGGACGGGTTCCAACTGCACTGGTATTATAAAACTTCATGCCGTGATCAAACCTCTCGGAATAGGCAGTCATTGGTCGACCCCGGCCTAGGTGTCACGAGAGGTACTTCTCATGTTTGGAGTGGACATCCAAGGGTCATCAACATAATCATCATCATCATCATCACCACCATTATCATCAGCCTTACTACACCCACTGCAGGATAAATGCCTCTCCCATGTCTTTCCAATTAACCCTATCCTTTGCCAGATGCGCCCACCCTATGCCTGCAATCTACTTAATCTCATCCGCCCACCTAACCTTCTGCCGACCCCTTGCCTTCTCTTGGAATTCACTCCGTTACCCTTAAGGACCAGCGGTTATCCTGCCTTTGCATCACATGCCCTGCCCAAGCCCATATCTTCGTTCTGAGTTCGACTAGGGTGTAATTAACCCGCGCTTGCTCCCTCACCCACTCTACCCGCTTCCGGTCTCTTAACGTTACACCTATCATTTTTCTTTCCATGACTCGCTGCGTTTCCCTCAGCTTGAGCTGAACCCTTTTCGTTAGCCTTCATGTTTCTGCCCCGTACGTGAGGGATATTGGTAAACTGAACACACCGGCTAAACAGCATGTAACATATATTGCCTGGACGCAGAGACCATCGTTCTTTACTGAACTTCACTAAATCAGCTAGCCTTTTTACATTAATTTAATACTACTACATCCTTCATCACACCTTCGCCTATCTTGATGCCCCGTGGCAATAAATCTGGCGTTAAAAAATATTGGTAAACTGCCAGTAATGAGCTGAGATAACCTGCCATATGCGCTACATCCCCTTCTTATCTTTCTAGTTATTTCACTCTCATGATCCAGACAAGCTGTTACTACTTGCCTTAAGTAGGCGTATTCCTTTACCACTTCCAGCCACCCGCTGCCTATTGTGAACTGCTGTTTCCTTGATAGACTGTTAAACACTACTTTGGTTTTCTGGATGTTAATTTTTAGACCCAGCGTTCTGCTCCGCCTCTCTCTCTCATTGATCATTTCATCGACTGGGCTTTCCCTGACACCGGACGGATGGTGTGCTGACGCAACAACGATGGCAGGGGCGTCTGGAATGGATGCATGCTTCCTATCTTCGAGCCGGCCGCAACCTTCACCGCCTCTTCTGAACACAGAAGCACCCTTCGTTTGGCAACCTGGAACGCTGCCAGTTGATCAGTGCAGTGAAAAGGGCGCCAACATCTTCGACACGTCGGGCCACGCCACCGCCGTTGGGATGTTGCTCTCACCATTCGTATTTGTACAGCTGGGTCCTTATTCCGAGTTTGTGCCATAATGAAAAGCATCATAATCAGCCGCAACGTGCACACTTGATTAGTTGAAAGGCCGGAAGCGAATGCGGTGGTTCCGATGCAGCGAAAACGGTCGAAGAAACCGGACGGTGACGTCAGACACATAGCGTACGAAGCAGATGCTCGACAGCCAACATGGCGGCGCGCTCTAAAGTGGAGCCTCTCGCTTCGAAGTGAACACGTCGATGTAACTGCGTTTTTCGGCCCGTGAAGTGGCTATAAACTGGATACGGGACTTCAGCTTCGTCTTGTATTGCCTATAACAAATTGGATGGACGATAAATTCGGCCTGTTTTTTATTTCGTTGGACGATTCGGTAGCTCCGAATGTCGTGTGCCAGCATGCGGCGAGGTATGGGTTAACGTGCTCTCCCGAGAAATCAGAGTTACTCCTGATCGACCGTGGTGAGAGGCAGAATACGGGGCTTTTGCCGTCCACTCCCTCTGTCGCCATTACGGTCCAGGGTATGAGCATTCCGATCAAGAAAGAGATCAAGATCCTGGGAGCCATCATACCCAGCGGCAACACTAACACCACTACAATCAGACAGCTCCAAGCCTATTCCGAACAAGTCTCTAGAATGCTACGCCGGGTAATCAAGAAAAGAAATGGGCTAAGAGAGAAGGAGGCCCTAAGATTAGTTCAGGCTTTCATTCTCTCTAAACTAACATACGCCACCCCGTACTTACGGCTTAGCAAAAAGGAAAAAGACCAACTAGATGTTATTATTCGAAAGGCAGTTAAGACGGCGCTGGGACTCCCTTTATGCACATCCACTAAGCGCTTACTACAGCTGGGGATCCATAACACCATCGACGAACTAATAGAGGCCCACCGTGTAAATCAAATTGTCAGGCTCTCAACATCTAAGCCTGGCAGGAAAATATTACAGAAGCTGAGAATCAGTCCACCCCGGGAAGTCGCTGACAAGATCGACATGCCCATGCAGATGAGATCACACATTACGACTCACCCCATACCAAAACGCATGGATGAGGAATATAACAGAGGACGGAGACTAGCCAGAGCTAGACACCTCTCTAAGCGCTAACGGAGTCGCGGCAATTGCAGCAGTTTCACCCCGGGGAGATATCATTGCAAGCAGCCTTATCCAAGCGGTGGATACCACATCGGCTGAAGAAGCAGCTATCGCACTAGCGATATCAAAGAACAGCGAGGCAACGGTTATGTCCGACTCACAAGCAGCGGTACGCAATTACCTCAGAGGCCGCGTTGGCGCTCCGTGTTGGGAAATTTTGGAAAGGTCTAATCCTTCCAACATCCAGACCTTTAAAAGTGACTTAGATACGCTAACTAAACGTGTCGATGAAATGACAAGCAAGCTTGTCCCTGTGCCTTGTAAGCAGCTCCCAGAAACCTGCAGCAGTGATGTTCGCAAACTCCAAGAGAAAATTGATGACGACGAAAACCGTTCAAAAAGGTCGAATGCATTGTTCTTTGGTGTTAAAAATACCGAATGTTCAGAAACGTGCGAAGACACCGAGGTTCTTGTTCGTGAAATCTGTTAAAATAAGTTAGGTGTTTAAGTTCAGTCTATTGCAAGGGTCCACCCTCTTGGCCGCTGTTCAAGTAATAAAAATTGACCAATAATAGAGGAATTAAACAATGAAAAAGAAATCTACCCTTTGCTAAGCAACGGCAACAAGCTTAAAGAAACAGACTTCAGGATAGCACGTGACTACTCGGTTGATGTGCGCGATAAGCGTCGAAAACTTTGGCACTTCTCGAAATCCATAAAGGAGAGTGATCGTCCCTGCCTTGTCTTCAACAAGCTGTTTAAACGGTGATATTTACGTCTGGGACACGGAAGGCAACTGCGCAGTTCGTCTGGAAACCTCCGAAAATGATGTGCCACAAGTAGCTCAGACCCCGGGAAGTCCCGATGACTGACCCAATCACCTACCTGCCTTACCACAATCAAGTAACTCTTCCTTGCCGCCACTTGATAAGCGTGGTCGTGATAACGCATTATGTTTACTTTATAAAAAGGTCAGAAGTATCCTATCGAAAGCTGTTCCTATTTCCTCGCTCATCGACTCATGTTCTGCATAATCGCGCTCACAGAAACGTGGCTCACGAATAACGTTCCTGAAGACAAATTTGTTTTTACTTAGGCAACTTCGGTATATTTCGCTGCGACAGGGCGAATCGGAGAGGCGGCGGTGTTCTGTTGGCAATAAACAAAGGCTTATCCTGTGCACCCATTATAGTTACTACGTTTCTTGGATGTGTATGGGTTTTGCTAAAATGCAGTACTAGAGACATACTTATTGGTGTTTTTTATCGGCCTCCAGCTTCGGGCAGTGTTTTCGCATGAGAATTTTATCGCATTCTAAGCGAAGGGTGCAACCGGTCCCGAATTGTGCTTTATAGATATTTAGCGAGTTTAATTACCTCCATATTAATTGAACTACTCTATCTGTCGCGGCGAGTGAAAGGGAATGGAACGCATTTCTTCAGTCATGTTTAGATTTTTCATTATCTCAACTCACCATGGAACCCACAAGGCGCACTGCCACATGCTCCAGCATACTTGATCTAATACTTACTAATATTCCTGACATTTGCACCAACATCAGTTATACTGATGGGCTCTCCGATCATGACATCATTACTGAAAACATTGTTCAGAGAGAGGTAGGAAGGTGACGAATAAGAAAATTCAATCCTATAGCAAAGCCAACTTTGATGGAATGAATGCTGAAATATCTCTCTTTACTGACGTGTTTCTTACTAGCTTCTCGTCCCGTACAGTTGCAGGACACTGGATTCCGTTCAAAAATGTGTTCTCCGCCTTAAACAACAATAAAATCGAATATACAGGGAAGCCGTCAAGAGCAATCACACATCTTCGTGACTGACTTAAATACAAGCAGTGCGACAAAGAATACCACGCTTTACTTAAATCCTCTTGTCGAGACTTTTTTAACCATAACGTATCATCTATGCTCTGTAAAAAATTTTGGCAAGTAAAAAACCCCAGCCGTCATCCGGAAGTTACGCTTACTGATCACCTAGGCGCCACTGTTCCGGAGTCAGAATGCGCACAGGTATTAAACAACGCATTTTCGTCTGTATTCAACCGCGAGGACGTCTCTTCATGCGCAAACATAGGTACACTTTAAGATATTATTTTTCAGGAGATTACTATCAGCGAGTCCGGTATCATTTCACTACTTAATAATCGAAAATTGTCGTCTGCATCTGACCACGTTGGCTTCAAGAAGTTGTTAAAAAGCACATCAGAAAGAATTTCGGGAATCTTATGCGCATTTTTTTCACTGTCATTGTCATTTAGACGGATTTCCCAATGACTGGCCTACAGCCAAGGTCATACTAATTTTCAAAGCTGACGATCGCACATGTCCTATTAACTGCCGACCCATTTTATTCACTAGTACCGTCTGTAAACTACTGGAGCTCATCATACAATCGCAAATGATAACATACCTGGAAGAGCATAACATATTCTTCAAATGCCAGCATGGCTTTCGCTAGGCATATTCATGCGATGGGCAGTAAGCGGGATTTACTAATGACTTGCTACCCTGTATTTACGTCGGCATGCAGCTGAATGCCATATTTCTGGATTGTTCTGAAGCTTTTGACCGCGTTTCTCAACACAGGCTACTAACGAAACTAACACATCTTAACATTTGAACACAAATCATTTTATGGGCAACAGATATTTTGTCATTTTGAACATAGTTCACCAATATAAACCACTGCATTTCCTCTTGTATTCCAGTCACGTCCGGCGTTCCATAAGAGAGCGCGTTTTGTCCATTGCTTTTTCTAATATATATTAATGATATGCCCAACTGTATCTTGTCCCGTGTAAGACTGTTCGCCGATTACTGTGTCATTAACCATAAAGTTAGTACTGAAACTGGCCAAGAAGCGTTGGAATCAGACCTAAGCGCGATTAATACGTGGTGCTCTGACTAGAAAAGGACCCTAAATCGTACCAAAATTAAGTTCATGTCATTTACACGTTCTTTTTCCTGCATTATAACCGCATATTTTACAGATAACAACACTGTCGAGCTACTACCAAATACAAAAACCTAGGAGTAAATTTTCAAGTGGATCTAACATTGCATCATCACATCAATGTTACTCTTGCAAATGCTAATCGCTCACTTTTAATCATGAAACACAGACTAAGGCAAGCACCCTCACACCCATACACCACCTTAATCCGACCTAAAATTGAATATGCATGTGCAATCTGAAAGCGAGTTTAGGAGAGCGAGTTGACGAGCTAGTAGGTATTGCATGGTGTAGGAACAGCGCTAAGAACAGGACAGAAGTCAAACATGGAAGCACAGGGACGGGCGCTGACTATCAACTGAATCTTTATTTCGGAGCACAAACATATATAAGGTGGCAATCCCCACGTTTCATGCGCCACAGGTGTTGTATATTCAGTTCCCCTGTCCTGCGGAACGAAATACATAGGCCAAACGGGGAGATGTATAAACACCAGGCTACAAGAACACCACAATAATATGAGCAGGGTAGCTATCACCGGGAACCTTGCAAAACATTGCAAAAAGTGTAATTACGACACCTGCACCCCTGTTTACGACGGGTGCGCGATCATTGGCAAAGGACGGGATCGCTTATCTAGAGAAATAATCGAAGCCATCGAAATCCGGCGTGCCAAGGACTGCTGTGTGAGCACTCCGTCCATCTGCCTTTCTGAGAGAGAATTGATGTTCTTAAAGGCAGCTGGGCATACCTTTTGAGAGGTGACTTAACTCGGGGTATTTGTGTTCTAGCAGACATTTTTTCCCCTCTCTCTTGTTCTTTGGGGTTCATGGTGCTCTGGTTTTTGGCGTTTTTAGTTGACTGCCTTCAAAAAACTTTTTAGTCTTTTTAATTTTTGGCCCCTGTTAAACTTGAGAAATGTTGAACGCCCTCTTTACATGTTTTTAGCCGCACACAGCAATTTTTAATGTTTTTAATGGTTTTATTCTTTCACTATCGTTTCCACGATTTTTAAAACTTTTATAAACCCATTTTTTCGCCATACTTTCGCATCCTGTTTAATCCTTCATCTATTTTTTCTCAGTTCGCGTGATGGCCCTCTACACCGTGCAGATTTTTATCGGTTTTAGTCTGTTATATCGCTTCTTCCCTTCCGTCCTTCTCAGCCTCAGATGTCTAAATTCATTGTTTGACGTGACTATTCACTGTTTCCATGTGACTGCGCATACCTGATTGTACCCCCTTGCTGCCACCTTATATATGTTTGTGCTCCGAAATAAAGATTCAGTTGATAGTCAGCGCCCGTCCCTGTGCTTCCATGTTTGACTTCTGTCCTGTTCTTAGCGCTGTTTCTACACCATGCAATCTGAGACCCCAGCCAGGATTACATCATAGGTAACATTGAATCCCTGAAAAACCGTGTTGTTCGCTCCATTTTTTTCGGACTGTTTCACTTACACCAGTGGTGCACCTTTAAAAATTGTGCCGAATTAGATCCACTATCACAACGACGAAAACACGCTCGCCTATCTCTGTTTCACAAGCTTTAACGCCATGGCGTTTTGCCTGACTTCTTTCAGCCACCTTTCCTCATCTTCCTTCGCCGTGATCATCTTTACAAAGTCAATCGCCCAGTCTGCCAGTCATCACTTTACACGCAATCATTCATACCTGGAACCATAAGTGACTGGAATAACCTACCATCAGGGATTGCTACCGAGGTTCGCCCAGACAAATTTCACAGAATGCTGCATACTCAAGTCAGAATGTGGCGTCTTTGTGCACCACTCTACTTTTAGAGAGTTAGTAATCCTTGTTTTGCGCTCCCTCGAATACCACTACCGTCTTTAAGATGTTTCTTTTCCATTCTTATTTGCTTTCTTTGTTGTTTTTGTATTCTTAATGCCAGCTCTTTGAATTTTCACGCTTTTTTGTTTGCGCTACAATGTTGTTGTTGTTGTTGTTAATTTTGTTTTTTTACTGTTCTTCAAAATGGTGTCCGTATTTTTTTTTCTCTCTTTACGGCGCCTTTTCAAGTAAAGTGTTGTCAAACTGCTTCTTGTTTCACCCCTATGTTATACACTTCCGGAGGGCCTTTAGGGTATTTGAATGAATGAATAAATAAATAAATATTGTAGAATATTCCTTACGAAAGCTTGCCTGATCATTTGGTTGCGCTCATTTTAATGACATCGCCCCTTTCGATTCGGTTTTCATCCCATAAATTTTTCTATTATAAAATTTAGCCAATATTTTTATCAATAGTGTTTGCATCTTAAGCCTTGTTTGTTGGTTTTTGCGCATGTCAATTTTCGCATTGACTTTTTCATCATCTCCATGCATCTCGCGTTTGGCGAATTTCGGTCATTTTTAGCGTTTTTATTTTATTCGTTTCTGTTTTGCCGCTGTTTATGCTGGATTTTATGCATTCCACTGTCTTGTATCTCGCATTGCTGTTTTTTTTTCACACTTTTGCCTGTAGCTTTGCTCAGTGGTTATTGTCTTCTGCTGGGCTGATGGCTGACTTCCAATCACTTTGTTCAATCTAGGGTTCTAGAATTGTTCACGATGGAGCTTTTCAGCTCTCCCCTTTCTCTTCTCACTTTTGTATATTGTTGCTGTATTCTGTTTTTTGCAAGTGTTACGTCTCGTATTTGGGACTATAAAGGTAGGATGGTTGCGACTTTTATGCGCATGCTCATCTCTTCCCAACTTTCCTTGTTATATTTAAACCAAATTATAAAAGGTGTGGTTAGACGTTTTCTGAAATGAAATTTGTTGAGCACAGATGCGTTCACACTCTGTCGTCCTACATCTGCCAGCGCTGCATGTCTTAAAAATGTCTGCAAACCAACCCGCCCAGCAACATACCTTGGTATAGGCAACAATTATTGTATAATCACGCAAAGTTTTTCAGCCTTTGCTATCGAGGCAACGACTGAGTATTTCCAGTCTTTTGGAATTTCTCTTCTCTCCCATGCCTCATTTATAACAAGAAAAATGGCATCACCTGATCCTCCTAAGTTCGTGGTGACTTCGTATTCGATGTTGTCATGTCCCGGCGTTGTTTTTCGTTTGCTTCTTCTAGAGCAGCTATCACCATCACTGTGTTAAACGAAGATGTAATTCTCGTATAGTCCACGTGTCCTTGAGATTCGTTAGGGCAGGGAGGCTACGCATTATTACAGAAGAAAAGGAGGGGTGCCTTACCTTCAAACTTCTTCCCTGCCAACTCTAAGGCAAGCTGGATACCCTCGGCATGATCTTTAAACTGCCACCTTTTTTCCAAGCCTCCAAACGTACTGCAAAGGGATCTGCTATCTTTTCTTTTTCCGAAACTCCTGCGCCACTCAGTCCACCTATTATGTGTTAGTTTCTTTTGATGGCGGCGTGCATGAGCTATAAGGCATTTGACCGCGATCTTTCTGTCAACATCCTCAGGGTACCCAATAGCCTGTATCCCTGCTCGCTTCCTACATTGCTATTGTTCATTAATTTACTCATTCATTAATCTTTATTAGACATCTTTAGAGAGGTCTGGAGCACAGACAAAAAGCTGATAAAGACAGCTTGACAGGGTCTGTGCTATAGTGTACTCGAGTAGGGGTAGTGTGTCGAGGGAAGGCTCGCGCCAGCGGAGTGCTTCAGGCAGAAAGCGCCGAAATCTCGAGCCGCCGCCCGGCGGCGCTGCTGCGCCTTTTACTTGGCGGCCGTCTCCACCTCCTGAGCGCGCTGCGCTGGTCGCCGGCTTATTTACATGGAGAACGCGCTGTACCTGGCTGTACTTTAAAGTGCATTTTCAGTGTGTCGAGTAAGCGAACTTCGTTGAAACCAGAATTGCCTCCCGCTGATGTGAGATTCGGCAGAGAAGAGAAAATGATTCAAATATATGCTTCTTAGTAGAGCGTTCTCCTTCAGTGATGAAGAGACACCAAACTCCGGAGCGACTTCGAACATGCTTTGCGGATCGATTTGTGTTAGCGCCAGCTGCACATCAAAAGCGCATATATATTTTCAGAGAACCTGTACACTATAGTAGACAACAAGCAGCGTAGCAAGCACCTTTTTCTTCAATCAGACGCAGTAGCAGCTATCCTGCCAACTACACCTGTGCGCCTTCCAAGCCAGAACAACTTTACTACCAGCGGATTGGCCTCAATCCCCTTGTAATCAATACGCGTTTGGAAACATGAGAGAGGAGCGATCCCCGAGTGACTTTCAGGGTTCTCCATTCTCACTATGATAAAAGGATCATAATAAAACAAACAGAAGCCGTTGCTCTTGCTGCGCACATATCGCAGATGTGCCGATTCCTAGAACTGTCATAATTTTATTGAAACTGTAAGACAAGCATTTTTTCGGCATTTGCTCTTAGTATAATATGATCAATTACCTGCTAACGGTTATAAATAACGATATATCAGAATGGTATGATTAACGCAAGGAAAATGTGAGAAAACGTTACTCCACTGCAAAGGTTTCAGGGAGTTTCCGTTTGAACATCACGCGAGAATATATCGTGCATCATTTAAAACAATTTATACCTCAATGTGACTACTTTTACTCAATACATGGTTCGCCATATACCGATTAATGCAGTATTAGTCAGCTCGACTTCATTATTTAGTGCTTCAATAAGGAGTTTTCCTTCCAAGACAAAGAAATTAAGCCCCTGACATGTACATGTCGCATGCGTTAGGTCTGCAGATTTGCGTGAACTGGATACAATAAAAGGACGAGTGCTATACATTTCGTTCGCAGTGGCAGCAGCGCATAGTTTAGGAGATGCTCGCGCGTATTAGCGGTGCACGTATATCGCACCGTACCTGCGTTTTTTATACTCAGCTATGATGCGGCGCTTACGATACGAATTCGCACAGCGCTTAGCGCCACCTCTCACTTCCGCCGGAGCCTTGAACAGCTTCTTTACGGCGTCGCTTATCCTGGTCTCTCACAGTTATCACAGAAAAAAATCACCGCTATGAAAAATATACTGAATAGCGACAGCTTCCAAGCACTAGCAGCGCATATCACATTTGGTATCTGCGTCGTACGTCTCGATCCGTCGTAAAAAAAATATATATTCATTCAAATATGGTTGGGTGTGCTACTCAAAGGGAACCGATAAGCTTAACTCTGGTCTTGTGAGTACTCGCGTGCCTGCACTGTATGATCGTCTGAAGGCACAATAATAGCGCAGATATGCGCAACACACCGGACAGCATGGCTTGCGATCGTGAGCACTGAGGGCACGCGGTGATTATCTTCACCCAATGCACCTGCGCGCTACCACGTAAAGAAGTTTTCTTCACCGGCAACAAAATTGTTGCATATTTTTCCCAACACAACGACAAGGTTTTCATATGATTTCTTTTTGCGCGCCCATGAAATCCGCAGCAAACTAAGAAACTTGCTCGAACGCCTACCACATCAATCGAGATCTTGTCTCTATAAAAAATGACTAAATTGTGTCTGACTCTCATTCGCAACTATCTGAGACAAGGTTATACCTCAGGGAGTCCGAATGACCATCTCGGCAAGCAGACTACTCACTGCGCTGCTCCTACCGCGCGCGTGCATGTCAGGATGGATGGATGGAAAGTAGGAGCGTCCCCTTTGAAACAGGGTGATGGCTGTTGCCACTATGCTCTGGTTTTCTTTCTTTTTTGGTTCAACTCTGTTGCAAGTTATTAAAATTCACCATTTTCTTCAAATAGGTCTTCCTACATTTTAAAACTTATGCCACGTCTCTGCTTTTGGGCCAATAATCTTCCAATCGCTTTTGGCCAATTTTCACCGCAGATTTGTTTACATGACTGTTGTTACCTCTAAACTATACGGCCTCAGGAAGAGTGACTGTGTCAGCATCGACATCAGGATGGACGCCATCACATCCTAGTACGAGGTTTTCTATTTTTTCTACACATTTACCAGACACGGCACACGTGTCACCTTCTTCGTTAAATTTCTTTTTATAGCTGCGCGTTCTAAGATATCCTGACCAGGCTTCAAAGTGTAGGGCACTGACTCTTGAGTTATAAAATGCTCTCTTCCTGACCTGCCTTTTCCAGTATCCATATAGTTCTAGTTCTACACTGTGCTTCTTTTCCTTTGAATTTATCCAATTTTTACTTTCCGCATTTTTAACCTGTCAGTAGATTAATGCTTTTTCTTTCTCCGTCCTCAATGTCTGGCATACTTACTGGTTAGCTTTCTAGATCTCTTCCGCCACTGTGAGTCAACGCTTTTTCTGAATAGGTATTTAAGTGCCTTAGCTGCCCACCTTTTATCGTCTAATTTCCTCAGGCGTTCTTCGTATAGCATTTTTCTCTGAGCTTCCTGGGCTTCGAACGATGCCCAGCCCATATTCCCTTGTACTGCCTCGTTTGTGGTTTTGCTGTGGACACCTAGTGCTAATCTTCTAACAGCTCTGTGATTACTTCTAATCTCAACTGAAATTCTGCCCTTAAGCACAGAACAGCATTTACGCAAGTAAGTCCAGGCACCATTATTCCTTTCCAAATACCTTTCAGTACTTCATATTTGTTGTACCAACATAATGCCCTATGGTTCATTATCTCGGCCTCTCTTCGCCCTTTTGCTATAGGAGACTGTTCATGCTTTTCCGTGTACATCTGCCCTTCGTTTACCCATACCCCGAGATATTTGTATTCGGCCACTCGGGATATTTCATGGTCTTTTGTTATAAGTACCTGATCAGTTGTATCGTTGAAAATCATAACACCTGCCTTACCTAATCTTAAAGTGCCTCCTTCGTCTCCACATCAATTAACCAGATTCTGCAAGTCTTCCTGGCTATCTGCTAACAGTGCAATATCGTCCGCATACATTTAGCCTCGTAGTCGTTGCTCAATACCATTTCCGCCTATTCTGTACGGCAGATTATAACCTTGGTTGCTTCCATACTTATCATATAAGGCATGAACAGCAGAGGTGATAAAGGACAACCTTGCCTTAATCTTTAGTGTACATTGATAGTGGTCCTACTTGTAGTTCCTTCTCATGTTATTTCGACTGTGTTTTCTCGATATATTGCCTGTAGAAAACCAATTACCTCATGAGGGACGCCTTCATTTATTAATATAATCCACAGGAGTTCCCTGTTCTTGTTGTCGTATGGACCGCTTATGTTCCAGGAAGGCTAAATACAGAGGTCTGTTTTCCGCCTCAACTATTTATATGCAATGGGTAAGCCCGAACAGGCTATTATCAAAGCGCCTACCACTTCTGAACCCGTTCTGAAGTTCTACGAGTATTCTGTTACTTTCTACCCATGACTGCATTTTTAATTTCACCGCCTACATCGCCAGCCTGTATATGAATGATGTTATCATAATCGGTCGGAAGATTTTATGTTCATCTTGTCGCCTTTCTCTTTATAAATCAAATTTATTTTACTCTGTTTCTAGCTGTGCGGAATTTGCTTATTTGTTATGACTGCCTCCAATGCTTTCATCAGTGTTTTTTTGCCTCTTGGGCTAACTTCATTAATTAGCTTGACTGGAATTTCGTCTATCCCTGCGGACGTGCTTTTTGGTGAAGGCATCGGCAGCACCATCTCTCGGCGTCAGTCCAAAGGGCCTCAGTGCCCAGCCTTCCCTCGACCCACTGCTCATAAGATAGTATACTATACTGGGTGCCCTTGTAAGGAGCCAGCGCCACACTGCGGCTAGAGAAGACGCACGGGATGGCGGACGAAGAAGTAAAATTGGAAGTGGAACGTAGCGTAAAGAGCATGCCAGAGAGAACAGGAAGAACGCGGTCTGCGACGGATGTGTACGATATCTGCTGGCTCCTTGCGTTCCCAGGCTTGGGCTTCAGTCGCAGAAGTCCGGGCTATCAGACCTGGACAAAAACATTGGGACGGAAAAGGGTGCAGGCTAAATTTACCACACGTTAAAAACGTAAAACAGATAAACGAGGCGGCATGTAGAGGTGGCATGTCGAGAGCCGTAGCCACCAGACCTAGACGCCGCTGTTCCCTTCCTGTGCGGCAGCATCTGAACACGGGCCTCCTCCGTCGCCACCGCTGCTTGCCCGGGTTACTTAACCTGGGGGCCGCGCCCGGATCCCACAGGTGTGACGGCTTCCTGCGGCAGCGTCGAGGCCCGTCGTGGACAGCGCTGTCAACCGTACGCCAACGCTGTGACGCTGACGCCTGCCGTGGACACAGCCGTCCACATTACGTCTCCTTCAGGGCACCGATCGGAGCCTACAGGCTGCGCCGACGCCCCGCCACACCTCCTCGCTCGACGCAGCAACCACCTACCAGGCCCATCACTGGGACACGAAAAACTTGAGGGGCCCTTTCCTCTTTTTACTAAGCTGTGTCCTTTACCTCTCGCGAATTTTTTTCTTTTGATTTGCCTTTCTTGTTTGTTAGTTCATGTCCTCTCATGACTTAAATTAGAATTATTTTACTCTACATGCCACCTAGTTTATTTATTTTACCTTTTTAACGCGTGGTAAATTTAGCCTGCAGTCTTTTCAATCACAAATTTTGGCGCTCACGACAGGACGAGGCCGGCTGATATCACTTTGTTACCGATTTTTTTTACACCGAGTGAGCGCGTCCGAGCTTGTGGCGGCAGAAGAGCGCATGGGGCAACAAGATGCAGATTTGCGTGCTTGAGTAGAAGAGGAGTGCAAGAGATCGCGGGATGAGAGGGCCGCTGAGCAGGAAGCTTCCAAACAACGTTTGGAGAAAGAGGCACATAATTTACAGTTATGAGTGAGGTTTATGGAGGGCGAGGGAGCGACTTGTAGATGCTGAACCAACTGTTCCCAGGCCCGAATGGTCTGGGCCCATCAACCCTCATGGGCTCATTCCCGTTTTCAACGAAGGTCGCGATGATCTTGGCACGTACCTTACGCGATTTGAGCACATGGTCACTGGTCAGGGTTGGTCAAGAGACAAGTGGGCCGCGGCGTTGAGTCTATGCTTGGGAAGAGAAGCTCTTCGTGTTTTCGGAAGCTTATCACAGGAAGACTCTGTGGATTACGCAAAAGCTAAACTAGCGTCCCTGCGACGGTTCCGTTTAACGGCGGAGGGGTATCCAGAACAATTTCAGCACAGTAAGACACATGACGACGAGACCGGTAGGCAGTACGCTACGAGATTCTTTAGTTTTTTTGATCATTGGGGCGAAATGAGGGGACGAGGCAAAACGTTCGACGAGGTTCACGACATGATTGTCGCCGAAGAATTTTTGAAACACTGCCACACGAGGCTTGCGATATTCATTCGCGAGCGCGACTGTGAGACATTCAACGAGATCGCGGTTTCCACGGATAATTTTTTGAAGGCCCAGAGGCAAACTAACTTGTTAATTTTCAAGGATCAGTTAGAACCAAACATCCCGAAGGCGAAGGACCGTACTCCGGGATACAAATCACAGGTGCGATGCTTTCTATGCGATAAAGTGGGACACAAAGCGTCAGGCTGCCGGACTCGATCGAAGCAACCATACTGCACGTTCTGCCGCAAGCAAGGACACGATGCACAGTCATGCAGGAGCAAGAACCCAGGAGACCGCGAGGCGTCAGCCGGTTGTATGCATCCTGCCAGTCCTCCGGTTGAAGTGCGCCTGATGTCACCAGTGTGGATGCGGGTTACCGGCCAACGGTCTTCAGTGTCAGCATGCCTATGCGGCAAGGCGAGCTGTTCGGGCAGCCGGTTTCTGGTTTGCGGGATATCGGTACCAACAGTATCGTCGTGCGTAGGGACCTGGTTCCCAAAGCAGCTTTTACTGGTGATGGAACTACTCTGCTCCTGGCGGATGGCAGCAGTTTGGAGGTCCCAGAGGTGGAGGTCCCGATCTCGTCGCCATATTTTTCGAGCAAGTCCACCGCTCGGTGCTTGAAGACTGCACTGCACGACGTCATCATTGGAAATGTACCAGGCACTCAGGACCCATTCTCCATCAGGTGGACGGTGCCACTGAGACATCTGATTGTCCCGAATGGGATGGGAGAGACTGAAGGCTCTGCCATGCTGGGGACGGCGTAGGTTCCTATGGCGTGCAGGGGCGCGTCCATCAGCTCGTTCTATGTGTCGAGACCTACGTTCGGAAGGAAACGAGAGGAGGACGCAACATTGGGTGTGTGCCGGAAGAAAGTCGGCGATACTTATCCTAGCAAGAACAACACCGCCTATACGTCTCACTCCAAAGACGGAATTTTATTCCGATCATTCCAGTGCTGTCCAGGACAAACGATACAGCAGGTTGTGCTACCGAAAAGTCCATGAAGTTGTAGGTACACTTTTGCCCATGAAGTTATATGTACACTCGACGCAACCTATAAAAAGATGACCCCCTCGTGCAACCCGGCAGCTGAGAGTAAAATTAATGATTGGTCGCTCGAGGTTTCTCGGGATAACCTGGATCGCAAAAGTCGCACCGGCGCAGCATCTGCAATCCCAAGGCAGTAGCGCACCGCTTAACCGCTGCACCACTGGACCAGGTTTGGTATAATGACTCCTAGGGATCTATGTGATATTAACCCATTAGCTATCGCGCCATACCCTTAAGGCGGAGCGCAGGCTGCAGTACAGCGGCGGCTGCTTCACGGGGTTAGCGCGCAGATCAGAAGGGGTGTGATGGTGTCGCGGCGGTGGCTACTTGGAGCTATATGGAAAAGCCAGCTGCGTGGCATAGGGCTACATCACGCCGCAGCGCGCGGCGACTGCGTTAGCGAAGTGAGTGGGCAGGTTGAGCTTTCTCGCACGTAAGCAATCGTAAGTGTCCGACTTTTTACGTAAGTAGGGCGATTGAGGCGACTCTCACCCTGCATTTTATGTCGGCGCCCTGGTCGTATAACCAAAGTGCCAAAAACGCTTTCGTGTGTTGATGATATGAATTTTTGAAGTGTTTTAAACGACATTTTGAGCACACAGTACTGCGTGCACAAGTGCTTTTCTTTCTTTCGAGCTTATATTCCGCCAATATTTTTAGAAATTTTGTACATGTCCGATTTGAAAATACTATTATCGCTGTGCTTGTACTTGATGCTAAACAATAATAACGCTGACATATCTTAATGCCTCTACTGTGAAAGCTGGGGTGTCCTCATTGACGTCTGCATAGATTGGCATCGAAAAAGAAAGCTCACAAGCAAAAGACATGCGCAGCTGTGGAAGGAGGCACTGACATATGAGCGAGCACCCCACTGTCGAAGCGCGACATGTGCAGGCTTGCTGCAGCGATACCTGTCTAGTTGACCAGGTGCGTAGCGTGCCCTTTTTCAGAAACAATGAGAAAGCAAGCTACACGATGAACCTTCTCCTGCACAAGCCTCAGGGTGCACAAGGCAAGCAGAGAAAGTGCAAAGCTCGTGACGACCCGTGAATGTCAGTGGGAATCGATCTCAAGACCCCGCTGGGCTTAACGCAAGCACCGAAACAACCAGGCGTAGACGCGAGACTAAATTCTAAGTGGCAAGCACAGTGTTTCACATACGATTCCTAGATAACATATTTCTTTACAACTGCTCTCTTTATGATAGGATGCGATGCCAAGCCGACCAAGCGGTATTAGCATCACCTCCGCATTGTGCGTTATAGGAGGCATCTGTGATTCCCGAGCTCACCACAGTCCTGTGGCTCAACCACTGTCGCTGAATTTTGCGTTAGTACTAAAATCTTAGGGCCAAGTTCGAGCGTGGACCGCGGCTTTCAGCTAAATTCTTTACGACAGTGAATAATGTGTTCTGCAGGTTATCGGACAAGACGACGAAGGTAATTAAGAAGAAATAGCTGGAACCGTCAGAAATGTAATCGAAGTAGCTTTATTGTACAGTCGTGTCAAATCACGGAGAGTGCAATTTGTTAGTTTTTTTATTAGTTGAATTATACGTATTATATATCTTGCTACAATTTGGCTTACGAACATGCTGGTATTGCGAGCTCGAAGCAAGACATTATTATTCCGAGATGTTCTTTGTAAATTTCAGTAAACGCACGTCAGGCGGAAAATTAGCATCTGAGTCGTCCGAATTACGCCCCAGAAATACCCACCATCGTTTACCATTTATTTGAGACGTAGAACATCCTGTACTTATAATATTGGATATTAACCGGAACCCTATTTTTAATGCCAACGCTGATTACATTGTTCTTCGGGTGAAATCGGTTGTTGCTTGAAAGAAGTACGCCCTCTGATAGAGAAAAGCATGTGTAGCGACCTCTGAATCGCTGTTTTCTTGTGACGGGCAGGTTGTGCCACAAGGTTTGCACTTATTTCTTACCGTTGTTTACTCCGAGGTACGAAGTCTCGATGGCTTTGAAATCGGGCAGGACCGCAGTGAAGGCCCAACCCTCTGCGCCATACTCGGATTCCCATTTGTCGTAATCCTTCTGGTTTCCACGAGCGTAAATTATGTTGTTGATTGAGCTTGAACCACCCAGGATTTTACCTCGCGGGAGTCGGTTTATCTGCAAACGGAAGTCACTTGTGGTCACCAGTAGGGCTATAGTTATAAAGGGGTGTCATACAAAATGTGATCCATTTAAGTAATGTTCGGCTGGTAGTGTACGGCACTACTTCTTTGCTTGCATCATCATAATCAGCCTCACGACACACATTGCGTGGCAAAGGACTCTCTCACGTCTCTCCAATTAACCCATAGTAGACACTAATTCTGTGTCTACTGTTTTTCAATGCCGACACGTTAGAGATCACGTCAACTTGCTGAGGCACGCGAACCATCTGTGATGAATTCTATTTCTTGCGCGATTTCTTTGATAAGTTTTAGAAGCCTTGAAGCTGATCATTCTTTAAACTTTCATGGTCCATCCGAAAAATATGGGAACAGTTTTTAAGGCAGGATTTAACCAACCGGGCTTATTCCAACCTGCGGACATCAGCGCGCCCCAAGCGAACAGCACCAAGAGATGACGGTGAATAAACGCAGTTGAGAAGGATGAAGTCTAATACAGATAGATAGAAAAAAACAAGCCGCGTACTGTACAAAAAGTATGGTGGAGCTGCCATAAAAAAACGTAAACCAATAAGCTCCTGCCTGTGCCACTACGTATAACAGGCTTACGTATAACAGGAAGAAGAAAATGCGTTCAAGCACGCGGCAGCCCCAAAGCACCTCTTTGAAAAGTGAAGCTGTGCCCAACCTGTGCTTTGGACCCGCCTTCAGGACCCGTTCTTGGAAGGATCGGCTAAGTTTTGGGTGGCTGGTTGTGGCCTTTTTCTCCCTTGGTCTTTGCGCTTCTCGGATCGGGGGCATAACGCACGCGGTAAGGTCGTAAACCCGCGTTATGTCTACTCAGAATCCCTGCCAGGGGAACTCCTGCTCGGGTTCCCTATCCCCTGACCTCCTGCCTTTGGAAGGTTTTCTTTTTGCGCAGCGGCGTCAGCGACATTACCATAGCGCTCGCGCTTAAGGTTGGCAGAGCAATCAAGATGTGCAATCCTGGGGCTGTTCGGGCTACGCTTCAGTCAGCCACTTCTCGCTACGAAGCAATCTCTGAGGTAAGTGAGTTCGGACGAGGCTAGATTATTTGCGGTTCGCCAGATCTCGCCTGTGTAAGAGATCTTCTAAACACCTAATCCTTTTCCTGTGTTCGTGTAAGCTCGTTTATTCCCTCCCATTTTGCCTGTACGAAAGGAATTGTTCGAGGCGTTCATTCTCGTCTGACTATAGCTTTGACGAACTTCTGTCCGCAGCAGGCGTTGTTGCAGTGCGCCGCTGTAGCCGTGATTTCAACAACGTGCGGTTGCCTACTGAGTCGGCGACTGACACTTTTCCCGGCACTTCTTGCACCTCTGAAATCAAGGCACGCCCTTTTCGTTTTCGTGTAAAATCATTATCCCCTCGATTTCTGCAGTGCAACGACGATTGCTCGCTTTGGGGCCATAGCGCCTGTGGTTGCAAGTCCATCTTGCGGTTTTGCAAGTGTGGGGACGCTCATGTTACGAACACCTGTAATGAGCAGAACGAGAAGGGTTGCCTTTGCGGTGTGCCCTACGTGGCAAACTCCTCCAATTGCTCCTCTCGAGCGCAGGGAACTCAGATCCTTAAGATAATTACCCGGAAGGGCTGTTCGCGCCGAGACGCTGTAATAGAGCTAAAAAAGAGCCTGTTTGTCTAAGTCAAAGGACTAAGTCTAAGGTAAGCAGTTGGGAGTGCTGTTGCCGACCAAGTCTTTAAGCGATGCGCGAGATGGAAGATGCTACCAGCGGTGGGCCTTTTGCGGCCCAGGTTGCTCTTCCGGAAGACCAATAGTTAATTTAACTGCAACATGCCACGGTGGGCGATTTGCGTACTATCTGACGGGCAGGTTGCGATGACGTCAAATAGTCATGTGACCTAAGTGGCCCATATTCATACAAAGCTTTTTAAAGTTTGTTCATTCTTGAAATCTACCAGCAAGCGGCTTTGACACTGTTCGTGATGCAAGACGGCCAGATTTCTTTCACTAGTTTCAAGTTCATTCAGTTATTTCAAGTTGATTGTAGATTGTTCCAAACAGTTGTGGCTAATTTTCGTCCGCATCTCGAAAACTCGTAGACACCTGTAAATTGAGCTCAGCCGAGAGCTGCATGCATTCTTTTCCACGACCCCCAAGCATGCTTGCTACACCACCGCCAAGTCATTGAGTTCGTTGCGTGCGCAGATTTGTCCAATAAATTTCTATCAGAAGCCGTTTTGGCTGTCTTCCTTCTCGCCAGACGGCTGTCAGAACTACGTGACATCTGGTGGAGGTACGCATTATTGATCTATGGACTGCAGACCACGGCAAGTCGTGATGCCAGCTCTGTGCGCTCAAACCAGAAGACCTCCCACCAGTTCGCCGAGCTAGTCGACGTCTCCAAGGAGCACAACCTGAGTTCGGGATCCTGTAGGATCGTACCCTATAGCGTAAAGACCACAGAAACAGCCGCTGTGACCTCGCCACAGACGCCTATCACGATCATCCTGCAGCATTCGTGGGCACCGCCAACATTAAATATCTCCCCAGGCGAATACCACGAAGAATGGTTGGACCAGTTAGAGCTCGTGGTATCATTTAACAATTGGGATGATGCGTCGAAAATCGGACGCATTTTTTTCATGGAAGGGCTCAGCACGTACGTGGTATAAAAACAACGAGTCTTCTCAAACGACATGAGGCCCATTCAAGAATGAACTATTAAAGGCATTCACGAGCGTCGTGAGGACAGAAAGAGGCGATCGACTCCTTGAGTCCAGGACCCAGTTCTCTATCGATTTCGTCCACGAATACATAAAGAAATGAAGCGCCTTTTTCCTCGCGCTGATCCTGAGATGAACGAGAAGAAGCAAGTTCAGTTTGTAATGCGCTGCGTAAAAGAGCGACTCTTTGTCAGCCTCGTCCATCAGCCGCCAAATGAGTTCACGCAAGAAGCCTCCACGATCGAGAAGTCGCTCGACTTCCGGACTCGGCAGTATAACCGCCCTGTTGATGTCTGTGAAATTCCTCCCGACAGGATGACAACCACCAACGACAACTTGCACGAAGTTGTCCTCGAGATTGTTGGCGAGCAGCTACGACGACTGCTGCCATCGTCCCCCAAACGCAAGCAGTGAATCATTTGAATGTAGTACGGTAAGAAATCCAAGAACACCTCACACACCCACTCTGACGGCCACAGAACCGCTGGCAATAATTTACGCCTCCGCTGTACGCTGCCAAAGGCGCTCTGTCACTCTGCGCCAGGGCCCATGTGCATCGTTTCAAAGATCCCAATGAAACGCCCGCACAGATATGCTGCAAACACAGGCAAGAAAGGTAGACCTCTGGAGGACTTCCGATCAGCGCCGCCCGCTCTGCTTCTACCATGATGAACGGGGCCATATTCTTCGGCACTGACCCTAAATGAGAATGAGCATGAGTGGCTTTTCAAATGATGCCGCACGATCCTACCCCGTGCAGCGACCACGCGCTGTCGACAAGTATCTGTACCGACCGGATTACGTGTCCTCGAGCCGTCTGTCCTGCTCATAGTCATCATCCACACTATGTTTTGTGTCATTGGGCCGCAGCTTTGCAGCGGTTCTTCGCGGAAGGTCTCCCGACCTCAGCAAGAGAATCAAAGAAATGCATCCTTTGGAGTTGAGGTTGCTCGCCAGTTAAACGACGAAACCATGTGCATCGACCATGCGCATGAAGAAGCCGCACCCACTACGCCGACCCCGCACTGCGTCTTCGACTGTGACGTGACCAGACTTCTGAAGGACGCCGCCAGCCAGAACATCCGCGAGGACACGCCCTACCCTTCATTCATATACCCGAAGAAGCTGTGACTGACACAGAGGATGACATGCAACGCAACAGCCAGGAAATCCGACTCAGAAGTGGCTATCGACGGCCAGATAGTTACTGCACTAGTCGACATGCGAGCCGAATATTCGGTGATGACCACTCACTGTGCAACTTTAGAGAGTACGACAGCTTGGGAAGGCCCGAAGATTCGCACCGCAGAAGCCCATCCCATTACGCCATCGCCACGATGCACAGCGCTTGTGACTGTCAAGGGACATACCTATCCTGCGAGCTTCGTAGTGTTACAGTAATGTTCCCGCGACGTCATATTGGATATGATTTTTCTAAATAAACGTCAGGCGATCATCAACCTTCGATCTAATTTCGCCACGCTCTCGACGGACGAAGCCATTCCTTCGATAAAAACCATGGAAAATCGGCTGCCCTGCGTGCTCTGCATGATGCAGTCAGCGTTTCATACAGATCAAGCATCTTGGTCACACTGGGGGCCGCGTATGCCAAGAACATGTGCTTTCTCATCGAAGGGAACACGGGGTTGCTCCTACAGCGAGGAATCGGCATCGCCAAAGGCACTGCACACTTCCGCAATGGCGAAGGTGAAGTGCTGCTGAGGAACTTCAGCGAAGAATACCGGCATGTTAACAAAGCAGCGACGATTCCTTTCTTTGGCCACCTATCCAAAGTTCACGACGCCTTCGCCTTCTCCGACCGAGTCCCATACATTAACCTAAGAAAGATCACAAGCGCACCTTCGACATAAACCAAGGCCTACCACGGAACAGACAAGATCAGATCCACAATCTGCTTTGAAGCTACAGCGAGTGCTTCTCGTCATCGCCGACGGTGCGGCTAGCGCCTATTGCCAAACATCGCATTGTAACCGACCTGCCAGCCCGACATCTCCGCCAATGTCTCTACCGTATCTTGCCGCGAGATCGGCAAGACATTCGAACATAGCTGAAGAAATTATTTGGGATGACATAATTCGCCTATCGAAGTGCCCCTGGGCGGTACCGTTTGTGGTGGTGAGGAAAAAAGAAGGCGCATTTTGATTTTGTGTCGATTACCACCGTTTCAAGAACATTCCAAAGATAGATATCCATTTTTTCCCCGCATCGGCGACACACTGGAGCATCTCTGTAACGCCAAGTATTTCTCATCGATAGACCACAAGAGCGGCTGGTAGCAAATTGAGGTCGATGAAAGAGATCGTGAGAAGATTGCGTTCATCACTCCGGATGGCCTCATTGTTTTCAAGATGAGAGCTTTTGGTCTGTGTTCCGCACCACCGAAATTTCAGGGAGTAATGGATACGGTGCTGGCAGGTCTTAAGTGGCAATTCTGCCTAGTATATATACATGACGTCGTTATGTTTGCCTCGAACTTTGATAACCACCCAAAAAAGGCTTCAAATGGTCCTGGAGGCAATCAAGTCATCCGGTCTAACCTTGAAACAAGAAAAATGGCAGTGCCCCTACAAAAAACTTCTGTTTCTAGCCCATATTGTAAGCAAAGAGGATGTGCGCCCAGACCCAGAGAAAATGGCTGCTATTGCAGTTTCCACCGTAGGTCAAAAAAAGCTGTGCGCATATTTGGCGGACTGTGCACCTATTACCGACGATTTGTCGAGAATTTTTCGCACTTCGCCGAGCCTGCGACCCAATTGACAAAGGCAGACGGGCAGTTAAGCGCAAAGCGCCGCGAACAGAAGCCTTCAAGAAACTCCAGCATCGTTTACAGTCCCATCTGGTCTCCTATCACGTTGATGCAAAGGCTGTCAATCAAAATCGTACGACACACACTGCGTTGGCCTTGTTGCCGTCCTTGTTCAAAAAAGTGACAATAGTGACATCTGCAAAAGGTAATCGCGTAAGCCAGCCGTTCTCTGTCGAAAGCTGAGGATAACTATTCGACGACCGAGACTGGAGTGCCTTGCCATCATCTTAGCTACGTCAGTCCCGTCCCTACTTGTACGGACGACAATTAAAGGTAGTCATCAGCGTTCACCATGCACAGTGCTGGCTTGCCAATTTGAAGGACCCCTCTGTGCACCTCCCTCGATGGAGCCTACGCCTCCAGGTTAACAAACTTGACCATGCAGACGACGACACATGTCCTGAGGGTTACTTATTTTACGTGGGTCACTCAGCACGAACAGCAACAAGGCACCCAACGCACAGCATCTAATCGACAAGCCTTGTAACGTACAGATGCCTTAAATACGCACTTTAAATAGAGTGGCGATTTTACTTTCGTAGGGTATAATCTTGCCGCTGTGTGCAACGCGCGAATTCGCGCTACGTCTTTTCTATTGCCCAGAGGACGGCAGTTTCAGGAATAATAAGGCAGCAACCCTTCTCCATAGCACCATCTGCGGCTTGAAAATTATGTCATGCATTTGAAACGCCCGCTTTCCTTTTTCGTCCACTAGCGTTCAACTCCGAAAAAAGCAGCGCAGAAAATGTAGCGCTGGTACTATCCTCTGCGTAAAAGATAAGTGTGTGTGGAGGTGGGTGCGGCTATAATTTTCTACACAGGAAAAAATAATTGGAGTCACGCTACGCTGGCTACCCTGGTGTAGCCAGTGTAGCTACAAAAGATCGGCGTCACATCAGAGGGACGGCGCTTGAAATGGGACATTCGAGGTAAAATAATGAAGAAATGCCTTTATGTTACACACCTAAATTCCAACTTTACAAGGATGTCCAGCATGGCGAAACATATAATGAGACCAAAGAACTAATTCTTCACAAGTGGGTTTTGTCACTGCAGTCTACGAAACAAATGCAAAGTCCTCTGAGATTTCTTCAAGGACATGCAGGGTGCCTCAGTCTACATTGTCAGTGCTAAAGTCTCTCCACGATGCCAGTAGCTTGTGTGCCCAACTTTCTGGTGTTTAGTCTCTTCCAGAAGTGTCAAAAAGCTAACTTACAGGGCTAAAAAGCCTCTTGGAGTGAGTACATCTGACAGAGCCTCTAGTTCCGTTCGCTTCTCTCTCTGGCATTTCGGCCTGATTCATTCCTCGCCATGCAAAGTGGATTGGTGTCCACAGAGGAGGCGACAGAACGCACTTCGTTTCCTCACCACCTTTCAGTCTGCCAGGATGGTAACACTGTGAGTTATCTCGTCATGCGCACCTCGTCACGCATAGTGCTGCCTCATATCCCTAGTAACACCAAACACTTGCGGTTTTCAGGTTTACCTGCGCGGTCGTCCAGTACAAGCGCTATCTGGACAGCACAGGTTCCACACGCCAAAAATACTGTCACTCTATCGTTCAGATGAGTTCAATTTATTTCCTAAATATATTCCAGCAGTGGTATTACCTTAAGGACGGAAAACCAAAAATCAGTACAATGAGTCGAACGATCATGACAAAACTTACGGGACGGTTACCACTGCGTAACCCCTGATTTAGCGACAATTGTCGCGGTATTTTTTTTACTAGTTATATGGACGTGAAGAATTTGAAAGCGACATGCGTGTGCGAACACCTAAAGGCCACTCTTTTCACTTTTTGACGCCCATACTTTTCATGTAGCACTTCTCGAACAGTGTTTGATGGCCATGAAGAAACTCTTGTGACTTGAACAGCAATGGCAGATATGTTCGAGGTACTGGGCCAGTGGCTGATTGCGAAAATAGGTATATGCAGATCTTTCTAAAAGCCGCTGTGGTAGTGAAATGAGTATTGATGGAGAATAATTATGATGTCGCAGATGTTGCAACTGGGTTCGGATTTAGTACGTCAGCGCGGAGAGTTCTAATGACACCATGAGCGATGTCAGTGCTACCCTCCTTCTCCTTCCTTAGCGATAACCACTCACCGTGTGTTAACCTTCGTTACCTTTTCAGTTTAGGCCAACTAGTACTACTGCTACAACACTGACACTTAGCCAAAGGTGTTTGTAGGCCTCTGTTCAAAAGGGCCGTTGTTTTCAAAGAGACGAATAAATGATTGCGGACGGCGAATTTTCAGTTACTCTACGAACACACGCTTCAGATTTTTCATGGAATGTCCAGAGCGGTCTTTTGGAAACGTTCCGTTTTGAATGCCAGAAGACGCGCAGCAAATCGCTTAACTTGGATTCCATGTTTGCTACTCAGCACACAGTATATACTTACGGGAGAGAATATGTTTAAAAAAAATTGTTATCTAGCTTTGCACTGGAAAAGTTTCCTTTTTATGCATTTTATTAATGCAAAGACCTAGTTATTATCTGTGAACTCAAGTAGTTATTGCAGTTTCGCCTAGGAGACATACGAGCAAAAGTAGCTCGCTTCAGGTCTTCTTGTGCGTTGTCTATCATATGTTCGTTTTATTATTGTTTAGGAAATGACTTACTTTTGACTCTGGCTTCCATTCAGCTTACATCGTTCTTAGTCAGGTTTAAATCATTAGCCATAGAAGAACTCAACATTAATCTCTCTATAGGCTTGCCTATCACCTGCCGTGACCGATTGCCTCAGAAATCTACAAACTTCATTCCGTGTTACTCCCCCACCCACTCCCATCCAGCTACCCTAGAGCTAAATCTTAATCCTTTGGAATGTACATTTCATTTTGCCGCGCTCGGAGACCTAAGCTAAAAACACCGCTCATGAGAGGTCTTGCGTAGTCCATATTCTCCTGATGGCTCTGTCAGATCACCTTGAATCCGCTTATCCACTGACAAGCTGAGCTCCTTAAAGTTTCCCACATTTGCTCCTTCCCAAACTCTCCTGCCAATCTTATGTGCATAAACGGTTTTCCCCGAGTCCCAGTGTAAGAAAAAGTTCCTCTCGTTAAGTGTGTTTCGTAAGCACAGACAGTGCGCCATTCCTGTTGCAGAAAAACTCACACGACCATCCAGTGACAAGCTTGCGTCTTGCTGCGGCTCGCTAGTGTAGTCCCAATCGACGTCTGTGCGCTGCAGCAAAACCGAGAACAATGGAACCCGTGCAGCAACGTCCTCGAGACCTCCAGCTTCGATGAGGAGCACTTTTGCTTTGCCGTCCGCCGACAACCGATTGGCGACGACGCACCCCGCGGAGCCTGCGCCCACTGGAATCACGATTAGAAATCACTATAGGCCGGCATCTACAAAACAGCAAAAAAAAAACAAATACTTATCAGGCGAGAAACAGAACCTTTCTCATCAGTTTATTGAATGTTGTTATTGGAGAGCGCGGTTTTACCAGAATTTTAAGAGGAAACCTTTTCCACGCTGTTTGAGTGGTAACATACCCGGTGTTTATAGAGAGACGTGCCACTAAATTATTACGCCAAACGCGAAACCAAGGCTGGGTGGCTATTTCATCGACCTTGAAGCTTTGACCAAGAATGAGATAAATTCTGTTACTAAAAGATAATAAATAGATATCTTCTTTAAGCCATGTTGCGTATGCGCAAAGAAAGAAAAGGTGTCAAGATAGCATGTTAAATGAAAAAAACAACATTATATGCCCCATTCATTTTACAGGAAATTCTAGTTAAACATACGCGAACATAATGAAAAGAGAATGTAAGCAGACTGTTAGAGAGTGATCACTTCATCCAGTTTCCATTTGTCACGCATACTTCCGGCTTCAAGCGACTGCTCAACTTCAGTAAGAATATTGCAGAGCACACTTCAGTGTCCTTCGAAACTTTCATGTCAGCGTTGCCGGTACCACAATTAAGATGATGAGATTTTCAAACTGACAATTATTTTGATAATTCGGCTTTAACTAAATGTGATAGGATACCTTGGATTGTTAAAATTGCATGCATAACCTCTAATTTCCGCAAGGTCAATTAGGGTACTTCAAAAATCTGCACTGCATGTCTCGTTAAGGATGTTAACGCCGTCAGTGCTTGGACTAGGGTTTGACTAAGTAAAGAGATATAATTGCTACTCGCGTTCATTAACAGAGCTACAAAACGTTCCGGCTTGCTTGTTATAAGCGCTGTCATTCCCACAAAACTTTTGGTTTGGTTTATGGGGATTTATCGTCCCAAAACGACTCAGGCAATGAGAGACGCCGTAGTGAAGGGCTCCGGAAATTTCGACCAACTGGGGTTCTTTAACATGCACTGACGCCGGACAGAACACAGGCTTCTAGAATTTCGCCTCCATCGAAATTCGACCACCGCGGGCGGGATCGAACCCGGGTCTTTCGGCTAGCAGCCGAGCGCCATAACCACTCAGCCACAGCGGGGGCTACAAAAACTACTAATATTTAGAATGATTCAATGATTTTCGTAACTGTTCACAATTTTTTGCAGTGCTGACGAGTGCTCAGGCTTTTCAGAAGGGTTAGTTTTACGGAAGCGTTGTTTTATTGTTTCCCGCATATTTTAAAGGGTGATTGTAGCATGAAAAGTGGCCATTAGTTCAAATCCTCACAAACGTAGCGCGACTCAAAAGGAGCTTTTTAATTGAACGTCCAAGTAGACCAGCAGCGCGCACCGGAGCGGAAGCGTCGTCTTCCTGGCTGCATCACGAGCACGGTACCCTTGCACCGTCGTCACGAGCCAAGTCATGCCGCTACGCCGCATTGCGGCGCTCACAGAATGTGAGCAATGTAGGACTGAATGTGACCAATGTAGGACTGAAGCGAGATGAACAATCAGACAGGAAGTTTTACTCATAAAAGCAAATGGAAGCAGGAGCCAAACAAATTGAGAAAGTAATTTTTTAGGATAATGAAACAGAATGGATTTATACCAAATTAACTCGAATACTTGAGCTAGAGCTACCTAAGGTGCGAGTAAAGCCAAAAGGGAAAAGACTCAAACGTAAGAGTTGGTGGGATGATGAGCTCAAAAGGGCGATAGAGAAACGTCTGGAAGTGTCCAGGGAACACAAATATTCCAAGAAGAGGGAGGAACCACAAGTTGATGTAGACAGAAAAGGGGATACCTTCATAAAGTGAAGAAGGGAAGCATCTCATGTGATGAATGAGAAAATTAGAAGAAAGGGTGCCCAATGGATGTCAAAAGTAAATAAAAAGGATAGAAAAGCAGCTAAAAAATTCTGGAAACATCTAAATGCAATGAGTAATAAGATTAGGCTAGAGCAAACATTTATTGTTGTAGATCAGGGTATCGACTAAAAGGGGATGAAGCAATGAAACACATAGGAACGACGATAGGAACAAGGAAAAGAAATGTTGCACATAATTTACCGAAGGATAGACCAGTTACGGCAATTGCTTCACTTGAGCAAAGAGAGTGGGAAAGGGCAGAGAAGAAGGTTCCTAGTGGCACCTCAACAGGACCAGATGGTATTCCGATTATGTTAATAAAGAAGATAGCATCAAAATCCAAGCAAATATTAATACAGGTAGTGAATAAAATGATAGTGGATGGCAAAGTCCCCGATGAATGGCGATTAAATAGAGTGAACATGATATATAAGGAAAAGGGGGACAAAGCTGACGTAACTACCGTCCCATAACAGTGACATCTGTGGTTTACAGGGTGGTGATCCAGATTATAAAGGACAGATTGAAGGCCTGGGTGGAGAACGAGGGGGTGCTAGGGGAGCTACAAAATGGGCTCCTGAAACAAAGGAGGTTGGAGGACAATCGGTTTTCATTGACGCAGTGTAAGAGATTGCTGAAAAGGAACACAGGCGCATATGGCTAGCAATTCTGGTTATTAGGGGCGCCTACGACAACGTTATTCAAGTGTATTTGTGGGACATACACGCACATTGGATGTTGAAGATGGAGCAATTAACTTTTGAAAGATATGTATAAAGGTAACAGAATGCTTATAAAATAAGAACAAAATATATATCAGAGCCTGTAGAGATACAGCGGTGGCTTAGGCAAGGATGTCCTCTGTCTCCTTTGTTGTTCATGTTGTACATGCAAGGGTTGGAGACCAAGATAGAGAGGAGAGGACTAGGCTTCAACCCTTCTTTTATCAAGCAAGGGGAATGGATTAAACAGTCATTACCGGGACTAATATACGCGGATGATTTAGTGCTAATGGCTGACAACAAGGAAGATTTACAGAAGTTGATAGACATATGTGGTACAGAGGGAGATAGTTTAGGTTTCAATTTTCGTAAGGAAAAATCTGCAGTCTGATATTTACTGATGAGGGCGGCTGCATAGAATACAAGAGTTCACGCTAGAAGTAGTGGATAAGTACAAGTCTCTTGGGGTGTGGATAAATAACGGTGCTGAGTACCTGCCAGAGCATGAAAAATATGTAATGAATAAAGCTAGTAGGAATGCAGACGTCATGTAAAATAGGGCACTGTGGAATTACAATAGGTATGAAGTGGTAAGCGGGATCGAGAAAGACGTGATGGTTCCTAGCCTGACTTTCGGTAATGCGCTCCTGTGCATGAGACCAGATGTTCAAGCAAGGTTAGAAATGAAAAAAAAAAACGCGACGTAGGGAGGCTGGCTTTGGGAAGACATGACAATACACCAAATCAGGCGGTACAGGGTGACATGGGATGGGCGTCGTTTGAGAGCAGAAAAGCTAGCAGTAAGCCAGCATTTGAGAAGCGGTTGAGAAAATTGGGGGAAAAGCAGTGGGCTTAGAAAGTGTTCAGATACGTGTACCTAAGGAATGTTGACACGATATTAAAAATGCAACTTGAAAATTGACAAGGAAATATCTGGACAGCATTAGAAGGCAAATAGCAATTATCGGTTAAGAAAAGGTTAAAGAAAAAGTGAGAGCTTTGTGGAAAACAGGGATGCTTACGAAATCGGCACTGGGAACATACAGCATATTTAAGCAGGAAATTGCCAAAGAAAATGTCTATGATAATTTTAGGGGAAGCTCTTTGTTGTTTGAGGCCAGGCCAGGAGTTTTGCGGACTAAGACATATAGAGTCAGGTACCACGAGATAGACACGTGCATTGCGTGCGGAGAGGAGCAAGAAACGGCTCAGCACCTGATACTTTTCTGTAAAGGGCTTCACCCTGCAGTGGAATGCAGCGGGACTGATTTATCCAAGGCGTTAGGGTTTAGGGACGGTGAAGTGAAAGTAGATTTTAAGCGGGTAGAAGTAACCAAGCGACGGTATCTGATTGGTGGCTAAAATCAAGACAAGAGTAAAATTTCATAAGTCATGGCTAGGTGGCTTGAGCCACCGCCCTATTTAAAAGGTTCAGCCTTATCCATCCATCCATCCATCCATCCATCCATCCATCCATCCATCCATCCATCCATCCATCCATCCATCCATCCATCCATCCATCCATCCATCCATCCATCCATCCATCCATCCATCCATCCATCCATCCATCCATCCATCCATCCATCCATCCATCCATCCATCCATCCATCCATCCATCCATCCATCCATCCATCCATCCATCCATCCATCCATCCATCCATCCATCCATACATACGTACGTACGTACGTACGTAAGTACGTACGTGCGTGCGTGCGTGCGTGCGTGCGTACATACATACATACATACATACATACATACATACATACATACATACATACATACATACATACATACATACATACATACATACATACATACATACTTACATACATACATCCATCCATCCATCCATCCGTCCGTCCGTCCGTCCGTCCGTCCGTCCATCCATCCATCCATCCATCCATCCATCCATCCATCCATCCATCCATCCATCCATCCATCCATCCATCCATCCATCCATCCATCCATCCATCCATCCATCCATCCATCCATCCATCCAATCGTCCGTCCGTCCGTTCGTCCCTCAGTCAGTCAGTCAGTCAGTCAGTCAGTCAGTCAGTCAGTCAGTCAGTCAGTCAGTCAGTCAGTCAGTCAGTCAGTCAGTCAGTCAGTCAGTCCATCCATCCATCCATGCAGTGCGGCATTGCCCCCCTCCTTTCAAGAGGCATCGCCTCGGTGCCTACGGCAAGTATGAAAAACAGTATGGAGGCACTGAAATTGTGAAGGCGCGTGTGGCGTCGGAACTGAATGTGAACCCCGGCAGGGGCTAACGGGTGTGATACGGTTTGATGCGAGAAACGTGGACAACATCAGACTTGGGTGGTCGAGAAGAGCGGGCAACTCCTTGCTGCAACCCTTCAGAGTTCAGCTCGCTGAATTGATGTAGCACCTCGTAAGGGCCGAAGTAGCGGCGCAGAAGCTTTCCAGAGCGCCCGCGCAAACCTATTGGGCTCCATACCCAGACGTGCTCGCCGAGTTTGTGAACCGCCTTCCTGTGGCAGAGGTTGTAACGCCGGACGTCAGTTTTCTGCAGCTGTCGAATCCGTAGTCAAGCAAGGTGGTGAGCGGCTTTTGCGTCATGAACGAATTGGTCAGCGCCCGTGACAATATAAGTCCACCGGCTCGCAAAACGTTTTCTCAGCAGATATATTGCTATCTAGGTGTCTTCTGCCAGTGATTGGGGGCGCTGCGAGCGCGCGAAGCGACCAGACGTACGGCGTATCGGCTCCTGTTATTTTCCCCAGGAACCGCGGAAGTTTTCGTGTGACCCCACCGAAACCGTCACTATCACCTTCCCAACATCGAGAGGAACCTGCTGGTCCTGGTCTTGAGAAGGTAGGCCCGAAACTGGCTGTTCTATGAAATTTTTTCATCATCGCCATGCCGCAGAATGCTAAGGCGACCACTACTCATCGCGGCTACGATCCCACTGCAATGGCGTGGGCTGAAATCGATATTCAACAACCCGAAGACAGGTCTCCACCGATTGAAGATGAAGGACTCTTTACGCTGATTTCTATGCGTAAGCGGACCCAGCGTTCCAAGACATCCAAGGACGGTACCACGATGGCGTCGCTCAAGCAAACACAGGAAGCTGGGCGCACCGGCCGCCTCTTCTCCGGCAGCGATCGCGCTGCGCTGCCACTGGATAACAAGACTGCTTTATGGCGCCCGAGACAGACGCCAAAAATGAGCTCAGGAGATATAATCGTGGTTCTCAAGCCAAGGCAAACCATGGACCTCAAGGCAATTTCCCAGCACGGCGAGTTGGGAGCGGCTATTGCTCAGTACGTGGGAGGAGACGCTGGCGCCGCGCTCAGCATATGGGCAGTCTGGACCCAGAACCTCGTCGTTTGTGGGACCCAAAACGTCGAAGCAGCCAATAAGCTGACTAAATACTTTGACCTCAAAACCGGAGCGGACTCCCATTCATTTCGGGGTCACGTGAAGCTTAATGTTACGTGTGCCGAGGAGTGATCGGGGTGCGGGCTGATGAGACGACGGCTATTCTCAAGAACAAGGTTAAGGGGCGCGAAGGTGAGATAGCCATTGTGCGCAATTGGCTAATAATTGGTTTTTGAGGAAAGGAAATGGCGCAGTATCTGGCTCATATATCGTTGGACACCTGAACAGCGCCGTAAGGGAAGGGATAAAGGAGGGAGTGAAAGAAGAAAGGAAGAAGAGGTGCCGTAGTGGAGGGCTCCGGAATAATTTCGACCACCTGGGGATCTTTAACGTGCACTGACATCGCACAGCACACGGGCGCCTTAGCGTTTTTCCTCCATAAAAACGCAGCCGCCGCGGTCGGGTTCCAGCCCGGGAACTCCGCATCAGTAGTCGAGCGCCCTAACCACTGAGCCAACGCGGCGGGTATGTGCGCAAACTGGGAAAATCAAATCTAGTGGTGCTCACCTTTGTGGACCGCAAGGTGCCGCGCTACGTGCACTACAATTGTGAATGCACACTTGTGCTCGAATACAAACGGACGATCTCTGCATGCTTCCGCTGCGGGACCATCGGCCACCGGGTTGACAGCTTCCCACACCCGGAGATCGGAAGGTGTGGAGTTTGCGGGCAACATGTAGGCGCCTCCGAGCAGGGTCTAAACGAACATGACTGTACCCTATGCTGCGTGATCTGGGGGCAAGCCCACCTGACTGGCTCCGCTGACTGCAAGGGCAAGTTTCGGCTTCTCCAACGACCGAGACCGCTAGCCCAGCAGCACCAAGGGGAACAACCAAACAAGTCAAGCAAGTCCCCTGGGAACAAGACGGGCAAGTCCGGCCAAGCTGCCAGGAAACAAGGCAGCAGGAAACAACCACCTCCCGCTTCGAAAAAGGCGAAATCTGGGACCGGTATCAAACCGCCAGCTTTCTAAGCCGGAGATTCCCCCCCCCCCCCCCCCCCTTGGCAACAGCCCAACTTCAAAATCAAAGGTAAGCAGCTGGGCGGGCGTCGCCTCTATTTCCTCTCTCTCCCCTTCCCCCCTCGAACTTGAGCTGAGAAAAGAGCTAGCGTTTCTCAAAAACCAGAACGCTCAGCTAGAATGCAAATTGAAGCACTAAAAAACGCTAGGGACGAGCCACCTTTCTCGGAAACAATGGAGGACGGCGTCTGCGTGCTCGAGCGTCGCTCCGTTGTCAGGTGCTCCGCTCACTGCAAATCTGGAAAGCCGCATCAAGGATATTGAGCAAAATGTGGCCGATCATATGACCCAACTGCCGGGGATTATTACACAAGTCATCCAAACACAAATGCAGCAGCTATTAACAACCATTACTCAGCAACTGACTGTGTCCGCTACGCAGCAAGTCACCAAAAACATTGAAGCCTGGATGCAGGCTAACCCAAAATTGCTTTGGCGGGCAGGACACGTAAGTAAAGTAGGCCGCTCATCCAAAATTTGCCACGAAACTATTGAGGAAGAAAATCAGGATAAACCGCTAGCTACCATGCAGGGACCCAGCGCAGTGGCTGGGGTGAGCCAGCCAGCCTCTAGCCTTCATCATGGCTTAGGGCACTAAGCGGACACCTCGTAAAATAAAACAGGAGCCTTTGGGCATAATACAATGGAATTGTAGAGGCATTCGCAACCGCGCGAAACGAGCACACCTACGCCTTTACCTTGAAACATTGGACTTTCACGCCGCCATTGTCGCGCTTCAAGAACCTGGGGAATTGGCCAAAATTTCTGGATACAACACTTTTCAGCGCGACCCATCAACCTGTATTCTTGTTCATAAGTCGTACACAGCACAGGAGGCAGATCTCGACATAGAGATAACATACTCTTACACTGTGGTCACCGTTTTACCTCTGCGACTCTCTGACCCCGCTGTACACATATTGAACATATACTGTCCGCCCAAGCTCCAACATATTACTTTCGCAGATATCTTCAGCCGGGCACTGAAGATAGCAGGTCGGGACCCATTTTTGATTGTGGGAGATTTCAATGCCGCCAGCCAATTATGGGGCTAAAAAAAAGGGGAGGCGAGAGGCAGAAAGCTAGCGGAGCTTATCTCTACGCTAGGCATCATCCTCCAGACCTACCCAGCGCATCCCACACGAATGGAAAACTCTGTGACTCGGGACACGTGTCTTGATCTCACACTTTCGAAACACACCCAACATGTGGAATGGAACAACACGGAAGAGACACTAGGCAGTGACCATTGCATCATTAACACACTTATTCACACGCGGCCCCTCAAAAGGTCGCTCACACAAGCTCGACTCCCAGACTGGCAGGCTTTCAGAAAGTCCCTGCCCTCAGCCAACCTGATTAAAGATGGATACGATAATTAGGCCCAAACACTTATGACAACACTAAAGCAACACGAAACACAGATTCAGACCACGGAAGACTGCCCGGCAGTAGAAAACCATCTACTACACATCTGGGAAGCCCGCTGCAGCCTCACCAAACGTTGGAAAAGACAGAAACATAACAGAATACTCAAGAAGCGCATCCTAGATCTCACTCACAAAGCAGCTCAGTATGCCTCCCAGCTTGCTGACGCCAACTGGATAGATCGCTGTAATACGGCTGCCAGATAGATTTCCGGCAAGAACACTTGGAGGCTTTTCCGCCGCCTTATAGACCCTGCGCAGACCCGGGGCGAAACACAGCGCCACTTACAACGAGCACTCCATAATTTCAAGGACAGCACAACACAACTTGCAGAGACACTCAGGGACAAGTATCTCTGCTGCAATCAGGACCCTCGCGGTCAGGAGTATCTTTACGCAGGCAAAGATAATCATGAGTTGGACCAATCGTTCCAATTATTTTATCTTAAGGCAGCCCTGACCAAAATGAGGAGAGGCACTGCGCCTGGACGGGACAAGGCACAGTTAAGCTGCTGGCTAATTTCCTTGACCAGGCGTATGACGCCCTTCTGAAATACATCAGCACTATACGGACGGGCGAGAACCCGCTCCCCCTTGATTGGAAAACACCTCTCGTAACCTTCATCCCCAAGGCGGGAAAGGAAATCAACACAGACAACTTGAGGCCTATCTCGCTCACCTCGTGTATGGGCAAGCTGGTGGAAACCATGGTGCGCGATAGGCTCTCCGAATACTTGGAACAACGAAACACATTTCCAGACAGTATGTTCGCCTTTCTCCCGCATAAGTCGGCACAGGACGTACTCCTCCAATTCAACAGAGACATAATACAACCAGTCGAACACCCACATAATGACAAGGTCGTCCTGGCCTTGGACTTGAAAGGAGCCTTCGACAACATCAAACACAGCGTCATACTGACACACCTCAATGAAACCAACTGTGGCCGCAACACTTTCAGGTGTGTCAAAGACTTCCTGACCAATCGAGCCGCACTAATCAGAATCCAAGAGGCAGAATTTGGTCCATATCAAATGGGTACGGGGGGGACACCACAAGGCGCGGTGCTATCCCCCTACTCTTTAATTTGGCGATGCTCCATCTCCCGGACCAGTTGAATGGTATCGAAGGCGTACGGCATGTGCTGTATGCCGATGATATTGCGATATGGGCCACAGAGGGAAACTTAGTCCGCATGGAAGAATGCCTGCAAAAAGCCGCTCACGTAGTGGATCACTATGGAAGGCACTGTGGTCTCCAATGCGCACCCAACAAGTCTGAATTTGTGCACCTTAGGGCATCTCCTAAGGACACAACCCAAATACATCTCTCCTTAACAATTGGCCCCATACACGAGAGATTCGAATACTCTGGCTCTTCATCCATAACCAATGAAGAGTAGACACCACATTGCACAAACTCCGCAAAGTTGGAGACCAAGTAGGCCGTGTGGTCCGTCGCGTCTCCAACAAGAGAAGGGATTTACGAAGCAGGGATGCCGTGCGACTGGCCCATGCTTTCGTAATCAGCCGAATCCTCTATTCGGTGCCTTATCTACACTTGCGGGAACACGACGAAGACAAAGTTGAGGTAATACTCCGCAAAATGATGAAGAGGGCGCTTGACATTCCTGTGTCCACCTCAAATGCGAGACTTCTTGCATTGAGAGTGGTAAACACTTTTCAGGAGCTCAAGGAATCCCATCTCACAAATCAATGCACGAGGCTAGCCCAAACGAAGTCGGGTCGGCACTTGCTAGCCCGTTTTCACATCCAACCAGATTTTCACATTCAGGAGCGGGTCCGAGTGCCCGAACTTTGGAGACGCGTCGTCAGAGTTCGACTCCTCCCCGCTAAGATGGACAAGGAGGATCATAGTGGTCGTCGTCAGGCTAGGGCCTTAGCGCACCACTATGGCAACAAACATGGTGTCTTTTACGTAGATGTAGCTGGGCCGACCCACGGGGGGCGGTACACGGCCGCGGTCATACATCAAGAAATACAGGCGGATAGGCTCTCCTTTCGAGCCCCAGCCACAACACAAGCTGAAGAGGTTGCCATCGCCCTAGCTGCTTCTGATTCAAAATAAAAAGCAATAACAGTCTCGCGTTTGGCATGTCGCAATTATGCTGGATAACTCTACTAGCTTAACGAATACTAAGGAACTGCAGCCGGGATACCGATCATACTTCCCGCTGCCTGGTTTGGACTCCAGGCCACCAGGGCCTAGCAGGAAACGAAGCTGCAGACGCGGCGGCACGAGCACTCATTCACCTGGCGTTCCCATTGGCTCATGAGCACCTGGAATCTGAAGGTAGCTGCTTACTCTCCTTCAAAGCTATCACATCCTATTATAAGGATAGGCATCGCCTCTACCCGGCCCCTGCAAAGGGATTGTGGAAATCAAACGAAGCCGTTCTAATCCGATTATTCACGAACAGAATGTTGTGCCCTGTAGTACTAAAACACTTCGATCCCGCGTTCACTGGCAGGTGCAGACACTGTGGGGGGGAGGTCGCTGACACCTGCCACATGATTTGGGCCTGCCAGCGCAACTCAGATCTCTCCCCCCACCCTAATCCTACCAGAGAGGAATGGGAGGCGGCCCTGCTTGGCTGTTCGGACCTTCCGGCCCGAAAGGCTTTGGTCAAGAGGGCTAAGCTGGCGGCTTCGACCAATGGGGTCCCGGAATAAGGACTCCACCCACTGCGGGGCTCTTTAGAGAGCCCCACCTCTTTCTTTCATTAAAGGCTTTTCACCACCACCACCAGTGATTGCCAGAAATTCGTGATGAGGTCGTGAACCACGTTATTGTTTGCTGAATAATTCCTCTTAGCATAATCATATATTACTTTCGCATTGTTATAAGATGGCTGGAGCAAGTTCGACTAACGTCGAGTAAAGGGGTGTAGGTTATAGCCGATAGACAATATTAGGGACAATATCAGAGGCTGTGGTTGACAAGTTTAGCATATGAAACTGCACTCGTGAGGCTAGAGTACTGGTTGATTATAGCTGAGTTAAACAAAAGTCGAAAGTAATGTTTTCGAAGTTTGAGAACTGAGAGCAGCAGTTAACTGTGTCTCGCGGTGTGCAAAGCTAGTTGATAGAAACCTTTAGCATAGCGCGTACCGCTACCGCTTATCGTCTACCGCACCCCACCATTGTACATGCGCAGGTCGCCCTGAGGGCGCCAGATGACGCCACATTCTCCTCAACAGCGTGCCCGCCTGCCACTTCGGGACCAACGAGCGCATGCTTGGTGGAGGGGGGGGGGGCGGTATTCCGTAAGTGGTAGCGGTACGCGCATTGCTAAAAGTATCTGATACCTAGAAAACACTCCGCGCATCTTATGTTCACTGCAAAAAAAGAGGAGTAGAGGGCGAAAGATAAAACGTGCATAATTTTATTTTTTATTAGTTAATAGTGCTTTGCATGCAATCTCGAGTACAGACGGAACGTGAATGTAAATGCTATTCGCATGCTCTGAGACTCCTCTCATGCGTGTTTTTGCGATTGCAAGGAAATGCGGAGCACTTTGCGTGGTGAACATTGCAGTGCTTTCTAAAGTAACATTCGGCCAGGTTCTGTAATCGGATGCGGCGTCGACGGCTTAGGAAACGTCACCGCGATGGCGAACTGTGCGTATATTGGTGAAAAAAACTAGGGTGTCGGTCCGCTAGCTCGAAACATCAGAAGGACTCATGGCGTTGTAATCAAGGAGCGAGTAGCCTGTTCATGTATGCTATAGCATGGAGAGCAGCGGGAGTAACCTTTCCTGTTCACTGCATGACTCAAGTTAAAAAGTGCGCTAGGCGCAGTGTGATTCTCAAATTCCTCAAGATTTTTTCAGTCGCACCTTGTAGGCGCGCTTACATCTTCAGTCATAAAAGCATTTGAACCTGTAAGCTTGGCGACCAGATTTATCTCGATTGATGGAATCCAGGCGGAGCCGATTTTACGTTGTTCCAGAATGTTGGAGTAACTTTGCACGTCGTATCTCAGAAGTTCGCTATCAGGTCTAAATTGAGCACGGCCTAAAGCGGCGGGCATTCTGGTCGTCGACCACCGAGTACGCTTGATGCTATGCCGCTGAGTAATTATGTTCTTTGTTGCCGCAAGTAGCCCAAATAAATAAATTTGTTTTGCTGTCTTCCTGCTCTTCAGACTGCAGTCTCCACTCTGTTAAATCTGGTGGAGGTGTTAACGGGTGTTCCTGTCGCCCTGCACCTCTGGGAGTCGCCCAAGCTACCCGGAGAAAGCCGCAGAAGCCGTCTCAACCGAAGACGAAGTACGAATCTCCCGTGGCCTCCAGAGGCGTTCACCTGAGTGCGAACTACTACCGGACCGCACGCGAGTAAGGAAGGAATGCTCAATTCCGGCGTCAACCATGCCTACGACAACCGCCCCCATTCTTCTGCACGAGCTCCGACTGCGGCGAACGTCCAGCGGTTCACTGGGCAAGGATCCAGAAGATTGGGTGGAACAGTTTGACCATGCCGCCGTGTTCAGCAGTTGAAATCACCAACCGAAAGTAAGCCACCTTTTCTTCGCCCTGGAATGACCAGCCTGAATTTGGTTCGAGAACCAGGACACTTCTCTGGTGACTTTGGAATCATTCAGGCGAGAGTTCCTGAAGGCATTCACAAGCATCGTCCGGAAATGAAGAGCCTAACTGGCTCTACAGTCTCGCATCCAGAACCCAAATCAGACAATAACGACATACGTAAAAAACATGAAGCGCCTTTTTCGACGTGTCGATCCAGAGATGACGGATGAGAATAAGGTTGAGCTTTTGATGGGTTGTGTTAGAGAGACATTTCAGTGGTCTTACCCTTAATCCACCGAAGACGGTCGCTGTATTGACCAGTGAATCAGCCACCTCAGAGCAAACCTTGAAATCACGAGCCCGTAATTTCCCTCAACAGCTCCAAGTGACCGAAACTACTCTCTCGGATGGCACAACATTCGGAGGCAACCTGCGGGATGATATCCACGATGTTGTGCGGCAAGAGCTCCGTCACCTGTTACCATCTTCGAAACAGCCTCAAGTAGAGACCCTGGAGGAAATCGTCCCCGAAGAAGTGGAGCATGCGCTTGGCTCCCCGTCATCGACGTCTGAGCTGAAGCTCCAACTTTGACCTACTCCACTGCAGTACGCAGCACTAAGCTCCAATGACACTCTAAGGCAGCCTCTTCGACGTGAATCAGCTGTTGCCGAACGCCGCTTCATGTTCCCACCCGCCCAGCCAACGAACACCGCTCAAGTCCCAGGAAATGCGGTGACTGGAGGACTTCACACAAACGCCCTCTGTGCTTCCGTTGCGGTGAAGCCGGTCATATTCTTCGTCACTGCCCATACCGGCGTAAAGCTCTTGATGTCTTTGCCGTTGACGCTCCAACACCGCGCTTCGGCAAACGTCCGCAAGAAATCAGCGAGTATCTGCGTCGACAGGAATATGGGCCAAAGCGCTTCTCACACTCACCATCGCCGTCATCCTCGCGTTTTGCGTCGCAACGCCGCAGCTTCGCAGCAGAGGTACAAGGAAAGTCTCTGAGCAAGTAGGATAAACTAAGGGCAGCAACCTCTGGAGGTGAAAGAAGCGACAGAAGAAGCGAAAGAAGATCCCCCAACTACCACGCCGTCTGAAGAGGCTGCCCCCGAAACGCCGACGCCGCATACAATGACAACCTCCACCACGATGCGAACCGAAGTTTAAAGGACGCCTCCCAGAAAAACACTCACAAGACGCCCTAACGATGATCCATATATTCGACGGCGTCTTCACCAACGCCAAGGACGACGTGCAGGCCAAGAGCCAGGATATCCGGTTTTGGAGTCGCCTGTAGACGGCCACGCAGTTATCGTTCTGGTAGATATATGAGCTACCTATTATGTGTTAAATAGAGCATTCACCATATAGCTGAGGAACGCCACGACCACTTAGAATGTATTATAAACAAAAACGTAGCATATGGACGGGACGAAGAAGGGCGAAAACAGGACGTTTGCTACACTTACAACTGAATAGAATGAGACGGTAAACCACGCCCCATCCCAGAGCAACAACACGCATGCCCATGACTTAAAACAAGGTAAAAATAAACTGGTAATCTTAAAACGTGAGGAAAACGAGCAAAAAAGAAAAGAGAAACAGCGGTAGATGATAAAAGGTGCAAAAAAACTCATGTGCGATTTAAAAACTTCAATTCATTCTCCATCAGATCCAAAGATGGAGTACTAATCCACGTGCCTTCCCTGCATATCGATATTTTCTGGGCTTCCAAAATTTCCCTGGCCAATTGGTCTTTACCACGCCCTACAATCTCAGTACGATTAAGCAGGGGAAAACAACCATTGCACTTATTGCAATGCTCTTGTACATGTTCCCCAGTTTGTTGGCGAAGTGAAGAGGCATGTTCGCCCAGCCTCACGTTTATACACCTCCCCGTCTACCCAATGTACGCAGACCGACAATGGAGAGGGAACTGATAAAGAATATCTGTTGCGCATGAGACATGCAGTTTTATATGTTTTGTTCCACAACCTGGTTCTCTTTCTCTCTCTCGATCTGCTAAAGCAAACATTGCCAGCTTGAGGGGCGTAGAAAACACTACAACCCCAAATTTCGCTGCCACTCTTTTCAAGTTGTGGGAGGGCCTGTGTACGTATGGCATAACCTCAAACTTCCTTTTCTTTTGTACACCTGGTGTGATATGTCGTAACAGGAGCTCTTGTTTTTCTTTTAGCAGTTTCGTCCTGAGAGCCTCTGCAACTGCCACAAGAAAATCGGCAGGGATGCCTGCTTCCTAAAGTCTCTGGACCTGAATGTCAAAACTTTTTCCCACTCTGTGAGGGCGTGACTATAGAAGTGCTGACCTAAAACACGTAGCTGCTATGCTTCGCTTCATAAGCTTCGAAGGGGAATAGTCGCAAGGCAGAAGCGCTTTTTTGGATCGAGGTTCGTGAGCCGAGCAAATTTTCACACCAGTATTAAAATACATTTGAATATCTAAAAACTGAATGGAATCATGAGCCGGTAGTTCAGTGGAGATGTTCAATAAATTCATGATCCCTTTGAAAGGAGTTAGGATCGAGTCTGCTACTAACAACAAGTCATCTCTAGGAGATAATTTGAGGACAACAAGAAAATCATCGATATATCTAAAAATACGCACAACGTGCTCGTCACTCAACTGAGACTAAAGCAATCGTCCAAACGTAACCAGTAAAATTTCACAAAGCACAGGGGTGACACTTCACCCAATGCAACTACTTCGCCAACAAACTGAGGAACACGTAGCAGAGCATTGCAAGAAGTGCAATGGTTGTTTTCCCCTGCTTAATCGTACTAATACTGTCGGGCATGGTAAAGACCTATCGGCTAGGGAACTCTTAGAAGCCCAGGAAATTTCGACTTACAGTGAAGGCACGTGCATTAGTACCCCATCTGTGTATCTGATGGAGAAGGAACTGAAGTTTTTAAAACGCACTTGAGTTTTCTTAGCACCTTTTATCATCTATCGCTCTTTCTCGTTTCTTTTTTGCTCTTTTTCCACACGTTTTAAGATTATCAGTTTGCTTTCACCTTGTTTTAAGTCATGCGCATGCGCGTTATTGCTCTGGGATGGGGTGTGGTTTACCGTCTCATTCTATTCAGTTGTAAGTGTAGCAACCGTCCTGTCCTTGCCCTTCTTCGTCCCGTCCATATGCTACGTTTTTGTTTATAATATGTCTGACCAACTGGCCCCTCAGTATACTCTGTTAAATTTCACTTAGGATGGCCTACAAATACGCACTGCATAATGATACAGTAATGTTCCCGCCACGTCATAGTGGGCATGGTTTACTAAACCAACATCAGGCGGTCATGAAGCCGCCGCGCTGGATGAGTCGTTATGAAGCTCGGCTGCTGAAACGAAAGACGCGGGTTCGATCCCGGCCACGGCGGTCGAATTTCGATGGAGGCGAAATTCTGGAGGCTGGTGTAGTCTGCGTTGTAAGTGCATGTTAAAAACACCAGGTAATCGAAATTTCTGCCCCCCTTCATTACGGAATCCCGCAAAGCCTGAGTTGCTTTAGGACGTTAAACTCCCACAAACAAAATCAGGCGGTCATCAACCTTCAATCCAAGCTCATGACGCTTTCGATGGACGAAGCCATCTATTCGATGACAATCATGAAGCGGCTTGTTTCCCGGAGTGTCCTGGATGAGCAAGTGAGCATCCCACCCCAGAGGTACCACAGATGCCAAGAACATGAATTCTCGTCTTTGCCTCGAGTCCTCGCTCTGGATGACACCACCCTCCTTTTAACAAGAAAGGAACACCTCCGGCGCCGCACACGTGCACTAATCCCTCCGTGTTCGGTAACCCTCCCCCGTGGTCTTACCTGTGTAGAGGAGATTGCGCTTCGGAGGATACGGGTCAGTGTTGCCCTAACTCTAGCTTTGACACGCAAGTGGCCGTATTTCAAAGATTTATATCCCCGACCCGGGTGTCCAGACTGCAAGATCAGAGACTGTGAGGCGGATATCCACCACCTGTTGTGGGACTGCCCGGCGCTGAAGCCGACGAGAATCCGGCACCTGGCGGCAGTTGGTCTCTCACCTGACAATCGGGATTCCTATAATGCCTGGACACAGGGTCCATGTCATTGTTCACTTCTTGATTTCTTCCGATCAGCCCAGCTTTTTTCATTTATTTAAGCATCTTGCTCATCTCTCATTTCATAGTTTTTATGCCCTGAGGCAATAAACATCGCTTCAAAAAAATGAATGCTCTCATCTAGACGAAAACGCAGGTGCTTCTAAAGTGAGGAATCGGCATCACAAGGGGCATTGCGCATTTCAGCAATGGCCAAGCTCAAGTGCTGCTGACGAACTTAAGCGAAGAATCCCGCACGTTATCAAAGGAACGACGATTGCATTCAACCATGAACTATCCGGCATTCGCGACTCCTTCGCTCCCTACGATCGACTCCCAGAATATTCACATAAGGAAGGTCACAAGCACGTCTTCGACATAAACGAAGCTGTGCCCCGAAAAAAACAAGACCTTATCCGCAAACCTGCTTCGAGGCTACAGTGAGTGCTTCTTGTCATTGCCGGAGGTCGAAGAACGCCGATTGCCAAGCATTACACTGAAGCCGAATAGCACGCCCGACCTTTCCGCGAGACCCCCTACCGTGTGTCGCCGAGAAAACAACCAGCCATCCGGAGCCAAGCGGACCATATGCTTCGCGACGACGCCATTCAGCGATCAAAGAACCCCTGGGTGACACTGGTTGTTCTAGTGAGAAAGACAGTTCACTTCGATTACCGCCTCATTAACTACATAACAAACAACGACATCTATTTCCTCCTTTTTGACGGCACACTGGACCGGCTCTGTAACGCTAAGTGTTTCTCATCGATGGGCCTTAAGAGCGGCTATTCGAAAATTTAGGTCGATGAAAGCGAGCACAGGGAGACCGCATTCATCACTACGGACTGGCTTTTCGTGGTCAAGGTGATGCCATTTGGTCTCTGTTCAGCACCAGTGACGTTTCAGCGAGGAATGGATAGAGTGCTGGGAGTCCTGAAGTGGCAAATTTGTCTGGTATATTTAGATGACGTCGTTGTCTTCGCATCGAACTATGAAGAACACCTGAAAAGGCTTCGAACAGCACCAGGGGCAATCAAGTCGAAAGGAGAGAAGTGCCACTTTGCCTATGAAGAGCGGCGGTTTCTAGGAAATCGTTTTCAAGGAGGGAGTACGCCCAGGCCCACAGGAAACCGCTTCATCGCAGTGTTTCCACCGTCGGCCGGTAAGAAAGCTCCGCGCAGATTCCTCGGACTGTGCGCGTATTACCGACGATTTGTCAAGAACTTTTCCCGCATCGCTTAGCCTCATGACCCAACTTACAAAGGCAGGAGTGGCATTTAAATGGTAAGCGCCGCAAGCAGAAGCCTTCCAATGACTTCAGCGTTGTTTACAGTCCCCAACAATCCCGGTACGCTTTGATGAAAGCACCGAGAGTGAAATTCATACAGACGCAAGCAGCCTGGGCCTAGGCGCCGTCCTCGTTCAGAAATGCAAAGGACAGGAGAAAGTAATCGAATACGCTAGCCGTTCCCTGTCAAACGCCGAGGTTAACTATTCTGCAACTCAGAGGCAGTGGCTTGCCATCATCGGGGCAATGATGAAATTCCTACCTTACTTGGACGGACGACCGTCCTAGGTTGTTGGCGATCGACCCGCACTGTGCTGGCTGGCCAGTGGAAATGCCCTTCCAGCCGCCTCACTCGATGGAGCCGACACGTGCTGGAGCTTGACGTCACCGTCGTTTACAAGTCCGGACGCAAGCACTCTGACGCCGACCGCCTGTCGCGATTGTATGAAAAACTTTTGCGCTGCTATTTTGCTCCTTACAAGGTTCTTAGTTGGGTAGGCAATCTTGACTATGAAGTCGTCCCTGAGGATATGATTGCAATTCAGCGACTCCGCGTACGACCATAAGTGTCCATGTCGTGCGTCTAAAGCCCTATTATGCGTTCTAAGGAACACTGTGTTTCGTCTCTCGGTGTTTATTGAGCAGAGTCCGTGTTACTTTTTTCTAGTCACCTAATTTGTTTCAAGCCATCTTCTGGATTCTTCTTCCAGAAAGCAGTAATACCGCGAAGCTTTGTATGGTTTGTTCATTCGTCTAGGTTCCCGCACACCAATTTATCGCTTTGTTTGGGATGCAAGATGCGACCAGAGTTATCTCCGTTGATCGCATCCAGGTGCAGCCTATTCTACATTGTTCCTGAATGTTGCAGTAACATTGCACGCTGTAGCTCAAAAGTTCACTATGAGGTTTAAATTGAGCGCGGCCGAGAGCGGCGGACATTCTGTTCGACGACCGCCGAGCACGCTTGTTGCTACGCCGCCGCCGAGTCACTCAGTTCTTTGCAGGCGCGTCACCCCAAATGAACTTTTGTTTAGAAGCCATTTTCGGTGTCTTCCTGCTCTCCGAACTGCAGTCACCACTACGACACAATACAACAAGGGCTGTTCAAAAAGTAACGCACAATGAAGTGTAACTCGGTAATGGTGAGCACCACAGAAACTAAATATTGTTGGTAGGGGGACTGAAGCGCTGGTTCTTTGGAAATACTACTGAATATTTTGTGCATCTCAATCACTGCATGGCAGTGATTTTTTTTTACACGTTGATGCGTTCGTGAATCTCTTGATGTTTGTCATTACAACCTCTTTCACATGCACAATGAACACGGAATCCTTTCAAACCTGTTTGCCGTGCAGATAAGTCTAAAATAATGCAAACAGATAAAATTTCATAGCCCTCTAAGATCGGATTATTTGATGAAAGTGTTGTGGAAAAGCTCCTCCAAAATTTGCCTATCATCACAAGCACTGCTCATGATTTGCACCCTCTCCCTTGTCAAGAGCATTGGGACCAAGTGCGCACAAATTTTTCTGTATTCCAATTCGTTGTGGCATTTGAAGGTCTACCTACGTACATGACCATGGAAGGGTTTGGAGTTTAAAATCATCACGTTCAAAAATGTAAGCCGTCGGAACGCATTTTTTCGATGCATTTTGTGGGGCCCATAGATTGCCAAGAGCTTGCACCGAAATGATATTTCTAAGTTTTTTGCGGAGTTGTGGAAGAATTCCATCACTGCACGCTGGCATTGTAGGGTGTTACATTGATCATCCATAATGGCTGACGTGAAAAAAGGGAATAAAATTTAGGTATGAATTAGAGTATCGAGCGCCAATTATTACTCCTAAAAATTTCATTTTGCTAGTGCCAATTGTTCAGCTTTGCTTTTTGACCAACCCTTCTTTATTTCTATTGTTTCCGTCAGACTGCGCCTGTGCTTCGGTACCCTTATAAATTATATAAAAAAAATATTAGGTTACCTCTGGGTGACGTACCTTGAAAAATCAACCATTAAGAACTTCATTGAGTTAGTATTTAACTTGGGAACAGCATGGTGCTTGCGGAAAGCTTCGAAACTCGCGTATCTGCAGATAGCCCAGTTTTAAATTGCGGTACTTGCGTTTTTAGTTCCTGCTGACTACATTTATTTAGTGTGGGATCAGTTATTGAAACTGCGCATGCTCAATGTTCGCTGAGCAGTCGTTTAGATCCTGAAGGGGGGCGAGTATAAAATTGCTGCCAGACTGCTTTCAAGGTTACTGCACTCTTTAATTGTGGTTAATCCATAATGCAGAAGCGAAGTTGCGTGCTACGGAATCGAGGTGTGTTAAAACAACTTTGCGCTTCTGAACGATTGACTTACCTACAATGTAATCGTAATCCTTTTCCAAGATGAGAGTATCGTACAGAATCGGGTCCGGTAATTCAAAGATGACTAGCACTGTTACAATATTCAGAAAGATGAGCAAGATATTTGGGACTAGGTGCATTGCAACTGAATCTGACCAGGAATAGATGCATCTGCAGCTGATGCATCTATTCCAGTTTTTAGGCGAGTGGCAGGCAACGTTTTCTTTGAATGTAGCAGTAAACTTTAATAGCGGCGCTGAATTTTAATGGCGGCATAAAAGACATCCGGTGTCGAGCCATTCAAATCGTGGCGAAAACCCGACAGTTGTATATTGTGTTTTATTCGTTTTTATATTTTAATTCCTGCAAGTGTCAATGGAAGAGACGCTTTAAAGAGCTGCGTGGTATAGGCACAAACGTCTGTGTGACGTCCGATTATAAATGACGAGCTTTCTACAGTTCTATTCTCCTAACTATAACACTTCCGGACAAGTCTATGTGCGACGCACACATTGCTGTCTTATATTTCCGACCGATGATCTAAAAAGAGAAAGACCAAACCGGCCGAAGTCGGTACAGTTTAGCAGTCTCCTTCGCTGCAACAACAGGGGAATTTGTCGCGCGTGCAGCACAGCTATGCGCCTCGTGGCCTCATAATTTATTTTGTCTTCGCGCCGGGTGAAAAACCTCGAATATGCCCCAGGCGCACAGGAAACGCCAGGTTATGGAGGACAAGCATTTTAATGGACTTAAATATCTCACGCAAGGCTAAGCATGAGAAAGTTCACTTTCGACACACTACAGAGCGGTCTAGCATCTCAATTTTCCACTTGCCGTTTTACTACAAAAATGGCTCATTGTCTGTTACATCTTCAAGGCTGGCTTAGCATTTTTAGAAGGTGTTAAAAGATAAAGGGCAACCAGTCAAAACAAATCAAAACACACACTTGAGCGGTTTATTGAGATAGGAAGTTATTATCACCCAGATTTGCACTGAAATGCGTCTCCATGACTGCTTTGTAGCGATAGCTACATTACGCTAGCATTTCGACCCTTCAGCGTGGCCGCCCCGTTGCCCGTGGCGGCGCCGTGGCTGGTCACGTGGTTGTTCACGTGGTGCGGAGCAGCTGGCGGCGCGCTGGCGAAGCCGATTGGGAGGGGGGGGGGGGGAGCCGAGAGATGGAGGGGAGAGAGTGAATCCGCGTCCTGGGATGAAGATGAAGAGGTACGCCCAGCGAAACGGAGCGGCGGCAGACTGACTTTGCAATTCGACTGAACAAGTTCCACTTGGCCAGCTGTAGCTATCGCGTGACTCCATGTTTAACCAAAGCTAAACTACAGCTATTTTTTTCCGACTCAGCGAACTTTGCCTCATCTGTATGTTGGTGATCTTGTGTTTAATGGTGTGTTATGGCTAATCACCTCATAAGTATCAGGTGCATAGTGATGACTTTCATTGGTTGTGAAGCTTTCATATATAAACGATGGAATGAGCAATTTGTGTGCCCGCAGCTTTAAATGCATCGCTGTCGTTTTTGAAGCCAAAGTGCAATCCGCTTTGCTTGGTTTTAAAACAACCATGGGAAAAACACGTCCACACTCAGTAGTATGTAACCCGTCTGAACGCCTTCTTACATGGTACACACTCTGTTATGCATGCGTAGCAATTGTTCTTCCAAAATGTACGCTTAAGCGACCAAAACATATGTTGCTGAACGCAGATGTTATTTGAGATAGTCACCGAACTACATTAAGAAGGCAGTTGTAATTATTGGAATGTGTGATTCATTTTGAAGCTAATCTTTAGCGTTTGTCTTTTTAGCTGCTGCACACAGTACTGGATCGGCCAACAGTGTCTTCAACTCTATGGCGTATTTATTTGTTCATGTGCTGCCTCAGGTGATTGTAAGACTTACCTCAGTCATGAAGATAGGTCCCTGGAAGCCAACCTGAGTGGGCTTCACTAACACATATTTTGTTATATCGGTGGTTGCTTAGCATTTTCTCACTTTTGTGATTTCAATCGACGTCCGGTAGACAGTACGAAGGTGTTCAAGGAGAGCGGGTATGGGCTGGTTTTACTGTTTCAGCTTCCAAAAGAATGAACCGTCCAATTTCTCGACCTGATGCGTACCTTTTAGTCCCATCGAGTTGTCAGTGCCTTTCTTCAAAATAAAAGCAAAACTCTTTACTTATTATCATCAGCTCAAATTGAAAAACAGTGAAGAATTCAATTACTTCTTCTGCTCCAGAGCATTTTTTGTCGCTATAAGGTAGCAATGGATAAAGTCAGGGTTTTCTGCGTTAACGCCGGAAAAAGAGAAAGAGAAATTTCCCCTGCGGACTGAAAAGGGATCGCGAGCGCGTCCCAGGTCAAGGCTCTGGTCCTCCTCACTTTGCGACCTTGTCGAAGCGGCATGCGCGGAAAGATGTTTCGAGTTGGTTGGAGCTCTGCTGAGAAGTCAGGGGGAGGAAGACGGAGCTTGACTCAAGCAGAGGCGACTGCTTCCTCTCTCAGTGCCGCCGCCCGCTTCTAGAAATTTCGCTCTTGGTCATTTAAGACGGTGTTGCGTAGAGTTATGCGGTTCTAGGTCAAAAATTCGCGCAGCGAAATTGGCGGCCCCCACTTCCGGCAGGTCTTCAAGAGCGAGCGTTATGCTCAAGTGTAACTTGAGTGTTACCTTTGGTAGCTCAGAGTTGAATGTTTAGCCAGCTTTGGTACCAGAGTGAAGTTTTTGTCACTTTTTTGTGCATCTATTAGAGTACCTTTTGTGAAGTATTCCACTCCTGTTTTTGAAATCTAGTTCCATTATTCTGTGTCTGTGTATCACCCATACTGCGTCTGAGAGACTGTATGCTACACGGTCCTACGCCAAATCACCGCGAACCTCGAAGTGGCGAGATAGGAGAAAAAAAGCTAATCTTCACTTGAGTACGACGAGAAAATTTGGCGACTGCCAGCACTTCGCAAGGGCCATCCCTTCACGCAAGCCAGGGCAGCTTCTTCCTGCGCTCATCGACATTCCCGGTCGTTCAGGAAGGTAACGGAACTTCAAGTGACCCAGGAACCACAATGGGTGACGGCCCGAGGCATCAAAGTGTAGAAGTGCACCCACAGTGACAGAGGTGCAATGATGGATTAGGTGAGCGGGATTTTTTGCATCCGTTGGCATGCGTAGCTCAGACATTAAAAGCGGGAGTTGGAGGTCTTGACGAGTAGACCCGCAACTAAATAATAAGGCTGCTACATTACGTGCTGATGCTACAAGAGTTGAAGGCTCGGGTGCTAGAAGCTGAAGAGCGGCTTCGAAGGTCAGAAGTTGAGCTAAAAGTAGAAACTGAAAAGGCAAAAGCAGATGCCTGAAGAGTAGAAACAGGAAGCGGAAGAAAATGAATCAGTTTTACAATCGCGTCGAACATTTAAATATAGGTTTGAAGCGGGAAGGTATAAGGATGTGGCCACCACCGGGCTCAGGTCCTCACGTGCCCGCGCAGTCACACTTAAATTTCCGGATAAATCGGACGTCCAATGGTGGTTTGCGGACCTCGAAATGTCGTTCGCAACATACAACGCGCCAGGTGACAGTCAGCCGTAGGCTAATTACGCCGATATAGACCGAGCAAGAAAGGAACCCGCCGCACGATGTGAGCGCACATAAGCGCAATTTTTATGGCGCGCTTAACACCGCTGCGCTCAATGAAATTAAGCGGCCGAAAGCTAGAACTGTGAATGGCCCGTTCGGCGCCGAGATATCCGATGTGTCGAGTGCAGCTGCTCACGTTGTCTAAGCTGAAGCGCTTTCCGACTTGTTGAGCAGATCGCGTTGGGATCACGACGCGGCTGACGAGCCTAAATTGGTAAGAAGTGCGTTGACCGACGCGGCGCCGTAATGTCCAATGTTACTTCTTGCCTTCAGAGAGTTGAGAGGCTTACCCACTGCTCTTATGGATCGATCGCGAGTGCGAAACGACGAAGCTCGGTGTGTGTGTGTGTGTGTGTGTGTGTGCGTGTGTGTGCGCGTGTGTGCGTGTGTGCGTGTGCGCGTGTGTGCGTGTGTGCGTGTGCGCACGTGTGCGTGTGTGTGTGTGTGCGTGTGCGCGCGTGTGCGTGTGCGTGTGCGTGTGCGTGCGCGCGCGCGTGTGTGTGTGTGTGTGTGTGTGTGTGTGTGTGTGTGTGTGTGTGTGTGTGTGTGTGTGTGTGTGTGTGTGTGTGCGTGTGTGTGGCTTACAATATTTTTCTCGTATAGCATTACAGTGATGTTTAAGACTTTTTTTTCTGACGAGAAAAAATGAGGGATCGTAAATGTGATTCTGGTCCCCAAAGCAGCAGTAAAAACTGAACATTGTCTCCCCAACTTGTATATAAAATTTTAGAACATAGTATTTGTTGCACGTTAGCAACGTATTAAGCCATATAAAGCTTATTTCATTGCCAGATTGGTTGTAAAAACTGCCAAAGTTCTCTTTAGGCATGCGTTGTGCCAGGGACTAAAGCGGCGCCATCAAAGTGGTGCGCACCAATAGGTCGCCAGTCACCCTGCGCCACCTTGCAACACATCACCGTGGCTAGCACAGTTTATTATTATCAAATGAAGTGTGTGTAGTTTTTTAACCGCGAAAACTTGGGAGCAAATAATTATATGAAAGTGTTACGCGTTTTTTGAACGTTTTTAAGTATATTTAGCATAATGATTCTTGCGCTTTCATTTAATATCAGATGAATGTAAGCGATGTTAACGAGCAAGCGCTCTTGGAGTTTTGGTTTAAAACTTCTGCTTTTGGGCATGCTTTCTGATTACTTTAGGAGATTAAGCTTTAGACTTAAAACAAAGGACTTAAAGCAAAGAGCCGCCTATGTCAGCGTCGCTCGCGCTCTCATGCACCACGATGCCACGTTCGTGTGTTGTATGCAAGGCGAAAGCTCCAAACGTACATGACATGAGGCATCACCTGTGAGTAAACGGGCCAAATGACACGTCTCATTTCACGAGAAAGGCTGCGGTGGCGCAGAGGGTATGCTTCTCGGGAGCTGGCCCGAAAGACGCTGCTTCGGTAACAGCCACGGCCATCGCATTTCGATGGAGGCGAAATCGTAGAGGCCCGTACACTGAGATGTCAATGCACAATAAAGAATATCGGGTAATATAAATCATCCTCAGACCTTCACTATGGCGTTCTTTATAGCCAACGTCGCTTTGCGACTTTAAAGCCTATAAAACCATTCCCAACATGGTTTATTTTCCATGACAATTGCTACATAACTACGCACTACAAAGCGCGTGAACAAAAATCTGGACTCTGAACTCTTTCTAGACGCAGATGACACCAGGCGCATTAAGCTTGCTGCCGTTTACTTTTTCATCGCATTCATCTTTCTTATAGGCATAGCCTCAGTCTTTTTTGCGGAGTACATATTTATGCTACTTAAAAAAGTAAATGGGCGTTCTCAACAGCGCTTTAATGCGTTTCAGATTACGTATTGCAGCTCTAATGGAAGCGGTAAGCAAAGGTGACACTGCTGCGTGCATTTCTGGTTCCAGCTAACTCTTACTGTATACCGACAAAAATGCGGCTACAATCGTTCCTGACGATGCTGTCAGAGTTGCTGTGGACAAATAATGCCATTATGAGCTCGTCCCGTGCCAGAAAAGACTCGGCAATGTCATCATCGGTAAAAAAAAGGTAAAAGAAATGAGGGGACACTTGACCGCCTTATGGGTGTGACGCGATAGAGTTAGGTAGCTAATGCTCATATAACAGAACTGAAACGTCATTCTCAACTTTATATTCATATGTCCCAGTAAGTCCTCATAGCATTCTTTTCGGAATAAATTGGTGGTCAAGGGGATGTGCCACTGCCCTGCGATGGCAGGTGCTGCCACCAGTGGGTCTTGCGCGACACAAGTTGCTCTTCCAGAGCAGGTACAATGTGTTATGACTTAGGCTGCTTTTCCGGGGATGGCCGCCTGGCCCGCCCTGCGCCACCCTATTTATCGCGCACAATGCCGACAATGACGACGTCGAGGACAGGAGATTTTTTGCACAACGGGAGCCTTACGCTATATATATCGTTAAAATTGCGTGAGGCCCACTGCAATTTAAGAAATCTTCAGCATTTATTGTGGCAGTACGCTGATCACATAAAACCAACCCTTCCGAGCAGTTTCTAAGAACATCGGCACCATTTATTTTGGGTATTGTGCTCGCCCTGCTGTGCCAAAGCAATTTTCAGCCATGTATTTGCAATCGAGAAAACAGGACGCGCTTAATCCCGTGTGATCGACGGATGAAATACAGTCCAAGCGCTCAGAACAGCAGTACTCGCCTTTAAAATTTAGAAGAAACAAGAACCTGTATACTTACATTAGGTATGCGACGCTGCATACCACCAGAAATGCTCCAAACACAACGATTTTGCAGTTTTTTGCAGCATGACGGCATGTGCCATCTTCTCAAAAACTACGATGCCAGGCTCAAACTCAGTTCTTTACCGGCATTTACCAGCGTCTCAAAAGCTGGCAACACACAAACTGTTGGATCACGGCGGCGTTCTCGCGTTGTCCACTGACGGGAAAGGGCTCAATACATGGGCTAAATTCCCTCTAGACTCATTACATTAAATCTTTGGTGTCAGTTGACTGGTGGCTTCATCTCTGAAGCGAACGCAGTACCAGCAGTGAGCTGCTTCACTATCTTCTGAAGTGTCTCAGTGGTTAGGTGCTCAGCTACTAAGCCGCAGTGGAGGGTTCGAACCCAGCTGCGGCGGCCGTGTTTCGATAGAGGCGAAACGTAAAAAAAAAACCATGTGCTGTGTGGTGTGAGCACAACTCTCCCAGCCCAAGATCTCCCAGGTGATCCCCAGCCATCCACCATGGCACATCTTTCTTCCTTTCTGCTCTCACTCCGTCATTTATCCCTTCCAATACGACGTGGGTTCGAACCCAACCGCGGCGGCTGCGTTTTTATGGAGGAAAAACGCTAAGGCGCCCGTATGCTGTGCGATGTCAGTGCACGTTAAAGATCCCCAGGTGGTCGAAATTATGCCGGAGCGCCCCACTACGGCACCTATTTCTCTTTCTTCTTTCACTCCCTCCTTCATCCCTTCCCTTACGGCGCGGTTCAGGTGTCCAACGATATATGAGACAGATACTGCGCCATTTCCTTTCCCCAAAAATCAATTATTATACGACGCGGTTCAGATGTCCACTGAGATGTGAGACAAAACACTCGCAATTTCCTTTCCTCAAAAAAGAATTTTCAATTCTTTCTGCTATACTTTCGCAGGTGGTGTCTCCTCAGCTTCTCGATGCGAAGTGATTCCATGCGAAACGCGTGTCGCAGCGGTGGCTTGTGGTTTTGCTGCTCAGTTGGTGACCTTAAAGACGTGGTTTCGATCCCGGCCACGTCGGTGAATTTTCGATGAAGGCGAATTTCTAGACGCCCATGTACTGTGCGATGTCGGTGCACGTTAAAGAATCCCAGGTGGTCGAAGTTTCCGGAACCCTTAACTACGGCGTACCTAACAGCCTGAGTCGTTAGTGCACGTTAAGGATACCCAGGTTGTCGAAATTTCCAGAACCCTCAACTACGGCGTCCACCACAGCCTGAGTCGCTTTGGGTCATTAGACCCCCTAAAACGTATATCAAACGTGAATCGAGGACTTTCAAGGCTATCTGTTTCACTTGCTATTGGAAGCAGTGCAGTTCCGAAATTTTCAAAGGAAGATACGCACGAGACAGGACCGACACGGAGGATGCCAAGTTAGCAAATGCCAGCACACCACTATGCAGCACGCCTCTACTGAAATGTGTTTGTGCGGGATTTCTAAGTTTTTTAAACCGGTGATGCAAACTTGCACCGTACTTGAAAAACGCCACACCGAAATACATATTAAATTGCAGCATTTATTCTTCAAAAATTGTTCTAAATTCTTCGGATTTTTGTGGAGCCATTGTATTCCTTCAACCTTGATAGCACAATAGAGCTGTAAGTTCGACAGTGCTGTAAACTACTCGTGTGATGAAATATAGTTGTTTGGTTTCCGGGTGAACAAGAGACAATAATTTACTGGCCGAACAACTTTTAATAGTGGCACTTTATTGAGACAAAGGCCCATCTTATTCCCGTTCGTGCCTAGCCTTGATTGCAGTGCGACAGTAAGTTGACCACGAGTATAGTGCAAGTGGGCTTGTTCAGGGAATAAGCCTAAAACTACCGAGGCTTTGAATGCCCTGCGTTTTACTTGCCCAGCGAGATTTCTGTTGGATATGTTTACCTTCAGAAATGCATTCGTGGCTCATGCATCCATGTATCCAGACACAAGAAGCAGTGCGCTTTGTTATGCATGGCGCGCATTGCGGCGGCTGCCACCGTTTTCCCCCTGAACCGTCTCCCTCAGTTTGCTGATCTTATTTTCCGCCCGAGCTTTCTCAGCTCCACCACGGCCAAATGTCTCCGAAAGTAGGAGCCTTGCTTTTTCGCTGCTACTTCGTTCCTTCACTTTTTTGTGTAACAGCTACGCCAACCTACCGCCGAACAAATTCAGTACTACTCGAAGCCTCCGCGAGCGGTCGCCGTATTATTGCTTTTTTTTCCGATGGGAGCTCGAGCACCAAAAGCCCTCCACTCTTCCCTCCTGCCCTGTATAGGCGACAATTCACCATCACGCCGCAAGCAACTTCTTAGCATGAAGCCTTGCCTTCACAGGCAGTGTTGAAGCGTGCAGCTTAAAAAAATGTTTTCGCGGCAGAAGATATGCATATTCGCCTAACACGTTTTAAAACACTGGCGTCAAGGAACTTCAGAAAAAGTTCCCGATACAACGGTAGAGGGAAGAAATACTCTGTGTCTGAGTCATCTGCCTTCTGGAGAGGCTATACAGGTAGTCTATAGAAAAGTGCACAGTGAGGAAATTGACGGTGTCAGCAATTTCCTTAACGAATCTCCATAAAGGCCCCTCACGAGTCCGTTCCGTCGGTTCGAATAAAAAAGGTAAATGAGCTCTGAGACGCCTAATAAGCACGGCTACTAAAAAAGGGTGATATGACGATTTGAAAAAGAACAACGCGAAACAAGCCGATGCACGAATAAGTGAACAAGGGCGATTCCACTAGACTCTAAAGAATGAAATAGGTTATCGCGACGCATGGGTTCCCATTAGGAATGCCATACGAATGTAGCAAATGTTCTGTGCATCACCTGCACTTTCTTCCTCGCACAGTGGCAAACCTCCGCGCACATAGGTAAGTTTTGCAAATAAAGAAATGTTGCAGACTTGAGCCCGAGCAAACACTGGTAGTTCCCTACCCATCTAACCCTGGGTTTGTCGTCTCATGGAGACTATATATGAATTCCAGTAGGCGCCCCTGCTGCGAATTTGGTGACGAGGAACCCTTAGGTAGTGGAGGGGCCCGCAGTCCTAGCTTATGCCACCATAATGACTTGGCGTTGTACCCCAATGATCCAAACAAAACCCCTTGGATTTATCTAGATTAAGAGCCGCACCTGATACCTCGCAAAACTGTTCAGTCAAATGCAATGCCACAAGCACACTGTTTTTGTCAGAACAAAAGAGGGCGACATCGTCTGCATAGGCTAAAATCTTAATTTCACACTGCGCCGGGGAGAAACCACGGATAGATGTGCAGTTATTAATACTGAGGCAAAGGGGTGCAAGATATAGAGCAAACAACAAAGGCGATAAGGGAAAGCCTTGGAGGACAGATAATTTCAAAGGAATAGGTTTGGGTAGCTCTTGGTTAACAATTAGCCTTGTATAGGACTCCTTATAGCATAGCCTTATGCCCCTGAGCAGAACATCTCCATTATTTGCATGCTCTAAGACCGCAAACAAGAAATCGTGACGAACTTCATCAAAGGCCTTTGCAACGTCAATCTGAATTAGAGCTACTTGTCTGATCTCATCTGATGCTGTCTCCGCTACTGAACGTGCAATATGAACATGGGTTTGGTTGTTGCGGCCTCTGATACCGCAGACCTGATGCGTGCCTATTACATGAGCGACGACTAGCTGCAGACGATTGCAAATGACCTTTGCAAAAAGTTTGTAATCCACATTACAGAAGAAAATTGGACGATATCCCTCAATTGTTTTCAACCGATTTGAATCTGTGCTTTTTGGAATTAATATAGTACGCCCAGAATAGAAGGTGGGGGGAAAAAACCAACATCGTAAGAGGCCTGGAAAACCTCCGTCAAGACAGGCACTAGGCAAGTGGAAAATGTTTTATAGAACTCGCTAGTAATGCCATCTGGCCTAGGAGATTTCTGAGCCGTCAGGTCAGATACGGCAGATTCAATTTCGTGCAAAGTGATATGCCCCTCCACTACAGCACGCTGCTCATTGTCAAGTCGGGGCAAGGCTTCGAATAAGCGACTGTAATCTGATTTCGCATTTGTGCCTGCACAGCCACCAAACAGCTTCAGATAATAGTCAAAGAAAGCTTCAGTGATATCAGAACTGTCACTCTATGTGCAACCGCCATACTGAATTTCCAATATTTCTTTAGCTAGCGCAGTCTGCCTTTCATCACTCAGGGCCCGACGAGATGGTTGCTCATCAATAATTCTACGGATCCAAGATATAATCAAGGACCCTTTGTATCCTTCGGTTTCAAACTGCTGAAGCCCTGCTTTTACGGCAGTGATATCTTCTATATAGGCACCTGGACTAATCCTCTCTAACTCATGTAGCTCAACTAAAGTACGGCCGAGCTCTCGAAGGTGATGTCTCTTCAAAAACACGATTCTTGCAGATGCTTCAATAGCAATGTTTTTTTGTTTCTTGTTCAAATAAGCCCCATTTTTTGCAAACCTGAGAGGTTCCCGCGTGTCCACGTGTGCTTCAAGCAATTAGAATCAGCATGTTTGAAGATTTCAACTGAGAGCAGGCAGCTATTCAGCTTCCACAGCTCCCATCGAGGATGGAGTATGCGCTGACTGTACCTCACTATCTGAAGAGACACAATGCAGTGATCACTGAAGAACATGGGCAGCACCCAGTAACCAAAAACGCTGGATAACATGTTTGCTGAAACGTAAATCCTGTCAAGCCGATCACTAGAGGAGCACTGAAAATGAGTGAAATAGATGTTATGTCCTTTATCTTACCCAACATCCACCAGGCTGTATTCGCATGCCAAATTAGGGAGTAAGGCAGCACTATGGTCATTTCGTTTACTTAACGCTGCTCGGTCTTCATCTCTACGAACACAACTGAAATCACCCAACAGCGTTATTTTACGATCGGTGAACAAATGGACGACTAATGACAGGAAAATAGCCTTCTATCGCTCTGCTTTACAGGGGCATAAACACAAACAGTTCGCCACTGTACACCCGAAATTGCGAGGTCACAGAAGATAAGTCGCCCGTCATCATCTGTGCTATATGACACGGCAGTAATGCCCAGTGTGTTGGCCAGGAATAGCATGCACCCACCTGATAAGCCTATCGAGTGACTAACGATAACATGGAATTCTGACAAAAAAGGCTCGACAGCAGCTTCAGTCTCCTCATCAGAGGACAGCTTGGTTTCCTGGATGGCTGCCACACTCACACCTCATTTACTTAAAAGACGCCGTAATTGATATTGCCTTCGACAATTACGCAGACACCTAATGCTAAGGGTAGCGACCTGAAATGCTGAGACGCCCGCTATTTTTGGTGTTCGCTTTTTGAAGGCCATCCCCTGTACTGGGGCGGCCGGCCTGCAAATTGGCGGCCTATAGGGCAGACATCGCCCTGCGTTTTGAGGTGACCCTTCCCAATGCCACCACACCAGGTGCCCTCTGCACATTGCCATCGACACACACCTCATCAGCAGGACGCTTCCAAGGTACGCTGTTGTACATCGCCTCTTCCGAGGCATCCAAGGCTTCGGCGCATGAAGCCGGGTGGACCACGTCACTTGCAACCACGCTGACAGCCGACGGGGCACGGAACACACTAGAAACTGACACTTCAGGCGACACGCTGCTGCACTCCGGCGACGAAGAGGCATCGCCGGCGCAGAAGGCATGTGACACATTCACTGGCTGAAGCACCTCCACTGACTACAGCAGGGGTGTTCTGCTCTCGTGTTCGTAGGGTGACAGGTGGCTCCTGAGCGGCAAGCACAGGAATCAAAGTAACAGACCCGTACAGACCTGGGTCCGGTGGCTTTCGGTCTGGAGACGGGGATTCCTGTTTGTCCGTACTTGCAGGCGGACCCTTGCCGTTATTCGGTGCAGAAGCATTTGGTCCATCTTCTGTATGGAGCTCATGACTCAGTTCACCCGACGCTTCCATAACATCCGACACATCCATAATGTGCTTTGACACCATTTCGTCCTCATGTGCCCATTTTACTCGGCGCAAGCCTCAGCATAACTCATAACACAATTGTCTGCTGTGTGCCCAAAGCGTCGGCACTGGATGCATCGAGGCGTACGGCACTGACGCCGTACATGGTCCACACAGTTACAAAGAAGACACCGCGGAGGCCTGCCTAATATCACAACTAAAGCTTGTACCCCAAAAACGTTGAGTGTGTGAGGTATTGTACTTGCTGACACTCCGTCCTTGAGCGTGAGCGAGATTTCACGGTTCGCTGTTTCCATGTACTCCATTCCGGGGCACCGCCACTACTCATGCTCGATAGTTTGTACAGTTCCAAAAGGCTCCAAAGCTTCGGCAATCCTCCTGTGCTCCATATTGCGCAGGAGCCAAAGAAGCTTGAGCTTCACATTTTCGGTGTCGGGGTCAAACACAATACAGTTCAGACCTTTGACGTGGAACTCTGCTTTGTCAATAAGCTTCTGTTTTGAGGAACTGCTCTCGCAGGTAAACATCCAAACGTGGCTCATTTGGTACTGGCAAATACACATTATCTCACGGAGGTCCACAATCTGCGCAAGCGCGTCTCGGAAGTCGGGAGCACGTTGTGGCGCGACCCTTGAGGTCAGCATGCAGAAAGATGGTGTTGAGGACAACATTACCGGTAGGTAGTCGAGGGAGGACAACTTTGTACGAGTCCGTGGCAACTTAAGGTGTCGGGAGACCTCAGCCAACGGCCGATGCGCTGTTTCCAGCTAGAAGCATTTCAACACACATCCGTTCAGAACGGCTTCCTCTTCCGCATCGATGGCTCAAGGTTTAACCGTGAATAAAGGCGCATGTGGTGAATTCGCGCCTTTCAAATATTAACTCTTCCGAACCAGATGTCGACGCGCTTTCGCTACGTATATCCTGGCCTAACAGAGGTAGGCCATCATCAATTTTTTTAACCTCCAGGACCATCTCCCTGAGTTTCTCGAAAGTGTTGTGTACTCCGAGTCCCCAAAGACGTTCCGTTGATGTTGTTGGTGGGATATTTCGGGCAATTTTATAGGCTCTTCTTATAATGGTATCATTGGCCCTTCTATCAACTATACTAATATCTTGATATCGAAGCCAGTAGGTACCTGATTACGACTAGGGCTGGGACTAGGTGGAGGATGTCTTCCTCCTTCATTCCTTTCCAGTGCCAGGTCATCCTTCCAATCATTCTTGATATTTGGTTGACCATGTCCTACAGAGTTTTGATTGTATAATCTGCTCTCGGATTGCTTTCTAACCATAACCCTAAAACTCTGTTTCCTCTATTTTTCGGTTCCTATGTCGAGTTCAATCTCTCCTGGTGGCTTGTAATTTTTCCTGTGTAGCCTGATAAGCTCAGATTTCTACGGGGAGCATTGACGACCGCTCTCTTCGGCAAATTCTTTGACCATACCTATAGCTGCTTGCAGAGCTGCTTCCTTCTGCGGCAAGGATCCCTGTGTAGCCCCTATGGTGATGTCGTCCGCGTATAAGGTGAAGCCGATATCTTCGCGGGTTAAGACTTTTCGTCTAAGTTTAGCATTCCTATGTTGAACAGCATTGGAGAGACTACAGAGCCCTGCAGGGTGCCTTTGATGGGCATGGGTACCGTGGGTGACCGAATCAGTCCAATTCTTACGGTGGCTGTGCTATCGGATAGGAATGCCTTCACGTAGTTTAAGATTTTCTTCAAGCAGTTGATATTGTTTAATCTTTGTAATAAGGCGTGCTGGCCGATATTCACAAATGCTTCTTTCAAGTCTAGTGAGAGTGGGAGGTTTTCGTCGTGTGTGTGTGGGGGGGGTATCTATGACTTCATTAATACAGAGGAAGGCATCTTGAGTGCAGATTCTGTTTGCGGAATCCCAGCATGCAGGAAAGAAAAAAAGTAGTTTACGTTTATGCAGCTTTGAAGCGCCAGGTGCGTTACACGTTCATAGAGGTTTCCCAAGCAAGAAGTGACGGAGATTGGACGGAGACTCTATAGCTGGAGGCTTTCCTGCCTTAGGTATAGTGCTGATGTCCGCGTGTTTCCAAGCCAATGGGAGCAGGCCCTTCTCCCTCAGTTATTCGTTGACATACATGGTTAGGTCCGTCAGGTGGTCGGTGCTCAGGTTCCTGATTACAATGTTTGCAACCCTGTCACCTTCCGGGCAGAGTTTATTGTGGATGCCCTCATATAGAGTTTGGCAAGCTCGGGACGGGCCCCCGTGCATTTCTTGGGCATGAGAAGAGGACAACGTTTTGCCATTGCTTGTCGTGTTCACAAGAAGACAAGGTTGAGACATATTCCGTGTCTATAGGAAGGACACACATACCGGCCACAGCTTAAACTTAAATTCTCAGCTTAAATTCTCACTGTGCAATTAAGCACCAGGCATCAGTCGACTCCAATCTTTTGATGAAGGCGAAGCCCGTGTGCTCCACCGAAGAGGAGAGGGAAAAGGAAGAAGCCACTGTGTTAGTCGATCTACAGAACGACGGATAAACACATTGTTTTACTCAACCCCCTTCCCGTCGTTAGGCGTAGTGGACGGGAGGCCAGGGATCACCGATACAATGAAACGCACCCGCATTGTGCTTCAATGCGAGAGGAGTGCCAGCGAGGCTCTGGCACTGATAATACGAAAACACATCTGCGTGGCTCACAAAGCAGGTGTAACGATCATCCGCTTTCTACGCAAGCCCAACGAGAGCGTCCACAAAGCGAATTAGTTGGGCGCCATTTACAAAACCCCATGTTGCGAGGGCCGGACGTCATACATCGGCAAGAAAATTAAACTGAATCAGAGATTCGCGCAGTCCAAAAATGGCATTCTGTAAATGAACAGAGAAAGCAATCAATTCGCCGCGCACCGCGGGCGCTCTCACTACAATATCATCTTTGAAGAACTAGGAAAGTTAGTCGTAGAACATAATCTCTTCAAGCGGCGTCCCGTCGGGTCGTGGCACATCCAGCTAACAAAGGCGATAGTAAATAGGTCCTCGGTAATGCTCTTTCTCGCACATGTTAACGGCCTTCGCCACATAAAAACAAAGTGGAAGAGATGGCCGGTCCCTGCTGCTGCTCTGTCATCTCTCATTCATGAAGAAGGGACCGAGTTGGCACCGAAATGTTGGGCTGCTAATAAGTATTAGTTGGAATATTGGTATCCGTTTTGTCGAAGGTGTTTTCTTTCTACTCTAGCAATAAATATGCGCAGACTGTCATTGTAGTCTTGTGGGCGCAATCTGCCGGTCAGCGGCGGCCTGTCCGCTTCTTCGAATTGTGCTGAGTGTCTCATGTACATGCGAAAGGTGGAAGCGACCACAGAGGAAAGGTGGTAGCGAAATGGTGAGAATAATGAGAAATATTTTGCGATTTGAAAGAAAACATGCTAGACGGAACAGATACCAATATTCCAAACAATAAATATTAGCAGCCCAACATATCGGCACAAACTGGGCCCCGGTGACGTGTACCGTTAGGGGGTTGCAGAGTGGTGAGGAGACTGTTGATAGAAAAAAAAATTAAACAGTGCATTTTTCAGCCCTGAGTACTTGCATAAAAGATTCTCCGATTTCCAGCCTAAATTAACTATGTATTTAAAAGGCCACATGCTCACCGTTGTTAGCAGCTTTACGGTCACACGCACGTGCGCATTTGTTGGCACAGATCCTGCGGTTATTTCGGTCGCACTGCACACAAACATTAATAAAAAATCGTGTCGAGACGGGCAGCATGGCAGGAAGTGGGGTGAAGAGCACAGTGGGACTATGTGATCGAAATCAATCTGGATTTTATTATCTGCGCTACGAAAAAAAAAAGTGTACAAGAGAATGACACTTGCGCTTCCTCAAAGTGGTCGGCGTTCAGCAGCCGCAACTTCGACACGGCCATCTTCCACCTTTTAGCGACTGCATCGTTCCGTTAACAGCGCCGTACTCTCCGCAAGCCTCACTCGCCAAAAGATGACCCGCTCCATGTCACGAATTTTCTGCCTGCCCTAATCTTCCATTCACTTTTGGGCCCGAGGTAACCAGGCGCTTCTGTTCCTCCGGAACACACCGAGCCGTGTCGACGACGATTCCAAGCTCCAGCGTGGACCGTTTCCCTCGCGACGCTGGGGGTCACTCAAGGCCATTCCTACCCCTCCCCGTATTGTCGCCCGGTCGCGGGCATTTATACAGCCTCATGCGGTCAGAAATGGCCATACAAGCGGCCGAAGAGGGGGGCCATATCAAGGAACGTGGCACTTGAGGATGTAGGCCGCGGCACTCTCCACATACGCTTCCTTTCGGACAGAGGCTTTTTTTTCGACGAAATTGGACTGAGGCTTCCTCGCGCCATCCTTCTTCGTTTCTTTGCGTTCTTTTCCCTTCAACATCTGCGTCTCGTTTGTGCGTGGTGCCTGAAGAGCTGCTATGCATGTCACGATGATGCGGTGGTGGCAGAAACGCGAGCCGAGCAGTTTAAATGAAGAAATCAGTGCGGGCGGATGTGCGTGGCTAAGCCAAGGGTGTGGTCAGCACGCGAGCCTTCGGCGGCGGTCTGACGCGTAGAGCGCGGTGACGGGATCCCCGTAAACGCGTGGTCCAAGGTCACCCGTATCCACTGCACCCCGTCAGCCCCACAACCAGTGACCACACTTCAACAACCACTACACAGCTAAGCCACAGTTTCTATCCGCTCTCTCGAACTCCTTTTGCCTCGTCGCTCGTTTTTTCTCGCGTTTTGTTCTGATGTATCTAATTTCTTTATTCGTGATGTCTAGTTGTATAGCCATTACCCCTTTGTTTTCTTCTCACAATAACGGATTTTTGGGGTCGTAGTTATGTTCTATTTATTCACCTGGCTCCTGGCCTGCTGTTTCTTGGTAGGCTTAGTATTGAAATATTTCTTTATTGATTTCCACCTGAAGGTCTGTGTTTGCTACTGAAATTGTCGACGCCTCATGCCTACGGTCGATGGCTGATGAGGTATCGCTCCTATCGCAGGTCAGCAGTCTGAATCTCTTCTTTTGTTAGTGGGGTGAAGCTTGTCACGATATGGGCTCCTATCATCCATCAAGTCGGTCACAACATCCTGACAGTCCAAACGGAGCGCAGCACGCGTATTCCCCGAGCCAGCGTCGAAATCTCATTCACTCCTCACCTCTCGGCGCAACATCGAAATGGCCCCTAGCGTTTACCTCTGGGGAGAAGCGCTGCACTTACTGCGCTAATCTAGAACAACCAAGGAACGAGCTACGCCATTTACAGAGACAGATGCATGCGCTGAAATTCACTGCATTGTTCCGAAGGCGCGCTCCACCGGCGACCGGACGCCTGTGCGGCGCTTCAAATTATTGAATGGGCAGCTGTACTCTTTTAGTATTCTTCACCTTGCACCTGAAGGCACTAAGCTGCAGACAAAGCTAACACATTCAGAGTTAACGGCGACGCCTAGATCTATTATGTCATAGTATGTCGTGCCTCTGCACAGCCTTACCTGCTGGCCATTGCGAATATAATCCAAGTATACATTTGTTTCTGCGCTGATTTTTATCTATCCCTATTACAATTGGATGACGCATTAGAGGACACTATATAGTTCGGGACCTGCTGTAATGCGTGAGAGATGCTTTATGGAACGCATTTTTATTTCATAAAGGTGTTCAACTCTAACGCGTCGTAGTTCGTTGCGTTATGTTGAGTTTTAAGGCACATCAGCAAATGAGGACACCATACGCCAAGCTCGAGGCGTTGTTGACGCATTGTTGTTCGCTATTCGTAGATCTCTATTAACATGGCCACGGGGCACACGTTCGGAAAAATCAGTGGGCGAAGCACATTACATATAGCCTCGCATGGAGGGAAACGTGATCTCACAAGTGTTGTTATTTATATCGTAATGTTTCTAAACTTTCTAAATGTTTATTTGGGTGTAGAGTAGGGAAGAAATCTTTAAAGGCGAAAGTTTTTAAAACGTCCCGTTAAATTTAGCAAAATATATACACCAAGGCTGAGATGGACGAGTACCGCATGATAAGAAAAACACTCACTGAACATATTTACCCTAGCAGCAGCACAAATGGCTGCGTTAGAGATGCGCTTGCACGACAAAAAAAAAAAATCCTGGTAGAACGAGACTAACTCAGCAGAAGCTTCGATTCTGCAGAACTGAGGCATTTACACATTGATTAAGAAGCACGAAGGCACAGCTGTGTGGCGGTTGCTTCGAGCCGTTAACGAAGCCAAGTGTACAGTTTCCGCTTTTTAATGGCGAAAGTTTTTAAAACGCCCCGTTAAAATTAGGAAAAAACTGGCGCCAAAGGTCAGATATACTAGCAGCACATAATAAGAAAAACACTCACTCATTGCATTTACTCTAGCAGCAGCCCAAAATTTTTGCGCTAGGGATGCGCTGGCAGGACAGATTAAAAACATTATAGAAAGAGACTCCACTCAGCAGAAGCTTCGATTCTGCAGAACTGAGGCATTTACACACTGATTAAGAAGCACTAAGGCACAGCTGTGTGGCGCTTGTTTCGAGCCGTTCACGAAACCAAGTGTGCAGTTTCCGCTGCGGCCGTAGCGTTGCCGTTTTTGCGGGCGAAGCCGCACTGTGGTACCTTTTTATTATTGCTGCCATAAACATCGATCGAAGTACAGATATTTACACTGCGAACAGCGCACAAGAAAAAAGATTACAAGTAATCGACGGCCGGATTGAGGAAACTGAGGAACGCAAAGAGCGATATGAGGGTGAGCGAGCTGTGCCCACATTTTTTGCTGTTGTTTGGAGGCGGGATGTGTCGCGGCTTCGACAGACAACAGTCTGCCGCGAAAATTCTTTGAGGAGCGATTATTTTCGTATGAAACGATGTCCCGAATGAGATCAAGCTTTACGTATGTCGTAATGTGTAAGTGCCCCGGTGATTAAATGCAACTGCATTTTTGCAGCGTCATCCTTGGATGTTATCTTGTATCAGAGAAGGCAGTTAAGCGTCGTGTAACCCTTCACCATAAGTAAAACAGTGATTAATGCGGCTGCCTACAGAAGACAAGTTGTGAGCTTGTGTGAGCAGTCAGGCATGGTAGGTGGAGAAACCATGTTCCGCAGTGGCTATGCACTGTGCGCTAGAAAGCGGCGGTTTCCATCCGTGTTCTTGTGTTCTTGTATGTGCTCTCGCAGAGAGCAGAGTTGCGGGACTGTTCGACTGCGCCGCTCGTAACACTAATCGCGGGGCGGCGAACTCATGAACCAGCTGATGTCAAATGTGCCAGATCGTTTCAGTTCAAACCCAAAGTACCCAACGTATGAGCCGGATAGTGCCAGCGGCTCCTACATTGAGCGCATTCTGCTTTGTTATCTGACTGAGGGGCTACTGTACAGCCACCTCTGGGAGGAGGAAGGGTGCCTTCAAACTGCCAATCTATTAGTTCCGGCTCAGGCGACTTCATTGGTGCAGCGCTGCTTCTTCGCATGGGCAGATTTCCATGAATCTGCTTTCTCGCAGAGCTTGGAACATAGCGTCTTAGCTCCACGTAACTCTTCTCCCTGTGCGACCATATCCAGCAACCCAACACCGACAGCGACTGCAGCACCTCGTGTCGTCATCTCCTACTGCCACAGCCTCGGTTGCAGTATTCTCTTTTCGTGCGCACTGTACAAAATGGCTAAAGCTTAAGTTAAGGAAAACGCATCCAGCTTTAGGAAGAAAAATAATAATTGTAACTTTCCAAGGGAAGGTAACCGTAGCGGATGGCGGCAGAAAGTTAGTTAGATGGACGATGAGATTAAGAAGTTTGGGGGGATACGGTGTTCGAAGGTGGCCAAAGACAGCGTTAATTGGACAGGCATGCGAGATGTCTTTGCCCTGTGGTTGGTGTAGGGAGGGGGATGTGGATGATGATTTTGGCAGCGGCGGCATCAACCCTCGTGCACGGCATCTGAGCCTCTCCTCTGTGTATTTACAGTTTTCCCCGACCCGGTGTTCTGGAACCTGAAGGACAGCAATTTGCGGCAACGCACTGATTCCACCGACTTCACACTTTCACACGCGGCCACATCGGCCTGAAATTGCTGTGGACATATTCGAGACGGCTCGGCAAACCCGGGAATACCCATCGCCATTGCACCAGCGCCGACAGCGACAACCGGCAACAAGTCCCGCGAGGGGCGTCGTTCGTCATTTGGCAGCGGCGGCATCAACCCTCGTGCACGGCATCTGAGCCTCTCCTCTGTGTATTTACAGTTTTCCCCGACCCGGTGTTCTGGAACCTGAAGGACAGCAATTTGCGGCAATGCACTGATTCCACCGACTTCACACTTTCACACGCGGCCACATCGGCCTGAAATTGCTGTGGACATATTCGAGACGGCTCGGCAAACCCGGGAATACCCATCGCCATTGCACCAGCGCCGACAGCGACAACCGGCAACAAGTCCCGCGAGGGGCGTCGTTCGTCATTTGGCAGCGGCGGCATCAACCCTCGTGCACGGCATCTGAGCCTCTCCTCTGTGTATTTACAGGTTGGTTGATATTATTCTGTACTGCTTTTTTCTTTTTGTTGTTTTATCACCGCCTATGCCGCTGCTGCCAAAGACCTCTTGTTATTTTTTTCTGCTTTGCCATGGTTTTAACCATGTCGCGTTGTTGTGCGTGCCGATCGCGGGTTCCCGACAATGGGCCGCATATGACCTGTTCAGAATGCCAATTTACTTTTCATCTGGGTGCATGTTCTGGTATAAGTGACGAAACATGGAATTCCAAACGCGGTTCTTTCAAGAAATCTTGGAAGTGTGACCGGTGTAGCAAGGGTTCACGAAGCGATGACTCGGAGAGCCCCAACTTAGACAGCGACTTAGCAGCGCACTTGCTAGCAATTCAGACCAAACTCGATACTCTTCTAGCTCTCCCTAAACTGGTAGACGCACTTGACTCCAGCGTGAAGTTCCTGTCAGACAAGTTCGATGAATTTCAGGATCGTCTTCAAATTCAAGAGCAAGCGACAAAAAAACTAGCCGAACGCATGGATCAGATAGAAAAGGCCGACTCTTCCAGTGAACTGCAACAGATAATGCAAGATGTAGATAACCTGGAGTGGCGTAGCCGTCGCAACAACATTGAATTTCACGGCATTCCTGAAACTGAAAACGAGAACTTGCTCGAAAAAATAAATGAATTAGCCCATAGACTGGATATTCAGCCACTAACTAAGCAAGATATCACCGCACTACATCGGCTTCCTGCGAAACAAGGCAAAACACGGGGCATCATTGCTCGCTTCGTCAGTCATGAACATCGTGACGCCTGGCTGGCAAAGCGACAGACACTAAGGAATGAACCTGGTGAGATGTTTATGTGCGAAAACATGACAAGGCTTTCCCGTAGTCTTCTGACAAAAACGAAGGAGTGGGCGAAGAACGCAGGCTACGCTTTCGTATGGCACACGAACGGAAAAGTACTAGTCCGGAAGAAGAGCGGAGATAATGCTGTGGTGATTCGCACGGTTCAGGATCTTGATGATCTGCAGTGATTATTCTTGGCAAGTTTGTTTTTCTTTGAAATTTTCTTCCACAATGAAAAACCTGCCCACACTTTCAGTTTTTCATCTTAATGCCAGGAGTTTACGCAACAAGTATGATGAAGTAATTTCTTTTTTGTCGGAACCTAATCATTCCTATGACATCATTTGTTTTACAGAGACTTGGTTCTCATGTGATGACGAGAGTTTTTCACTTTCCGGATATGATGTTGTATCTGCATGTCGCTGTAGGAGGCGTGGTGGTGGTATCGCTGTATACATCCGATCAAAGCTTAATTATAAGGTACTTCCGGAGTTCAAGATAATTGGCGATAATTATGAATGCATAGTTATACAGTGTCGTGGTATGATTTTCTCTGTCATGTACCGTCCTCCATCAGGCGTTCTCCGTGACTTTATGCAGTTTACTGAAAAGATACTTGAACTCAGTGTTCAGCTGAAGTCTGAAAGCGTTCTTGTGGGTGATTTCAACCTGAATGCTTCCCTTGACAATCAAGCCTACTTACAATTCAAAGAGTTATACGAGTCTTATGGTTGCTCCAACGTAATCACCACACCGACAAGAATTACACCAAGTTCCCAAAGTATTCTTGATCTGTGCGTTACAAGTTTCCCTCGTGAGAATGTAAAATCAGGCACCCTGGTCTGCAGTTTAAGCGATCATTTGCCAATATATTGTGTGTTACCCTGCAAACACACAGTCGCCCCCGAACACAAAGTATTAATTAGAGATTACTCCGAGTACAATGTTAACAAGTTTAGGGACATGCTGACAAATGTTGACTGGAACATAATTTTGGAGCTCTCGAACCCCGATGCCGCTTACGACGCTTTCCTTTCATGCTTTGTATCTGCTTATAACACATGTTTTCCCCTCAAGCCCCGAAAAAAGAACAAAAAAGTACGAAAGCCCTGGATTTCTCGTGAATTGTTTCAAAGAATCAAACAGAAAAACCGACTTTTCCAAACATTCTTGCAAACAAAAGATGAAAGTGACTTTCATGCATTCAAGAAAGTACGAAATTTGCTAAATTCAGACTTAAAAAAAGCAAAGCTCAAATACTACACACATAAATTTACACAGGTGAACGGTAATACACGACTGATATGGCAAACCATGAGAGAGTTAATCTATAAGAATGCAGAAACAAAAAAAGTGAAATTTCGGAATGCCGATCTGTCTGAAGCAGAGGTTTCAAACCTGTTTAATGAGCATTTTCTCGCTGCTGGTGCTCCTTTAGCCGACGCAACAAATGTCCCTTCTTCTACACCTTGGGAAAATTATGTCACTGCAAGTAATCCGAATACAATATTTTTGTCCCCCACTGATTTCAGCGAGGTGCAAGATATAATTATGTCTCTAAAAGACGGTTGTGCATCTGGCACTGATGAGATCAGACCAAAACCACTGAAGGCTGTGAGTCAAATAGTTAGTACTCCTATTGCACACATCTGCAATCTTATAATGGAACAGGGAGTTTTCCCAGCCAAAATGAAACTTGCTCGTGTGACGGCTATACACAAGGGAGGCTCTTTCGATGACGTAAACAATTACAGGCCGATCTCTGTGCTTTCTGTATTTTCGAAAATAGCTGAGCATATTATAAACAAAAGGCTTGTTGGATTTCTAACCTCGCAAAATATTATCGTAAGGCAACAGTTCGGCTTCCAGAAAAACAAATCTCCAGAAACAGCACTACTTGGAATAAAAGATGAAATTCTGCACAATATCGAAAACAAGGCATTAACTCTGGGTATATTCCTCGATTTTAGAAAAGCGTTCGACAGTGTCCAACATGATATACTTATAAAAAAGCTTCAGCATTACGGTGTCAGGGGTATAGCTGGTACTCTCCTCATGAGTTATTTAACTTCACGTGAGCAGTATACTGTCATCAATGGTGAATGTTCAGAGACAAACACTCTGTTGTATGGTGTACCACAAGGGTCCATCCTAGGGCCAGTCTTATTTCTCATCTATATTAATGATATTGTAAATATACCGGGTGCCTCGAATTTGGTTTTATATGCGGACGACACCAATGTGTTCTTTTCGGGTAGGGATTTAGATGCGCTGTTCAGAAAGGCGAACAATTTGATGTTGGGCTTAACCTCATGGCTGGGAAGTAACCGGCTCGCATTAAACATAAACAAAACAAAGTATGTACTCTTTCGTTCCAAAGGTACAGAAATGTATACAATTCCGTGTTTAAAATTTAATGGCCTGGACATACAACAGTCTTCTACTACCAGATTTCTAGGTGTGACATTCCACGAAAATCTCTTATGGAATGCTCACATCCACACACTTAGAACTGATCTCTCTCGTGCCTTAGGCATCTTAAACAGACTGAGGTGTTACCTGCCAGCTTCTATCAAACGACTAGTGTACTACTCCCTTATACATTCACGTTTTAGCTATTGTTCTCTTGTGTGGCAAACCACAACGAAAACAAATTTAGATTCCTTACTATCAATACAAAAAAGAGCAATACGCGCTATCAGTAACTTAGAGCTGTCCTCTAGTTGTGCGCCCTACTATAGATCGCATAGAATACTCCAAATGCCTCAGTTCTACAAATACAGACTAAGCCTGGAAGTTTACCGCCAATACCGGTTGGATAAATCTACCTTTGAAACAAAATACCAAGAAAAAAGAAGTGTGTACGATTTAAGAAAAAGCATCATAGTCAAGCCCCGAGCTCGAACAAACTATGGACATCAAAGATTAAGCTGTCAGATAGCAGATTTATTAAACAACTATCCCGTCATTCACGACCTATTAACTGAAAATCTTTCATTAAGCAGGTTTAAGAAAACACTCAAGGGATTATTCTTAACGGAAGACTAGTGTGTTATGTTTTCATGTTTTTCTTCTTGTTTTCAATTTTATGTTCCATGTGCTTCAAGTTCGATAGTTTACATGTATTTTATGTTTGGAAGTGTTTTGTTAACATGTATTGCTAGCAGAAGTTTGCTGCACTTATTCTTGTACTCTGTTTCCTGTACATATTCTTGCACTGTAAAAAAAAAAATATATAATAAGGGGGTTGGGGGATACAGTTTCATCTAAGACATTTCTCTGCATGTAAACTCTGTTGAAACTCTGCATGAGTGTCAAACCGCTGCTTGCCACAGGGTGGCGTGACCTCGTCAGGCACTTTTCCGCCTTTTGTCACGTCCCCCAAGACAATAGTCTTGTATTATTGTCTTGAATAAAAAATGATTGATTGATTGATTGATTGATTGATTGATTGATGAACGTAAAGAAATTGGCAGCGGGCAGAGTAAGTGAGGAAAGAAACGTATATTAATGACATTCTAGTCGAAATCAAGAGCAAGAAGTGGGCTTAGGCAGGGCATGAAATGCGAAGGCAAGGTGACCGGAGTGGATTCCAAGAGTAGGCAAGCTTGGAAGGGGGTGGCAGAAGGTTGGGCGGGCGCATGAGGTTAAGAAGTTTGTAGGCATACGATGGTTGCAGCTGAAAAGAACAGGGTTAATTGGAGAGACATAGGAAAGGAATTTGCTCTGAAATGGGCTAGTCAGGCTGATGATGATGTTGATGGCGCATACGCGAAAAACAGCCGCTTTACAATCCACGTATGGTAACGCTAATATCCTTTCGTAGTGGAAATATGGCTTAGCCATGAAGGTTAGAACTTGAAAATATGCGCTAGCTACCTCTTAGAATACTTCTGTACCACAAACGAAACGCCTGGTGGGCCTAATTAAATTCTATGCTGATGAGTGTTGGGGTACCCTCAGCTAAGCGTATGATGTCAAAGGTCCTCATATTATTTTATTCTAACGCGTATGGAACCAGACTTTTTGCAAGCCTTATAAAGCGGCATTGTGTACTTTACTTATGTGGCCTAATTATCGTCCGTGAGAAATAAAGGCTGGGGCGGGGTGTGGGAGGATACAAGATACAGACTTTAACATTGTTAAACACATTACCTCGACAAAAAAATATTTGAACTAAAAAAAAAAGTACACATATCCAATAATTCTGGAAAAAAGCATTTTTTAGCGGGAATTCGTTTTTAGGAACGCAGTTTTTTTTTCATATAATGCAAGATTTCACTGTAACAGTGAATATGTGCTCAGATAATCCGACAGCCGTCTTAAATTTGCTTTCTATAAACGTTTTCGATATCGTAAAATTCGTTCCCCATTGCTTTTCTAGGGCAGTGTTAACTGTTCGATGTGATCGATGGAAACACTTGAAAAGGAAGATTTTGCTCCCTTATAGGAAAATGAACCATTACCGTCAATATATCTGCAAAAGTATGTTACGATTTTTCAACTGACAAAATTTCTGGCCGAGAAATTTTGTTCGATAAACACTTTTTTCGGCAAAGCATTGTTTGAGGTGTAGTGCATCAGTATAGAGTTAGGATTTGCTAACCAGCAGGTTTGCTAACTAATATTGATTGGTTATGTTTAACTATTATCGTTAGGCTGATAATTTTTAAGAGGCATGTAGCCCACCATAAATAATATTCACAGCAGTTTTTAGGATTTTGAAAACGCTGTTACCCTCGGCGCTTTGGCCCAACAAATTTTGCCTATTGCGACGAATTACGTGCACTATAGACGTTGTTTTTCCTGCAAGCTTTTCGAAAGCGCATGCATTTTGGCGCGACTTAGCCAGAATTTGTTGGGCCACAGCAGGGACAGTAACTACGTTTACGATGGTCTAAAAACTCATATGGATACTAGTTATAGTGGGATAGAGCCTATCAATAGTGAGAGGCCCAACAGTAATAGCTTAAAAGTTAAGCATCGAATAATAGTTAACCAACCTGCTAGCTAGCACATATTAACGGTATTCTGATGTATTACACTGCTGAGATTGCTATGGCAGAAAAACAATCTTCTAAATGAAAAAGATTATTTCTAATGTTGTTTAAAGTCTTATGGGAAACACCCTGTATACACTTAAGATTAATTGTGCCACCTTACGACAACGAAAGGGCTAATTGAAGAGACGTTGAAGAGGCCTTTGCCCTGCAGTGGGCGTATTCATGTGCTGCTATTGACGACAAAGCTTGCTATCTCTGTGGGCAAGCTTCTCCAATTTCAACAAGAGACTCTAACAGTTACAATCAAAATTTCTGAAAGAAGCTATGTTCACGCAGTACAAAAGCAAGCTCGAACAGCTTGAGATTGAAAATTTTGCACTAGTTTTGTTACGCATGACCCTAAAACAGTATTCGTTGTAGACCGCCGCCAGCACATCACAATTTAATTTTGTGTAGGACCCCGAGGGCATGTACTTTCGGGGAGAAAGTCTCTGAACAGCGTGCTCAGAAAACGAATCAGATAGTTGTGTCGTTAACCCCCAGCTGAGTATCACAGCCGTGGCGGAGAAGAAACTGGATTTCGACTTTTATCTCCTTGCGCGTGGCCACCAGCCTCCGAGTAATAGTAGAGCTATATGCTTCGTGCTCATAACACAACGTCGAGACACTTTTTTTTCTTGTTATAGGTATTACTGGGATGTTGACATGAGATTTCGATCTCCAGCGAAAGATTCGACTATGTTCTAATGCAATTTATAGGCAAGCATAATCTTTGTAAACAAAGGTCTCGCTGCGGTCGGCAACGACGAAGGGTGTAGGCAAAACCACAGCATGCCTACACTGCGCCAAGCGTCGCTGGACCGGTGTTGAAGCGGCACACTTGTTGAAGGTGCGAAAATAAAAACAGAATAAACTACGCGTCGTGAGCACAATTACCCTAGTCAAATGCTGCTTCAAACGTTGCGCACTTAGCGTGCACGCTCTGTACGCTGAAGGCGACCGGCAAAGCTTCCGCTTTTTTTATTTTTTTTTTTGCGCGAAGTGAGGCTCAAGACGCTGTCCTGCTGATTAGCATATGAAAATGGCCAACTGCATTGACCATACACAGGCCCCCAGTGGACACGCCGACAGTACTTCTAATCTGGCATTGAACCGCATCCCGTTTTCTGTGCAGGCCCTGCTTGCATTTTTCGTGCCGTGGCTAACGGCCACTTCGTGCGGACTGATATGCCATCCTTCGGCACCACGGACAGTGGATTTCTACGGCGTCTGTGCGTCTGACGAGGTACTTTCTTCGCACCTTGCTTTCACGCCCTACCTGGACGCACCCGGCCTGGTACAACTCGCCTGCAAACCACCTTTCGGATGAACAGCAACATCATCCTCGTCCAAGTATTTAGGAAGCCCCCAAGGAAACTTCCGCTTCAGTGGTCATGGGCGACAGTACTTGCTATCTGGCAGCGAACCGCTTCCATTTTGCTATTCAGGTGTGTACTGCCCTTCTTTTATATGCTAAGAAAAATAACGTCTGCTTAGTACTGCTCCCGTGTCCACAAGTGTGGTGCGAGGTTTTCTGTAAATGTTTTTCTTTCATCCTCTTGCTGTTGTGTGCGGGTGATGTGAAGAGAAACCCTGGGCGCCAAGCCAAACGCTCAGGTTTGCTCCAAGACATTGAATCTTTAACCTTTAGTCCCGCGGAACAGATGAAAGTTAAATTTCAGTTTGTAATGAACGTTCACACTTATTCGCTGCAAAGTTCGAAAGCTCAGACAGAATTGGCAGTTGACTTTAAAGTTATAAAAAATGAACAAAAGGCAAAATCACTGCAATTCAGAACCGTTTAGGGGTGCTCGAGGAAAATTAAAAAATACAAGATCTGAGCGAGGAAATTTCAAACATTCGAACTCAAACAGATGAACTTTCCACGCAGGTCAGGTCATTACCGTCACCACAGGATGAGCTTGAAGACAGATCACGGCGTAACAACTTAATTTTCTACGGCATTCCAGGTGCCGATGAAACCTGGCAGGGCACTGAGGAAAAACGAACTGCTATTCTTACCGACTGCCTTTCTGACTCCGCTTCGCCCCATGCTATTCAACGCGCGCAGCTTTCAGGAACCTTCAGTACTGACAAATGTCGCCTGATCAGTGCGAAATTCGTGAAATTTTAAAACAAAAACTTGATTTTCTCCAAGCGCTACAACCACAAAGAAAGCAAGGTCACACTTACTGAAGATTGTTCAGTCGGAACGTGTATGGCTCGTAAAAAGCTTCTCGATTTTTAGAAAAGCCAACCTGATTCCCCAACCATCCGTCCGTCCGTCCATCCGTCCATCCGCCCATCCGCCCATCATCCATCCATCCATCCATCCACCCATCCATCCATCCACCCATCCTTCCATCCATCCATCCATTCGTCCGTCCGTCCGTCCGTCCGTCCGTCCGTCCATTCATCCATCCATCCATCCATCCATCCATCCATCCATCCATCCATCCATCCATCCATCCATCCATCCATCCATCCATCCATCCATCCATCCATCCATCCATCCATCCATCCGTCCGTCCGTCCGTCCGTCCGTCCGTCCGTCCGTCCGTCCGTCCGTCCGTCCGTCCATCCGTCCATCCATCCATCCATCCATCCATCCATCCATCCATCCATCCATCCATCCATCCATCCATCCATCCATCCATCCATCCATCCATCCATCCATCCATCCATCCATCCATCCATCCATCCATCCATCCATCCATCCATCCATCCATCCATCCATCCATCCATCCATCCATCCATCCACAAGGTTCAGCTTCTTGGACCCCTACTGTTTTTAATTTACATTGATTATCTTCTCTTTCTTGTGAACTCTCATATTCACCGATTCGTTGATGACTGCGTCATTTTTAGAAAAATAGCCAACGCTAACCACATTACATTACTTCAGTCAGACCTCAACACAATAGGGAACTGGTGCAGAGATTGGTTGATGCAGCTTCGTACTAACAAATGCAAAGTCAAGCGTATATCTAGAAAAACTTCCGCCCCGCCACACTACTATATCGATAAGAATTGGTTGGAATCAGTCTCGTGATTAAAATACCTAGGCGTTCATATTACTTAAAATCTTAACTGGTCTCTTCATACCGAGAACGTAATTAAAAATGCTGATCGCATGCCAGGCTACTTACGTCGCAACTTTTTTAATGTTCCTTCGAATCTGAAACTATTGCTTTATAAAACACTAATACGATTTAAACTCGAGTATTTAACACCTGTATGGGACCCTGCTCAAGACAACTTAATGATCTTCAGATGGTGGAAAATAACTGTGTACGTTTCATCCTTGCTAGCTACCACCGCACAGCGAGTATAACTGCTGTGAAGTCTAATCTCTGCCTCCCAACACTGACATCGCGTAAAAAAGTGCTTCGTATCGCCCTGTTCCACAAGCTGTATAATCATTCCACTAATCATGGTCACCTCATCCCCCAGCCAAATTATGTATCCCGCCGCATTGATCATAATTACAAAGTCGGAATTGTGTCAAGCAGCAGGAAATGCTTCTCGCATTCATTCTTGCCGCGAACCTCTAGCGACTGGAACCACCTTCCTGCAGAAGTTGCTGGCATCGTAGATTATGAGCAGTGCCACTTAGCACTAGCTGACACTTGAGATGCAATTAAAGATTCTTGTAACCAACAATATTTTCTCTGTGTTGTTTGCATATTTACCACTCCCCCTCTGTATTACCACTGGCCCTGAGGGGTAATGTAAATAAATAAATATCGCGCCAAAACTTATGCTGAGAGCCCGAAGGGATGAGAGTGATCCTGTTGCAGGCGTTACTTGATTCTTGCTCTGTTTGGAATACGACCGAAGAGAAGCGATGGGGATTAGAAGACGCGAACCGACTGATTAGATTTCAATGCAAAGACGCAATTGTAGCCGCGAAGCCGATCCGCCGCCCAACTTGTCTTTCTCGTCTACTCCTGCCCACCGCTTTAGAGCCTATCTGAGTGCAATGAACGTGTGCAAACTTATGCCGCTTCCTTTCTTCATTGCGGCTCAACCAACTGCACGACAATTTATCGTCACGCCGTGAATTATGCCTAAAAACACGCAAACGTGGAGCACTCAGTGCGGACGGTCCTGCTTTTTGCCTAAAAAACTAAAGTCACTGCTGACGCCAGTCCCGCCGCATCTCTTGGACGTCACGGCCATAGGGTTGTCCATACGCCCACATTTATCAACCGTGTTAGCAGCTGCTAATACACAAACCATTGGACCATTGCTGCGGAGTCACGTTTCCCACTTACAAGAAGGAGCTCAATGCACATCTTTTCCGCATGAGTCAGTATATCAACTCTATGATGTCTTCTGACTGGTGGATTCATCTGTGAGGAGGACGCAGCACCAGTAGTCAGCGGCTATACATTCGCAGCAATTAGTGCTTGGAGTCTCTACAGTTTCCTTTAGATGCGAAGTAATTGTATGCAAAACAAATCGAAGACTTTCAAGGACAACTGGCTTGCTTGCTATCGAAAACTGCGCTTCTGAACTGTTGAAAGGGCGACGCGCAGGAGACACTGCCGACTCGGTGCATGCCACGTTTACGAATAGGCACGCACCACTTAGCAGCAAGCCTTCACCGAGTTATGTTCGTGCGAGTTTCCTATGTTATTTAAGCGTGTGATTAAATCGTGCGCTGTATTTGAAAAACGCCAAGCCTAACTTGTTACTAACTACCGTGTTAATTGTCCGAAAATAATTTCTTCACTGTTCATGTATTCCAGGAAATTTATATCGTATTCCTGCAGCCCTGATAGGACCAGAGAGCTGTTGGCTCCACATTGCTTCAATGTACTCGTGAGGTGGAATACAGGTCTCCGCTTTCCGGCTGAGGAGACAAGCTTCATTTACTAGCCGAAAAACCTAGCACAGTAGCACGGCACGGAGACAAATCCCATCTCCTTTCAGTTCGTGCTTAGCCTTAGTTGCAGTGCCGCAGTATAACTGCAGTTCCGCGGGATACAACAAAGACAATAAGGGGCCATCACACTGCCACATCTACCCTATCAAAGGCAGACACTTTGGAAACAACGGCTTAAGACCAGAAGAGATTGGCTCAGGCAGTGGAGGGTCAGCGGATCAATATTGCATAGGCATGTACCATGCTCAATTGCAAACCAATCCGCAAGCAAGCAATTTGTTTAGTTTTTGGAACGACACTTTAAGGCCTTCATGCTCCCTAGGGACTTTTCGGTTACTAGTGTAACTTGTAAGGGGCACTACGTTGGCCTTCTTTGTGCCTTTCATGTTGCTAACACCTCGGCACAATCGTGCCTGATGTACAGTAGTGAATCAAGAAAATCTAAAGCCACAATGTGGAGAATGTTCTGAGCTTAGTAACACATCGCCTTGCGTATCCTGCATTTGTAACTGGAAAGTATCGCAAGCTGCGTAGATGATTCTAATATGCATATTTTTCAATACTATCCGGTTCAGATGGGGAATTTGGAAACTAATCTAGAAATATTACGAAAGGAGGGTGTAGAGGGGCCTTAGCTGGTGCCAGAACTTTCGATAATGTTTGCCATTGACAAAAAGAGCAGCACTCACCAAAAATTTCGGCAACAGTGAGCCATCCCCGCACAAATTAACATATGTGTACTGTCCAGCATTGCAAAGATACTGTGTTATATTGACCGAACTTAATTGGCTGCTCTGTTTGCATTTGTAAATGCACTTAATTGGAGGTCTGATGCTTACTTGATTCATTTACACAATTACATATCTTTTTTTGCATCCCAATCTTTCACTGATACAGGCTATAGAACGCCAGACAGCAGGAGTGAAGCCAGCAGTGCAGCAGCGAAATGCAGCATGGACAACCGCAAGTGAGCGCTGGGCACGCGCCATCGAAAGCTTTGCTGAAGCATTGAAGGCTGCTCAACGACCGTTTGATCCCTGCTGTGAATGTGCTGCTGACGCAGCAGGGTATTTGTACCCAAACTTGACGGTTACAAAAATTCTCTTTTTTTTTGTTTTAAGAGCGTGAGCTCTTACTCATCATGTTTCGAGATTTCGTGGAGTCTGCTACGAACCTTGATCACAGCGACATCTGTGGCAGCAACTACTCATCACGTTTCGTGATTTCATGCGGTATCCTACCACCCTGAGATCAAAGCGCCATTTGTGGCTGCAACTAGAAAACTGCACATCTCGCATTGGCTGCCGCGGTGGCTCAGTGGCTACGGCACTTGGCTCATGACCCGAAAGACGCGGGTTCGATCCCTGCCGTGGCGCTCGAATTTCCACGGAGGCGAAATTCTAGAGGCTAGTGTGCTGTGCGATGTCAGCGCATGTTAAATAACCTCAGGTGGTCGAAATTTCCGCAGACCTTCACTACGGCAGCCCTCATAGCCTGTGTCGCTTTGGGATGTTGAACACCTATAAATCATAAATAAATTGAGACTTGTAGCACGATATACAATAGCGTTGTAAAAACGACCACCTTAGGCGTGCTAGTGATGACGTCACGGTCCAGTATGGTGGATAGAGGTGGAACTATGTGAGTATGACGTCAGGAGACGAAATGGAGGCATTGTTTTGGTTTCTCGAATCCAAGATGGCGGCCATTAAAATTCGTCGTGCCCTCTCTTTCCTTCCTCCCTCACCAAAAAGGTATCCTAAAATGCGTCGGAAAAGTGTCCCGTTACGGGACCGCAATTCATGTAAACACTCGTTACGCTATAGATACTCCGACAACAACGGGCACCCATCCGGGGCAGTTGTATACCGAATATGGTAGGCAAATAAGCCCTATGTGTTGTGGCATAGGCATTACACCACAATTAAATAATAGGTAAACATTGCATACAGGCAATTACTAATTCAAGCGTTACCATATCGCACCGCAAGCCGAATCCTAGGCCCACCTTCACCCGCCAAGCCAGGCAAATTCCGTTTGTGTCGTACCTTTGGGGGTGCAACTCGCCAACGGATAGACGTGCATCTTAATATCTCTGACAGATGGCGCTAGGCGGCGATCGTACCGCTAGGCGGCGTGCGTGCACGCGTTTGAGGCCAGTACTGGAGTTTCGCGGACTAAGGCATATAGAGTCAGACACCACGAGATATACACGTTGTGCGTTGCTTGCGGAGAGGAGGAGGAAACGGCTGAACACTTGATGCTTTTCTGTAAAGGGATTAACCCTACAGTGGAACGCAGCGGGGTTGATTTATCCAAGGCATTGGGTTTTAGGGACGGCTAAGGGGAAGTAGATTTTAAGCGGGTAAGCAACCAAGCGAAGGTTATCTGATTGGTGGCTAAAATCAAGACAAGAGTAAAATTTCACAACTCATGGCTAGGTGGCTTGAACCACCGCCCGATATAAATGATTCAGCATCCATCCATCCATCCATCCATCCATCCATCCATCCATCCATCCATCCATCCATCCATCCATCCATCCATCCATCCATCCATCCATCCATCCATCCATCCATCCATCCATCCATCCATCCATCCATCCATCCACCCATCCACCCATCTATCATCCACCCATCATCCATCCATCCAACCGTCCAGCCGTCCGTCCGTCCGACCGTCCATCCGTCCATCCGCCCAACCGTCCGTCCGTCCGTCCGTCCGTCCGTCCGTCCGTCCGTCCGTCCGTCCGTCCGTCCGTCCGTCCGTCCGTCCGTCCGTCCGTCCGTCCGTCCGTCCGTCCGTCCGTCCGTCCGTCCGTCCGTCCGTCCGTCCGTCCGTCCGTCCGTCCGTCCGTCCGTCCGTCCGTCCGTCCGTCCGTCCATCCATCCATCCATCCATCCATCCATCCATCCATCCATCCATCCATCCATCCATCCATCCATCCATCCATCCATCCATCCATCCATCCATCCATCCATCCATCCATCCATCCATCCATCCATCCATCCATCCATCCATCCATCCATCCATCCATCCATCCATCCATCCATCCATCCATCCATCCATCCATCCATCCATCCATCCATCCATCCATCCATCCATCCATCCATCCATCCATCCATCCATCCATCCATCCATCCATCCATCCATCCATCCATCCATCCATCCATCCATCCATCCATCCATCCATCCATCCATCCATCCATCCATCCATCCATCCATCCATCCATCCATCCATCCATCCATCCATCCATCCATCCATCCATCCATCCATCCATCCATCCATCCATCCATCCATCCATCCATCCATCCATCCATCCATCCATCCATCCATCCATCCATCCATCCATCCATCCATCCATCCATCCATCCATCCATCCATCCATCCATCCATCCATCCATCCATCCATCCATCCATCCATCCATCCATCCATCCATCCATCCATCCATCCATCCATCCATCCATCCATCCATCCATCCATCCATCCATCCATCCATCCATCCATCCATCCATCCATCCATCCATCCATCCATCCATCCATCCATCCATCCATCCATCCATCCATCCATCCATCCATCCATCCATCCATCCATCCATCCATCCATCCATCCATCCATCCATCCATCCATCCATCCATCCATCCATCCATCCATCCATCCATCCATCCATCCATCCATCCATCCATCCATCCATCCATCCATCCATCCATCCATCCATCCATCCATCCATCCATCCATCCATCCATCCATCCATCCATCCATCCATCCATCCATCCATCCATCCATCCATCCATCCATCCATCCATCCATCCATCCATCCATCCATCCATCCATCCATCCATCCATCCATCCATCCATCCATCCATCCATCCATCCATCCATCCATCCATCCATCCATCCATCCATCCATCCATCCATCCATCCATCCATCCATCCATCCATCCATCCATCCATCCATCCATCCATCCATCCATCCATCCATCCATCCATCCATCCATCCATCCATCCATCCATCCATCCATCCATCCATCCATCCATCCATCCATCCATCCATCCATCCATCCATCCATCCATCCATCCATCCATCCATCCATCCATCCATCCATCCATCCATCCATCCATCCATCCATCCATCCATCCATCCATCCATCCATCCATCCATCCATCCATCCATCCATCCATCCATCCATCCATCCATCCATCCATCCATCCATCCATCCATCCATCCATCCATCCATCCATCCATCCATCCATCCATCCATCCATCCATCCATCCATCCATCCATCCATCCATCCATCCATCCATCCATCCATCCATCCATCCATCCATCCATCCATCCATCCATCCATCCATCCATCCATCCATCCATCCATCCATCCATCCATCCATCCATCCATCCATCCATCCATCCATCCATCCATCCATCCATCCATCCATCCATCCATCCATCCATCCATCCATCCATCCATCCATCCATCCATCCATCCATCCATCCATCCATCCATCCATCCATCCATCCATCCATCCATCCATCCATCCATCCATCCATCCATCCATCCATCCATCCATCCATCCATCCATCCATCCATCCATCCATCCATCCATCCATCCATCCATCCATCCATCCATCCATCCATCCATCCATCCATCCATCCATCCATCCATCCATCCATCCATCCATCCATCCATCCATCCATCCATCCATCCATCCATCCATCCATCCATCCATCCATCCATCCATCCATCCATCCATCCATCCATCCATCCATCCATCCATCCATCCATCCATCCATCCATCCATCCATCCATCCATCCATCCATCCATCCATCCATCCATCCATCCATCCATCCATCCATCCATCCATCCATCCATCCATCCATCCATCCATCCATCCATCCATCCATCCATCCATCCATCCATCCATCCATCCATCCATCCATCCATCCATCCATCCATCCATCCATCCATCCATCCATCCATCCATCCATCCATCCATCCATCCATCCATCCATCCATCCATCCATCCATCCATCCATCCATCCATCCATCCATCCATCCATCCATCCATCCATCCATCCATCCATCCATCCATCCATCCATCCATCCATCCATCCATCCATCCATCCATCCATCCATCCATCCATCCATCCATCCATCCATCCATCCATCCATCCATCCATCCATCCATCCATCCATCCATCCATCCATCCATCCATCCATCCATCCATCCATCCATCCATCCATCCATCCATCCATCCATCCATCCATCCATCCATCCATCCATCCATCCATCCATCCATCCATCCATCCATCCATCCATCCATCCATCCATCCATCCATCCATCCATCCATCCATCCATCCATCCATCCATCCATCCATCCATCCATCCATCCATCCATCCATCCATCCATCCATCCATCCATCCATCCATCCATCCATCCATCCATCCATCCATCCATCCATCCATCCATCCATCCATCCATCCATCCATCCATCCATCCATCCATCCATCCATCCATCCATCCATCCATCCATCCATCCATCCATCCATCCATCCATCCATCCATCCATCCATCCATCCATCCATCCATCCATCCATCCATCCATCCATCCATCCATCCATCCATCCATCCATCCATCCATCCATCCATCCATCCATCCATCCATCCATCCATCCATCCATCCATCCATCCATCCATCCATCCATCCATCCATCCATCCATCCATCCATCCATCCATCCATCCATCCATCCATCCATCCATCCATCCATCCATCCATCCATCCATCCATCCATCCATCCATCCATCCATCCATCCATCCATCCATCCATCCATCCATCCATCCATCCATCCATCCATCCATCCATCCATCCATCCATCCATCCATCCATCCATCCGAGCATGATGGCAATTCACCCCGTTTCAAATGGTGTTACGTTCCGTTTCTCGACACGAGCGGCGCTTCTGCTTCGCTTTCTTCATCTAGTAAACCAAACAGCTAACTCTCGTTGCTTCAACACCTGCGATACGGTGCCGGCCTTTTCTTTATCCAAGATTCTAAGAAAGTAATGCATTTTGCATACTGAGACAGCTGTAAGATTCGCTAGGTGTCTAGAACAAAATTTACCCTATTTTACTTTTAGAAGCTGCAAAACACGAAAATTAAAAAAGCAGGAAAGCAGAATGTACTATCAGGAGCAAGAGTCTCCATGGCGCACAACGAGGAACCAAAGCTTTAGCTTCGTTAATAGGCACTTGATCCAAGCCAAAGTTGTGAAAGTGGTAGTCGAATTCGGGCACTCAAATGTGAAACTCCGGGCACTCCAAGCAGTGAAACGTTGTTTGTTGGCTCGTGTGCCATCTGGAATGCTTTTCGTGCGACCTCGGGACTTCTATCCCTGCCAGTGCATGTCATTGTACTGTTTGACTATTCTATTTTCAAGAATTAAGAGTATATTAAATACAGAACACATATTTAGAATAAAAAGACTACCAGCCCAAACAGATGGAACATGCACGTTTGGAATAAAAAGACAAGCAACCCAAATAGATTGATCGCACATGTTTAGGATAAAAAGACTAGCAACTCTGCAGTAAATGCCATTTCTTTAGCAATCGTACAATCTGATGATGTGCATTCATCTTTAGACTGTGTTTTAGGGTCCGTAAAGTTGATGCGCAAGTTATTGAACACTTTTTGATCATGAGATGTCATATTACGTTCAAGGTATCATGTCTTACTCTTTGAAACATCATCATTTCTTATACATTTTTATACAGTAGGCTTTGCTTTGGCCCTTGCTCGGCTCATGTGTAGTGTTTCGTAAATAAAACGAAGTAACCATGTATTTGCCCTTTCGTGTTGCAATACAATTAAGTTGCATCCTCTAGATGCTCTAGCATCATGTGATGCCTCACTCTGACAAAAGCAATGTTATTAACCTGCCGGATGAGGAGCACAAATATACGTGATGAAGCTAAACAGAGGTGGCTTATAAGCTAAACGAGATGTTATAAAAATGAAGCTCTCGGTAACGCGCCAAAGAACTGCTCAGGAGGAAAGGGATTCAGCACTTCACACTCAGAATGGACAGACTATAGAGTGAACATATTCTGTTAAGGCGAAACAAACTGAGCTTGGTCTTGCACGCAGTGTAAGTTGGTAGCTTGTGTTTCATCTAGCAAAATGCTATTCGAAGTAGAACTGTCCACGAGTCAGGTGTGACACGAGTCACACCTCAGGTGATGCGCAATAAGATACCATTTTGTAAAACAGAGAATTTCTTAACATCTAATAATTTCTACACTCTTTGTGTACGAAGCTCTTCTCTATCAGAGATGACATTCCCTGAGCAGTGAGAATTTTACCCCTTCCAATTTGAATTATGTTTCAATGGGAGGGCCATTTTCATAATTTCAGATTTTTTTAAGCAGTCTGATAGGTCTGCACCCGTGACGATAATTAACTTATTATGCAAACATTAAGGTCCCCCTATATCCGCATCATGGCGTGCCTTATATGTAAGGCCTCAACTGCACTTAAATCCCTCGACTCATTACTGTCACAATCGGTCGTTATGTATAAACAAGTCAATTAATTTCAGATATTTGAAATTGTTCAATCTTGCAAAACAAGCAACGGAAAAGTGGAACAAAACTGCTACAGCTACCACAAGGTATGGTGCCAATCGCTTTACAAAACAGCTTCCTGCATTCAGTATCTTCTGAACACACGGTGGTGGAAACTGCATGTGGAAAAAGTTAGATTTGATAGCGCAAAGGCCGCCTCCACATGAACAACACCGCAGCTGTGGCTTATTGGTTCAGATCCCGCACCGTGACAGGTGCTGGATTCAATGCTCAGTTTTTTGGGATTAAATTCCTGAGAAATGTGTCTTTGATCCCACCTCGTGTAAAGAAGAAAAGCCTTGCGGTATGGCTCTTTTTGGCCTAAGCTGCCCTTGCGCCATAAAAAATCCCATCATCACCATCACATTTGTCATAATTGCATTAGAAAGAGGTAATTCTAAGCACATGAACACTGCACATTAAACTGCGGCTGCACGGTGAAGCCTGAAATGAAGCAGGGCGCAGATTATTCCCCACCTATGCACGAGTGCAGAACTCACAAGCACTGTGCTATACTCTGCGTCAACTTTTCCTGGTAGTGTAGTTGAATCTACAGTGGTAAAATGCCCTTTCCCTGCTTGTATTTATTAGTTTCCTCTTAAAGCATGCCATATTGTCAATATTCCTTATTGAGAGCGTATTTCTAACGCAATTTCCAACTCTCGACTTCAAAAGTCAAAGAAACAAGTTTTTTGATTGCGGAAAAGAAGGTTAAGTGACAAGAAGCTTCACCGGATGGCAACAGCTGCTTCATAGACGGAATGAAAACAATGAAGAGAGCAACACTTCACGCTACCAAGCAAGTCATAATGTAGCCGAAGATTTCGGTGGAACAACTGAGGTATGCACACTCCGCCCGTGTAGCCGTGACACATAATCTGGCGCCTCACTTTGTAGAGATAGCTGAGACGCTGAGACCTGTTTTGCTGAAAACCTCGTAGCTGGGAGTGACGAAAGGCCTTTCCACTAGAAAATAGCATGTATCTAGCCTACTCCGATACAAGCGGTGTTGTCGTAGCTGGTGTAGGGAGGGGAACCAGTTGCTCGTCATCATCAGCATCAGTCATCGCCTACCACATGCTCACTAGCAGCATGGCAGAGGTTATGCACTATTCCACATGCAGCAACAATGTGACTTGCTCGTCCAGGGACATAGTGCAGCGCGTGGTACTGCTGCAAGCCCAGAACCTTGCCCTCAGCACAGCAATGCAGCGTTACACAACTGCTCACATTACTGAGTGCACTTTGTTTTCGAATTCTGGGAATGCCGGTGACCGATGTTCTGCCACAGTAGTTGGGAGTCACAGCTACAATGGGTAGCCGCTGTTGCCCGCACTGAAACAGTGGTGATGCTTTGGAGAATTTGGCAGAAAGATGCAATTATTGCTGTAATGGCAGCGTATGCATACATGAACACAGTTATTGTTTTTCATCGTAGTTGTTAAAACCTTATTAACTTGAAAATGACACTAATCGCACTGTGCACTAACAGCTGCATTTTTTTTCAATTCTTGCTCATGGAGAATAAATGTCGGCTAACAAGCAAGACGTAGAAGGCAAAAATAAGCGACGGGCAACAGTAAAACCAATTAAATGGAGCTAGGTTCCTGCTGAAAACTTGTAAAAAGCAGAATTCAGTCGACAATACACAAAACAATCAAAACCTTGCTGGCGCTCATCAGTGGTGACTTCTCAGAAGTCCTAAAATAGAAGGCCTAAAATTGTTATGCACACGTGCAGTCATCACCAGTACAAGAAGCAAAGTAAGCTGCCTTCAGATGTGAGAGCAACATCATCTACCTTTACCAAATTATTGAGACATCTGTTATAGCGTAAATTATTTCATCTTCTCAGGGCCTTCAGCAGAGTATGAAATGATGTGAGCATTCTCGAGATGCAAGACAGACATGGTGTCGAGCTCAATTATCGTGTCACTTGCCATAGTGACTAGAGAGATTAGTCCATGCACTGCTGAGGATGCATCTCAAAAAGCGAGTGTTTTAGATCAGTGCTTGAATATTATTCCTTAACGAAGCTTACCACTAGAACTTGTCTGCCCTCTCAAAATTGTTTTGTCACAAATAGAACAACAGTTTTCCCTGCATCGATAAAGTACTGCGCTTCAATCACGAAGAGGCCACTTTCCCGAAAATCGGAGACTTTATAAGCTATAAAAGGCCAAGCTCAGCTCCGCTGCACGGCGAGTAGCGTGAAGAAGGGAAAAGAACGGCGTAGGAATTAGAGGAAGTGTGTCAGCAGCCTCTCCCGGGTACATGGTGTCTCAGCACACCCTACGGCGGCTCTGGGGTAAATGGCGGAGGTCACTCTCCATGTTGGGGGCCCAGTCAGCATGTCCACGCAGCTTGAATCGCACAGAGCTGTTTCACGTTTCGCCTAGTGTGGAGATCGCAGACGCGCACTTATTGAACAACAGTGCATGGCTGCAGTGTCGCGAAACACGCTTGCTGAGGAGTATTCTCTTTAACAGCGCACTTCTTGCGGGGGATTCTGTGATAAGAAGCTAGCACCGTAATTAATGCAGGAGTGCATTTGACGATGATATTTTCACCTTTCTTGTCCGCAAAATTGTGTTCGTACTTCTGCCTACACCGCTAGAAAACTGTTCTGTACTTTGTACAACGCAGAACGGGCTGTGTTATTCGGATCCCTCAAGAAGGCAGGAGTTCCTCACAGTTCTCTTCAAGACATTGTTTTCCCGCGCGGGAGCCAGTCGAGTAGAAGGGATGCTTCTAGCCTTCTTCTAGTTTACCTGCAGGACAAGAATTTGGCCTCCACATGGTGACCTCAGGAGTGTCTATTTGGGTTTTTGCGGATAGTGTTTCTGTGATTTCTTTTTAAGTGTCGCTACGGTGGAGCAATTGCCGGCAGCAACTGCAAGGCTAATCCCACCGGTAGTTTAAAACCACTCAACTCAACTCACGAAAATAATAGGAGCAGAAGAAAACTGGGTTTCAAGACGGCTCGAACGCACTTCTCTTGGGTTGACCAGTTAGTTATTTGTCTGCATAAATACCAAATAGAAACATCAACAGCAGCCTTGAGGTTTCTGCAGAAAGGACGTAAGCGCTACCTCCCCGCTCTTGTCACTACTTACCCAACAACACGAGTACATAAAAGTTTGTTGATACGCAATACTCGCTATTTAAGTCTGACAAAACACGACACAGAGCTCATGCATTCCTGCAGTGGGTTAAGGGGTAGCAAGCATTAGACCACTACTTTTTAAAAAAGAAATATTGGCTTACTTAAACTGATGATTGTTCAATCGGTCATAAAGGGCACTATAATTGCGTATTAAACACAATTTCTACATAGTGTCAGCAATATCAGTCTCCAAAGTTTGCAGTCTGGTTTAAAAAGTGGCCAGAGCTCGTTTCGATGGTTCGCGTTGACAGTTCGGCGAAGCTTCTGATCTCAATGAGCTGCTAAGTGGCAGTCTTACCTTGACCATCACTCTTCAATTTGTCGCCTTTCCCTTTTTCTTAGCAAGAGCGGGATGCTAGAGAAAATGGAAAGCTCGCTGAGAACATTCAGACTTTCTTTTCAGGAGAAATGCAGCTAAACAATGAAACTCCAACCCACCGGTCGTTAAAAAAATTTCAGCGCTAATGCATAAAGCAATGCTCTTGACAGGCTAATCATCGTCACATAGTTTGACAGGAGGAGAGGCATCAATTTCTGGAAGTGCCTTTCTCCATTTTTATTCAAGTTCAAGAAATTAGTTTAAATTTAGTACGACTTAATATTCCGCTATCATCGGTGCGTGATCTATTATCGAATTTCTTCTCTCATTATAAATCGGTTTGAAAAGCCCAACGATGCCCGTGACTGCAAATTTCTTTATGGGTGATGTGAGGCATACACAACTGCTATATAATCATAATAATTATCACCATAACCAGACCCCCTTCATGGCAAAAGCGTCTCCTGCTTTTCTCCAACCAACCCTACCCTGAGCTAGCTGCGGTCGGTTCATCCCCGCAAACTTCATAATGACGTTCGCCCATCTTACGTTTTACCCCCCCTTCCTACTCCAACTGCGCCCTCTTGGAATCCAGTCCGTTACCCTTAACGAGCATCGGTTATTTTGCGTTCGCAGTGCATGCCTTGGCTATGCCCATTTGTTCTTCTTTCATGTCAATGACTCGCATTATGTTGCCTGGCCCCAGTGTGATCTCTTTCTATCTCTTGACGTTAACCCTGTCAATTTCCTCTCAGTAGCTCGATTCGTTGACCGCAACTTAAGTTCAATCTTTTTCGTTAGCCTCTACGTTTATGCCCGTTAGGTGAGTGTTGATAATGTACAGGTGTTGTAAGCTTACCTCTTCAGCGATACCGGTAAACTGCCATTAATGATATAAGTGAGCCCACTACCACAATTGCATTCTCTTCGGCGTCCCTCAGAGCCCGCGTCGCTTTGGGACGTTAAACCCCATGAACCAATTAAACACTGCTCATTTTTATTTTTTACGCCTGCAGGTGTTGCTCGATACCTGTGGCCTCCTCTCCTTCGATTGGTATTGTGTGTACAGGTAAAACGAAACGCTATCAATACAGAAAAAAGATGTCCCCTAGAAGATATTCGGACGCCCGATGGAGGCGTCGCTACCCGCCCTCAATAAATGTGGCGCGTTCTTTCCCGCACATAAAGGAAGACTGGGCCCAATTCGAATGCGCTACGTTCTTTTCGGTTGGGGGCAGAAGACACAGACGAAGAGAACTCTGCGGTAATGACGAACTGACTGCGGTCTGAATGTGTCTGAATTGTCTGCAGTCACAGCGAATATATGTGGAAGTGCGTCCCCGTATTTACTGAGGGCGGCTTGCGACACGATGAGCGACGGCGGTGTTGTGCTCGCGCTTCCTTCCTGCTGTGGAACTCGGCGAAGTGGGGCCTGGTGAAGATTCCATGAAGACCACCTCTGGGGGAGACGTGACTGCAGGACTGCCAGAGGGAACGACGACAATAGCGTCCCCACGTGTTCGAACAGGAATGCCGGAAGCAGCGACGATAGCGTCCCCACGTGTTCAACAGGAATGCCAGCGACGACCATAAGCGTATTCATTCCGGTCCTCGCCACGACGAAGTGCGGTATCAGTGTGGTCCCCTTCAGTCACGCTGGATTTCAACAATTGGCCGAGTGCCGCACCTTCGACTGAGCTTCCGCGTTCCGGTCACCAGTACAAGCTCTTTCGACACCTGCGGGGAGACAGCCTTCATTCCTGTGTCATGCAGGTGCCCTCTGGACGCACGTGCGCGGCCACCTAGAAGCCGCGGGGACGACAACGTGACCGAGTCCTGTTCCCTTTCCCTCGACCGAGCTGCGAAGAAACATCAGGACCGCCCTGCCGTAGGTGGTACCATCAGTGCCATCGTGTGATCGGACATCATTCTTCGAACTTTATTCCCCAGCTAGGGATCTGGGGAATACAAAGAGTATTTAAGGAGCTGCTGGTTTGATGCCAGAAGGAAGCCCCCTTCTTGAGTGGTATCAGAGACTCCCGACTCCTAAGAAGCTCTCTTTACTGAGAAGCACTCTCAGTTGCCCGTGCTTGTACATAATGTAAATAGTCCTTGTATAAAGTTTTCCAAGTTTTCATCTTCCGATCGTCCTCGTCTCTTCTCCGGCCCAGTCACGCTACCTGAATCCCAACAGCGGCCAGCAGATAAACCCATTGGCTCTTCCTGAGGACCATATTTTTTCCACTCTTCTCACGCCCTACACATTGTTTCCTTTGGAGTGCAAGCCATTATGGTGCCGCTACTTGCCCTTGCCTTCACACTTTCTATTCGTAACAACTAGGCTGTGTTACGGCGTTGTGAGGTAATCTTTCCTATCGTTTGTATGTGCTGATTCGTAACAGCTGAGAAGATAACGTTAGCATTAGGAACAAAGTGCTTGTTATCGTCAGTAGGATATCGCACATTATATACGTCTCTCTTCTTGCAGTAATTGCCTGTCAAAAAAATAAGCTACCAGGGGCAAACCTTAATTCATTATGCCCGGCAGCTAAACATACTTTTTGTGCTTGACTTTGCTCTTTGACGGTCCTTCTCTACATGGGTCAGGATACCAACACGCCCATATTTTGGCGCCTCTTTTTCCCTGTTCTCCGCTGTCAAAAAGTAAAGTGTGAAGTGTGCGATTTAACTTCCCGAAGATAAACATTGCTTGTGCGGATGCTTTAATGAAAGAATCCGAATTATTTAGATCAAAGCAATTTTTTTATGCGCGCCGACATTACACAGCAAAGGGGCATTTTTGTATTTCGCCTCCATCGAAGTGTGGCGGACGTGCCCGCGATACTAGTACCCGGCAACTTCGAATCGGCAGCCAAATGCCAAAGCCCCTAAAACCTCTGTCACACGGCCATCTCGAAGCAACCTTCGAACTTCCTTGACCTAAAGGAAAGGAAGTTTCACCTCTAAGGAGTTGTCGCCGTGTCAAACGACGTGTAACAAGCTTCTCAGAGGGTCCGCCATGGGGCCAATAGGCACTGCTCATTCACTGGTAACATGGAGAAAAAAGAACGCTCGAAACAAGTAAAATTCTTGATACTTTTTTTCTCACAAAATGCAATTGTCACATGAAAAGCATTTCCGAAAAACAATAAAGAAGCTCTCACCACAGCGCTTTTGTCCGCTCTGCTGGACACCATGTGCGGCTGTGTGCGATGCCTGTGCAATGGTTTGCGAATCTGCGGATTTTCCGCTTTCAAGACTGACTAGTTGAGGTTGCGTGATTTTCGCGAATGCATCGTCCATCATATTGTTATGTGATGACCAGCCGAAGAATGGCATGGGTTGACTAATGGCCGATGGTCTAGCGCGAGCGCTCCGTCCCACGTCACTGCCAGTTCCGTCTTCTTCGTCACACTACCCGGGGCCACCGAGCGATCGTCCCGATCGGCGACAAAGGCACGCGCAAAGTGGTGATGGGCTTCACAGGATAGTGGGACAGAAAAAAGAAAGTGGTGGGATGCTGGCCACAACAATGAAGGAGCAAACTGAATGGTTCGTGTTCCGCGTAGCTTCCGGGCCGCAGGTCACCAGGAGCCGACGGCCGAGGCCCCAGGATGCGCCGAATGGCATGGGCAGAAGAATGGTGTCGTCACGTGTGGGCGGCGTCTCTGGTCGGGAGGGTCGGCAGGTCGAGTCCTTGCGACAGGTTCAGTTCGTAGTGTCTAATGGTCTGGGCGGTGGACGGGGCGGGGGAAAAACGGCGAGATCGGTTCGGGTCTGGAAGGCTGGGGCACGGCTGGGCGACGCAGGCCAAGAACTCACGGCCGACGACCACGGCTGACGCATGCGCTGAAGCTCCAGGACCAAGATGGGGATGAACTCCGCACCTCACACCAAATGTTACGTGACAACCAGCCGAAGAATGAGACGGGTAGACTGATGTCAACGAGATGATTCAATTGCCACTGGCCTAGCGATAGCGGTCCGTCCCGCGCCACTGCCAGCTTCATCTTCGTCACAATATAGCGCAACTAGTCACAGTGGAATGCTACACGGCTACACGTGCGAGGTTCGAGCATCCATCAGACAAAAAAAGAAAAATGGCATACTTAAAGCCAGCAATCAAGCACCTTGTATGAGAGTACAATGCATTCGCTAGAATAAATATGACTCAGCTGGAATACTTGTTTTACGCGGTAAAAAACTTACATTATTTGTTTTTATCGCAAAGGTGAAAAGTAAACTTGAACTTATAGAAGATAAATGTTTTTTGCTTATTCGGAAGTAAAGCATATTCGAAACAAGAGAACGAGAGAGAGATGGTCGATCTAGTTTAGCTAAGAACTTCTCGGAACTTCCTTCCCTTCAGAATTGCCGTTTGAGATGGGGCGCATCTCCCTCGAGACAAGGACATACCTAGGTTGAAGGGAGTTGAAAGGAGTTCAGGCGCACCTGTCTGCCACGGGTACAAGCCACCGCGGTGGGTGCAACGGCTTCATTAAGCGGCGGCTCATCCAGGAACCAAGGTGCGTTTAACTTGCCGCGTGTACACGTCTTATTAACGTGATAGCGTTAAGGACCGTGTTTAGTGGAAAACCCGGTGACGTTGTCATTGTCGTCAGCTGAGGCCTGGCGAAAAATCTCGAGGGAAGCAAAGCAGGTGGCCCACCTACCACCAAGGTCACTTGACCTGGTGGCGTCCTCACAATCTGCCCACCGATGCAGGGGGAATCCTCGTCATGTTGGCGTTTCGCACAACGTCGTTGCTAAGAGACTGAGGTAATGACGCCCATGAGGAGAGAACAAGTCACTCAAAACTCATTTCATTTCTTCACGTGCGGGCACAGCCAGCGAGTATGTTAGCCTATATTGCACGTTGTTACTGAATTCATCAGTAACATCGAAACCTTGCAAAACAATGGTGCGCAATTCTTCTTTTCTGATTATTCATGTTAATCCAGCGTGACCTCATTGAAGTATAAAGCCGAGTTTTTTTCTCGTCTATTACTTTTCCATAAGCATTATCACCATCCTTCCCTTCGTGGTGAATTCTTTTGCATCGCCAGTTATGTTTCCACATCGAGATCATACTTAAAAAGTTAAACGCATTAACTGCCAGCCATTCTATTATGCATATTAGTTTACCGCACAAAATAACTAAATGAAACATTTTACCATCCGAGATTACCACAGAATCTGACGTTAATAAGTTCCAACCCCTTGCTCATTCATGCTTAAACAAATAAAAGGGATTTTTTTCTCATTTGTACTTCAGCGCACTTTTTCCGGCGTTGTGTATTTCTTGCGGTGATATGTTGTTTATTCCTAAGATTCTCCTGCAATGCGCATTGTTTAGTCTTTTTTAGATACCTATTTTTCATTAATATTTTTATGTCTATTTGTTTCAAGTTATTGCATTATTAAAACATGAAACCAATGCCTTGTACCCGCATACCTTCCCACCATGTAATATTCTCAAATCAGGACCTTTGGTGGTATTTTGAATAAACAAATAAATATTTACCTCTGCTTGTTTCCATGGAAACGGACTGAAACAGTGCGATACCATGAGTACTTTCCAGAATGTTCTGTTAATGCATTTCAAGCTAATTGCAGTCAGAAGCGAAGCGAATCCATTCTTAAGTGGTTTATAACCCTGTTTTCTGAATAAGTCCCATCCGACAGTAAAGGACTGTGGCGAATCGAGTAGGAATTTATAGTAGAATATGGATGTCAATATAAGTCGCATGGTACCGTGTACAATAATTTTATTTTGAGAAGTGAGTGAAGGTGAGCTCCGCTTATAAACTGGAGTTTTTGTCCCCCTCCGCATCTTCATCAGAATGTCTTGGAGCTCGCGTGCAGCTGCAGATGAGCAGCTGGTTGGAATTGCAGGTGATTTTCTTATCTTTACCACTACTGCTGATTGTCTTCTATGATCATGGCGGCTGCTTTATGTCCCATCATCATAGCGGGGAAGTTGAGGTTGCCTGACGGGAGGTAAGGCATTGACGAAGCGTCGACAACACGCAGGTTCTCCACGCCGCCAAGGACTCTGCAAGAAACAACAAATACATCATTGGTTCGGTTTTTGCGTTCTGTAAGTTACCATATTTCAGTGCGTTTGCTGTTGTGGATCTTGTTATGCACGTGGTCCCAGTCTGTTATGTTCAACGAAACAGAAACTGAACTTGAGGTTTTGTTCTTAATGAAGCATGTATTTAACGGCTCCTATCCCGCACATTTTTAGCGAGGGTATGTGCAAATAAACAAATTTGTGAGATCCTCTTTGCTCCGTCGGATATAGCTGGGGGTTAAAAATTTCATCGGTCTGCACATACCCCTGCGGCGTCGCAAGCTGGTCTGGTCGCCTTGTCTGCTATAACTATTGAATGCTGGCTTCAGACGCACGCAAAGAGTTTCGCTCACTGCTAGCACCATATTCAACCACCCAAAACGCATGCAGTTCTTTTCGTCAGTTTTTCAGAGCGTATGTGTGCACGTGGGGAGAAAATGCAAGATCACCTTCATCCAGCTTTTTTTTTTTTAAATTGTGCCTTGACGTGTCAAAATGGCATACCAATAGACGAATGGTTAGAGAAAAATGATTAGAGACAAGTAAACTATAGTGATATTTAACGAACTTTTCCGCGCCAAAAAAAAAAAAACTTAAACTACGAGCTGCGTCATAGGGTAGGACTCTCCCAAATACTCGAACATGCATTTTCGCTAGCACGGACGCACTTCACGCCTGCTCCAAGACCAGGTGGTTGTAGAAAGTGAAAACCTGCAAATTATCCCGGTGTTCACAATAGCTACAGAGGTGCCAAAGCAATGGATTCTCAAAACAGTTGCGAATTCGACTGCCTACTTTTCGCAGCTGATCACCGTTGGAGTTTGATCGCAGTGATTTTTCATGCTTTCAATTTATTTCATGTTTATTCAGTTCATTTACAGCTAATACGCTTTTTTATTTGCTTGTAGATTAAATACTGCCTAAAATTTAGAAATCGTGCGTTAAGCTTTGAACACAATCCCCGAATAAAGATCTCTTTTGAAATCACTTATGAACTGTCTTCTTCAAGAATTTTGAGTCTTTAACAAAAATGGCAATGGCTAAATTAGGGAGCTGATTATAATAGCGGAACACTCGTTTATTTACCTCAAGATGCTCACGGGAAGCATCCGGTAGAGGTCGTACGCAGAACGCTCGAAACACGGTAGAACGATGCGAACCCTTTGCACTTCATTGCGCATTATACGTCTTATGTGTTGTGCTTTATCTGTATTATGTTTATCTCGCTTGAAGCTTGTGCATTGCTCTCCAAATTTCACTGGCGATGTGTTTTTGCCACTCACATCTATCATGTCTCTTTCACAAGCCTCAAGGAAAAAATCAAGGTTAAACGAGTGGTAACCTTTTTTTTACTGATGATGCAAGAAATGCCAAACGTACAAAACGCCTGTTTGGCTATGATCACCTGAGTCTGGCATCGAGCACGGCTTGCGGGTGCGTCCCCATAGGAGCAGTGCAGCACGGGTGCCACCCACTCATCGATGTCTGCCGCACAAAGCAACGCAGGTAGGAGTCACTCCACAGAGGGCCAGACGATTCGCACGCCGGCAAGGGTATGTCCCACACGGTTACGTTAGCCCTCTTCATCGATTCGCTTTGTAAGGTCTTCAGGGCGATCTTGGAGCCTGAAAGGGTGGCCATGTTTAGAGGACATCACGCGACGACCGAAATCAAACATAAATGTGGCTTCAACTGCAAACGTGATATTGGTAAACAGTTATATGCTCCCATCAAGCCTCACAAAGTTGCCCCTAAATCAGCGTTAGAGGTTGAAGGGCTGATACTTGCGTAGCTCGAGCATGATTTCCCTATTTGTGCTAATAGCAGGCCCGGCATCACCTCTAAATGAATAACGGTGAGGACACCGCAAACAAGCTCATGTAACGACATCTTTTCCAGCACTCAGATTTCTTTTGATGTTCGCTTGGATCTTCATCATCATATTTTTGCTGGAAACTAAACTCTGATCATCTCGTGTACACGCACCAAAGATGCAAAGGTAGCCCCTGCTGGGACATGAATGAATGCACCAGAAACAGCGGTAAGTTCCAGGGTGCAGACCTCTGCGGTTTTCATAGAAAATAAGGGAGCGCGTTGAGATCATACCAGCAGCACATAGTCGTATTATAATTTGTGTTACAGGCTGAGTACAGCAAAGCGCCGCGCAAGCACCGGAGTTGCACTGAACCGCGACCGCGTTAACCTTTGCAGATACTGCGAAAGTGAACTTCACTTGTTTTAATTCCTCAAGGGGAGTTATCATTCTGGTTGAGTGAGCGGGCCGATGAACTTTATTTATTCTTTGTTCCTGATTAGCAATGAGAGTTTTTATTGTTTTTTTTATTTTTGCTGCGTGGAGCTGCGAAACTATTTACCAGATATGTCAGCTGATTGCCATGCATTTATGAAGGCAGAGTTGAATGTGGTTGGAAAATGCTTCCGTGTGGGGAAGATGGGAACAGAATTCCATCGGATAAGTACAGGTATGGTTTTGTTCCTCTTGCACTTATTGCAAATCTCGGCTTACAGGTAATCACGAGAGCAATGATTCTATGACCTGTCAGTGGCCGAAAGGTTGCGCGTAACCGTCCTTGTCGCACATAATGTCAAAGACTAATGTCCATCTTCGCCTGGACAAAGTAGAAGAGAGGTGGGATAACGCCTAGCAAAACGCGAGTCAACACAACGTAGCATGGAATCGCAAAGCAGCCCAATCCAGGCCATAAAGAATTAATTGAAGTTGTGTTCGCCAATATATTGCCGCGAATCTTTGCATTGTTTGTTAATTCTTTAAATCTGCCGCCACATCGCTTTATCGTTTTGTTTGCGACGCAAGACGCGACTACATTTATCTCGATTGATCGAAGCCAGGCAGAGCTGATTCTACGTTTTTCCAGAATGTTCTAGTAACTTTGCACGCTTTATCTCGAAGTTCGCTATCAGCTTTAAATTGAGCACAGCCGACAGCGGCGGGCATTCTGTTCGACGACCGCCGAACACGCTTGTCGCTTCGCCGCCGCCGAGTGATTCAGTTCATTGTGGGAGCAAGTCATGGCAATAAACAGTTTTATTTCAGAAGACCCTTTTGTCCGTCTTCATAGCTGCTTCCATTGCCGTCACCACTACGTGACATCTGGTGGAGGTGCGGGGCAGCCTTCTATGTTCCGGACGCCCCCTTCAAGACGTGAAGCCAGCCCTCAGCGCTTCGCACCCGAGGACGAGCCAGCAGCTCAGCGAGCCAGCCGACGTCTCCAGGGAGAGGAGCCTGAGTTCGGGGCCCTGCCAGACTGCACCAGACAGCGAAAAGACGCTGCAACGAACATCGCAACCTCGCCGAAGATGTCGACTCCGATCATACTGCAGCAGCCGTGGGTGCCGCCAACTTTCAATGGATTCCTAGGCAAAATCCCTGAAGAATGGTTGGACCAATTTGAGCGCGTGGCGCCATTCAACAAGTGGGATGATGCGGCAAAAACTGGACACGTGTTTTTCTCATTGGACGGCTCCGCACGCACGTGGTACGAGAACCACGAGTCGTTCCTAACGACATGGGAGCTATTCAAGAGGGAACTATTGAAGGTATTAGCCAGTGTCGTGAGGAAAGAAAGAGCCGAACGACTCCTTGAGTCCAGGATCTAGCTTCCGAATGAGCCCGACCGTAGTTACGTCGTAGAGATGAAGCGCCTATTTCGCTGCGCCGACCCCGAGATGACCGAGGAAAAGAAAGTTCACTTTTTAATACGCGGAGTAAATGAAAAACTCTTTGGCAGCTTCGTCCGCCAGCCGCCAAAAACAGTCGAGGAATTCATACAAGAAGTCTGCACCATTGAGAAGACCCCCGGCGTCCGAGATCGGCAGTACAATCGCCCTTCCCCTGCCTGTGCAATCCGTTCGTACACGACGGCCACCACCAGCGACAGCTTTCGGGAAGCTATCCGCGAAATCGTCCGAGAGGAGCTACGCTGATTACTTCCATCCTCCCCACAGCCACAAGCAGGGACTCTGATGGATGTGGTACGGGAAGAAGTGCAACAGGCACTTGGCACCCCGACGGCCACAGAACCGCAGGCCATGACCTACGCCGCTGCAGTAAGGACTCCTCAGCCCCAACAACAACCCCTAAGTCCTCCCTGAGATGAGGCACTTGTTCCACAACGCCGCCTCCAAGCCCCCGCCCGCCCAGCCTATTACCGACGCTCAAGGCCCAGGAAAAGCGACGCCTGGAGGACTTCCGACAACCGACCGTTGCGCTTTCATTTCCGTGAGGCCGGGCATATACTTCGTCACTGCCCGTACCGACGTATCGGTCTTCGAGGATTTGCCGTTGACGCCCCACGACCACGCTTCGGACAATGTCCGCAGAAAATCGGCGAGTACCTGCGTCGATAGGAGTACACGCCGAACCGCCTTTAGCGCTCACCATCACCGGCAACCTCATGCTTTGCGTCGCCACGCCGCAGCTACGCAGCCGCGGTACGCGGAAAGTCTCCCAGTCCCCGCTGGGGAAACTAAAGAAAGCAACCTCTGGAGGTGAGGTTACTCACGAGCGAAACGCCGAAGATCCTGTACTGACCACGCCCCATGAAGACGCTGCACCCGCTACACCGCATGAGGGCGCTACGCTAGCCGCACCGACACCACACAAAATGACAATCGCGGCGACGACGCAAACTGCCTTCAAAACGACGACGCCACCCACAACAGCTTCGACCACATGCCCCATTCGCGACTCCCATACGCGACGAAGCCGAGACCCGACGCCGAGAGCGGAATGCAATGCCAGAGCCAGGACATCCTATTTAGAAGTGACTATCGACGGCCGGGAAGCTACCGCTCTAGTCGACACAGGAGCCGATTACTCGGGGATGAATGGAACATTCGCTGCGCAGTTGACAACAGTCACAACCGCTTGGGACGGCCCACAAATTCGCACCGCAGGGGGCCACCTCATTACGCCATCAGGACGATTCACAGCGCGAGTGACTGTCAAAGAACATAGCTATCCTGCCACCGTTGTTGTGCTACCGCAATGCTCCCGCGAAATGATCTTGGGCATGGATTTCCTTAATGAGCATCAGGCGATCATCGACCTGCGATGCAAGCTGATCACGCTCTCGACGGACGAAGCCATCGCTTCAATGAAAACTCGGGAAAATCACGTTGCCCTAAGTGTCCTGGAGGAAGAAGTGAGCGTCCCACCCCGTTCAAGCGTTATCGTGACCGTAGGCGCCACGAAAGCCATAAACACTGAAGCCATCATCGAGGGGAACATGCAGTTGCTACTAGACCGAGGAATCAGCATCGCAAGAGGCATCGCACATTTCCGCAATGGCCAGGCCGAAGTAGTGCTCACTAGCTACAGCCAAGAATACCGGCACATTAACAGCGGAACGAGGATTGTTTTCTTCGACGAAACATCCGACGTGCGAGACTCCTTCTGCCTCTCCAACCCATCCGCAGAAGATTCGCCTGACCAAAAGAACTCGCCCACTTTCGACATCAACACAGCCTTGCCTCGGAACAGACAAGATCAGATGCGCAATCTGCTTCGAAGCTACAGCGAGTGTTTTTCGTCATCGCCGACGGTGCGACAAACGCCAATTTCCAAGCATCGCATTATAACCGACCAACACGCCTGACCTCTTTGTCAAAGCCCTTACCGGGTGTCACCGCGAGAACGACAAGCCATCCGGGACTAAGTCGAAGAAATGCTTCGCGACGAAGTCATCCAGCCTTCAAACAGCCCATGGGCGGCACCGGTTGTTCTATTGACAAAGAAAGACGGCGCACTTCGATTCTGCGTTGATTACCACCGCTTGAACAACATAACAAAGAAGGACGTCTACACCTTCTACCGCATCGACGACACACTGGACCGGCTATACAACGCCAAGTATTTCTCATCGATGGATCTCAAGAGCGGCTACTGGAAAATTGAGGTCGACGAAAGAGATCGCGAGAAGACAGCATTCATCACTCCGGATGGGCTCTTTGAGTTCAAGGTGATGCCATTTGGTCTCTTTTCCGCACCAGCGACGTTTCAGCGAGAAATGGATAAGTGCTGGCAGGCCTGAAGTCGCAAATTTGTCTGGTTTATTTAGATGACGTCGTTGTCTTCGCCTCGAACTTTGAAGAGCACCTCTAAAGACTTCAAACAGTATTAGGCGCCATCAAGTCGTCTGGCCTGACCTTGAAAGCAGAGAAGTGCAACTATGCCTACGAAGAGCTGCTGTTTCTAGGCCACATCGATAGCAAGGAGGAAGTACGCTCAGACCCGCAGAAAACAGCTGCTATTGAACAGTTTCCACCGCCGGCCGATAGGCAAGTAGTGCGCAAATTCCTCGGACTGTGCGCATATTACCGACGATTTGTGAAAAAACTTTTCGCGCATCGCCGAGCCCCTAACCTAACAGAAGAAGGCAGACGTGCCATTTAAATGGGAAGCGCCGCAAATAGAAGCCTTCAAGGACTTCAGCGTCGTTTAAGTCCGTACCGATCCTAGCGGATTTTGATGAAAAGGCCGTTACTGAAGTTCATACCGACGCAAGCAGCGTGGGTCTAGGCGCCATCCTCGTTCAAAAACCCGACAAGCTGAAGAAAATCATCGCATACGCTAGCCGTTCCCTTTTCAAGGCCGAGGTTAACTATTCGACAACTGAGAATTAGTGTCTTGCCATCATCTGGGCTACGTCGAAATTCCGCCCCTACCTGTACGGACAACCGTTCAAGGTGGTCAGCGATCACCACGCGCTGTGCTGGCTTGCCAATTTGAAGAACCCCTCTGGCCGCCTCGCTCGATGGCGTTTGAGTCTCCAGGAGTTTGATGTCACCGTCGTTTACAAGTCGGAACGAAAGCACTCTGGAACCGATTGCCTCTCACAAGCCCCTGTAGATACACCGCCGCCGGACGACGATGAGGACGCCTTCCTGGGACCCATCAAACCCAGCTCTTTTGCTCAGCAGCAGCGCTCGGACTCCGACCTCAAACGCCTCATCCAATAACTGGAAGCCAGGTTTCTTCACCCCCCGCTTCATTCAAGCGATGACTGTCTTCCTTCTGTGTACAGAATGAGGTCCTCGTGAAGAAGAACTTTACAGCGAGCAAAACAGCCTACCTCCTTTTTGCGCCTGCTTGCCTCCGCGAAGAAGATCTACACACTTCACATGTCGTGCCGACAGCTGGACATCTCGTGTTTACTCGCACCCTCCGCCGCATTCAAGACAAGTATTACTGGCCCCGACTCTGGGCCGATGTCGCACATTATGTGAAAACCTGCCGAGATTGTCAGCGACTAAAGACCCCTCCCACACGACCAGCAGGAATTCTGAGCCCCATTGAACCTCCCTGAAGTCCCTTTCAGCAGATCGGCATGTACTTGATTGGCCCTTTTCCAAAGTCAACGTCTGGAAATAAGTGGATCATCATAGCGACCGACTACCTCACCCTCTACGCCGAGGCGAAAGCCCTACCGAACGGAACAGCAGCAGAAGTCGCCAAATTTTTCGTGGAGTGCAATATTCTGCGATACGGCGCCCCCGATGTGCTCACCACGGACAGAGGAACAGCATTCACGGCGGAACTAACGCAAGCCATCTCGAGTTACAGCCAGACAAGCCACCGCAAGAAAACTACATACCATCCGCAGACGAGTGGACTGACCGAGCGCCTGAACAAAACCATCGCCGATATGCTCGCCATGTATGTCGATGCCGAACACAAAACCTGGGATGTCATCCTGCCTTACGTCGTCTTCGCCTACAACACCGCCGTGCAGGAGACCACCCAGATGACGCGTTTTAGGCTCGTCCAAGGGAGGGATGCAGCGACCACGCTAAACGCCATGCTGTCCAACGTTACAGAAGAAGAGAACGGCAACGTCGCCGCCTTCCTTCAACGCGCAGAAGAAGCTCGAGAGCTTGCCCGATTACGGATCAAAGATCAGCAGCGGACCGACGCCGGACGCTACAACCTACGAAGACGCAACGCGGAATACAAGCTAGGAGACTAAGTCTGGGTTTGGACTCCCATTCGCCGCCGTGGACTCAGTGAAGAGTTTTTGCCCCGCTATTTCGGCCCGTACAAGGTTCTTCGTCAGCTAGGTGAACTGGATTGTGAGGTCATCTCTGACGCAATGACTGCATCCCAGCGCCGCCGCGTACGACCAGAAGTTGTCCACGCCGTCCGTCTGCAGCCCTATTATGCGGGCTAAATGACGCTGCATTTCCACACTCTACGTTCGCAAGATGCGTTTTCTTTGTTGCTAGTCGCATTATTTGTTTTAATGCATCGGGTCGATGCTTCTTTGAGAGGGGAGTAATGCGCGAACCTTTGCAGTGTTTGTTCATTCTTCAAATCTGCCGCCACACCACTTAATCGCTTTGTTTGCAACGCAAGACGCGACTAGATTTATCTCGATTGATCGCAGTGATGCAGAGCCAATTCTACGTTGTTCCAGATTTTTTTAGTAACATTGCACGCTTTATCTCGAAAGTTCGCTATCAGCTTTAAATTGAGCACAGCCGACAGCGGCGGGCATTCTGTTCGACGACCGCCGACCACGCTTGTCGCTTCGCCGCTGCCGAGTGATTCGGTCCATTGTGGGCGCAAGTCAGCCCAATAAACATTTTTCTTTTATAAGACCTTTTGTCCGGCTTCATCGCTCCTTCGACTGCTGTCGCCACTACGTGACAGTATGATGATGAGCTAAAATTTGTAGAATCACACAACGCAGATCTAAAGGCAGCCAGAAAAAAAGACAACTGAGTGAAAAATTCTGCTATGCACAAAAAAGCTGCAGCGATTGCTTGGCTTGAAATAGGATTAGACAAATTGGAGGTGCATTTAACAAAAACAACTTCCCAGTTAATTGTGTACAAGGTGTTTCTAGTGAGGGTCCGAGGGCAGCTGTCGTATTATAGCGAGAAATCTCAGCTTGCATGCTCCCAGTCATCACAAAATTTTGACTATTAACCAAGCAGTTCAAAGCAGACACAGTTCGTTCAGCGATAGTAATGGTCACAAGGCGGCAAACAGGAGAAGAGGATGAAAAAAATATATGCAAATGTGTGAGATAATCTATTTAAACAAGTCTCAAACATCTTCTATCAAAAGCTTCTCTAGGAGCTGAAATCTCGAGCACAGGAAAGCATATAGCATTTTGCTTAGTTTCGAAATGGCTAGATTTTTCAACAAATTTTAAAGTGCCCCCGCAAATAACGTGGGCGCCCCCCTCCGCGCAGCCAAGCCAATCCATGCAGACTGCCTAGCCACTGCATGTAACTACTGCCTACAACGGTCACATGGCCCATGTTTCCACCAAGAAATGATTGAGGAGAGAAAAATTGCAATTTTGGTTAATAGTACAGAAGAGGTTAAAACTATAAAAAACAACTTTGACTGCCATCCTACCTTATATTCATCAATATTATTCGCTGACTCCAATGTATTCACGCCCAATCTTGGGCCATAACAGTCGGGTCTGTGAAACCAAGTCAGAGTTTTACATACCATTTCCTTCTAGCTTGCACTCGTTTTCATTTTTGCTGTAAAAATGGATGTAGACAGCAATGCAGCAAATTACTCTAAGCTGGCCTCACTCATTAACTCCTGTCAACCGATTCAGTAAAGACACTTTTCACTACATTGAACTCTGGGAACATTCCACTGTGTGCTTTTCTTATGCAGTGTGACGCGCGCAATTCCTTTAGTCCTGGGTGGTTATTTTGAACGCTTATTCTTTTGAGTAAATACTCCAAAACAAGCATGAAGGTGTCTGGACCACGTATCTGCAGACATTGACGATCGATTGCGGCCGCTCTTACGGGTCCGTTCGAAAACTTCCGACACTTTGTGTGCCTATAACAAGGGCGATATGGCGAACGATCCTTTTGCGCACAAATTCTCGCCCAGGCCTCTTCTGCAAGCAATAAAGTCTATTTTCCTGAAAATAACTCATCGAGATTCCGTTGCAATGTTCTCAGTGAGAGGCTCCAGACTATAATTAGAGATTTCCAGCCGGCCGTTAGAAAGAGCCGTATTAGTTTTTCAGATATCTGAAAATGCGATTACCCTGGCGTTGTGAGTGAACTCATTTGGGCGATTTCTCGTGCCATTTGTAAACCACTCGCTCTCGGGGAGCACGAACCGAGGTCATGCAGCGACACTCCGTGACACACGTACAACCTGACATTCTCAGCCCCGCCCGTGCTGCAGTTTTCAACGCTCCTCGCTACTTCGCTGCTCCAGCACGGGCAGGGCCGACAGTGTCACGTTGTACGTGTGTCACGGAGTGTCGCTGCATGACCTCGGTTTGCTCGGCCCGCAAGCGAGTGGTTTCCGAATGGCGCCAGAAATCGCCCAAATTAGTTTATCCACAGCGCGAGGGTAATCGCGTTTTCGAAATTCTAAAAAAAAAAAACTGATACGGTTGTTACTAACGGCCGGCTACAAATCTCTAATTGCTTTGGATTACAGGCGCGACAACAGACAGACCACAAGGTAGATAAACAGGACGGAGCGGTCAGGTGCTTATGGGTAATAATCAAAATGTTAACTATTAAAATTTAGAGCAATCATTTTGCTATTTAGCATCATATGCTGTTTTTTTACGTCCGCCAACGCTGGTATTATTATGACGCAAAATGCTTCTATTTAGCTTTTAAACCCATTATTTTAAAACGCTGGACCTTCTAAAAAACTCCCGCTATACATGGTGCTACTTAAGAGATGGGTCAGTGCGGCCTGTTTCTCTCAAAAATACGGGAAAATATGTTTGCTTCCCAAACCTCATTCGTGAGGCCAATTATTACAATAAACTAAAACAGACTGAACAATTAATTTTTCTACTTTATGTACAAAGATATGGAAAGTCACTGAGCAGGAATGCTACACATCTGCGCAACAGTTGTTTCCTGAGAAATGTTACTGTTAAAAAGCATGAAAAACTGAGCTGGGAAAAAACAATGATTTAATTGTAAATATTCGTTGCCAAATAATATTTATAATTTGGTGAGATACCAATTAAGGAAAGTAAAATGAATGGAACCTGAAAGAACTTTGTATAGCCATTGCCATGAAAACGTGTCATGAATAAGGCTAAAATACACCGGGAGTATGGAGGCTACCCGTGTCTGTTAGAATGAAAGGTCCCTTGTCTAGCAATAAGACTGTCAAAACTGTCCTCTTCACACCATGTGAATTCATGGCACTGGCGGCCTCTAGAAGAGAGCACATTTTATGTTTACACAGAAATGCTAAGAGATCCTAAGAGCAAAGATGTGTTCACAATATTGTCCGATAACTTTACCTTCGGTCTCTGCGTAGTAATCATCATTGAAACGAGGCATCTCTGACAAATTGAAAATACTGAATACATGGCTAAACAGAATGATTCTTAAGCCAGGATTAAAGAAAAGACAGTGATGTTAAGGTAATAATAAAAACATTTTTAATAAGACTGCCTTTTGCTTGTCCAAATTAAGAATTGCCCACGACATTATGACCCTAGAAAACATGTACAACATTCTTGCGAATGCACACCAGCTGCCTTTTGAAACTGAAAATTACTTTTTAAGAACGAAAATGGCAATTTTCAATTTCTAAAGGCAGCTGATATGCATTCGCAAGAATTTCGGATGGGATTTCCAGGGTAAGAATTTCGTGGCGATTGTTATTTTTGACAGGCAAGTGACCATCTTATTACACACATTTTTTATTAGTGACTTAAAAATTTGGGAATATTTTTTTAGTTTATTCGTTCACGACTGGGTTGGAATAATGTTAGAAACTATGAATTTATGCTGGGTGGCAAGATAAACACAAACCTGCCGAAAAAATTATGCCGTTGGTCTTGGATTTATAACTTTTTACCAGCCCATGAGAGCGCACGTTCTATTACGCAGGTTACTGCTATTCACTTGAACAAAGCAAGTCTGATTGAAAATTTCATTACGAATTCTAAAAGCTTAGAGCTTTATTTTGGTACTTTAGTTGTGCGAGAGAGTGATCACTTGCTTATTTTTTTGGTGCTTAGATGCGGTTAGTTTCGGAGGAAAGGCTGAAGTGCTCCTGAAAACATATTCAGGGACATTACCAATACCCTAATGAAACTTTACCGAGTTGCATACTTAAAGTTAGTGGTCAGGAGGTATTTCTTTGCATTGCATTGGCCTGCATTCGCCGCGTCAGCATTCGGTTATCTTAGAATATATCAGGACTAGGAAAAAAAAATTTAGGGTATCATTAGACGATAACATTAAAAAAACAGGAATCTTAGAAGGAGAGATGAAAGTGAATGAATAAATTTCTGCACAGCAGTAAACAGCGATATTCCGGAAAAGTGATAAAATGATATAACCACATGAACTGGCCTTATCGGAGGCGATTTAAATTGTAATAAATCGCCAGTAAGTTGAGTCAATGACGAAACCGTTAGTAGTCGAAGATGCACTGAATATTTTATTTCTACTTTGCATCTGCCGTGCAACAAGCCTGACTATGCCAAAAGGTATTTGAAAAACAACGCTCTATAGCACATTTTTGTTTCCGGTAACTCTTGAAACCGCAGCTGTGATGTTGCTTCCAAAGCGCATATTTTCTTGGTTTATGGTGTTTAATGCCCCAAAGCGATTCAGCTAGGAGCGATGCAAAAAAACAAAACAAAGCAGAACTCTAGATGTTTATGATCTATTAGCACAACAGATGAAGGTGGCCATTAAAGCATAGCATATTGGTTAGCACATGTTTTCGATTGAAAATATCTCGCCATCATAAAAATAAAAGTTCTGGTTATGCTCAAAAGAGACCACAGAAATATGTCCTCTTATAGGCAGATATTGCTTCTACTAGACATCTCTAAAGGCATCAATAAATTATGGCCGGAATCAATGAAACACTTACTGACTGAGCAAAAATATCCTTGACATTCGTATTTAAGCCGCTAGGAACTTAAACCACACAATTAATACAAAGTAGAACTATTTTCAACATTTTATAATATAGCGTTCGAGTGCCAGTCAGGCACGGTTACCAGAATCTTGGTCGGTTGACAACTAAAATATTTGCCTTTTACAGGACTGCCCAATCTGGACACTGTACTGAACATTATTTCTGTGGGGCCAAAGAAACAAAAGCTTGCTGACAAAAGTAGAGCAAGCAGTTTACGTGATGGTACATACCTTCAACCAGAGTGTCCAGATCACTGCTTTCGGAGAGGAATCGAGGCTGGATGATGGGGTATTCATCGGCATCCGTGCTCTTGAGCCGAATATATCCCGACGAATTCGGACGTAAAAGTACTGGCACGATCATGAGGACATGCTGTCCTCGTTTTGGCTTGTAGTAGCCGTCAAACATCTGAAACATTTTTTATGCATTTTTTGCAATAATGACGGAAATAAACGATTTAATGCAATTCGCAATATAGTTGTAATAAACAGCGTATAACATGCAAGCCATAGATATAAAGCCTTTTGCCATGAGATTTGTAGCTGGAACCAATTATAGCACCTGAGTATTGAATGAATATTTTAATTCATGTACCATGCATGCCGCACTGATAACAGAGCTCGGATTCGGGTGGCGGGTCTCTCAAAAAATTAAAAAACCCAGACGTTATGCCCGGCTTGCTCCGCAGGGATGTTTATGGGGGCTTCTTAGCCGGTGATAGCCGCTTTCGCAACGTCTCGACGCTCTTCCTCCTCCTTCCCCTATTTCTGGCTGCGATCTTGAGAACTGGCTCGCCCAAGTAAGCATCACGTTCAAAATTGCCCGCATCACCTTCCAGATGACAAACTTTCATCATGTTCGGATCACCAGTTTGTCGCGTCAACCAGTCTGAGGCCGGGACAGGACAGCATTGGCTGATTTATTGGCAGTAGTGCCAGGGGACGATATGCTGCCTAGAGCCAGTCATAACAGACTAGCGCTATGCACCAGCGCGAAACGGGAGGCCAACTCGGATGCTCGTCGGGGTCATCGTAATCGGCGGCCAGAGCCGCCTGTGCTGCCTGGGACCAGTGCTGCTGCTACAGACACACTACTAAAGCTCTCACGCTGCTGACTTGTCCCACAGCCGCTTTCTGCCCACAAACTTTGATTTGTCGTGATTTGGCCACATCCAGGTTATATTGTATTAGAGAACAGGCGCTCCATCTCTTGGCGTTTGCAGCAAATTCACAGGCTACTGCAGTTCCTAAAAGTAAACTCCAGAGCTATAGAGGTCAGAACGAAATTAGCAGGATTTTCAATGCTCATATAAACCCGAACTTGCGCACACGTGCGCATTGCACACGACAGCCTTGATTACAAAAAATGAGAGATGATTTAGTGTGGTGAGGCAAAATGCCAATTAGATAAGCTAGTATTTCGGTTTTCATTTTTTCATTCGTACATCCCTGGGAGTCCTCATACCACTACTTCTTCACTGGTGCTGCGGTGAAGCGCCAGTGCCCTGCGATGGCAGGTGGTGCCATCGTTGGGGCATGTGAGACCCAAGTTGCTCTTCTTGAGCAACCTCTTGAAACTAATCAGTAATTGCGCGGCCACCTGGCATGGTGGGAATCAGGAAAATTGGCGAGCCGCGGCTCTAGTGCTAGAGGACTGATATCCCAAGAGAAGCAAGCTAGGTCTAATCACCTTGTGACGTCATAACAACCTGCCCACACATGTGAATCGCACACACAACGGCTAAGCGGCTGAGTGGAAGCTCTAGCGCAGGCCCACTGAAACGCTCACACGACTGGACAGAGGGTAGGGGGCCCGGTTACGGTGCATACACGCACCTATCATTTTTGTTTCGAAGCACGCAGTGGCTGCGACATTCGCGCACCGTCCTATTTTAGAATGAATTGTTATTGCGAGAGCATGTACGTTGTCCTCTTGCAGAAAACACTCGGTTTCTTCAAAACGAAATTCCTTGATTGGTCGAGAATATGATGACGTGATCAGCGCTGCCAAATGTGAAAATCTGGGAACTAGAATGTTCCAGTACCTCTGATCGCATTATTATATTGGATTATACTAAGTCGACCTACTCTTCCACCCTAATTCACCTACTTAACACAACAAATAGACCTTAACCGAACAATAATCCCGAATTATTTACCTTAATCTACCCACTATTGCCAGCTAAACCTGCTTAATCCATTTTCTATGCTGGGCGTACTTTCACAATCTGGGAGATTCTTTGCAGTATTTCGAGCTGGCCCAACCTCCAAATACAATCGAATTTTATTTTTTAAGATATGGTTGAGAAGGCAGTATTTTTATGTTTTTTATCTGCGTGCGGGATAGTGCAGCATTTGATGCCAGTGAACCGGACTTTCCTTTTCCTCTCTCGCGGCGCGAGCGCAGGGAGCCTTCAAAATGAATACATCAGTTTAATTTGACTCCATTATTGCACAAAAGTTCCTCACTGTCCAATAAATGGAAAGCAAAGTGTCCGACCCTCTATAACAAAACCAAGAGCTTCACTGGGGCAAGCACTGGATGTAAAACTTGTCAAATATTTGAATTTATCAGCAAAATAAGAGCAGGAATAAGGCAAGCATCGATTACAAGCTCACCCGAACACGTATTCTTGTTCTTACGTGCAAAAAATTATATTAAAGTTTCCAAAACAATTTTGGGTCCTTAATGCTTTCGAGGTAACGCGATTGGTAGGCAGATTTCGATCTTCGCAGCTCAGTATTTAAATTGTGACGTTATATTTAAAGCGGTTAGGTGATCAGGATTCCGAGTGTACCTGAATGTTTCAAGAGCTTGCATCTATGATTCATCCTTTTTTACGTGCACCGGAGACATGATTATTCTATTGGTAACTCGGGTACAGCCTTCCATCTTCTCTTCTTCAGAGTTACCGTTCAACGGCTTTTTACAAGGGGTCGCATTTTTCGTCTGAAATTACATTATCACCACCTGGCAGCGGGGTAAACTGCCGTCCTTTGTACAGTACTCCCCTTCCACTCCTACAATCCGGGGGCTCATGGTCATCACCCGGATTTAATGATGACTGCATCATATAACAAGGGTCATGGCACCATTAGTAGCATGACGCACTTTAATAGGTGACGACAACTTACTTTAATGCGCTATCTGACCAACCAATAAAGGCTTTCTCCCACCACATTCTCGCTCACATCCACCTCGCACTCGAGTCGGTCTACGTGACCACCATGCCAACCTTTTTCCGGTGCCACCAGGTTTGAAACTGACCTCCTGCGAAATACCTATTTGACGAGAAATGTACTCCGCTTCAACGCTAGTCGGATTGAGCGTGACGAAAAGAAATTGAATGTCCGGAAGTGTGGGATCAGAGCCGGGTGTGCTGAGGAACGCCACGCCTTCGACACCATAAGCGTGAGTCAAAGGACCTGAAAGAAGGGAAGAAACTCAGGTTACGTCACACACTGCTTTATAGAGTTCATTTTTGGCGCGTGGCAGCGATATCTGCCAGATACAAAGCGCGACATTTTCGAAAGCATCGGCGCGCTTTGGCAGAGGGGCTCACCAACAGCCTCCTTACCTGCCGGATTAAACAGCTTAGATTATGACATATCGGAAATCTATATTTCAAAACAGCACAACTTGAAAGAATACAAAATCAGTTGCTAAACTGCCCAAACTCCGCTTCACGTATCTAATTCACTGGATACGTACGCATCACTACGACGATTCATGTTTCATGCAGATTGACATGCCAAAGCTTCGCAAGAACATGAGGCCATGAGAAAGGCGCGAATGACTTTCGATCCCGGCAAGGCCCTTTAACAGGGATTGGAACTTCAGCGCATGAGGATTCCTCATTTTACGTCTATGGTAGCTGCGCCACGTCAGCCTAAACAAAAACTTGCGATCTAGTCCTCTAACGCCGAGGGCCACAGCAGGTGACTCACCCGACAGGTTATGAAACTACAGGCAGTATTATTTATTCCCCTTTCCTATCATCTAGGCGCGGCAAAAGAATACCTCAGAATTGCCGCTTTTAACTGATGCCCGATAGGAAAGCGGATGCTAAAACGATCTCACGTCTGCGAGCTTCAGTTGTATGCATGCATGCAAGAGTGATGCCGTGTTTATAGTCAGTTGTCCTTCTGTGTTTTGTAGAAAGCTGAAGCGCTCTGTTGCCTCGTTAATAATTGAAAGTTTCTTTGACAATTAGATCTTCTTCGAGAAACCTGCTTCACATATTTTGAGTTCAAATGTCAGGCTGCAAACGTTTCCCGTGTGGGTAGTGCCTGTGTACGTCAATCTTAAAACTAGGTCATGGATTAAAAACGTGCACGGCGGGTAACTTAATGTAATTGCGGAACCGCAGAAGCTAGCTTTGTGTCACGCTTCCTCTATTTTAGAAGCAGCTCTGATACAGCGTTTTGTGAATTTTACGAAAAATATTGGTGCCTACCTGTCCTTTTAAGTGCATACTCAGGAATTGTTGATGGATCATTAAAGTTGAGCTCGATATCCTCTTCGCTCGTTGCCGCTATTCCGTTTACGGTGACGTGATCGAACAAATTTTCGCCGACTGGAAGATCGGCGATGATATTTATCTGGAAAATGACGTACGCGCACGCTTAGTGAAAAAGAAATTGGTTCATAGTGTCGGCTGATGTTTAAAGCAAGAACGAGATCAATGACAGCAAGAAAGAGATTGCTAGTGGGGGCCAGAAAAAAGCATTTAAAGTCGCTAGGCTAGCAATCCTGCATTCGCAATAACGGTCACTTGCCCATTTTAAAATGACACACCATTAATATCGTTTGCGTGTGCGTCGGTCACGCGAAGATGGTCGGCTAAAGAATATGAACTCAGTCAAGAGAAAATGGAAGGAAGTTTCGTCCACACAAGTGAGCCGATTGGAAACTGGGGAAAGGGCGGAAGAAGGCCTGTGCAACGCATCTGGCGGGATTTTATGAAAGTATGGTGCACAACGTAGACAATTCTATTTCCAGAGCTGTTTCACGGAAACGTGGCAATTACCTTCCGAACAAAACTTCTCTCGGCAGTTCTAGGCTGAATGAAAGTTGATGTACAAGAAAATACGAACGTGGCTTGGTACCATTTTGCCGTCGCGAGTATTACCATTCAGAATACGGAATTTATGCATATGAAGTTAATTACAGAAGGAAACTTTGTATATACGTTTCATCGGGCAGGTAATGTTCAACCAGAAAAAACAAACAACTCATCCTTTCTTACAGGATCTACTGCCACACCTTTGAATACAGACCGAACGGATTTGGTGTTCAAAATTCAGGTATTGGGTATCATGGAATACTTAGGTCTTGCAGAAGAGGACAGCGACCAAAGAGAGGACACATACAACTGCATTGAGCTTGCAACTTTGTTTTTGAAGAATTCTTTACACGTGTTTTATATGCCAGAGATACAGAGACGCGCACGCCCGCCTATTAGGGGGGTATTAGCAGGAGGTCTACAAAAAAACCTAGAAACAGCTGCTCATTAAATGAAAGACTGGAACGTTTATCGCTTCAACAAGAGACGTAAAAACTGCGACAACAATAACAAGAGTTAGCATCGCCACAGGAGGGTCAATAAAACTCAGCAACTAACACAGCTGAAAGAAAGGTAAAAGCATGTAAAAAGCATATTAGGAATATATTGTAAGCATTGTGTGTGCCTCATCTTCATTTGTCTATTGTTCATAATCATCTCCCATCGTCATCTTCGTCGCGAATGCGATTGCTGCACCTGACAATAAATCCTGCTCCAAGCATTCACATGCTCAAACGAGGTGGAGGTGCGGAGTATATACCTATATGCCCAATATATAAGGAAGGCAACATAACATTTAAAAGACAGCGCCAGAAACCTTTTAAACGCTATTGCCTAGACCGCAGTAATAACTTCAGACAACTAACACGGCAATGACGAAAATATATCTAAAAACGCAGTGTGATAGAAAGTCGGCTCCGATTATTGGCTGGCGCACGTCCGCGTTGACAAACACCCAGCGAATGGTGCGTCTGAGACCGATGTCAAGAGTCACCGACTTTTGATCGGAGGTCCGTATGGTCGATCCGTTGACAGCGGTTAGCGGAATCTGAGCAGGAGGACGGCGGCGCTCGTTCAGTGTAGGAGGAAGGAAGCAGAGCTCGGCGCCAGCGTCGATGAGGTAGCAAATCTTGGTTCTATGGCCGGTAACATGCAAGAGGCGAATTGATCTTGGGCCGAGAACACCGTTCGCCGTCAGTGTGCGTCCTGACCATTTTCCGCCTAGGAGCAGAGATGGCGGCATTGTCGTGCACTAGAGCCGTAGCGACGGTGGTACCAGCAAATCGTAACTGAAGGAGGGGAACGGTGACTGGCATGACCGGAGCTGGAATGGCAATTTTGCGAGGAACGCGTCCAGCGTGTGCCAAAAGCAGCGACATCAGCTTTAAACTGTACGACTTGCCAGGTGAGCTGCGCATTAGAATCGAGGAGACGCGAATACTGATCGCCAGCAGCCGCACCGAGGGACAGAGTCAGGAGGACGATGCATTGTAGCCACAGAGGGAAAACCGACTACCATGATCATGTCGGCTAGCTGAGGCATGGTCGTAAATGAAGCCACAGTCAACAGCATGCGCACATGTTGCAGAAGCCGCTGCAGGAAAAGTTCCCGTAGAAGGGCGCTCTCGGTAGATGTAGCCAGGTCTCCATCTCCAGGTCTCCATGCGACATGGTAAATCTGTAGGTTAGCGGTCACCAAGCTCCTCGAAGGCAATAAGTTGCTGCAATCGACGCTGTTCTGAGTTGATGGTGCGCTGGATGAGCGTAGCCTTAAGATGGTAATAAGGTCGCTCGGCCGGTGGGGATCGAAGAACGTCACGAACAACGGCAACAGTAGTTGGCGTGAGAGTTCCGACGACATGGTCGTGCATGGTAAACTGCGAGCTGATGCGATGACGATGGAACAGTGACTCTATCGTAATGAACCAAGTTCGGTGTCCGACGACCAGGATTCGGGAAGCTTGAGGGCACATACCCCGGACTCAGGAAGGACTGGCTGGAGTTGTGAAGAAGGCAGCGTATCAGGCGGAATCGGAGACTATGGCGCACAGGAGGCAGAAAAGGCGAAGAGAGCGGAGCTCGGCCTCCGGGAAGCGAGAGGCTGAGCAGAGCGCCTGAGCCAGAAGCCGGGTGGGAGCTGAGAGCTAAGGCGCAGAGTCTGCAGTCACCAATTTGTGGCGTTGGAGAACCAGACAGACATCATTGCCTGGTGTCCACAATTGTATTGACCATTCCGACTAAGCCAGGCGTAAACCAGACTGCGCTGAATCTCTTCTGCCCGCGCACTGCGCGTAAGCCGGCTCAAGTCGTCTTTTGTAGCGATAGCTACATTACGGTAGCATTTCGAGCCTTCAGCGTGGCTGCGCCGCCACACTATCACGTGGTTGGTCACGTGGTACGGAGCAGCGGCCAGCGGCGCAGCGCCGTGGCTGATAACGTGGTTCGTCACGTGGTTGGCCACGTGAGCAGCCATGTGGTGCGGAGCAGCTGCTTTTGCCGGTGGCGCGCTGCAACAGCTGCCGCAGCTATGCCATCGAGCGGCCACAGCTGTGCGCATGCGCCGTGTCTAGCGTACATCACGGCAGCGAGGTTTCGAAGACAGATTTTGTTAAGAATGAAAGCTGGATCCCTTTTAACATCTGATGATTACCTGCACCTCCGGTATTCGTAGAGTAGGCAGTAATGCCATTCACGGCAGCTTGACTTATCTCTATCAAGGCTCCGCTACCGGATCCTACCCTCGGATTTTTATTTGCACAGGCCTGGGTTGGCGCCTAATCTCGGCTGCGTATTCAGTGTTGAGCACGAAACCGTAGACCATTTTTTTGTTGTTTTGTCGCTGGTACACCATGATGAGAAGACGGTTTTTAGAGAAACCACTACAACAGGTTGGCCCTTGTTTGAGCAGCCCAGTCATATTGTCGTTTGGAGCCACCATACTTGCGTACAGCCACAGGTCTGTTTTTACCGCCGTCCAAAATTTTTAATTGAATAAAATCGGCTACCTTGGCAATTTTTTTAGTTTTTCAATAATATTTTTATTCTTACAATTATCATTATCATTTAACCGCAAGGCTATAAACATCAGCCTCGATCTCCTGCGTGCGTCATGCATTTCCTGTTTCATTTCGCTGTTCCTTTTTGTTTAGTTCTTCCTTTCTCAGCATTCATTTCATTTTAGTCCAGGAAATATTTATCTGAAAAACTGTCTGTGCCCCCTAATTCTTGGCCAAACCCCCTATGTGGGCATGTGCCATTGTATGAGGGTATCAACACCAACGGAGCGACAAAAGACTTACTTTGCAATTCAACTGAGAGAGTTCCACTCGGCGTCTATATCTATCGCGTCACCCCAGGTTTAACCAGAGCTAAACCACCGCCAATTTTTTTCTTGGGCCGAACCATCGTAGCAAGTGGTAGGCCGCTATGCGTGAGGGACTAAAGGCGGGTGCAAGAATAATGCCAAGAAGCAAGAGACAGCTGACACGTGAAATAATTTAGGATTTCACTTTTGAGAACCTAGAACACGGCTGCGTTAGTCCGCCATAAGTGTGCGGTTTAGAAAAAAATTTCATATCTCTCTGAAACAATATAATTTTTGACCCCTCAGCTTGGCTTGCGTTTCTCATATTTCGTTTTAAAAGTGGCCGCCGCGGCGGCTCAGTGGTTATGGCCTCGGCTGCTGACCCATAACACGCGGGTTTAATCCCGGCCGTGGTAGTCGAATTTCGATGGATGTGAAATTATTGACGCCCGTGTACTGTGCGATGTCAGTGCACGTTAAAGAACACCAGCTGGTCTAAATTTCCGGATTCCTTCGCTACGGCGTCCCTCGTAGTCTGAGTCGTTTTGGGATGTCAAACAATCATAAACCAAACCGAACCATTTAAATGCATACCAAAACAAATTTTAGCTCTCACCTCATATTTTTTTGGCTTTGTTAATTGTTGCCTCACTTATGCCATCTTAATTCATTTTACCTGCTTTGAGTCCTTCATGCATTGTGTTTTAACTTTGTTTTCGGCATACCCGTGTTCTTGGCGCTCACTGGCTGGGTCTTGACTTCATTTTTTTCGCGTTCTTGTCGATGTCTTCTACGTTTTACTGCGTCTCTAGACCTCCATTCTCAGTCTGTTATTTACTTATTTTAATCCTTCTTTTAGCCATATTAGATTTTGGCTTTTAATAACCCTGCAGCGGCCCCGCTTTCCCGTGTTTTTGCTGCCGTATTTTTTTCTCTTCTTTTATTAAGGTGGTAAACGTTCCATTCTTTTGTTTCACGAGCAGTTGTCCTTTGATTTTTTATAGGCCTCCTGCTGACACCCCAGGTTGTAGGTCCGCGTGCGCGTTTATATCTCTTGTGCGGATAGCGGATCGAATTCTTCAGAAATCAAGTTGTAAGTTCAGCGCATATGGGTGTGCCGTGTCTTCCTTCGTTGTCCCCGTCTTGAAGCGCTTGTTAGCCCGTGATCTAGAATTACCAGCTAGCCCTGCAAATTACCCTTCTCGAGATATTGAACACATTTTTAGGTTCCAAGATGAGTACTGTCCTGAATTGTTCGACTATTTGTGAAAGCTAAGAAATTCACTGTTATTGCTGTCTCTAAGTCACACGCGTGATATTGTGCCGCCGGAGATAACTTCGTTTCTATGGAATATATTCATTAAAAATTGTACCTTCCGGCTACTCGCAACTCTCGAATGACTAAAAATTACCAGGGTAATTAATTTCGATTGCAAGAAGATGAGGAATTGTCCATACCCCAAGGGACTTCAGATGATCTCCCGGTCCAATTCCGGACAGCATGAGCAGCTGCGGCGTAGCGATAGCGCCAGCGCAGAGGATAACTTCTTTTGTTGCCCGGACTTTGTGAGTCGTAAGGTAACGCTTGTACTCGACTCCGACGGCAGTTTTTCCTTCGAAGAGAACCTGCGCAGAGTTCATTTCAAGTTCATCTCGATGAATTTCAAGTATGAAAAGCATCAAGCCCAATAATAACAAAGTCACCACAGCTGCTTATGAGAGGTCTTGGGTATAATTTATTGAGTCTCCTTAGCGAAAACTATTATGTTTGGAATGTGCCGCGGGGTATTTATAATGTATTTTAAACATAATTTGTATTCCTGAATGCAATAAAATTGTGCCGGAAACAGGTTCCTGAAGTTTTTTGCTTGGTTTTCGAAATGTATTCTTAATATTTGCCAAAAATCCGTCACTCAAAGCATGCCTCGAGCACGTTTCCAATACATCGAAAAATATATATGCGGTTTTAGCATCTTTACAGTGTATGAAAAGTGTACTTTCTTAAATCTGAAACTCTTTCGCCTGAAGTGTATGCCACTACAAGCATGTTTAGAACACGTCTCAAACACATTTAAAAAATATGTATGCTGTTTTAGCATCTTGTCAATGTCTTAAATGTGTACTTTTGTAAATGTAGAATTAATTTACCTGAATTACAGTTCAATTTTAACAAGCAGGCAGTCCTTTTAAACATATTTAAAGCACACTTTTAGCTGGCGTGGTACAATCTAGGGCTCAAAATCGCGTTTCGGGAAATGGCCTTTGCATGTTGGCAATCTATTGATAGTATACTTTAGGAAATATGGCATTAATTCGTCCAAAATATATATCAATTCTAACGAATGAGCTGTCCCCGTAAACGTATGTGCAGCACACTGCAAGCTGCCGTCCAAAAGTTCGTGCTTGAAATCGTGTTTCGGGAAATGACATGTTGTCAATGTATTTAGAGCGTACTTTCGTAAACACTAAATTAATTCGTGAAATTAATTCGTGCAAAGTATACCACAATTCTAACAAATGGATAGTCCGCGTCAGCATATTGGCAGCACTGCCGTAGAACAACCTAGTGCTTGAAGCCACGTTGCTGGGAACAGTAAAATCTCTCCCTTTTGTGTCGTCCATTCGTTTATGGTTAAGTTCGAGCAAGAAGGCAATCACCACTTCTTTAAATTACGTGTGGACAGCGTGATAGCATTATACCGTCAATGGCGCCATGCGCACCTAACATGCCATGCGCACCATGCGCACCGAACATGCCAGCGAAAAGGACCCTGACTGGCAAGGCCTACCGGCTCCCATACACGCCCATCTCTTTGTTGTTTGACAGTTCGACTCCTTCCCAATGCCTGACGCAAGTTACGACTAGCAATTCTGCTCTAGATAGACCGCAGATTCGAACGCGACCACTCCGTCGCCTGTGCGACAACATGGGGGCCCACAATCTTTGTGCAAAAAGCGCCTCACCGGGCAAAATAATGTGACCCCTTTCGGAGGGGGGGGGGGGGGGGGCGGGAGTATTTGTAAGCGAAACCAAGTACTACGCTTGTCGGAGTGGTTCCTATTTGCTGATGTCACTTTCTGTCGGCATTTCCTTGAGTGGCGGCGCGATTCCCGTGCAGGCCCTGTCACGTGACCTTCCCTTGTCATAGACTTCTTGATGACAATGCGTTTTCTCTGGGATTGTCTGTTTCCTGATGCTTATAGCCAGTCCAGTCTGACAACATTGATCAGTATTATGCGGTGAATCCAACTACTACACCTTTTTGAAGCCGAGACGAAGTTCCTCTATCTTTAGTGTATTAATTGTTTATTTTTAGTGTATTTGTGTTGTAAACTTATGTATAAAATGTATATATTTCAATGCATTTATTGTATATTTTCGATATATTTTGATGTACAATAAATATACTAAGCAGACAGAAAATGTATTTTGATGCAATTTTATGAATGTTCAAAATGTTACTTCAAGCATACTTTGAAACCATTCGTGTTACAATTTAAGCAAAGGAACAAAAATACAAAAATAATATGAAATTAATAAATGTGCTCAAAGTGCATTTTTAGCACACCTGTTTCTGGCTCCTTTTTAAGAGTTGACAAATTATGTGCCTAAAAATTTGGAGGGGACACTTAAATCTCCGCGTCAAATGTGTGACGCGAAAGCATAATGCGTTAATTCTAATGTATGCAGTAGATCATTCTTTACTTTACATTCGTAGATCTCTGGGCCGCCGCGATAGCTCAGTGGTTATGGCGCTCGGCTGCTGACCCGAGAAACGCGGGTTCGATCCCGGCCGCGGCGGTCGAATTTCGATGGAGGCAAAATTCTACAGGCCCGTGTACTGTGCGATGGCAGTGCACGGTAAAGAACCCCAGGTAATTGAAATTTCCGGAGCCCTTCACTACAGCTTTCCTCATAGCCTGAGTAGCTTCGGGACATTAAACCCTATAAATCATAACCATAGATCTCTGTGAGCCCTCCTACCCATCCTGGAGCAGTGGTGGAGCGTTTAAGCAATGCTTAATTCTCTGCCCGGCGATAGCAGGTGCTTCCAGCGTGGGCCTTGTATGACCAAGGTTAGTCCTCCCGAGCGGCCAATAGTTAATTGAACTGCCGCCTGCCACGGTGGGTAGTTCGCTAACTGTCTACAGGATAGGTTGTGATGGCGCCGCAAGGTCACGTCGTCTAGTTGGCCCACCTGCCTCCTGGGTTGCTCTCCGGGGAACACCTGCCAGAGGCACCCCGGGATGTTCTGCTCACGACGCCGATGCCAACGGCGACACCAGATTTTCTGGTGAACAGGGCGTTTAACGCTATCTCGTTAAAATAAGCTGCATGCAACCAATACCTTAGTCACGTGCGAGAAAAGTGCCACGTCTAGGTTTGCTCTCTTCCGGACCGTGGTGTTGATGAACGACCTGCTGGAGCTCCACCGCTCCCCGTTCTTGATGTTGTTCTGAACGAGTGAAAAGCCTGGAACGACAAACAATGCGCCGGAAACATTAGGCACAGCAGGGCAGACAGAAGCAACGACGATTTTATTTGTAAGGGTTGTACTGTAGCAATAGTGAGCCACTTCTGCAATTAATACTCAGTAGCACTGATAATGAACATTAGCATAGATAACATTAAATCAGGTATATATTTTGAGAAAAGTGACTGATCTATCTTCGCTTAGAGAGAGAACAGTCAGACAAAATATGCACCCGCCATGGTTGCTCACAGGCTACGGCGAGCGCATAATGAGAGCAAGTTCACGGGATGGAGGGTGAGGCTGTTCGCAAGAGATGCTGTTAGCATTTGCGTCATATAAGCCCGAAATTGCGCTACCGTGGTAACGCATTATTAATCATTTGAAAATGAGAGACTGTGGCAGTGTTTTGAGGCCCAGCCAAGTGTACAAGCGCTCTCAGCATTAGGAGTTCAATTCGGTACCTTTGAACATATTGTACAAGAAGGTAGGACGTCTCCCTCCTCATTCTCCGGTTAACACGGTTAAACAATGTCCTGCAGAGATCCTTGTGATATCCCAGCCTTCTCGAGGCAAGCAAAAGAGATCCGCCGCTCCGGATCGAGGTCAAGGCTACATATTAGGTGATGTAAATCCTCGGAAGAGCCTCATGACCTCGGCGGGATGGAGTCCGGTAGCAACGGAGGCATTATGATTGAAGCGAAGCTCAAAAACGACGATGTGCCAAGATTTCAACGGACATTAAAAAAATACACGAGGTCAAAATTAACACGACGCACTCTAGTATGCAGCGTTCTTTAAGCACCACAGGGCTTCTTTGCCAAAGAAACTCCGGTAATGTTTGCTCAGGTAGGCTTTGTAAAGTTATGAGCTATCGTATTCGCCTGGCCTCACAAAGCCACGTGATTACCTTTTGCACTCAAAGGACGAGAGTTGCACTGTTGTCTTGGTGCACAACAATAATTCCCCCACCCAACCCTCATGGGGATATGAACCAGGTGGACCCGAGCCGACTGAACCAAGGAACCGGCTTTTCCGGAAAGAAAGAAGGGGCGATTGGCGTATTAACTACGCTGGCTGTATTAACTAGTTTTTTTGGTTTCATATTGCCGTCGTTGCCCCATCTGCGTGCCTCTTTGCGCAGCAAAAAGATAGTAAGGTAAGTAGTACATATGAAGAAAGCTGCCAGCTCATGGACGCGCCCACTCTTTCCTGGACTACAGGATACTGAGAAGGCAAACCTTGATAACAAAATTTGATTCGGGGCCCCTGACCCAGATGCCGGTGCAGAGTGCGCTCGTTTCACCTACAAATCCGGTATGTCACGCACAGGCCACTGCAGCTATTTTAGTTCGTTCTGTGACTTTTAGGCAGTCGTGCGTGCGACGCGTATGAGTTAATCGTTTCGCGAACCTGCTGGACCTGATCACTCCTGCTTCTGCATATGGCCACATTAAATAATTCTTCCGGAGTTTCACCTTATAAAAAGGTACTGGCCTTGCAGTTGGAGCCAGCGTTGCTGTAAGAGGCAACGCCACTTCCTTAAAAATTTGCGTTGCTGGGGTGAACCTGGATAAACCTGCTTTACGTAAGCAAAGGTAGAACCTTTAGGAAAACCACTCCAGGTCTAGCGTGGTTCTGATGGGCCATGACCACACTCAGAACGCTCGTGTTTTGGAAGGAAACGTATAGTTTTAGTCACAGATCAAGGAACACCAAGGCCAATGGGGCGCATTTACACCAAAAAGCGATCCTCATCGCTGCATTATCAGCAGTTATGCAAAGCTCTGCTGGGATTATCTTGCAATGTTAATCTATCTCTACCTTGTTTTTTAGTGCTCAAATTTTAAAGCAGGTGAATGTGTTAATACTTATCAACACCGCGAGAAAAACCCTCGTGGTGTGAATGGTCAGTTTGCAAAACCATCAGGAGCTAAGTACGCCGTCCACCCCAGTTCAGCTATGCAGCTGTGTGGTGGGGAGAAAATGCGCACTTGTCTAAACATTTTGAATTCCGGAGAAAATCAGTTCTGTCCAGCAATTCAAACAGCTTATAAAAAACGACTCGATGCTCAAGAATTTTTCCTGGCATTTATTGTTGCAACGAAGCGCGTTTAACAACTCGAGCAGGCGTTCTGTCGCTGTACGTCTTGTTTTATTTTGCGCAACACTTAGCTGAACTGGCGCGTCTTGCGGAAGATACGAATATTCTACATCTCAAACTGCCAAATAACCCTAAATGATAAATCGCTGCTGCTTATAATAAGAAAATAAGCTGTCACAAAGTAATTCATATCATATCTACTATTACAAAAGCACTACGCTTCCCCTGAAAAAAGAAAACTCTCAGCATTTGCCACCAGGACTTATGATGCAAAGAAATACTTACTAATCTCCTTTTCTGCGTTTAATGAAAAAACGTTCATTACTTTTCTGTGAGAGATAAATGGACGACATTTAATTATTGGAACGATTTACTGTAGATTAAATTGATTAAAGTTTTTGAGATAAAATCACCATAATTTCTCTGAAGGAGTTTCTTAAAGTGAACAGAAATGACTAAAAAATGATTTCACATAAGCAAATATAGAATAAACACTTCATCGTGGAACTGGTGCCAGAAGGCTGAGAATGGTGTTTCTTCCGCACTCATTTCCCAAAGATATTAACACCGTAAATTTTTGGAAGTGCTTCGTCAACAGTCGCACCATGTTATATCCACTAAGAAAGCGGTTAAATAATCGCAGATGTCCAAAATGCTAACATGTTCGCCCACGCATTTTTATTTGTTTTTACCAAAAGCACGTAGCCTGCAGCTAATTTTTCTGCAAACATGACTAACACGCCAGCCGTAGTCGTTCACGCTGACGGAATTATTCTAAGAATTCAAAATGCTTTACTGCCAACACTAACGGGCATTCACAAAACTGATATGAAATACACCTCGGCAACACATCTGTGTCATAGTTTCGCAGCCACTGTCAACAGGCCATCGATCTTACAGGAAAATAAGATCGTTTTATTGTACGAATGAAATAAAGGTCTGCACTCAGCTGTCTACCATAAGCACCTGCTCTACTATTGTCCTTTCTAAATTAGATTTCATTAAACGGTTTTTAAATCAGTTATATTTGTTTTATCACATAATCGTAGATCACACGCCTTAGATTCTGACATTTTTAATTATTTATAATGTGGCTATCTGAAAGTATCATCTTCCGAAACGCTACTGACACAAGTCCTCCGCGGCCTAGATTCAAATATTGATGATTATAATGATGATGATGATGATGATGATGATACCGGCGATCATCATCAACTCGACATCGTCCACTGCAAGGCAAAGGTCTCTCCCACATGTCTCCAATTAACCTTGTCACATGCAAGCTTCGGCCACCATATCCTCGCAGACTTCTTGGTCTCACCCGCGCACCTAAATTTCTGCCGCCTCCTGCTAGTCTTCAGTTTCCTTGAAATCCAGTCTGTTACCATTAAGGACCATCGGTTATCACGTCGTCACATTGCATGCCCTGCCCAAGCCCATTTCTTCTTCTTGATATCGACAATGATGTCATTAACCCGTGTTAGAACCCTTAGCCACTCTGCCCTCTTTTTGTATTTTAACGTTACACCTATCATTTTTTGCATAGATCGCTGCGCTGTCCTTAAGCTGAACATTTTTTTGTTAGCCTCCACGTTTCTGCGCCATAGGTGAGTACCAGTAAGATACAGCCGTTGTATACTTTTCTCTTTAGGGACATTGGTAAAGTGTCATTCACGATCTGAGAGAACGTGCCAAATACGCTGCATCCCATTCTAATTCTTCAGGTTTATTCGCTCTCGTTATTCGGGTTTGCGGTGACTACCTGACCGAAGTAGCCGTATTTTTTTACCGCTTCCAGCACCTCGCTCGCAATTTTAAACTGCTGCTTCCTTCCGATACTTTTGAACATTACTGTAGTTTTCTGCATTTCAATTTTTAAACCCGCAGTAGTGCTGTATTTATCTACTCATTGATAATGTTTCGAGGTTCATCTCCTGAAACTTAGCAAGGGAATGTCCTCAGAGAATCACAGATTACTAAGGTATTCTTCATTGACTCTTATTCCCAACTATTCCCAAATCAGGCCTCTGAATACCTTGTGTAAACAGGCGGCGAATAGCATTGGCAGATCGTGTCTTCCAGCCTGACACAACGTCTTATTTGAATTTTGTTACTGAATATACCAGCGCACGCGCTATAGGCGTCTTTCAGTAGTTTTTCAGAATTCTCTTCTACACCCTAGTTCAGCAATGCCTGCATGACTGCTGAAGTTCCGACTAGATCAAGCGCCTTCTCGTAATCTTAAGAAGGCTTCATATAGGGGTTGGTTATACTCGGTACATTTCTCTATTGTCTGATTGATAGCTTCAATATCATCTATCGCTGAGTACCCTTTACGAAAGCCTGTTTAACTGACGGTGATTTGTGAGATCATGCAAGGGAATTCAATAAGACATCTATGTTTGCTACGCAAGCATGAGGGTTTGAATGTACACAGTCGTTTTTTTTTCAGATGGCCACGTTATTTTCCTGCTGACAGATCCGAATCTGCGGTCGTTGACAACGTCTTCTAGTCTCTTGCCCGCACATCAAAAGTCCCGCAAGTACGGTGATAGGTTATCTAAATTTTCTTTATGATTCAACGGTGTAACTTTAACGTTGTAGACAAAAGGTTTTTCGTATTGCAAAGCCACTGAATACCACATAAGTGCTGCAAAAATATTAAATATTACTGCTTAAAAAAACTTCCCCTCATTTGCAGAAAAAATCAGTCGTTCTTCCTTCGCATCAGTCCTATTCCATTATGTTGGGCAAAAATCATCAGAAAATTTTAAAAACTATTAAACCTTCGCTTTCCTGCCTCTGACACTGCATGATGAAGACACAAACTTACTTCGGACTATGGTGTTTTCGGCTTTTTGAGTAACTTCAACGGATGATTGTTTACTGAATAACAGGGTAGAAAATCGCCAAAATTTTTAGCCCCGCATCTTTTAGCCATGCTAGACATTTTATTTCATGCCAATGGTAGTATGAAACTAGTGAAGTCATTGAAGCTTACTTCCTCATATCCTGTTGATGGATTGAATTACACATTGCTAAAATACTAGGAACACTAATCATGATCGTCTGCCGCTTCTTTGAGCAGTTATTGTCACCAATGTAGTAGAATAAGATTGCAATGTGAGTAAGCTCATTCTAGTCCTGCAAAACGGTTCATTTTCCTGTGAAACTACTAACGAATTTCGCTTACCAGCGTCTGTGAGACACTGTTGTTTTTCTCAGAGCATCAAATTACTTTGTTTCTGTTCAATTCCTTCATCCTTACCTCCTGCCTTCTTGAACACTTTCCCGAGGCACACAACTTAGCTTGTTTGCTATCGTTTTAAGGTTCAACATTAACCTAAACTTTCTTATTGTCTCTGTCTGTGTTCGTTATGAAAATCACTACATTATTAACTTCTCTAAAACTACGCAGTTAAACCTCAATCCTTTAGTAATAGAACGACTTTACAACACTTCGACTAACATAGATCATATCGCGCATGCCAACAAATGTCCTTCCCCTCGTTCTCTGGTTATTTCCGCTGCTCCTAAATGCGTGGAGCTTGGGCACCTGCTTTGCTTCATTTACACTATTCATCTTCCAGCCAATATTAGCTCCATTGTCAGATTGCTTTCCAACAATTGCATAAATTTTGAACCGACCTCTAACGGCGCTGATTTCGACATCCTTCAACGAGCTCCTATCCGGATTGAAACTAAATGGAATGAATGGTTAATGTTTGTCGATATTATTGCCACATGTTTCATTTCTTTGCAGCAAAACCTGTAGCACATGCCTGCTAAATACCCTCTGTCGCATCCTGAAGTGTCGTTCGCTTCTTCTTTTATGTGTTCGGGCATTATTACTCTAGCATAAAATCCAACATGGTCGTCCATTATGCTGAACATCACTTACGAGGCAACCCCACCCTTGTTTTTTTTACGTCGCGAACTGCAATTCGCTGCCCCACGGAACAAATTTTTCGCATACTTCACTTTCGCTCTCCTAAACCAGTGCTCTACAAACTTCAGTCTTTGAGCCAGATCCGGATCGCGGTGGGACACATTCCGCAAAATGGCGTCCAGACACCGGTCCGCCGTGACCATGAGGCCAGATCTCAAGTAGGCGTCGCGTCAGGTGTCTTGTATACGCAGCCATGTAACTCGAACTATACATTTTTTAATGCTTTTAATGCTAGCAGCGCGACAAAAGAGGCTAGTTGGTGTACTGTACTGCTCTGCAGCCTGCATGCGCTGCATGTTCGCAAGGACTAAGCGAGGCGACTCAGTGTAGTTCGCGCGTTCGCATGGATTCCACCGGCAATCGTTGCCCGAGCGCGCGGAGTTCCTGCTGCCCGGAAGCCAGACTGAGGAGAGAAATGCGCTCTTCGCTAGAGGGGCTTGGGAGCGCAGTGATTTACGGGGCAGCCTGCAGATATTTTTTTAGTACATGCTATCTTCTCGAAGACTTTACAGTATAAAAACAAAATGCAACACCAGGATGCAAGAGATATACCAGGCGGGACGAAAGCGCGAGCCACTTCCGTCCCGGCTAATTAAAAACCTCCGCTGAAGCCGTAACTCCGTACACCATCCGTTGTGAACGTAACTGAATGAGGAATCAGCGCTAGCGTCTGTAGTAAAGATCAAGATATAACCGCTTTTTTGAATTTCTGACACGCACTCGCGGCCGCTGCAGCCGCGATCAATCGTTCGCCATGTTTCGGGAACTCGGTCAGTCGCGTGTTATCTTGGGCGCTGTCGCCTTCAATGCGGCGCCGGTCATAGACACTTTGGCGTCGTGTTCCATAACGTGTTAGTGATGTCGGTGCTGCGACAGCTACAGTGATGTTTCGTTTTGTGCTCTTGACCTTCGAAACTGCGAAGAGTGCAGCGATACCCGCACGGTTACGACGGGAACCGCTACCTGCGCTCGCTTTCTCGATAGCCACCGCTCATTTCGGGGCCGTGGATCATTGCCTCCGTTTGGCGAAGAAGTCATCAGGTTTGGTCCGCAAGAGTCGGCATGTCGTGGGAACCGATTGTGATGCTGTATGTTCACTAAATTTTATTGTTGTCGCATATATCAGCATGGATTATGAAGGTCATTGCGTGATACTGGTTTGCTTTCACGCGTTTACGTAAGTGGTAAACGTAAGTGTCCATGATTATAAGGTACATCATACATGCATTAAATTTCGTACACCCTCTGGCACAGGCTGATCGGTTTGCACTGCGTGAAAATTATGCAGGAATGAGCGCATACGTATTGCGTGATTGATGCACGGAATGATGTACTGAAAGTGTCAGCTCCGCCGTTTGAGATGAACTTAACACCTCTGGTGCGTTGACACATATTATCTGTATTCTACGGAATGCTATAACGTAGACATGCAGTGTATTTTGATAAGCACCTTTTTGGTGCGAATGTAACGGGAAGGATAAATGTATCAATAAAGCCATGAAAAATGCTCTCAGTTCTTCATGTATTGGCCCAGCACTGCGGTTAACATTGTTGACCAGCAGCGCAACCAATTGAAACATGCCACAACCCATAACAAAAGGCGTACGAAAACCCAAGTAAAGCGGGCCCGATTTAGGACCAGTCCGCGCGTGAAGCAGATGCCATGCGAACACCCCCCGCGCCCGTGTGTTTCGGTCGTCCATTGTCATGGAGGTAACTCGAACACCAAACGCTATGAACGTAACTGAAGGAGGAATTAGCGCTAGCGTGTGTAACTCGTGGACGCTGAGAGGTAGACGAAGTTTCACCACCCCGGGGTTTACCTTAAGGTGATGAGTACAAACACCGTGACTGAATATGATGAAAGCGGCGACGAAGAAGGCGTGACCCGCATGGAACGTTTTCTCTGGACGATTGGTGTGCGCGTGCGGCGGCGGGGTGATTTTTTGCCCTTTCACGCTCATTTCCGCATAAAGACGAGTAGCTGGCGAAACAAACATAAACGCCGACGCCTTTCCATCGGTACTGCCGGAAGCAGGGAGCGATGGGACCCAATAAGACGGAAGGTTAAGAGGAAAAAATAGCGAAACTAAGACATAGTAAGAAAGAAGAGACCAACATTGTAGTGTTCGTCACGACCGCAGCAATCGTCTAGTTGCTTGAGCATCCGCCTCGCAGACGAATGGTGCGGCGTTCCATCCCCGATGCAACCGATTACACACCGGTTTTTCGAATCAGTACAGTTTTTGCCCCGACCCGGTGATTGGCTCTTCAGAAGTGAGGTGCCTAGGAGGAAATCTATATGGCCTGCTCCTCTTCAACGGATCATTGAAGCGGGTTGGTTGGTGCATGTTGGCGGAAATGCACTCCCGTTTGAAACACATTTCGGTACCAAGCCTGCGCAACCGCGTGTCTCGTTTCCTTGGTACCGTCTTACGGATGTTACATCCTTTCCTCTATGTACGCCGTGCCCGGCAAATGTCCGGTTGCGGCCGTTGAAGTTTACAATGACAGAATATCAAGACACACAATTTTTCAAAGCCATCTACCCTGGAAACATGAGCACCCGGCCGGGAGATTGGTTTGGTTTTGTTATTAGGGTTTTAGCTTTTGGGTTTAGCGACTGAGGCCATGAGGGACGCCGTAGTGAAGAGCTCCGGAGAATTTCGACCACCGGGGGTTCTTTAACGTGCACGGGCATCGCACACTACAGGGGCCAGCAGCACTTAACTTTGATCGAAATGCGAACGCCACAGCCAGGATGAAACCAGCATCTTTCGGGTCAGCAGCTGAACGATATAACCACTGAGCCACCATGGGCGGATATAGGCTTGTGGCCTTTTGAAAAAGCCGGTCGGTGTTCGGCTGGCAGCTGGTGTCAAGCCAACATCTCCCGAAATGAAGTTGTGTGCTCTACAGTGTGGTGGTGTTTGTCTCTACTTTTTTCCTGTGGCTTTCTTAAACAGTTTTTTCCTTTAAGTCTTGGCTATGAATTACAGAATAGCCCGATCTGTCACTTTTGCAAGCCAATGAAATCTGGCTGAGCTCTCCGGAGAGTCAGTGCGCTGGCAACCGCGCTTTTGCGCGCCGGTCAGCATGCTTTTCTGTGCACTCGAACGTTAAGGAGTTACCGAAACTGAGAGACAGCTTCAGTGACCATACAAATCCTAGAACGAAGCCTCAACCGAACCCTCAGATGTGTCGACTGCCTGTGGGTGGGTCACATCAATTACTTGCTGATAGTGCTGCCACGAGAGGTGGCAACATCTTATTTGTTCATTTATACACTATTTGTTTATATCTATTTATTCTAATTATTTATTTTCTTCTTTATACCTGTTTAGGTTTTGATTATAATGATATATCTTATATGTAAAGAAATGCTTTTATTCTTTGCAAATTTATGTACATTTTTTTATTTTTTCGCTCTCGTCACCATTAAAAATCGACAATCCGGCTCTCTGAATGAAACTTTTGTCGTATCCACTCTTAGATGAAAACACACGTCAGCTGTATACGGACCTTACTGGCCTATCGTTGCGTTAGCATTTCATAAGGTAAAAAATTGCGCTAATCACTTCGTACATTCTGAGCACTCAGATTACACTAAAATCTCTCCCTTAAAACACAGAAGCAATGCATTTGTTTTATTATTTTCTGTAAGAATATCATTTATCTTGTAACGTGGCAGCGTGAAGCTCGTTCGCAGCTCGGACGCTTTGCTGGGCCGTTTTTTACGAGTTGCGAAGTGAGGTTTATCTGAGCCATTTATCCCCTCGTAGATTTGGTGGGTGGTGCTGGGCGGAGGTGATGACTTCGCCGTTCTTGTCCACTTGAACGGGCGCTGCCAGCCCACACCGCATACAGCCTCTGGCAGCGTGCAAGGCTCGCTTTGTTTTCCAGGACGTTTAGTACAACGCTGAGTTTCTCGTTCTGTCCCACCGTTCTCATGATGTAATTCTGGGCTGCGATTTTCGCGCCCTTCATCATGCGATTATCGACTGTGAGAGTGCCAGCGTTGAAATCTATCCGCTTTGTCCCGCCCTCTGGTGCGACACCTCACGCGCGCCGCTAAAATGCTCGTGGCTGAAGGTACTGACATCCCTGCGTTCTCTACAGCCCTGGTGCCCCTCTCGGTCACCTGCTGTTCTGATTCGACTGTTGTGTACAATCCGACTGATATTGCGGCCCGTCGCCACTGTTTCCTCCTTCCTTTCGCTCTGCTGACTATCTGGGATGACCGAAATGCAGTTTTCGTCACAAACCCATTTTTTTTGCCCATAAATGCTTCTCTGTGGCGAATGCCTGGCACATGTCGGGCCACAACATCACTTTCTTACACGCTCCATCTCTGACGACCCTTCCCCTCTTCAGATATGTGCCATTGAATCGTCTGCTGCTGCGCTAACACACGACTCTGTTTGTGTTTTTTTTTCGTTCTATCAATGCCAGCCTTTTGTCAACCACACGCGATTAGTTGGTGCATTGCTTCACATTTTCCGTGTGTCCTTGGATTTCCTGCGCAGCTCTCTGTATTTGGGCCTCATATCCGTCGTCACTCACTGCATAGACAACGGCACGTATGCTCCTTTGAGCCACCGCCCGCATCGCTTCTCGGCCACTAAACGCAACGTAATTACTAAATAAGGGGATGACATGCTCCAGCCCGGCGTCATCCAGCCTTCTGACAGACCCCGGTCTTCCCCTGATGTTCACTTCCCGAAGAAGGACGAATCCATCTGCTTCCGCGTTGATTACCATCGACAGAACAAGATAACGCTAAAGGATGTGTATCCAGTTCCCCGTATTGACGAAGCCCTCGACTGTCTGCAAGGCGTGAAATTCTTTTCCTCGATAGACCTGTACTCCGGCTACTGGCAGGTGCCAATGGCTACTGACAACCGGCAGAGGCGGCTTCGTAACGCCCAACGGCCTCTACGAATTTGACGTCATGCCGCTTGGTTTTCGCAAAGCACCGGCAACATTCGAACGCATGATGGACACCATTCTCAGCGGACTCAAGTGGCAGACTTGTCTTTATTAAGTGGCTCATGTCGTCTTTTTTTGTATAGACTTTTAGTCCCACCTGGTCAGCCTCGAGCATGCTCTGCAATGCCTGACCGAGGAAGGCCTGCAGCTGATTCTGAAGAAGTGCTGCCTCGCAGCCCGGCGGCTTACCATCCTGGGCCATGTCGTCTCCAGAGAAGGCGTTCTTCCCATCCTGACAAACTACATGCAGTCGCCGAGATCCCTCGACCAACTTCACTGAAAGAGCTGCGTAGCTTCATCGCGCTATGCTCTAATTTCCGCCGCTTTGTGCTAAATTCGCTTCTGTTCTGTCTCCTCTGACTGAGTTGTTTGCCGGCGACCCCATCCTCTCGTCTTGAACAACAGCATGTGATGAAGCGTTCTCCACTCTTGGGCACCTTCTTGTGGCCTCTCCGATCCTCGGCCATTTTGACCCCAGCCAACACACTGAAATTCACCCTGATGACAGCAGTGTGGGCGTCAACGTAGTTCTGGCACAACGGAAACCCGGCTTCGCCGACCATGTTGTTGCGTATGCCTGCCATACTGACCAAAGTGTAAAGGAATTATTCCGTAAGAGAAAACGAATGCTTGGCGAATATTTTGGCTATTAGAATGTTCCGACATTGTATATATGATCGCCCATTCTTTGTCGTAGCTGACCACCATGGCCTGTGCTCGTTGTACTCCCTCAAAGATCCCCATGGCCGTCTTGCTCGTTGGGTGCTGCGTTTACAAGATTATGACATTGAAGTCGTCTATCGCTATGGCCGTTAGCATTCCGATGCTGACGTCCTATTACGCTCACCTCTACTTTGTGTCTTCGACTGCACAGCACTCACCATCAGTAATTATTCTTCCCTTCACATTTCCGTCACGCAAACTGAACAATGCCGTGACCCCTGTATAGCTTCCCTCCTCGCTTTCCTATCTACGGCATATACGTGTCCTGCGACTCGGACGCTCCGCAGTCAAGCGCGCGACATTAAAATACGGGACGACCTGCTTCGCCGCAGCAACTACCTTCGCGACGGGCGCAAATAGCTCTTAGGCATTCCTTGGAACCTCCGTTCCGACATAAGCGCCTCTTTTCACGCCGATGTCCAATGTGTTCAGGCAGATGTGGCGAAGACTCACAGGTGCTTTTGACTGGCGCGGAATGTGCCGCTTCATCTCACAATACGTTCGCTCCTACCTGGAATGCCAACATCACAATCCCCTCATCGTTCTGCCCTTGCGGCCCTTGCTCTGCTCCATGCACTCATTCAACCACGTTGGCATTGACCTCTACTGGCCTGGTCCCATCACTACGGCTGTATACCGCTGGGTCATAGTGGCAGTGGATCACCGCACCCGCTAAGTGGAAGCCTCCTTCTTGCCATTAGCGTCTGCACGAGACGATCGTCTCGTTCTGCGTTATGGTTCCCCCAAAGAACTCCTGAGCGATCGGGGATGTGTCTTCCAATCCGACACCGTCGAAGCACCTCTTTGCCAATGTTCCATTGATCATTTCTTTAGAACCGCCTACCACCCTAAAGCAAATGGCATGACTAAACGTTTAAACGGCACATTTAGAGATAAACTGGTCATGAATGTTGCATATGACCCCTCCAATTCAAACCGCATTCTGGCTTCTCTCTATTCTTTCTTCTTTACGGCCGTGAGCCCACTTGCACTGTGGATGCCATGTTTCCGTACCGCCATGATGTGCCCGAGTTCCTGACCATTTCTCGAGCAGTCGCATATGCTGAAGAATCCCGCCAGCTTGCCAGCTGCAGGACAAGAATCCCCCACTTATCCTCTTCCGTCCTATTCCCTAGCCTTACTCGTATGGTTCTGGGTTCCGTCAACCGGCCCCAGCCTCTCCACGAAACTGCGCCTATAGTGCGCGTCTCCTAAGCCGTCAGGATGCCTCCTTTTTTTGCCGGGGGGTAGCTGTAGCATGGCAGTCGCACTTAATAACGTCGGTGAAGGAAGACAACGGCGCACAGGTTTGAAACTCGTTCTCAGCCCGAACGCTATAATATGCACTAATGTTACGCTTTGCAAAGTGATGTAGATTTAGCTGAGTCACAACCCGCTCTTGCAATATTATGAGGTAATCGTATCGTCAACCACACTATCAGACACAAAGCCGTCTGCCCTACAGCAGTAGCACCACTCGTCATGTCAGGCCTGGACCCAGACTGAGGTTACTGTAGCAGAAACAGAATACCGCGAGAGCGAATGAATCCTCACCCGGGGGACGTTTACCATGGAATGAGGAGGGCATGGCGAGCGCGCAGGAAGCCTTTACGAGAAGTGATTACAGTTAAAGAAGGGAGGTATCTCGAGAGCGTAGTAATCCTCACCCGATGGTTATTTACCGTGAAAGGAGGAGGATATGGTGATTGCTTAAAAAGGCACAACCGATCAGTGGCTGCCACGGAAACCAGCCCGTGAATGGTTACCCATGAAGGAGAAGGACGGCTACCGTGGAAGGAAGAGGGCATTGTAAAGCCTAAGAAAGCGTGACCTGTGTGTGGTTACCAGTGGAACCACAAGGAGGGTACTTTCCCTGGAAGGAAGAGGAAGATTGGCGTGGAAGCAGAAGGGTATGGCGAGAGCGTCGAAAGGTGTAACCAGAAAGTGATTACCAGGGAGACCGTCAGAAGGTGATTTCTGTGCAAGGAGAAAGGTGCGGGAAGAGCGTAAGGCGCGACTAGAGGTTACTTGCTATGGATTGGAACCACCCTGAGTGTATTTACCCTGGAAGGAGAAGTAGAGTTGCTGTGTGAGGAGCGGGTACGACGAGGGCGTAGGAATGCGTAAGTGGAAGCTGGTTACCACGGGGACAATGCGTAGGGCGGTTCCTTTGAAAGGAGGATGGAGAGAATGTGGGGAATGTAGGAATGTAGCACTTTGCATTTTCGAAAGCTGCTGCAAAACGTGCCGCCTGAGGGGAAGGCCATCGGTAGGGCTCCGCACCTATGTCGCCGGATTGAAGAAGACATCAAGTCAAAGAGCGAACATGTGGGGAAAACTAAAAAGAGCGCTTTGTAACTATACAGTTTTGATGTCGCTCTCATATTCCATAACACATCGTAAGATGCAGATATCTTAGCAATTGTCACTGAATTTCGCACTACACAGTAGTAACCGTCCTGTTACTTTTCCTTAAGAGCATGCGGTTGGAATATCCTTCATCAAGCTGAAATCATTATCTGGCCTCTAAAGATCTCCGAGGAGCCACTGAGGTGACTTTAAGCTGACTCGTGTATTATAATTATAGGATAAAGTGAACTTCACGTGTTTTATCCACGTTATAAAGCTAGAATCATGTTATTCAAGTTATTTATCAGCACTTAAGAAGGCCACTGGCTTTTATACAATGTAATAGAAGAGAATAGGATATTAAAAAAAGGTTACTTGAATAGCCAATCACGCCGGCGGCTTCAGTATCGCAGTATGTAGAAACTAAAACTCTTCACGTTCACCAGCTCCCGCAATTAGGAGTGCGATGTCGTGTCATGATTTGAGAAACAGCTATCGCTTCCACGCGTTCGCCTAGGGTCAGGCAGTGGAGCAAAACTTTGACCGTTTTGTTTGCTCGGGCTCCACGCCAACCTATCTCGCTGCCAACAAGAAAAGAAGGAGTCTGCGTCGTCTTACTTGTTTGGTTCGGACCGTTGTAGTCATCATTGCTGTAGCCAAGCTCTCGGCCAGCCTCTAGGAATACGTCGGTTGCCTTAGTGTGCGACGTCGGGTAAGACACGGGTACCTCTCCGCTTCCACCATGGTAGCCTGCGGAATGAAAGTAAGGCTTGACGTCGACAAAATGATAGAGAGCATGATGAGAGGCTTGCCCTCGTGTGAGTCAGCTAAGGAGGGTCAATGGAGAGGAAACTTCATTTCACGGCCGAGATCCGCATAGGTGCGGGATGCCACACACGCACAATGAAAGGGCATGAAGGTCGTGGACGTACTCGGCGGGCAGAACCGCTGTGAATTATTTATGTTCCTTCGTGTGTTTTATATATGCGAGCACTCCAGAAGCTGTCTCTTGAGCGGACTACTCTCAGATACCTTGAAATTCAACTCTCAAGTACCTTGCACAACTGCCTTGGCTCGGTTTAAACTACACTGCCGTTCTGAAATTTGATGCTGTGGTCCAAGACATCGGAATGCAGAAAGATTGCTGCCCCTATGCATATGCGTCACGGGGGTACCGATCAGTTTTGGAGCGGATATGCAAGGAAGGTATTAATAAGGAACTTCACTGAAGAATGCCGACGCCTGAACAGAGTACTGAATACAACGCCCTTAATATAATCGCGGAGATGCACAATACTTTAGTCATTTTAGAGCCGTCGTCGGCAGTCGTCAACCAGTTCACCTGCGGTCATTTTCAAGATCAGCCAAGCACTGCCAACGCTCAAAAAGGGTCAGCTGAACAGCTTGCCACGATGTTACAAAAGATGCTTACTTCATCGTCAAAACTCCGGCAGACACCAGCCACAAGTGTCTCATCACAACAAAAGAACACCTTGTCCTCTAAAGCTCACATCCCGTATCACTGTGAAGGTGTAGCTATACTGAGCCAAGGTGTGGAAATGATGGGGCATGTCGTCATCCAGTCGTCAAAAATCCTATTGGTGTCACCTGTTATTATCGATAAAAAGAAGGGCAACACACTAAGGTACCCTATCGATCAGCGGCGCTTGACGAAGACAACGAGAAGATAACAACGTTTAGGTTTCTTTTGCAACTTTAGCTTACGCACATGCGTAGAACAGGCGCGTCCCGCTGCGTATCGCCTGGCATGAGGGTGTGAATGCGGGCAGGAGAAAGTAGGCAGTTGCAGTCGGCATGCAACCACCACGAAAACATGTGCTGGATGCGGAAGCACAAGTTGCTACGAAATGAAAACTAACCGAAGCTAATCGTATCACCAAGCACGAAAAGGATCGGGAGCAGCCGCAGTGATGCAGCGACGCTGCAGCTTGAAGTGCAAGGAAAGCATTATGCAAGGCGCCATCACAAGCACTGGTCCAGACAATTACATAGAACTTGACTTCAGATTTGGGACGTATCTTCCAAGCGTGCGCTGTCTAGAAAACACTACTCAATTCGTTTCCAATTAGCCCCCTGTGCGTTTTATGAACTTTTGAATATTGAGTGACATTCGATTATGTGTTTGCGCAGGCTTTTTGTATGTAGTCTGTGACTCACAACGTACAAGCAGAGTTGCAGAACATCGTTGGTGACAGCTAATGGTTTACAGGATATTCGAAAGGATTTTTTACAGCAGAAGTTGGTAATTGCGCTTTGGCCGCGACAACGTTGGCCGGCACAGTACCGACTGCTCTCTTTCAGCTGGGCGTCTGAGATCGCGTTAGCACCAGGCACAAGTATACTTGCAATGCCGATAAAGAGGTATTAAACGGCAGGAGATGCCCTAACGCGTGTGTTATTGTCCACCTTTCTCGCCTCTTTTTTCTACAGCACTAGCAGATAAATCTAGCTTGCAGGCAAACACGAAGTTGTTTTTGTCACCACAAAGCGTCTGCAATCCTACGACCACCCCTTGCACACAGCCTGTGCCTGGCACTATAGGGGAGGGGTGCTCCAGAGATGTGAGACAGGTCGAACCCAGGACGAACGCTTTCGGGCACTGATCGCAAATGGTAATGATGACGATGATAATGGATGTTAATGGCGCAAGAGCCAAAGAGCGCCATGACTGAAGGTGTTTTTGTCTATGCAAGATGCGACCCCATTTTCCAAGCATTTCACATTCTATAAGACAAGCACAAATCAAGGGAAAATATTGTGCCCATTGAATCACCGGTGGGTACCCGGCAGCACCAGGAACCGAACCCCGCTTCTTTCGCATGCGAGGCGCACGTTTAAACCACTAGGCCCCCGCTGCAGGCGCAAATTATTTGCTCGGCAAGATGCTCAGTCCCCTGCCAACACAACTGCGAGATCATAGCGCACTCATTTAACATTGCTAAAACCAAAGAGTCATAACACACTGATTCATGGACGCGTAAACAGGGAAATTAGAATGTGGATAAGTCGATCTGTGCAAACGCATTAAACGGGCAATAAATACTTTTATACCATATCGTGCTGCTTAGCCTTTTCACGCCTTCCGATCATTGACCGATCTCTCAGCGCGCATGGGTGCCACTGGAAGCATGGCCCACATCAAAAACAACAATATGTGTGGCCAATTAAGCGAGAACGGCGCTCCACTCCGTCGGCCTGGGCTGGTCGTTACGAAGCTTTTCTGTTGCCAGTGCGGCGGAACTTACAAACACGCCACTCGTTACGACCCCGAGGTACAAGCTCGAGAGACTATCACCAAAGTGCACCACGCAAATCGCCTAACAGGATATGGCCTCCTTGGTGGCACACCGAGAGTACCTTGTCTAAAACAACATGGTCACACAAAATGTGCCTTTCTGAGATGTGGATGGAGAGAGCTTTGAGCACTGATCACCAGCTTATTTTATTCGAGGAGGAAAGCGCGAATTTTTAGATGAAGCCATCACACAGTGGGAAAAAGGTTATCAACAAAAGCATCATTTTGTGCCTTGCGTGGTAAGATACGCAAATGAGCCTACAATTATAGCTTGTCATCGAGCGCCTTTCTTTGAGTTAAATACCAGGCGACAGAAAAAAAACATCAAAACATGCGCATTTGATAGTAAGGTAAAAACCAAGGCTACAAGAACGTCTCGGCCGGAATTTATAAAAAGCAATAACGAACAGTAGTACAATAAACCTGAAGTATTAATGCATAGTAGGTTGAGGCAAAAGACGGTGGCGCCTTGTAAAAATTTGGAGAGAAGAAACCCAATGACGAAAAAAACAAAAGCTTTTTAAAGGTTAAGAAGGAATAGTAGCGAAATAGAGTCGAAAGATCAGAGCGCAATGAAAACGTTTGCTCTATCAAAAGGAATAAGTACCTGAAGGAAAATTAAAGCGCATATAAGCAGGAAGCTGAAAATACATACCAGAAAAGCAAGGTTAAAATTCATTGCGCGAGCAGAGTCTATATATTTCCAGATAGACCAAACCTGAACAAAACAGTGAATAGCGTATAGTATTTGCCCGCCCGTGTCTTGCTCAACAACGTTCTTTTGCGAGAACTGAAATTGAACGCTCCCTGACGCAATTCCGCTCTTGCTTGGGCAATAAGAAAGGCAGCAATGATCTTTGTTTCAAGCCTGTCATTCGTACGCATTCAAAACTTAATCTTTTTTAGGACAAGTCTATGCTCAGGCTTCCAGATAAAGCGCTTAAAATGACCGGAAACGTGTACCTGACTTCGTGCTTCTTAGAGCGTGAATTACACTTGCCTTCGCCTAGAATCTCGGACGCCTTACTAAACTTGCACAAGGCAAAGAACCAAACGTTAAAATTATATGTATCCATATGTATCAGCAGCGCGAACACAAAAAGGAAGAAGGAGAAGATAGTACAGAGCGCTCTGTACTATCTTCTCCTTCTTCTTTTTTGTGTTCGCGCTGCTGATACACATGGATCGCAACCAACTAGCCCGGCAGATGGTGTTGTTAAAATTATATCTTTTCGCCATCTTGACTTGCTGTGTCGATTCAGTTTCATTTGTCTTGTATGCTTAAGCATCTCTACAAGGTCTTTGCAAATCCTAGAATCTATGGACTTGGCAAAGCCGGGGCAAACGAGACGAACCACTTGTGCGTTGAAGCTTTCATGCTGAAAATGAGAAGAGTTTGTGGTTCCGGCCGGAAAAATAATGTCAGCTGCGTGCTGTTTCACCATTTAGAAAGTGCATTCTAAAAAAGTAGCACACTTACGCGTATATATCCAGCACAGTGGCGAGCGTGAAAAAACGTGGATGAGATATAAGAAGCGTGAAGCTCACATGTAGACTTATAAATCAGAGCGGCGGCAAGCTGGGCTGGTTGGTGCAGAAGCATTGTCGAAAAAATTGTACACCACCAACAGGCCCGGACAGCAACTTGACGGCAGTGGGCAGGACTGCGCGAGTCATGTCCATTTCCGTCTAGTTCTCTACGTGTGTTGGCCCAATACAATGTTTTCGCTCATAAAATGATGTATTTACTTGAGAAAGAGTGGTAAATGCATAAGTGTTCACTCGCAACTGTCACAATGCTTTCAGGATGCACGATTTGTAAGGAAACAAAGCATTCACCCAAGAGCTGTTACACCTTCTCAGCGGTCGGCCATTCATGTTCGTTTCAACCCGCTTGTTGGTCACTGAAAAATGAATATTGAGCAACCTGGGAGCTCCTTATGATACAATGAATGCTCGTGAGGTATTCACACACAATTATTCACCGACACTGATTGTCGGACGTGCCTCGTCTATGCGGACATCAATTCTTTTAGAGAGACGACGGTATCAAGATTACCGAAAGTGTGGCTGACTGTTCCTATAACAAAGTGCAAGAATGTCGATTCCAGGAAGTATAAATCACATGCTTCCAACCAAGAACGCTGTGATCGTACCTGTCATCATCATGATCATCATCATCATCAGCCTTACTACACCCACTGCAGGGCAAAGGCCTCTCTCATGTCTCTCCAATTAACCCTATCCTTTGCCAGCTGCATCCACCCTTTGCCTGCAAACTTCTTAATCTCATCCGCCCACCTAACCTTCTGCCGCCCCCTGCTACGCTTACTTTCTCTTGGAATCCACTCCGTTATCCCTTAAGGACCAGCGGTTATCTTGCCTTCGCATTACATGCCCTGCCCAAGCCCATTTCTTTCCCTTGATTTCGACTAGGATGTCATTAACCCGTGTTTGTTCCCTCACCCACTCTGCCCGCTTCCGGTCTCTTAACGTTACACCTATCATTTTTCTTTCCATGGCTCGCTGCGTTGTCCTTAACATAAGCTGAACTCTTTTCGTTAGCCTCCACGTTTCTGCCTCGTAGGTGAGTACCGGTAAGATTAAGCTGTTGTACACTTTCCTCTTGAGGGAAATTGGTAAACTGCCACTCATGATCTGCGAGAATTTGCCATATGCGCTCCACCCCATTCTTTATCCTTCTAATTATCTCCCTCTCATGATCCGGATAAGCTGTCACTACCTGCCCTAAGTAGACGTATTCCGTCACAATTTCTAGGCTGTCGCTACCAATTGTGAACTGTTGTTCCCTTGCTAGGCTGTTGGACATTACCTTGGTTTTCTGCATGTTAATTTTTAGACCCGTCGATCTGCTCTGCCTGTCTAACTCATTGATCATGATTTGCAGTTTACCTCCTGAGTGACTCAGCAAGGCAATGTCATCAGCAAATCGCAGATTATTTAGGTATTCTCCATTTATTCTTATTCCCAACTGTTCCCAATTCAGGCCTCGAAATACCTCCTGTAAACATGCGGTGGACAGCATTGGCGAGATCGTGTCTCCTTGCCTGACACCTTTCCTTATTGGAATTTTATTGCTGACTTTATGGAGGACTATAGTAGCTGTGCAGTTGCTATATATATCTTCCAGTATTTTGACATAAGAGTCTTCTACCTCCTGATTACGCAATGCCTGTATGGCTGCTGAGGTTTCCACTGAGTCGAATGCTTTCTCGTAATCAATGAAGCTATATATAGAGGTTTGTTATATTCTGCGCATTTTTCTATCACCTGATTGATAGTGTGAATATGATCTATTGTGGAATATCCTTTACGAAAGCCTGCCTGATAATTTGGTTGATTAAAGTCTAACGTTGCCCTGGCTCCATTAGCGATTACCTTAGTAAATACTTTGTAGGCAACGGATAGTAAGCTGATCGGCCTGTCGGTTCGGTTCCGAAAGGTTTTTGTTTTGCCGCAGATGCTTTCTTCTCCCTTGTCTTGACAACGTGTCGCTCTCTTTTCGTTTTATGCTGCTGTGCAATGCACTTCATGCAATTTTTACTAATGCTCTTTGTTGCTATTTAAAAATTTCCATGGAGGAGTAGCTGTACCCCTATCCTTTCTAATTGCAATATGCTCATTGTCTGCTGTCTTCAGTCGTCTCCTGGTATTCAGTCTGCAGTAGGTGGTCGTAGAAAAAAGTTTTTGCAGGCTTTTCTTCATTTATAAAAATATCTCCGACTGTATTACACCAGCGAGCATCGCTCAAGGTCATGTCCAATTCACAAATATTGGGGCTGAGATGGAAATTTTGAAGATGTCTCGGAACACACTCGGAGAATTTTACCAGCTGAAACAGTTTATGAATACGACCGCTTCTAAGCTACTAATTTAAGATGCTCGCTAACTGTTGAGAATAATCTATATGTTAAATGATTTTACGTCAAGATATTTGAGGCGACAGGTCTTTTTCAGGTTGACCGCATAGCCAACGTGGAAAAACACCTTGTGAAAGAGTATTTGTGAAAGACTAATTCTGAGCACCCTGTACGTATTTACTGCCCTGGAGCACAGGGCAAAAGTATTTTTTAAAAACGCTGCTTTTTTTTCCGGCATACATACTATGAATGCCGTGTGAAATTTTTGTTTAGAATTGTTAACATTGCTATGCTTGTACTTAATACTAAACGTTAAGCACTACACTCACAACTCTTTGTGCTTCTACTCGTAAACTCGGGTCGCCTTAGTCGGCGGATGCTTCTCGAGGCACGGGAATGAAAAATCACAACCAAAAAACACGCACAGTAGCGAGAGGACACACGCCCCCATTTTAATCTCAACGCTGATTATTCAAGAGATTCTTGGAGAGCGGAATGGTGTTGTGATTGAACTATGAATGAAATCTGATAGGAAATGCACGAATAGCTACATCTGAGCTGCAGCTGCTTTGTAGCAGGTAGGTGCTTGATAACGACAAAGTGAATGCGCAAGCAGAAATCGGAAATGTGAGTTAATTTCGGAACGTCCCGAATCCTGAAAATCCCCAAAGCAGAAAACTGAGTTAATCACGAAACGTTTCCACACAATCCTCACCATTGTTGACTCCGAGATACGAAGTCTCGATGGCTTTGAAGTCGGGCAGGACAGCATCGAAGGCCCATCCCTCGGCGCCAAACTCGTTTTCCCATCTGTCGTAATCTTTCCGGTTTCCACGAGCATAAATTATGTTGTTGATCGAGCTTGAGCCACCCAGGATTTTACCACGCGGGAACCGGTTTATCTGCAAATCGACATCCATCGTGGTCAACAGTGCATTGTAAGGTTGTAGTTGTAGTTGTAAAGTTTGGGCTGGAAAATGTAATCCATTTGAATTATGTTCGCTTGGGAGTGTCCGGTGTTGGCCTGGATACATAGCAGATATTAATTATGCCTCTACTGTTTCACATAGACTGCTCGCAAGGTATACACCTAGAAGTTCTCAGTTTATGGCAGTCATCTCTGATTAGATATACCGGATGTTTCAGCGAGCAATTTAAAAAATTATCAAAAATAGGCTTTTCAGGGTTGAAAACATGCGTTTTGCGGCTAGTATTGCCAGTGTTTGCGGACACCAGAAAATCGGTGAATGGTGTTAAACAAAAACGGTTAGCCGATTTTTAATAATTAACTTTATAAATATTAGAGTTAGAAGCAAAGCAACAATTAGAGATTTGTAGCGGGTAGTTAGTAAGAGTCATATCAGTTTTTAAGAATTTCGAAAACGCGATTACCCTCACCACTCTTGAGCGACAAAATTTGCCTGCATCGTGCGAAAATAGATACGCTTTCGAAGACACGCAGCAAAAGCAACCCCTTCAATGCACGTAACTAGTCGAAAATTGACACGACCGGCTACAAATCTCTAATTGCAACTAGGCGCCTAACTCTACTAGTTAAGAAGTTAATTATTGAAACTTATTTAACCAGCCTACTACTTAAGACTATTCACCGGTTTCCTGGTATCCGCCAAAAATTTTAATACTATGCCAGTAAAGACATATTTTACCCTAAGAGGCTACTTTTGGAAATTTTAGGAAGTGCTAGTTGAAACACCCGTTATTACGGATGGACATGCGTTCTCTGAAATGCTGTATAATCTTTGAAGATGCCGATTGTTTAAAATTTCATGGCACCTGCGAAAAATAGCGCGAAATACTAACAATCCACATTCACAATTCCCAGCTCAGCCTGTCATAATGTTAATGCAGTAGCCATCGCAACATGGTCACGGATACTCGACTTTCGTAGTTTCTTGGGAGAAGTTCATATTGCCACGTGCCTAGCGCCGCGCGACAGCCTTGTTTGGTGCCGACGACGACGAAGCGGTTGTTGTGGGCACGAGCGGCGCGCTGGTGCTAGTCTCTGTGACTCTGTGATCGGAACGGCAAGCCGACCTTATTCTCTGGTCCTCGGCAACGTGTACCTTCCCTGTGACTTCAGTCGTGACACTGGTGGAGGTGCCATCGATGATCCCTTCTCCTGCGGACGATCCTACGCGGCCGCCTCTCGTGACCACTCCTGTTCATCGTACCAGCTGACGGCTCCGAGGCTTGCCCCCCGAGGCCTTCGCTCTTGACGAAGAGACCCTAGCTGTGGCAACGACACCGCCCGCCCGTACCATGACTGTCCCTTCCACCCCTTCGTCCTGTCTCATCCTTCAGACCCCACGCACCCCTAAACCATTTCACGGTGAGCAGTTTGAAGACGCCGAGGACTGGCTAGCTCACTACGAAAGGGTCGCGACGTTTAACGGCTGGGACAACGCTGCGAAAATGCGGAACGTCTACTTCAGCTTTGAAGACGCTGCTCGGACATGGTTCGAGAACCGCGAGGCCACATTCTCTACGTGGCCGGCCTTCCGAAGCCAGCTCCTCGGTACGTACGCCAACAGTGACCGCCGAGAGAATGCCGAGCGTGCCCTAACCTCTCGAGTTCAGCGTCAGAACGAAGGGGTCGCAATGTACGTTGAAGACGTCATGCGCCTTTGCCATTGCGCCGACCCGTCCATGAGTGAGAAGAAGAAGGTGCGGCACCTGATGCACGGCGTCAAAGAACAGCTTTTTTCCGGCCTCGTGCGGAACCCGCCCACCACCGTCGCGGCGTTTCTGGCTGAAGCTGTGACCATGGAGAAACTGCTACAGCAGCGATGCAGCCAGTACGGTCGGCCGCTGAATTCCATCTCCACACTACCGCCGTCTGACCGAACCGACTACAATCCCGGGGAAGATATGAGCTCCCTTCGCGACCTCATTCGCACCGTGGTTCGCGAGGAGCTCCAGCAACTTCATGGATCATTTACTCCTGGTGCAGCTTCCCTGGCCAGCATCATCCGTGAGGAGGTCCAGAACGCACTCACGCCACCGACAAGTACAGTCGTTCCACCACCACCCCCGGGCCCCACCCAGCGGATGACTTATGCTGATGTCACACGCCGCCCAGCCCTGCTACCTACCTCTTCGCCTTACACGCAACCTCAGGTCGCTGTGCACGCTGCGGAACCGCTGCCCCTTTGGGCAGATCGGCGCCAGGCGCCCCGGAAGACTGACCTCTGGCGCGCTCCAGATAACCGCCCTCTCTGCTACCACTGTGGCGAAGCAGGTCACCTCTACCGGCAGTGCCCTTATCGTCAGATGGGCCTTAGAGGATTTTCCCCCGACAGCCCTCGTCCACGGCCTGGTCAGCGGCCTCAGGACATCGCCGAGTACGTCACCCGCCAGCGTAGTCTGCCACATTCTCCTCGTCGCGAGTCGCGCTCGCCTTCGCCTCGTCGCTCTTCGCCTTCTGGGCCATGGTATACCGCTGGACGCCATGGTTCCTCGAGCCCTCATCGGGAAAACTAGCTCCGGCGAACTTTGGGGGCGAGGCCGCCGCACACCGATTCGCCGTAAAGCTTCCACCGCCGCACCGCTCGATTCGCCCCGACGTCGAACGCCGAATTCCTGTCCAGTTTTCGCCGCACAGACTAGATCGCCCCGACGTCGTCCGCATCGCCGACCAGTTATCACCGCCGTGTCGCTTAAATTGTCCCGACGCCGACCACCCAACCGCCGTCCAGCTTCCGCCGCCACACCGCTCACTTCACTCCGAACCGCCGTCGACAGGCCCCGGTCTTGGCCGGGTCTCCCTGGACATCCCTATTATCGTCGACACGAAGGAGGTCAGCGCTTTAGTTGATACGGGAGCCGATTATTCTATCCTTAGCGGGCGGCTTACAAGGACACTGAAAAGGGTGGTGACGCCATGGAACGGACCAGACATACGGACGGCAGGCGGACATGTGGTTGCACCACTGGGTATGTGTACAGCCCGGGTTACGGTGCGAGGCTGCCCATTTGTTGCGACTTTTCTTGTTCTACGCGAATGCTCTCGTGATGTTATTCTTGGCATCGACTTCCTTCGTGAGCACGGTGCCACTATAGATCTACCGAACCGCTTGGTGACGTTTTCCGCCAAACTGGCCACTGAAAGGCATGAGTACCGCGGATCCCACTCCACGCTGCGAGTCGCCGGTGGTAGCCTCATAGTGCCACCACGTGCCAGCATCCTCGCCAGAGTTACTTGTGAGGAGCCACATCACGGCCTCCGGGTTGTTGAGCCTAATGTCTCCCTCTCACTCGCCTTGGGAGTTTCTGTGGCAAGAGGTCTTTGTTTCCTTCGTGGAAGAGAGACGGAGGTGCTTGTCACCAATTTCTCCAATGAACATCGACATCTGTTCCGTGGCACTGTCATCGCTTACGTCGACCATCTGCACGAAGTCGCCGAATGTTTTGCTTCAGAGGAAGCTACGCCTAGCACTGAACCGGATGATGCCGTACACGCTGTCGACATCAATTCTAGCCTTTCCTCCGTTGAAAAGAGGCAACTCCAAGATCTATTGCTGGAGTTTCGTGTGTGCTTCACGTCTTCATCTAAAGTGCAGCAAACATCGGTCATTAAACACCGGATTATCACGCATGAAGGCACTCGACCCATCCATCAGCAGCCCTATCGTGTGTCTCCTCGGGAGAGAGACGCTATCCAACAGCAAGTCAAGGAGATGCTCGCCGATGGCGTCATTCAACCTTCAAGCAGCCCATGGTCGTCGCCTGTAGTCTTCGTTAAAAAGAAAGACGGAACACTTCGTTTCTGCGTTGACTATCGGAAACTTAACAGTATGACAAACAAGGACGTCTATCCGCTGCCACGGATTGACGACTCTCTCGACCGACTTCGCCGAGCCAAGTACTTCTCCTCCATTGACCTCAGGAGTGGTTATTGGCAAATTGAAGTTGATGAGAGGGACCGTGAAAAAACTGCCTTCGTAACACCAGATGGGCTCTATGAATTCCGCGTCCTCCCATTCGGGCTCTGCTGTGCTCCTGCCACCTTCCAGCGGATGATAGACACTGTGCTCACAGGTCTTAAGTGGCAGACATGCCTTGTTTATCTCGACGACGTGATAATTTTTTCACCGACGTTCACAGAACACCTGCCACCTGAGAACTGTTCTCGAAGCTGTCCGGTCTGCCAACCTTTCTCTCAAGCCTCAATAGTGCCACTTCGGGTTCACCGATTTGAAGTTTCTTGGGCACATCGTGAGTGCTGATGGCATCCGAGCTGACCCTGAGAAACTTGCTGCCGTTGCTGCCTTTCCCGTCCCCGCCCACAAAAAAGCAGTCCGACGGTTTTTGGGGCTGTGCTCCTATTATCGTCGCTTTATCAAACACTTTGTACAGATGGCCAGCCCTCTGACTTTCCTAACTCGAGATGACGCATCATTTTCCTGGGGCGCCGAGCAGCAGATGGTTTTCGACGAATTACGACGCCGGCTCCAGTCACCCCCGATCCTGGCACATTTCAACGATGATGCCGACACAGAGTTACACACGGATGCGAGCAACGTCGGCCTTGGTGCCGTTCTAGTTCAGCACCAAGACGGGGTCGAGAAAGTAATTGCCTACGCCAGCCGTGCACTTTCCCGTGCTGAGTGTAACTATTCCACCACTGAAAAAGAATGTTTGGCGGTAGTATGGGCCGCTGCCATGTTCCACCCGTACCTTTATGGCCGACCGTTTCGTGTCATCACTGACCATCACTCCTTGTGTTGGCTGAAAAACTTAAAGGATCCTTGTGGCCGTTTAGCACGTTGGGCATTGCGCCTGCAGGAGTTCGATTTCGATGTTATTTATAAGTCTGGCCGGAAGCACACCGATGCTGATAGCCTGTCCCGCGTGCCTGTCGGCCCTCCTTCGTCAGATGCCACCGACGACGATAGCTTCCTCGGAGCAGTCACTACGTCCGATCTCGCCTCCAAACAGCGTGCCGACGACGAGCTGCGACTGATTATTGACCATCTTGAAGGTGGGCATCCTACAATACCCCGGTATCTTGCTCGGGGGTTGTCGTTGTATTGCCTCCGTAATGGGGTGCGTTATATAAGAAGAATTCTACGTCGAATGCGAAAACATACCTGCTAGTCATACCGGCTGATCTAAGGCACGAAATCTTCCTGGCCTGCCACGACGAACCAACTTCAGGGCATCTTGGCTTTACACGCACCCTAAACCGCGTCCGGCAGAACTATTACTGGCCACATCTTTCTCCGAGCGTTAGACGTTACGTACAGACTTGTCGACAATGCCAGCGGCGAAAAAAACCAACGCTCAAGCCATCCGGTATGTTACAATCTATTGAACCACGCCTCACACCTTTCGAGCAAGTGGGCATGGACCTTTTAGGCCCATTTCCTTTACCCTCGAACGGACACAAGTGGATCGTAGTCGCCACAGACTACTTAACACGCTACGCCGAAACGAAGGCCCTTGCCCGAGGTACTGCCGGCGAAGTTGCTCGATTCTTTATGAACGACATTGTGCTCAGACACGGTGCACCGTCGACCATCATTACTGACCGAGGAAAGGCGTTTACAGCTCGGCTACTGCGGGACACCTTAACTCTCAGCCATACCGAGCATCGGACAACAACAGCGTATCACCCTCAGACAAATGGATTAACGGAACGACTAAACAAAACTTTGGCGGACATGATCTCAATGTACATCGACGTCGAACATAAATTGTGGGACGAGATCCTGCCGTATGTCACCTTCGCCTACAATACGGCGCCGCAGGAAACCACGAAGTTTACGCCGTTCCGTCTCGTATATGGCGGAGAGGCCCGCACGATGTTGGACGCGATGCTCCCGTGCGGGGAAGAAGCGGTCGAACCCGATGCCGCCCATTTCGCAGAACAGGCCGAGCAAGCCCGTCAGCTGGCCCGCCTGCACATCAAGGAGCAGCATGCCACCGACGCTCGCCACTATAACCTCCGGCACAGGGAAGTCCACTACGAACCAGGGGACCAAGCGTGGGTGTGGACCCCCGTGCGCCACAAAGGCTTGAGCGAGAAACTACTCCACCGCTATTTCGGACCCTATAAAGTCCTGCGCCGCTTAAACAACGTTAATTACGAAGTCATTCCAGATGGAACTGTGACCGTCAGTGTTCGACGCCAGCGGCCTGAAACTGTGCATGGGGTGCGCTTAAAGCCATACTTTTCGCGCTACTGAGCGCTTCCTGCAAGTGAAACCTTGCGTTATTGTACAGTTCACCTCATTTTTTTCTTCCTCTCACCTTGTCATCGGGACGATGTTTTCTTTCACGGGGGGGAATAATGCCACGTTCCTAGCGCCGCGCGACAGCCTTGTTTGGTGCCGACGACGACGAAGCGGTTGTTGTGGGCACGAGCGGCGCGCTGGTGCTTGTCTCTGTGACTCTGTGATCGGAACGACAAGCCGACCTTATTCTCTGGTCCTCGGCAACGTGTACCTTCCCTGTGACTTCAGTCGTGACAATATTCACGAATTGCGTCATCACGTCTCTCTACTGCGTCGCCCCTCTTCAAGCCGAATTTTGTCCATCAAGGAGAACGGACAGGACAGGTGAAATTAGTCGGTATCTTTTTGCTTTCTTGTTTCTTATGGTACTTGGATGCGGAGGGGCCGTAGCGAAAAATTCCGAGCTACATGAAGTAGGAGAAAAAAAGTTTAAAAGACTTATCCAGAAATCTCGCTACGGACCGTGGCCTCAGGGGCCGAGCGAACAGGCCAGTGGATGAAGGGCAATGATGATAATCTTGTAGCAGACGCGCATATTAACGTTAGTCGCCTGGTTTTGGGGTACACAGGCGCAGAAATATTGATGTTGGAAGTAGCGCCCCTGTCCTGTCGATTGTGTTGTCTCTTCTCTCGGCTTCACGTAAGTAATGCAAACCGTTTTAATAATGATGACCTAACTAGGCCGTCAAACTTTCTAACTTCATTAAATCTTAGCGACAGCTACTCTACGCCAGCCACTTCGCGAGGTCCGCGTGGCTGCACGCTCAATCGGAACACCACCGCTCCGCCAGCTGTGCCCATGCGCGGAGTGACGTCATAGCCCGCAGCAGGTGTGCACGCCGCGCGCCTCGCCGCTGCACCGACAACGGAGGAGGCGCCGCCCGCCTCGTAAATTGTGCGCATGCGCGGAGTGATGCCAGAGCACGCAGCTGGTGTGCGCCTACATTACGCTAGCATTTCGAGACTTCTGCGTGGCGGTGCCGTGGCCACCGTGGCAGCTGCCGGCAGCGTGGCGCGACGGCGAAACCGAGTGGGGGAGGAGAGGAGAGAAAGGGAGAGGGGATAGACAGAATCCACGTCCAGGGACAACAATTAAAAAGGAACGCCCAGCGAAACGCAGCGGCAAAAGACTGACTGTGCAATTCGTCTGAATAGTTAAACTATGCCAACTGTAGCTATCGTGTCACTCCAGGTTTAACCGAAGCTAAACCACGACCATTTTTTATCTCCTGCCTTACTGCAGAAATTTATGCTGCCTTCCCCCTATAGCTGCGAACAAGAGGAATACGTGTATCCAAAGGGAGGTTGGCTGGAATAGCTAGAATAGGATACAAGTGTTAATGTTTGTCTCTTTCGCGTTCGCGCAGCCAGAGACATTTCGACTTTCACGACGTATTCATACTCAATGCCGTTTCGGGGACACACGTGGCGAAAACCTCTGGAAGGAACTTAACGTAGTGCCAACTAGGTTAGTTTAGCATTGTACAAACCTGTTTATCGACTTTTTTACTCTTTTCCTGTCGCTGCCTCATTAGGCCCTTCTTTTTTATTTAATTTCCTTTGCACTGCCATGGGTTCTGATTAGCAGATGTTATGAAAGCTTTGCACGGTTTTAAACGCGAAATTTGAGCTGAATAGCGGACAGTAAGTCGAAGCATGAAGGAGTGCTTTGATTGTGCTGATGACCACAAGCAAGTTCTTTCTGGACTTCATGATGTCACCTCTGAACTAAATAAACTGAACGAAGACTGCATTGCTCTAAGACGAGAAATTATGAATCTAAGCAATCATCTTTGTACAGCAGAGGACCGTATCGCGAACGCGGAGTGGTACACCCAATTAGACAATGTATAGATGAAGAAACTGCCATCGATAGTCACGGACAAAGCAGATTTGATGGCTATGAAAGTATAACAGTTGACTTAGGTCGTTCTAAATGAATCCGACTTCCTTACGCACAGTGTCCCAACAAGGAAAGGCAATGAGGACAACCTTGTCATCAGATTATGCCCTAGAGCCAAGTGTGCTGCGTATCTGAGTGCTGCTAAGAAATGAAAGCTCACTGCTGCAGCTATTGAAATTTTAGTAAATGAACATCTCACGCCTCAAAAAGAAACGCTTTTTTCTGCCAAAATCAACGAAAAAAGCGTTTGAGTGGAAGTGTGTGTGGAAAAAGAATGGCAGCGTCCTTGCCCAAAAGCCAGATGTCTCGACTGTCATTTGAATTCGTTCTCCAACTGTTATTTCAAAAACGACACGAGCTATCCAGTTGACCTTGACATTCATTAATTTTTATGCACTAATTCATGAATGCCCACTTTTCACTCCCTCTAAGTTCAAGTTTTCATAGGCTTGATGAAATAAATTTCCTTAATATCATGCATGCACATGAACATGCATTCCGCAGTGAAAGAGAACCATCTATTAGCTTTTTGTGCATTTAGCACCTACTTTTGATGTTGATTTTTTATTCAAACCTGATAGCACGCTTACTTTGACGTTGTAGCCAGTTGCGGCTACCGTTCATCTTTATTAATCGCAGCGTAAAGCGCAGCGGTGGTGTCGCTATATTGACCACTCCCAACAGCTGTAATGCTGAAGAATACGACCGCATAGAGTTCTGTGTTTTCATTTTGCGTTGTTTTCATTTTTAGTGACATGCACATACCTATAGTTACAGAATGATCTTTGAAGCCGCCTTAGTGGATCAGTAATTATGGTGCTCGGCTACTGGCCCGAAAGACGAGGGTTCTACCCGGACCGAGCGGTCCGTTTTAAATGAATTTAAAATTTCAGACGTCCCTGTACGGCGCGAAGTAAGTGCAGGTTAAAGAACCCCAAGTGGTCGAAATTATTCGGATTCTCTACTACAGCGTCCCTCATAGCTTTCAGATATTAAATACCTTAAATTTTTTATGGGGTTTAACGGCCACTTTTTCAATTTTTGGACAAGCCCCCCCCCCCCCCCCCCCCCTTCGAGTAGTACATCTCTGCCAGCCCTTGCTTGTTATGAAAGAAGTCTTGCGATGTGAGCAGCGGAAGGAGATGTTTTTTTTTTGGGGGGGGGGGGGGGGTCGGACAAGTGGTTGATTATGAAGGGCAAGTCTAAGCATCTATTTCGGGAGGAAGTCACAAGAGCGGAAGGAGTTAAGAGAGGAATGAGGCTGCCACTCCTAACGCCATTTGGCTGGGACCCTTTCACCTGGTGCGTTGCCATGGCGTTTCCACTAGCTAACACATGTAGATAACGTTTCCTGTTTTCCTTTTAACTGACTATCTCTTTGTTCATTGAAAAACTCCCTTTTTTATCCGTTTTATCAAACCAAGGATGCGATTGTTACCTGTGAACTCCAAAATATATTTTGGTTTCACCAAAGAGACATGGTGAACAAAAATGACGAACTAGCCAATACAGGTATTTTTTTCTGGTAAAATTTGCGCTGTGTACCTTCTATTAGTTATATTATTGTGAACAAAATTGCATATTTTTACTCTTGCTGTCATTTAGCGTGCATCTTTAAGCCAAGCTTAAACTCACAGCAATAAAAGAACCCACATTTAATCTCGTATAACACTGCCTATCACCTGCCGTGGCTAATATCACTCAGAAATCTACAAACGCCATCTTGCATGACTGGTCGAGTGTATTTCGAAACCACAGCCAGTGTGGCATCTCTGTTTCAGCGAACTCACATGGCCGTCCAGTGAAAGGCTTGCGTTTAGCTGCGGCTCGCTAGTGTAGTCCCAGTCGACATCTGTGCGCTGCAGCACGACCGAGAACAAGGGAACTCGTGCAGCAACGTCCTCGAGACCTCCAGCTTCGAGGAGGAGCACTGTCGCTTTGCCGTCCGCCGACAACCGATTGGCCACGACGCACCCTGCAGAGCCTGCGCCCACTGGAGTCAATGAAAGGAGTAACTATATTTCATCACCGAGAAAAAACAGCATAAAGCAAATACTTATGACGCGAACAACAGAATCTTGTTGGCGCTTTATCGGACGTTGTGATCGGACAGAGCCGTTCTTTCACCATTTGAACACAACATCTGTATCTGCTTGAGTGGTAATCTATGCCGTATCTATGAAGAGATTGACACTAATTTGTTAGGTGAAATGCGAAACCAAGGCTGGGTGGCTGCTTCGTCGACCTTCGAGCATTATAAAGAATTGAATGAATTTAATTACTAAAAGTTAATAACTGCGCCTCATATAACATATATTAGAGTGGGCAGAGAAAAAAGAAAGAAAAATAATGTTGCCCAGCCTGCACTGCATGCCTTATGTAACACTCGTTAGGTTGGCGCAAGCTAAAAAGATTGAAATATAATAATCCCCGGCCTGCGCCACTAACGTACAGCAGGCTTAACTCAATCGGAAGATGAGTGAAAAGGCCCGAAGGCAATGATATGATTTTACTACCCGTAGGTGGCGAAAACGCAACAAAATGAGGTGGGGGGGGGGGGGGGGGCGTAAAAAGCTGCATAGCGACCCGCAGCCGGGGGAGTGGGCCCGGCGAGACTCCCCTGATCTCCCCTGGAACATAACGGAGAGAAAGGGTGAAGTATGTTGAGAATTGGGATGGGAATGAGGACAGCAAGTATTTTTCTCTGATCCTTCATATATCTCGACTCCGTTACTCGCCTGCCTGGCCAGGACAGAGAGGGCGTCAAGATTGCCCGACCACCTACAAATGCAACGGGCTCCGACCGCCAGAGACAGGAAAATCTAACCCGGTGTCAGCTACCTGGGGCCCCTTCACGACTTTCAGGGTTTGTTTCGGACCTGCCAGCTACTTGCCGTCGAGTGCTTTTCGCGGTTTTTCAGACACAGGAAGTATGTGTGGTGTGATCCGGCCAGTAGATGCTTAGGTCCTCAACCTATGGGCCCTCCGGCCCTCGGCGCCATGACCTAACACCTCCGGGGGAACCCACCTGTGCTTCAAACCACCGAACGTTGCAATTATTTTCTCCCCTAGTTTGCTCCACGCCTACTGAGGAGGGAGTGTTCAAGGCAGGGCTGACCGAGCCATAAACCAAGAATGTCGCTTAGGGTGAGATATGCCAGGCCTACTCCACCGGTACTCCCCAACCTCGACGGTTTTTGCACTGGTCGTACTATGCCCTCTACCTCGGCGTCCCAGAATGGCCACTACAGCCGGGTGGCAGCCGGAGCGGGCGGACGCGCCTCACCTCACCTGGATTTTCACTCGGGACGGCGGATTTTCGACGTGAAATGGACTGATACCTGATACCGCCCATAATCGGTCAGTGAAGGTGTTCGCACCCGTTCTCACCATTTTTCGTGCAATTTCGATCCGTTTTGCCTGAAAAGGACTCTACCGCTCCAAGCCAGGCTCGGGACGCTAGGCCTCGCGTTGTACCTAGCACAACAAGGGCCCCCGCCGCTGCAGCCGCCGGTTAGACTTACGACGACCGGCGCGTCTAGACTAACCTCGCCTGCGTATTGACTTGAGCAATGATGGTTTACAGCGTAGAAGGCGACGAAATCAACCCCGAAGACTTCGCTAACGGCCCGTGTTGGTCGAGAGCAATCCAAGCCCGCAATGTGGACTTCTCCACCCTAGCCACTTCGAATCCGGCTCTGAAGAAAGCCTCCCAAGCTCACCCACCGCCGGCCCGGCCACGCCAGCGTCACGCAATCAAGGCAAGACTATTTCTCCTAAACTTAAACGTCATGCTCCACTACCAAAACCACGGCTATGCTTCGGAAAGTAATATTCCGACCCTGTGGCGGATTGGATGTCAGACAATGTAACGGCGGTGCGCTGCTGCCTACTGTGTGCGAGGCTCTGAAGCTCAACCACCATGACACCCGGCAGCACGACCGACTTAGAGTCAACTCACACAATAACTCATTCACAATCAGCACCCCTGCCGAGGTGTGTGCCAAAACCTTCGTGCAGCTGCAGACGCTAAAACTCAACCACAAGAAATTCCCGGTAAAGGCTTGCATCGTCGCGCCCGACGATGCCGTAGGTGGAATTCTCTACAATGCAATATACAGCAAAACTCAAGAAGACATATTCAATGACCTCGTTGCACTAAACCTTAGCCGATCCTAGACAATAGCAGACGCGCGCCCTTTGGGCCGCACTGATTCACTCCTGATTACCTTCGTCAAAACCAAGGAGGTTCCCAAGTAGCTCAACTTCTCTAGAGCCCTCTATAACTGCCACCCCTTCAAAGCCAAGGTAGAGGCCTGTTTTAACTGCTGGATACCGGGCCATCGATCGAATGTCTGCCCGCGAGCTGTCAGCAACCGATGTCGAATAGGCGGCGACGCCCATCCGGCAACTTCAGCTCGCACGTGCGACTCTAAAGGTATCCTTTGCGGTGGCTCCCACTTCGCGGGGTCCAAAAAATGCAAAGTCCGGTTCGACCGGGCTTGCAGCCCGAAATACAACACCAATGCTACAACCACCACAGACAATTCCGCCTGCTCTTCATCCACCAAGAGCACGGCTAGGCAGTCCCGGTCATCACGCAGCCGGCTACGGACCAACTCCAAAATCGGTTCCAGGTCCGTCTCACAGAAAAGCCAGCGCAGGAGTCGGCCCACCTCCTTCCCGCCACTACCAGGATTAAAATCCCAGCCCATAGATAAACTGGTGAGCTGGAATCCGGGACCTCTCTCGCTCGCTAAAGAGAATGAAGAGCTCAGTGCACAACTCCGACACCAGAGCTTAGAAATTGCAGAGCTCCGCCAAGAATTACAGCTACTTCTCAGGAGAGAACAGCCCACAAAAAATTCGGTCCCCCGACCCAGTACAAACTATTACACCCAAGCAAATCACTCCTTCCCTTGCCTGCACCTCCTCCTCACGCGTTGTGCCAGCTACTCGCAACCCCCCAGTTACGCGCAAGGCGCAAGTTGAATATGACCCCCCCCCCCCCCAACTTCGTAGACAGAGCTGCGTTCACTCAGCTAACCTCGATAATTCAAAACCTCTAACAAAACATGAACGCCCTACGCACTGATACTACAGAATGGATGGCAAACATTGCAGGCCGGATGAGTGCCCTCGAGCGCCGTCAAGTCACACATGAAGTCTCTATGGCTCAATTCCAGCCCCACGTACAAGGAACATTCATCACCCAGCCAAATAGCCCAAATCTCATAGACCCGCAAGTCGCCCCAAAACATCGCTTCACAACGTAGCTGCATTCGAGTGTGGCAGTGTAATTGCAGGAGCTTCCGAGCGAAGCGCAACAAATTGCTACTTCACTTCCAAAACCTTTCAGCAGACAAGATACCTACCCTCAAAACATTGCAAGAAACTCTCTGTAATGTCAAGCTTCGAAACTACACAGTTCATGCCACAAACGTGATTAGCGAAATTGGTTAAACCTAACTTTACCGCAATTGAGTACGCTTTAGAGCTTGATGACATAGACGGCCTCCTAGTAGAACTCTTACCCCGCGCACTTAAGAGCAGCAGCCTCTTCATACTAAACATATATGGCCCGCCAAAACGCCCTCCGGCACCTCGCATTGCAGCATTTCAGCATTGCAGCATTGCAAGGCACTCACGATCGGTGCGGCCCACCGCATTTTTATAAATGGCGACTTTAAAGCCAACCACAACGGTTGGGGCTACCGTAAAAACTGTCGTAATGGCACCTCGGTTCAGGCTTTCACCCAGAACGAAGGCTTATCCCTGCTCAACGACATAGACCAACCCACAAGGATAAGAACAAGTATTCAACTCAACACCAGCTCGAACCTAACCCTCTCGAAACACCTCCCCAACAGTAATTGAACAAACACGCAACACTCGTTCGGTAGTGATCACTACATACCCAGCACGGATCTCAACCTGGCAACCTTAGCCCAACTTAGAAACCGACGCCTGGAGGTGTTGGACTGGGACAAGTTCCGTCAAATCCGATGAGACGTCGCAGACACCGTCACAGGTCTGGACACATGCACACAAACCCTCACAAAGGACGTGGCTGGAGCCACATCCACAATTCCCGGCACCCCAAATGCAGAGACAGCAGATAGTCGCTTACTACATGTTTGGGAAGCGCATGCCAGTCTTCAAAAAAAGTGGCTGGCTCACAAACAGCCTGCCCTTCAAGCGGCGCATAGCCGCGCTCGGAAAGGAGATTGAAAAACATGCAAGCTAAATGGCACACCAGCAATGGGGCAAGTTGTGCGATCGCATGAGCGGGAACCTCGTCCTCAAAGACAAGTGGGAATTTTTTTGTTGCTTGCTCGAACCAGACGGCACAAAAGCAATGCAAAGAAAAAAATGTCAACCGCATTCTGCACAACCTCCCTCTATAGGATGCCGTCTTGTTAGACGCTCTTAAAGCACAATACCTTCCCACAACTCCTCGTACCCTGCTCCCTACTTACACCGATGGCCCCAACCCTACACTAGATGAGGACATTTCCACATGAGAAATTAAAGCAGCCATGCAGAAACTACGCACCACTTCGGCCCCGAGGGCCGACAAAATCAATAAGATGCTTAGGAATCTAGTCGAGCGCTCCATACAGGCAATAACAGACCTCTTCAACAGGTGCTGGCAAGATGAAGCGCTACCAGCCCAATGACTCACGCCCGCATAACCTTTATTACGAATTAAGGCAAACCTCTAGTCCTAGAAAACCTGCGCCCAATCTCCCTCACATTCTGTCTAAGCAAATTGTTCGCACATGTGGTCCTGGAACGCCTACAGAACAATATAGGCGATCACGCTCTACTCGCCCACACGATGATTGGCTTCCCCAGTCATCTGTCCACACAGGACGCTATGCTTCAGATTTCGGAAGAGGCACTCCACCCCCGAAATGCAAAACGCACGCGAGCAATCATAGCTTTAGACCTAAGCTGAGCCTTTGACAATATCAACCACTCCTCCATCCTAGAAGCGCTCTCGGCCCTAGGAACCGGCCCGCGCACTTTCAAAAACATTCCAGCTTTCCTAAGACAGCGCACAGCAGAAATCTGCTTCGGGTCTCTCCTCCCCAACCTTCGCACTCGGCAGCAGAGGCACCCCGCAAGGCTCACTCCTCTCGCCGCCGCTCTTCAACATAACACTCATTCCCATGGCCAAGGCGTTGAACGCAGTACCTGATCTGTCGCACTCCTTCTCAGCCGACGACATTACACTGTGGACAACCACAGGAAATGCCGGAGCCATAGAAGAAACATTGCAGGCTGGTGCCGACCTGGTGGCAGCGCGTGCTGCAACCGTCAGTCTGGCGTGCTCCCCCACCAAATCCGAGTTACTCATTCTTCGACCTCCTAGATCTAGGACGAACCTAGGCCCCCGCCTCCAATAAAACTCACGTTGGACGGCGCTCCCATCCCAGGAATATAAAAGCTCCGAATCATAGGCATCCTACACCAGAGTAACGGCAAGAGCACCGCCACGATAACCAAACTCACAAACACCGTCCATCAGACCATGCGGCTTATACGACGAATTGCCAACCGACACAGGGACATGAGATACATGACTTCCGTCGACTATAATAAGTAGTCGTCGTTAGCCGCATAGTGTACTCTCTACCATAGCTCTTCCTCACGATATCCGAAGAGAAAATCAACGCCCTGATTCGCCAGGCATACAAGACCGCACTCAACCTTCCTAGACACACCTCCAACAAACAGTTCTTACTCATGGGCATACATAACACACTGGCCGAGCTTACAGAAGCTAACCGGACGGCCCAACTTGAACGTCTCTCCTCCACCCCTACAGGCCGCAGCATCAATAAGAACCTAGATCTTACCCCAACCAACACTCTCCGACCTACATACCCCACCCCCGGGGCCATCCAGAAGCTTCTAACAGTGCATCCAAAAAACATGCACCCAGTCCACCACCAAGCTCGACGCACAGCAAGAGCCCAGGCACTACACAAACGATATAACCAACACACAGAAGTGGTCTACGTATATGGCACGGTATGCACCAGTAAGCCGCCCTTTGCCATTTGCGCAATCGGCTACAATCTTTCAACTCTAGCAGCTGTATCAGTCCTAATGCACACCTCGCTAGAAGCCGAAGAAGCTGCCATTGCCCTTGCAATCTACTTGTATTTAGTGACTTAAAATCCGCGATCAGAAACATTGCAAAAGGGCGGACGCATGCCATCGGCCATAAAATTCTCAACTCCTCTCAGCCCCCCACTAGGCCCATTCAACTCAAATGGGTCCCCACGCCAGCCGGCCATGCATCCAGGCAACGAAGCCGCCCACGACACCGCTCGAGCGTACGTCAACCGAGCAGGGCAAGCCGCCGAGCCAGGGAGCACCCGTGATCGAATCATCACATACTCGAAATTTCCCTCCACTACAGGAAGCAACGACTCCACTATCCTCCGGCTCACAAATCACTCACTAAATTAGACCAGGTGACGTGGGGCCACCTACAATCTCGCACTTTTCTCTCCCCCGCATTTTAGCACTAATGCACCAATGTTTTTCTCTCCACAGTTTACCCAATGCGGAGCCCCAAGAACTCATTCCCATCACATACGAAACATATGCTCTGAGTTCCATGAGCCCTCAGAGTGGTAACTCACTGACCCCTAGCGATGGGAGGCCGCGGTGTCCAGCTCCGACCCTGCTGTCCAAAAGCGGCTGGTGGGCTGGGCTTCGGAAACCGCCAGACGTCACCGAATGCTGACCACTTCACGGGACCAAGAGCCAACCCAAGAATAGCCTAAGATATGACTGAATATTCATTAAAGGTTACCATCACCACCGCCACCTCCCATCTCTATGTCCTAGCTGTATCCTGAGAATCCGTCGCCATCCAGCAAATCAGTTCCTTCCGACTGGCCTCCTGGCGCGTCATGAACTGCGTCTCGACCGAGAAGCTGATGAACATGCGAATGTATGGCACCCATAAGAAGCAAATGGAAACAATGCTAAGATTTTATCTGAAAAACTTAAAAGAACTCCTGCTGATAGAGAGCTACTGGTAAAACTGGATACTCGGCAGAAGACGTGGGGGAAGACAGGAAAGACAGTGACAGTATAACGAGGAACACTTTCTTGTTTAATCCGGTGCCCTGAAACATGGACCCGAAGAAACACGTAAGAAGAAGCGCGGCGAGATCATCGGAATTTAACAAGTTCCTAAAGACGAAACAGATGATTTCGTACGTGGACGCGTCCAAGTACAGAGCGTAGGCAAACGCGAGGGCGATAGCAGTAGTGAACGCCAAAGGAAAAATAATAGGTGAGTCTGTGCGCACAGAGACAACACAGGTAGCGGAAGAGGTCGCCATAACCGTAGCCCTGACCATGTCGAAGAGCAGCAAATTGGAGCTCGTTATTCGCAAGGCTAATGGATGGCGCCACGGGATTTGTACTCTAGGGTTCGCGCGCATTATGCAACGCCGGCTACTCACGCGGCGTTGTCGCCTGGCTGTCATGTGCTACCTGCCCTGCGCGTGCGTCTCTCGGGCTGCAGGGCGAATCTTGGGATCTTTCGCGCCGCGCGCTGGCTTTTACCACACCCGGACAATCAAAACGCACTTGCTGACGCTACCACTGCTTCAGAGGCAGCGCAGCACGTAAGCTTTAAGGTGTGAACTGAAAGATTAGCCAAAGTGCGTGTAGGTTCACCTCCGTGTTCTTCCACCATGTTGGCGCCATGGGCAACCGCACTGCGCTGATAGTAGGAGCTGAGACCATTTCCTGCTTAAAAATTATATGCTTCATTGCAGCTTCTATTTAAATTGGCGCTCACTTCTCTGGCTTCATGCAATTGCCCGAATTATTTTAGCAAGAAGATTGCAGAGTGCACTGTAACATTCTTCGAAGCTTTGATGTCAATAATGTCAGATCTGCAAGAGAACTGTGTATTCAAATTGTCAATTATATATATTGTAGAGCGCTTTATTGGCACGATGGAAGCGCCGGCTACGAAGACCTTGGCACAGGCAATCTACGAGGCAGAGAGCCGAGAGACCAGACACAAGCGGCAGTGTTCCATCCAGTACGAGCATCCAACCGGCGGCGCGAGCGCTTCGTCGTCGTTGGCTTCGGGGCTGGTTCATCTTCTTCATTCCAAGTGCCACGGCGGAAAGAGGGAGATATCCTGGCGACTCAAGGAGAGGAGACTACGAGGGGGCTATAATACGGCTTCAAGGGGCTGACGTGAACGACGTCGCGGCCACGGCGGCGATGGTCCGAAGAAGGTGTCACCGGTTCGATAATGTAGTTGACCGGTGACGTACGCTCCAAGATGCGGTAAGGGCCGATGTGCTTGGCCGAAAATTTGGACGTATTCGGAACAGAGAGCCAGACGAGTGAGCCAGTGGAGAAGTGAACCGCGGGCGTGTCTTGATCGGAAGCATGGGTACGGAGACCTTGACGTTCGGCGGTGAAGGAGCGAGCCAACTGGCGGCACTGCTCAGCATGGCGGGTGATGTCAGAGAGGGAAGCATATTCCGAGCTGTCGGGGTTGTAGGGAAGGAGTGTATCCAACATACAAGAAGGTTCGCGTCCGAATAAAAGAAATAATGGGGAAAAGCCGGTGGTTGCTTGAGAGGCGGTGTTATATGAATAGGTGACGAACGGAAGAACCTGATCCCAATTGGAGCTGTCGGAGTGAATGTACATGGCGATCATGTCCCCAAGAGTACGGTTGAAGCGTTCGGTGAGGCCGTTGGTTTGAGGGTGGTAAGCAGTAGTGGTGCGGTGGACTGTGTGGCACGCAGCCAGAAGCTCGTGAAGAACTTCAGACAAGAAAACACGGCCGCGGTCACTGAGAAGTTCGCGAGGAGCGCCGTGACGCAGGACAAAGTGATGAAGAAGGAAGAAGGCTACATCGCGAGCAGTAGCCGCAGGTAGGGCAGCGGTCTCAGCATACCGAGTGTAGTATGCCAGACGTGCAGTTCCTAGAACGTGGGGTGCTCTGGGTTTTAGAAGCTACCACATTTTCATTGGGTGGCTGAAGTTGTTGTGTTGTTCGTCGACGTCACGTTACTAGTGCGGCTAGTAGACGTGTGTTAGCTGCGACTTGTAGCAGCAGAAGTAGCAGTTGTGGTGGCAGGCAGGTGGTTGGGAAGATGCTTTACGGAAGCAGTGGACGCTGATGTAGGCCATTCGTTGATGCTGGACGGAGGAGCAGGAGGCTGGTTTTTAAGGACCCCTAGAAGTGGGGCTTGATGAAAGACTGGGGCTATGCGGCTGGTTACGTGGAAGAAGAGTTTAAGTGCCTTAAATTTCGGTGCAGAGTTGAGGAGCATGTGCAGGTGCGCAATCATTCCAGGAAGGTGAAGATTTGTTTTAGAACGGCTTGAAACAGAACTCTCGCTGATGGCCAGCAAGTAGTGCAACACCTTGGAAATTTGGCTGCACGCCTTCAGCTGCTAGAAAACGGGCCGTCGGTAGCCATTCGAGAGCCGCGCTATAGGAAGGAGGCGAGTTTAGATCGCAGGCAGAAGTGTTGCAGAAGGTGATTGAAGTGGCTGGCTTCTTGGGTGCAGCGGTGCACCAACGCGCCATTTTGGTTTCCTAGACGGCGGTTTGGCGTCCTTGACAAGGTGCGGCTCGCATATATTCCGGTGATTTCTGGATGCTCTCCTGAGATGCAACCAAGTACGGCACTATACATTTTGAATGCTGTTGCTCCGGAGCTTGATGTAATATTGTTAGTGCCGACATGAAGGATCAAAGTTGTTTTCGCGATACTCACGAAATCCAGGAGTGCCCGTACATTATCGATAACCGCACCGCATTGCGAAACGAAGGCTTGTGTTTCACTTAATAGTGGGTCATAGTGGTGATGAAGGTGTTTCGTCTGGGAATCACCGACTATGGTCATCGAGGCTTCACTCTTTGGAAATTTCCACAAAATATGTTTCAACGTGGTCTTCCCTTGGTCCACTGTTTGCCAATATTTCAGGGAAGAAGACTTCTTGGCACGGTCAGTAGTAGCGACTAAACAGAGACCAACATTTTGGACAATGTATTTGCCGTTTCGGCCGTGGAACGGCCCTCATAAGAATAACAGAATAGGAAAGGAGGGCACAGAATATGACGGCGGGTGCGCAATATATATATATATATATATATATATATATTGGAATGAAAATGAACCAGCCCCCAAGCCAACGACGACGAAGCGCTCGCGCCGCCGGTTGGATGCTCGTTCTGGATGGAACACTGCCGCTTGTGTCTGGTCTCTCGGCTATCTGCCTCGTAGATTGCCTGTGCCAAGGTCTTCGTAGCCGGCGCTTCCATTTGGTGGAGGTTGCTGTGTTCCCTTTTTCACCATCACCGTGGACCTTCGCAGCCGCACCATCCCGATGTCCACTACCAAGGCCAGTCAACAGCCCGCCGCCACGTCGCAGCCAGTCATCTGCTCCGGTGCCGTCCGGCAGCGCGACCCCCGCTGTCTTCTGCGGCCATAGCGACCAGGACGTGGAAGATTGGCTGGAATCATACGAACGGGTGAGCCGCCACAACAACTGGGACGACCACGTCAAGCTTACCAACGTCATCTTCTACCTCAGCGATGTCGCGAACCTGTGGTTCCGCAACCACGAGGCCGACATTCCCACTTTGGCCGTTCTAAAGAGCACCCTTGCGGAGGTTTTCGGCCGTCCTGCAGTGCGGAAACTGCGCGCTGAGCAAAGCCTGCGCGTCCGAGCTCAGCACACGGATGAGACTTTCACCAGCTACATTGAAGACGTAGTAGACCTCTGCAAGCGTGTTGATCCCGCTATGTCCGAGGCTGACAAGATCAAACACATCATGAAGGGTATCGATGACGATGCTTTTCAGCTGTTGTTAGCGAAGAGTCCCACCACCGTTACCTCGGTGTATACCCTTTGCCAGAGTTTCGACGAGTTGCGCAAGCAACGTCTTTGCGCTCGTCGGCCTCCTCCGCCTGCCGACTCCATCTCCGGCCTGGCCATCAATCCAGATCTACTTGCTACCATCAAAGACTTTGTGCGGGACGAGGTCGGCCTGCAGCTCTCGCTCCTATCTCGCCAACATCAGACACCGACCCCCCTCAGCGCTGAGATCCGGCACGCCATCTCGCAGGCGGCCGCTGACGCCCTCCCTCCTCTTCCACAACCAGCCCCCTTGGATCCCCAGGTCGGCCTTCCCCCGACCCCGCCACCGCCTGTTGCTGCTCCGTTGAGCTACGGTCTTTCAGTTTAAGTGCCGCCTGCCCCCACTCCCGTGCCTCTCACGTATGCTGAGGCTGTCGCGCGACCACCGCGACCGCAGGCTTATACGTACGTTCCTCAAGTGGTGCCTGCGCCTGCTGCTCCACGGACCCGCTTCACGCCCCCTACCTACAACCGAGGTGGTCCACGGCGACTATGATCCAGCGATCCCTAGCGGTTGTGAAGGGAAGTGACCCATATAGGTCGATGCCCACACGATCAAAAGGGCGAGCCGGACACGGTATTGGCTGTAACGGGGCAGTCTAAGGGCGAGGTGTCGACTTCCGCTGCTGACAGGCCGTGCATGAGCGAACGTAGCGACGAACGAAGTTGTACATGCCCGCCAATAGTACCTCTGGCGTAGTCGCTCGTACGTTTTCAGCGAGCCAGCGTGAGCGCTCTGAGGATCGGCATGGTGGTGTTCACAAATCTCAGTGCGGAGATGTCGGGGAATCACGAAAAGCCACTTGCGGCCATGTGGACGATAGTTGCGCCGGTACAGAAGACCATCGCGAAGGGCAAAATGGGAAGCCTGGCGACGAAGTGCTCGAGGGAAGGAGGCCGTAGAGGGTGCACGAAGTACGTCGAGCAACGATGAAATCCATGGATCTTGGCGTTGTTGATGGGGCATGTCCATGGTAGTGAGCGCTGCGAGTAGGGATGCAGATATTGGCGAAGAGGCCGCAGGAGAGGGCAGTGGGGAGCGGGACAAGGCGTCGGCGTCGGAGTGCTTGCGGCCCGATCGGTAAACTACGGTGATATCGAATTCCTGAAGACGGAGGGCCCAGCGGCCTAGGCGCCCTGAGGTATCTTTGAATGAAGCCAACCAGCACAAAGCGTGATGATCGGTGACGACGGTGAACGGGCGGCCATATAAGTATGGGCGGAATTTTGTTAGAGCCCACACTACGGCGACACTCCTTTTCCGTCACGGTGTAGTTCGACTCAGCCTTGGTGAGGGCACGGCTGGCGTACGCAACGACGTATTCAGGAAATTCGGGCTTGCGCTGGGCAAGGACAGCCCCGAGGCTGATTCCGCTTGCGTCGGTGTGCACTTCAATAGGGGCACTGGGGTCGTAGTGTCGAAGGATAGGAGGTGAGGTGAGAAAACGACGGAGCGCAGCAAAAGCGTCGTCGCAGGCCGAGTCCCCCGTAGACAGGTCGGCGGGACCATTAAGAAGTTTCGTCAGGGGCGCGACGATGGAGTCGAAATTGGGAACAAATCGCCGAAAATAGGAGCAGAGACCCACAAATCGGCGCACTTGTTTTGTAGAAGTCGGTTTAGGGAAGTCAGCGACAGCACGGAGTTTGTCAGGATCGGGCAGGACGCCGTCTGTGGAGACGAGGTGGCCGAGTATTGTCAGCTGCCGAGCACCAAAGTGACATTTTTTGAGATTAAGTTGAAGGCCAGCATTGGTGAGGCAGCTCAGTATCTGGCGCAAGCGCTTGAGATGCGTCGGAAAATCGGGCGGAAACACGACATCATATAAATAGCAGAGACAAACAGTCCACTTCAGGCCGCGCAAGATGTTGTCCATCATTCGTTCAAACGTTGCGGGAGCGTTACAGAGGCCGAATGGCATCACGTTGAACTCATAGAGTCCGTCAGGGGTGACGAACGCCGTTTTAGGACGGTCGGACTCAGCCATCGGGACTTGCCAGTAGCCGAAACGGAGATCCAGGGAGGAGAAGAACTCGGCGCCTTGCAAGCAGTCAAGGGCGTCGTCAATACGTGATAGCGGGTAGACGTCTTTGCGCGTAATTTTGTTGAGCCGGCGATAGTCCACGCAAAATCGTATCGAGCCATCCTTCTTTTTAACCACGACGACTGGGGACGACCAAGGACTGGCGGAAGGTTGAATAATGCCGCGTTGTAGCATGTCGTCAACTTGCTCAGTTATGACGCGGCGCTCGGGAGGCGACACACGGTAGGGGCGCTGACGGAGAGGAGCATGGGTTCCGGTGTCAATGTGGTGCTCGACAGTGTTCGCACGGCCCAAAGAAGTCGACTGGTGGTCAAATGATGAGTGAAACTGGTTGAGCAGGGCAAAGAGCAGCGCGCGGTGAGCAGTGTCGAGAGCGCGCTCAATGCAGCGGTCGAAAATGTCCGATGACAAAGCTGGAGTAGCACCACGTGGGGTGAGGGCAGCGACTTCGGCACTGGTTTATCTTTGGACTGTAAGCATGACACGTTTAATCATCTGCCGTCGTATTCTATAGCTAAGGTTGTTGACGCACTAAATTTTGCAACGTACCCCTCCTGTTCAGCCATTGTTACCCACATATGTGTACCTACATATCGCGTTTTAGTCACGTGTCTTTTACGTTTTTAATCTTCTGTGCATTATATGTTTGTACGTTTATTGCGCACCCGCCGTCATATTCTGTACCCTCTATTCCTATTCTGTTATTCTCAAGAAGGCCGTTCCCCGGGTGAAACGTCAAACACATTGTTTCAAACGTTGGTCTCTTTTTAGTCACTACTATTGACCGTGCCAAGAAGTTTTTTCACTGCAATATATATATATATATATATATATATATATATAATTTCGTTGTAACTAAACCTGACTGGATCAACTGAAATGTTGAGATTAGATGCAGCATGAAAGTTTAGTACTGCCAGTTATGCTACTGTCGGTGGAGAAGAGGTATACAACAAGCAGCTTGTGGCAGACCTCGCGAAAACTGCATCGCAATTCGATCTACCGACTGCATTTGGGATCGAGACAGCTTTAAGGGTTAATGGCATCCTAGTCGAAATAAAAAGGAAGAAATGGGCTTGGGCAGGGCATGGGATGCGATGGCAATATAACTGCTTGCAATTAAGGGTAACGGAGTGGATTAAAAAGAAAACACAAGAGCACAGCAAGGGGCGGCAGAAGGTTAGGTTGGCGGATGAGATTAAGAACTTGGCAGCATAGGGTGGGCGCAGCTGGCGAAAGACAGGATTAATTGGAGAGACATTGGAAGATATAACTGGTAACCTTTATCCCGAAGGCGGGGAAACCTGTAGACACCGACAAACTCCGGCCCATCTCCTTCACTTCATGCGTAGGAAAACTGATGGAAACAATAGGCCGGAAGGTTAATTGGGGGATCAACCTCTCGCGATTAGCCATTAATTTAACTGCCACCACCTGCCAGGGTGGCAGGATGGGCGCGTTGCCTATCCAGTGTGTCCGTCTGGACTATTAATGAGAGGTTGAGAGGCACGGCCCTGTAGCTATATTAATGCACAAGAACTGCGTCTTACAGACAGGAAAATCTGCGCCTGGTGTTCGGCCGTGCATTCGAAGATTAGATTGTGACAGAAAAAGGTGGTTTTTCCTGAAGAAAGCACTTTTTGCAGGCGGTGAGACCAGCAGAAGCGTGTCTGTCATCCAGTAGATTACACGCATTCAAAGCTTTCTCGCTTCAAGGGCTGTAAAAAGTCTTGTTGTAGCATCTGCTTAACTGAAATCATATTGCTGAAACCGATTCTGGTAAAAAGAGTGTCGTTTCTGGTATTCAAACTTCTCCGTGCAGATGAATTTTCTAAACCAGGCAGATATTTTATTCCTAGTCCACGATTCATAAAAACTCCACCGCGTTAGCTCAATGGTTAAGGCGGGAGGCCCCAGCCAGGAAAAGGGGGTTGCATTGTAGTGGAGGCAAAACGCAGAATTGAGCCTGCGAAGTGATCTTGGGTATAGATTTCCTTAATGAGCATCAGGCGATCATTGACCAGCGATCCAAGCTGATCACGCTTTCGACGGACGAAGCCATCGCTTCAATGAAAACTCAGGAAAATCACGTTTCTATGAGTGTCCTGGAGGAAGAAGTGAGCATCCCACCACGTTCAAACGTTATCGTGACCGTAGGAGCCACGAAAGTCATTAACACTGAAGCCATCATCGAGGGGAACATGCAGTTGCTTCTAGACCGAAGAATCAGCATCGCAAGAGGCATCGCACATTTCCGCAATGGCCAAGCCCGAAGTGCTGCTGACTAACTTCAGCGAAGAATACCGGCCCATTAACAGAGGAACGACGATTGCTTTCTTAGCCGAAATATCCAATATGCGAGACTCCTTCGCTCCTCTCCGACCCATCCGCAAAAGATTCGCCTCACCAAGAGAACTCGCCCACTGTCGACATCAACACAGCCCTGCACCGGAAAAGACAAGAGCAGATCCGCAATCTGCTTCGAAGCTACAGTGAGTGTTTTTCGACGTCGTCGAAGGTTCGACAAACGCCAATTGCCAAGCATCGCATTATAACGGACCAACACGTCCGACCTCTCCGTCAAAGCCCCTACCGTGTATCACCGCGAGAACGACAAGCCATCCGGGGCCAAGTCGAAGATATGCTTCGCGACGACGTCATCCAGCCTTCAAACAGCCCATGGGCGGCACCGGTTGTTCTAGTGAGAAAGACGGCGCACTTCGATTCTGAGTTGATTACCACCGCTTGAATAACATGAAAAAGAAGGACGTCTACACCCTCCTCCGCATCGACGACACATTGGATCACCTCTGCAACGCCAGATATTCCTCATCAATGGACCTCAAGAGCGGCTACTGGCAAATTGAGGTCGACGAAAGAGATCGCGAGAAGACAGCATTCATCACTCCGAATGGGCTGTTTGAGTTCAAGGTGATGCCATTTGGTCTCTGTTCCACTCCAGCGACGTTTCAGAGAGTAATGGATACAGTGCTGGCAGGTATAAAGTGGTAAATTTGATTAGTATATTTAGATGACGTCAATGTCCTCGCCTGAAACATTGAAGAGCACCTAAAAACACTTCGAACAGTACTAGACGCCACAAGTCGTCTGGCCTAACCTTGAAAGCAGAGAAATGCCACTTTTCCTACGAAGAGCTGCTGTTTCGAGGCCACATTGTTAGCAAGGAGGGAGTACACCCGGACCCGCAGAAAACAGCTGCTATTTAACAGTTTCTACTGCCGGCCGATAAGAAAGCAGTGAGTAGATTTCTCGGACTGTGCACATATTACCGACGATGTGTGAAAAACTTTTCGTGCATTGCCGAACCCCTGACCCCACTGACGAAGGCAGACGTGCCGTTTAAATGGGAAGCGCCACAAGCAGAAGCCTTCAAGGAAATTCAGCGTCGTTTACAGACTCCACCGTTACTCGCACATTTTGATGAAAACGCCGATACTGAAGTTCGTACCGACACAAGCAGCGTGGGCATAGGCGCCGTCCTCATTCAAAAAAACTATGGGCTGGAGAAAGTCATCTCAATAGCTAGCCGTTCCCTTTCCAACGCCGAGGCTAACTATTCGACAACTGAGAAGGCGTGCCTTCTCATTATCTGGGCTACGTCGAAATTTCGCCCCTACCTGTATAGACGACCGTTCAAGGTGGTCAGCGATCACCACATGCTGTGTGCTAGCTTGCCAATTTGAAGGACCCCTCTGGCCGACTCGCTCGATGGAGTCTGCGTCTCCAGAAGTTTGTCGTCACCGTCGTTTACAAGTCCGGACGTCAAGCACTCTGACGCCGCTTGGCTCTCACGAGCCCCTGTAGACACACTGCTGCCGGACGACGACGAGGACGCCTTCCTGAGGACCCATGAGCCCCAGCTCTTTTGCTCAGCAGCAACGCTCGGACCTCGGCCTATAACGCCTCATCGAGTACCTGGAAGGCAAGGCTTCTTCACCCGCCGCGTCATTCAAGCGAGGACTGTCTTCCTTCTGTGTGCAGAATGAGGTCATTGTGGAGAACTTTGCAGCGAGCAAAATAGCCTACCTCCTTGTTGTACCTGCTTGTCTCCGCGAGGAAGTTCTACACACTTCACACGACTAGCCGACAGCTGGAGATCTCTGGTTTACTCGCACCCTCCGCCGCATTCAGGACATGTATTACTGGCCCCGACTGTCTGGCGATGTCGCACATTATGTGAAAACCTGCTGAGATTGTCAGCGACGAAAGACCACTCCCACACGACCAGCAGGATTTCTGAAACCCATTGAACCTCCCTCAAGGCCCTTTCAGCAGATCGGCATGGACCTGCTTGGCCCTTTTCCGAAGTCGACGTCTGGAAATAAGTGGATCATCATAGCGACCGACTACCTGACCCGCTACGCCGAGGCAAAAGCCCTACCGTACGGAATTGCAGCAGAAGTCGCCCAGTTTTTCGTAGAGTGCATTCTTCTTTGACACGGTGCCCCCCATGTGCTCATCATGGACAGAGAAACAGCCTTCACGGTGGAACTAACGCAAGCCAACTTGCGTTAGAGTCAAACCAGCCACCGGAGTACAACTGCATGCCATCCGCAGACCAATGGACTGACAGGCGCCTGAACAAAACCATCGCCGATATGCGCGCCATGTAAGTCGATGCCAAGCACAAAACCTGGGATGTCATCCTGCCTTACGTTGTCTTCACCTACAACACCCCAGTGCAGGAGAGCACCCAGATGACGCCTTTTAGGCTCGTCCATGGCAGGGAGGCCACGACCACTCTAGACACCATGCTGCCCAACGTTACAGACGAAGAGAACATCCACATTGCCGCCTACCTTCAACGCGCAGGAGAAGCTCGAAGGCTTGACCGATTACGAATCAAAGATTAGCAGCGGTTCGACGCCAGACGCTACAACCTACGAAGACGCAACGCGGAATACAAGCGAAGTCTGGGTTTGGACGCCCATTCGCCGCCGTGGATTTAGTGAAAAGCTTTTGCGCTACTATTTCGGCCCTTACAATGTTCTTCGTCGGCTAGGTGAACTGGATTATGAAGTCATCCCTGACGCAATGACTGCATCCCAGCGACGCCGCGTACGACCAGGATTTGTCCACGTAGTCCGTCTGAAGCCGTAATATGCGCGGTAAAGGACGCTGCATTTCCACACTCTATGTTCGCAAGATCTGTTTTCTTTGTTGCCAGTCGCATTATTTGTTTTAATGCATCGGGTCGATGCTTCTTTTAGAGGACAGAAATGCCGCGAATCTTTGCAGTTTTTGTTCATTCCTCAAAGCTGCCGGCAAGCCGCTTTATCGCTTTGCTTGCGATGCAAGACGTGACCAGATTTATCTCGATTAATCGCATCCAGACAGAGCTGATTCTATGTTGTTCCGGAGTTTTCTAGTAACTTCGCTCGCTTTATTGCGAAAGTTTGCTATCAGCTTTAAATTAGCACGGCCTACAGCGTCGGGCATTCTGTTCGACGACCGCCGAACACGCTTGTCGCTTCGCCGCCACCGAGTGATTCAGTCCATTTTGGGTGCAAGTCAGCCCAATAAACAGTTTTCTTTTAGAAGACCTTTTGTCTCTCTTCATCGCTCCTTCGACTGCCGTCACCACTACGTGACAATATTACGAAAGGCATCGAGGATGATGACTTTCAGATGTTGCTGTTACGAGATCTCCGCACCGTTGCGGAAGCCGTCAGTCTCTGCCAGAGCTACGACGAGCTGCGCAAATTGAGGCTAATCGCTGGCCGGTACGCTGCGCCTGTCGAGTCTCTTGCCGGCCTGTCGGCTGCACCCGTCCACTCGCAACTATTGGCAAACGTCACTCTTTGTGCGTGAGGAAGTTGCACATCAATTATCGCTTCTGCCATCCCACTCCGTGCAATCTCCGGACCTGGCGCCCGACCTTTGCACTGTCATCAGCGAACAAGTGGCTAAGGTCCTTCCATTTGCCCTTCCGCCCGCACAAGCACAGCCGCCCGCACATGTTGCTGCACCCCTAACCTACGCTGCCGCCGTCGTACTGCCGCGGCCGCGTAACTACCGCCCAACCTACACTCCACCTCAAGCGTCTGTGCCTCAAGTACCTCACGCTCTGACGTCATTTTTCCAACCCCTTCGAAAAATCGGGTATCCCTGGCGTACTACTGTCAATCGGACTATTTGTTTCCCTTGCGGACTGCCTGGCCATGTGGCCCGGCTTTGCCGTTGTCGTGTGCCAATCTCCCACGTTGCCGGTTACTGGCCGCCTCCAAGTGAATACTAACCGCCATCCGAGCCACCAGACTCGCCCGCTTTCATCTGATCGCAACATCTTCTCCACCCGGCACTCACCTTCTCCTCGTCGTCGCTCACCTTTTCCCATGCGCCATCGCCCTCATATTTCCCAAGAGGAAAACTAGATACCGCAGTTCGCGAGGCGAGAACTGCGCTACTAGCAAAATGTCCAGGGCTCCAATTATCTCTCGCGAATCTGATCGCCGTTTCCGTAGAGAGTGTTTCTGTCCTGGCGCTTGTCGACACCGGTGCTGCTGTTTCTGCCATGGCTGCCACCTTTTGCCGCTCTTTGCGAAACGTGACGATCCCAATTTCTGGATTCTCGCGGCGCACAGCAAGCGCGCGGTATATTGCGCCGTTAGCGATGTGCGTGGCTCGCGAAAGTATTCAGGAGAACCCCCACGTGACTGAATTCATTATTTTGCTAACCTGTTCTATTGAAATCATCTTGGGTTGTGACTTCCTGTCGTGTCATACTGCAGTCATCGATTGTGCCCATGCTGAACTCGGGTTCTTTGCGATCAGCGGTTCCTTATCTCACGATGCCCTTTTTGCTACTCCTGCCAAAGCCATCGTTGCCGAAGACACTGCACTGCCTGCCTGCTCTTCTGTTCTTGTGGCCCTCACTTCTTTCCTTGTTCGCGGCGGCAATATAAGTTTTACTCCATCACCCCTCTTTCTGTGGCGCAAGTACCTGCACATACTTTACGCCGTCCTCACCCTATCAGCGGGCCTTTGCACGTAGTTCGTGACCAATCCGTTTACACATGCTAACGTGTTCGGCGCGGTGAGTGCCTCGGTACCGTCCATATTATTCATTTCATTCTCTATCGCGATGAGACTGACGATTCGCCGTCCCTCGACGTAGATACCTTCATCCCTCTGGTTCCTGCACTCGACACTTCGCCTCCACACGTTTCCCTTCTCTCCATCGACGCCTCTCTCCCTGCACCTCCACGCACTCAACTTCTCGCGCTGCGTCATCAATTTCGTTCCTAATTCGATTCCCATCAACCCGCTTTGAGCCGCATGTCCACCGTCACCCATCACATCCACACCGGTAACCACGCCCCTCTGCGTCAGCGCCCATATCGTGTCTCCGCCAGTGAGCGCCAATTTATTTAAGAACATGGCACCATGCTTCAGAGCGGCGTGATTCAGGCCCAAACACTGTCCCTGTGCCTCACCCGTGCTACTTGTTATAAAGAAAGATGGCTTATTTGTTTGTGCTTTGATTACCGCCGCCTGAATAAGACCACGCGAAAAGATGCTTACCCTCTTCCCTGCATTGATGATGCTCTGGACTGCCTTCAAGGAGCAGAACTCTTCTCTCGATTTGCGCTCTGGGTACTGGCAGGGCCTCATGGCAGCCGACTATCGGCCTAAAACCGCATTTCTGACCCATGATTGCCTGTATGAATATAACATCATGCATTGGCAGCTGGAGTGCTCCGACTACTTTCGAGCGCATAATGGACACCACTCTGTGCGGCCTGAAATGGAAGTCGTGTCTCTGTTATCTCGATGACATAGTGATCTTTTCGCCCAACTTTGCGACTCCTCTGTCCGGGCTGAAGCACGTCTTAACCTGCCTTACAGACGCCGGCCTTAAGCTGAACTTTAAAAAAGTGTCGGTTTACAGCTCGGGAACTGACAAATTTCGACCACTTTCTGTCAAAAGAGGGCTTCCGCTCTGACACCGCCAAACTTCGTGCTGTGACTTTGTTTGCCAAACCTACTTGCATAAGGAACGGCGCAGCTTCCTAGGCCTCTGCTCTAATTCCGACGTTTTATTGGCAACTTTGCGGCCATTGTTGCCCCTTTAACTAAGCTTCTCGCCAGCTACGTGGATTTTCGACTTGGTCACCTCTCTGCGACGACGCCTACAACACCTTGCGCAGTTTCTTCACGGCGCCACCCATCATGCGACAATTCGACCCACAAGCCCTAACTGAAGTACACACGAACGCCAGTTGAGGCATTTGCTTTCGGGCTGTGCTCGCGCAACGCAAGTATGGATTCGAGGAATATGTGGTTGCTTACACCAGCTGCACCCTCAAGAAAGTTGAATCCAATTAATCCATGACAGAAGAGTGCTTGGCCATTGTCTGGGCCCTTGGCAAGTTTAGACCTTATCTCTATGGCCATCCTTTTGACGTGGTCACCGAAAACCATGCCTTCAGAATAACGGCCTGAGGGGCGAGTTGGTGCATGATGAAATTAACCAACTGTTTATTGCACGGAAAGGTGGCATATTTAAGCATCCAGCTCAAGCATGAGACTCATCGCATTATCGCTCCGAACCCAGCACGTGGAATAAAAAGCAGCTACATCAGGAAAAACAGACAGGAAACTTTAACGCCTGCAGATAAACTAACAGATTGTGATAAAAAGAATTAGAAACGAAAAGGAGAGGGCCATCTCTTAGTAAAAGCAGTATCAAACAATCGTAGCAACAGCCGAGTCATACATGCGAAGCGAAAGCACTCAGAGAGTAAAAAACCAAAAACAAATAACAATCGTAGCAAAAGCACAGTCAAACATATGAAGCAAAAGCAATCAGAAACCGAAAGACGACAAAAAGTGAAACCAATAACATAAAAAATTAACAACCCACCTAAACAAACAGGCAGCCGCTAGTAATGCAGGCTAGAAAGTCGCGCAGTACATGACGTCACAAAAACTGTCAAGAAAAGAAAATTTATTACTACGGAGGGATACAGAAGAGTCGTTAACACGAGCGCTTGCCTTCTTTTTGACCATAAACGCCTCAAGAATTTCACGTGCCACCTGATCGCGACTCCAGCCCAGAATCCTTATTCTGTTGAGCACTGGCTCACACTTGCAATCTTTACAATGGGCAGGCAAATTTGACCCGCCTCCGTTTTCTAACGATTTCCCATGCTCCCGTGGCCTGTCGTTAATGCAGCGAACCGTCTGGTCTATATAGACTCTTTCACACGTAAGAGGGATCTCGTACACAACTCCAACAGCGCAGGATACGAAATGCTTGCCGTGCCTCTTTTCGCACAGGGCTTTCTTCTTCTGGGCGATCCGCGAGCATAACCCGCGCAGCTCTTTGGGCGCGGAGAAACGGCAGGTAGGTCTAACCGGCCAGCAACCTTCTTCAAGCTGTGCGCCACCCTGTGTATATAGGGGACCGCTTGTGGTCGCCTTGATCCCGGCTTAGCATGAGATTTTTTCTTCTTGCCTTTCATTTTTTGATGGAGGGTCTCTGCTACGCTGCATGCGATAGAAGACGGGGACACTTCTTTTTCCTCGAGTCTGCATTGCTTAAGTCCTGCGCGCAAATGGCTGACGCTAGCTTCAACAATCACATCGAAAGGCTTCAAATTGCTGGCTTCCCGTCTTCTGTCGTATGCAGCGTAGCAGAGACCCTCCTTCAAAAAATGAAAGGCAAGAAGAAAAAATCTCAGGCTAAGCCATGATCAAGGCAACTACAAGTGGTCCCCTATATACACAGAGTGGTGCACAGCTTGAGGAAGGTTGCTGGCCGGTTCGACGTACCTGTCTTTTTCTCCGCGCCCAAAAAGCTGAGCGGGTTATGCTCGCGGATCGGCCAGAAGAAGAAAGCCCTGTGGAAAAAGAGGCACGGCAAGCATTTCACATCCTGTACCGTCGGAGTGGTGTACGAGATCCCTCTTGCGTGTGGAAGGGTCTATATAGTCCAGACGGGTCGCTGCATTAACGAAAGGCCACGGGAGCATGAGAAATAGTTAAAAAACAGAGGGGGTCGAATTTTCCTCCCCATTGTAAAGAACGCAAATGTGAAACGGTGCTTACCAGAATAAGGATTCTGGGTAGGAGTCGGGATCAGGTGCCACACGAAATTCTTGAGGCGTTGATGATTAGAAAGAAGGGATGCTTGTGTTAGAGACTCTGCGGTACCCCTCCGTAGTAATGAGGTTTTCTTTCTTGACAGTTTTTCGTGACGTTCCAGCCCTGCATTACTAGCGGCCGTCTGTTGTTTGTTTTAGGTGGGTTGTTAATTTTTTTGTTATCGGGTTTATTTTTATTTGTGTCGTTTTTCGGTTCCTTACTGCTTCTGCTTCATATGTTTGATTCTGTTTTTGCTACGACTGTTATTTATTATTGTTTTGTTTACTTTCTGGCTGCTTTCGCTTCTCATGTATGAGTCTGCTGTTGCTACGATTGTTTGACACTGCTTTTGCTAAGAGATGGCCATCTGCTTTTCGTTTCTAATTCCTTTTATCATAATCTGTTAGTTTATCTGCAGGCGTTAAAGTTTCCTGTCTGTTTTTCTTGATGTAGTTGCTTTTTATTCCACGTGCTGGGTTCGGAGTGATAATGCCATGAGCCTCATGCTTGAGCTGGATGTTTGAATATGCCACCTTTCCGTGCAATAAACATCTGGCAGTGTGCGCATTTGGTGTCTCTTTCTAGTTAGTGTCCTTGTCGCGCCACCGTTCATTTCACCACCATGTTCTATGTTGGCTTTCTTGGCTAAATTATCCCTCCGGTCGCCTGGCTCGATGGGTCTCTATCTACAAGAATATAACATACGTGTCGTATATCATCCGGGCCGCAAGCAACAGGACGCTGATGCCCTGTCCCGCTCCCTGCTACCGGCTGAGCTCTCAATCCTCTCCGCCCTAGAATCCACTGCGCCTTCGCTCACCACCTGAGACATGCCTTCTGAGCAGCGTAAAGATCAATGTATTGCCTTCCTTCTTGACTTCTTCTAAGACCCATCTACGGCTACAGCGTCCCGGCCCTTCGTCGCCAAGCTTCACATTTGCAATTCATGACGATCTGCTTTATCGGCGCAACTATAACTCTGGTGAACGAAAATGGTTTGTCGTCATTCACCGACATCTCCGGTCCGAAATCTGCACCTTTCTCCTCGCTGACCCACAGTACGGCCACGCAGGAGTATTCAAGACGTACACTTGCATCGGTCTCCGGCACTACTTTCGCGACATGTATAACTTCATCCTGAAGTACGTCCTCTCCTGCCCGTCCTGCCAATGCCGTAAGCAACAACCTCATCATGCTGCTGGACAGTTGCAGCCACTACACTGCCCGCCTCGCCCTTTCAACCGTGTTGACATAGATTAATACGGCCCTCTGACGTACACCGCTGCTGGCAACCGCTGGGTCATTGTTGCCATTGATCACCTGGCCCTGTATGCAGGAACCGCCGCGCTCCCGACTGCTACAATTCGCGAAGTGGCGTCCTTCGTTTTGCAGCGCTTTATACTTCGCCACGGTGCTCCTCGTGAACTCCTCAGTGGCAGAGGACGCGTCTTCTTGTCTGACGTCATTAGGGCAGCGCTCGCCGAGTGCAATATAATAATCGGACTTGTACAGCCTAACATCAGCAAATAAATAGTCTTATTGAACAATTTAATCGCACTCCTAGCGATGTACGCTGGCGATGTACGTTGCTGCCATCCACATGAACTGGGACATCATTCTACCCTATATTACGTACGCCTACAGCACTGCTACAGAGTCCATGGCCCGTTTCTTTCAATTTGTTTCTGCTCGACGGCCGGCATTTATTCACTCCCATCGGCACAGTTCTCCCGTATGACCGTGCCTCATCTCAGTGTACAACTGTTTTTGTAGCTGCCCAGCACGCAGAAGACTGCCGCCAGATTGCACAGTCGCTAACGGCAGACACTCGGGCAGACCAAACGGCAGACCAAAAACACGTCCAAGGCGAAGGTCAGTTTGATCTGGATTTCCAACCCGGTTCCCTCGTCTGGCTATGATTCCCTTCCACTGCTCCCAGCCTCTAAAAAAATACTTCTAACTACCATAGCCCCTACCACGTCCTTGAGCGCACATCCTCAGTGATCCTCTCACACCATCTGCCGATCTCCGCCGACGTGATCGCGAGGCTGTGCATGTCGAACGGCTCAAGCCGTACTACGACCCGGTCGTGTTGTCGGCACCATGAGTCGCCAGAATGGCTTCTTTTCTCCCCAGGAGGACCATTGTGAAGAAGAAGAAAGGCATTATCCAAGCCGCACTGCCATCGCTCAGAGGGAGAGCCTGCCGTCCTGGAAAGAACCGAGACTCTGTCGACACCGTGGTTTCGCCTCCGCCTGAGCGCTGACCTACACCCCCGTTAAAGAAGTAGCAAAAGCAAACAAAGACAGCTGGCTGCTGCAGTTTTTCCAGGATCAATTTAAGCCGCCTTTTATTCAACTTGTATCTTAAAGGCCTCAGTCAGGCTATTCTTTATAGTTGGGTGTCTAAGTACGCAGATGACATACTCTTAGTATGCCGTCACACCAATTACTCTCAGGCCGTGGCTGAAGTACAAATTCACTGTAAATATTATGAGTTGGTACTGTAATAACTTAGTTTCTATTAACCAAGATAAAACTAAATTAGTTTGTTTACAGAGTCCTCTGAAAGTTGTTCCTGTCACCACTGCAGTGTTTCTTCATTCTCGGTAATGTAGCAATTGTGCCTGCCCTACTATCCCATAGCTTTCAAGTGTCAATTATGTTGGTGTTGATCTTGATTCCACCATGTCCTGGAACAGTCATTTGGGTAACGTTTGATAAAGGCTGCGCAAAATGGGCTGCCTGCTATAGTCTATTAAAACATTATGCCCAATTTACATAACAAATATAATGGCACATGAAATGGTGTAGATTGTGCTGCAATATTGAATGTGTTCATTTCACTTGTGCTCAAGATGGTTCACAGCTTACTGAAATCTATAATCTGTGCTGTGATGTACGGAATGCCAATCAACAAGAATTCCTGTCTTTCATCGTGCTGGCGATGCGTTCATTCTCGTTTTATTTAAACAAACTTTTATTCTGAAGTATCTGTGGAGTAAGTAATTCTGCATCCCATTTGTTCCTGCTCGATCATTACGACCAAGCGACCGTTTTATTTTGCCCACAGTAGAGACAAGGCATGGTGAACGTGTACGTGCTTTCCATGTGCCAAGTTTGTTGATCAACTTACCAAATGATGTTTTCTCTTTAAGCAGGCGGAAATATGGCACTGCCCCACAAGTCCTCTGTTGGCTTCGTCAGGCTCGCATATATACCATGACATTGCACTAGTAGAGAATTTATTATTATTATTATTATTATTAATTATTATTATTATTATTATTATTATTATTATTATTATTATTATTATTATTATTATTATTATTATTATTATTATTATTATTATTATTATTATTATTATTATTAGTGCCCTGAGACAACGTCGGCTGATCTGACGAACCATCTGAAGTCCGTGAACGTCACCCCCCTTTCCTGCCGGCAGTTGAAAACGAAATATGACTCTTACTCGTCCTTCTACCTCACAGTCAGCGCGGAATTTTACGATCAGCTTGTTGACCCTTCGATGTGGCCTACGGGCTGCATATTCAAGGCTTTTCGTGGAAAGCTCCTGGATGGTATGTTGCATTCTTCCGAGCTGACGGTTGATCGCAGTCAACCCTACCTTGGATATATAATACCAAAATGCCCGAGGTCTTCGCACTAAGGGACCTGTATTTTTTTCCAATGTATTAGCCTCCTGTTATTCGGCTTTTGAAATTACTGAGACCTGGCTGTCTAGCGAAGTTAACTCAGGTGACTTCTTTCCTAATAACTATTCTGTTTTTCGAAGTGACCGCCCTGAATCAGCTTCTAAACAAAAGGGAGGGGGAGTGCTCATTGCTATTGACAGTTCCATGCAGTGCGTTCGGCGTTCCAACCTGGAAACCATCGAAGAATCTGTCTGGTTAGAGCTCTCTTTAACTCAACATCAAAAACTCTTATTGGCAGCTTTCTACATTTCCCCTAATCTGCCTCCTCCTGCCTACGATGATGCACTACATTCTATCGAATATGTTATCACTTCTCATAGCAAGTACAAACTACTAATTTTAGTGGATTTTAATACTCCAGGTATTAACTGGAATACCTTTACATATTCTCACAACAATCATTATGTAGTTAGTAAGTGCAACCGGCTTTTAGATTTCATAGCTTTTAACACCTTGCAGCAACACAATTTAATTGAAAACTATTGTGGTAATGTTCTTGACATTTGTTTATCTAATTTTGAAAATGTTCGAGTCTCGACATCTGATATCTCACTTACTCGCTGTGACAAATTTGATCCTCCACTTCTAATAACGACTTCGGTTTCTTTCCCACCTTCTACTAATTCAAATCGTGCGGGGAATTCCCCTCGTTTCGCTTACGCACTTGGCGACTATGTTGGTCTCTTCGGTTTCTTCTCTTCTGTCGACTGGTCCGTTTTAAGCGAAATCAGCGAAGTCAGTCGCTTCACTGAAATAGTTCTCAATGGTATGCGCCAGTACATACCTCTGCACACTCCTACTCGCAGCAAGTTTCCGTTCTGGTTTTCCGAGGAACTTAGAACAGCGCTGAAACTTAAGGAGCGGGCCCACCATAAAGCGAAACGCCCTGGGCTGGATACACGGGCAGATGAATTTCGCCGCTTGCGTTCCCTTTGCAAACGCCTGTACAAGCGGGATCATGAGTCCTATCTTGATTATTTAGAGAATAGTGCCTCTAATCGTCCTACTGAATTCTGGCGATACGTTCGCAAGCGTTCGAATAAATCTGATAGTCATATTCACTTAGTTGACTCTCATGGGAATGAAATTCGGAATGTCGCTGACGGCTTTGCTCAACACTTTTCCTCCGTGTACAAATCTCCACGTTGCGATTCCGTATGCCTTCCAGCTGGCGTACCTAATTCCATTCTTCTTGACGAGAAGTTAGTAAGTGAGGGTCTTAAGTGTTTGAAACCATCTTTGTCCCCTGGACCTGATGGCATTCCAGCCGCCATAATAAAAGCCTTAAATAGTACCTTCGTCCCTGTTTTAACCACGATATTGAATAACTGTTTGAAAAATTCTGCCTTTCCCCGCGTGTGGTAAACGGCGCGTGTTTTCCCTGTCTTCAAATAAGGAAACAAATCTGATGTTTTGAACTGCCGCCCCATTTCTCTTCTTTGTGCAACCTCTGAGCTTTTTGAATTAGCTTTGCACAAAGTACTTTCCTTCCACCTCAAACATGTAATCATTCATAATCAGCATTGTTTCATAAAAGGTCGTTCTGCTACAACTAACCTTGTGACTTTTATGACGTATACATCAGCTGAAGTCCTTCAGAAGAGTCAGGTAGAAGCTGTGTACTGTGATTTGAGCAAAGCTTTCGATGTTGTTACTCACTCATTACTTCTTCAAAAGCTTCTGCTGTATGAGATCAACGTTTCAATTGTAGCCCTCCTACGCAACTATCTTCTTGATCGGTCCTGCTTTGTCAGTGTAAATGAACAGACCTCATGTGTTTAACTCCAACCAGCGGAGTTCCTCAGGGCTCGGTATTAGGCCCGCTTCTGTTCTCTGTTTTTATCAATGACGTTTCCTCCGTGGTCAAAAACTCCTCATTTCTCCTTTATGCGGATGATATAAAAACGTTCAAGGCAATACATACTCTTCACGATTGCTTGTCATTGCAATCGGACATATCCGCCTTCTCTGATTGGTGCTTGAAGAATGGGCTCACCCTCAATTCGTCTAAAACCAAGGTTGTCTCATTTACTCGTAAAACGCACAGTCTTCTCTACTCTTATTCTGTGAATGGTAGGCCGCTGCCCAGGGTTGATGAAATTAATGACCTCGGCGTACTTTTCGACCGTAGCCTCAGCTTCTCCTCTCATACAAAACGCATTGCTCTACGGGCTATGCGTACACTCGGCTTCATCTGCAGGCTTTCGAGAGAGTTTCGAGCCCCACTTCCTTTCTTAAAGCTCTACCTCTCCATATGCTTGCTGCTTTTCGAATATGCGTCTGTTGTTTGGAACGGCACTTGCCAGTCGAACTGTGAAAAAATCGACAGAGTTCAGCTAAAGTTTTTACGCATAATTCAACATCGGTTCTCTTGCAAAACTTCCAGCTCTCGTCCCAGACAGAGTAACTCACTGCAGCTTCCTTCTCTTAGCTGCCGTCGCGTGAGGGCAGATATAATTTTCTTGTATAAACTTCTTCATGGTCACATTCTATGCCCTCAGCTCCTAGCGCGTATCCTTTTGCGTGTACCGCGAAAGAGCATAAGGGTATTCAGACCATTCCAAGTTTCTGTGCTCCTTCTCTCCCTCTCCCCTCTGGACAGAATGCAAAAGTTGTTTAATTCTCTTTGTCCCCACCTTGATGTATTCGAAAATTTTCTCCCGTCCTTTTTATTGGAAGTCCGTGACGTTCCACTTTGAGCATTCTTTTTCTCATACATAACTTCCCCTGTCATGCATTTCGTCTTTACTACACTTGTGCATTTGCACCTGTATTATATTATTTTTTTCTCCTTAATTGTTCATCACGTCTACTTGTTTTCATAATTAATATTTCTTTATTACTGTGTACTCACGGCTGACTGTCTGTAACGCGTTCACTAATTACATTTCTTATTGAGTATTATTGTATTTCTAGCTTGTATTTCAGTTTTCTTATTCCTTCATATTAGTATTGGCTTTATTCTTGTTCGTATTTTGTTTTATTCTGTACTTGGCTGTTATCGGTCGGTCTTGTGTTCATTCTCTTTGTTTATTGTTCTATAAGTTATTTATATGTCTGTTGCCTGTTCTAGCTGTTTTCATTTAACGCTGCTCTCGCTGTTTTCTTGTTATCGCTTTTTTTGCTTCATGCTTGCTGTCACGCCTAGTTTATGTCTTATTTTTCTATCGCCTTGACTGCTGCATTACCTCCACTGAGTGTCTTCCTTTGTGGTGAAATAAATTTACATTTTGTGCGTGTGAATGGTGTACCAGCACCAAGACCTTTAGGTTGTTCCTGGCACCGAAAAATAAAGATTGATTATTATTATTATTATTATTATTATTATTATTATTATTATTATTATTATTATTATTTATTATTATTATTATTATTAAACTAGTTTAACAGTCATTTTCTTACGTATAGTGCGTCTCAGAAGAACTCAGCTTGTGCAGGAGAAATTCATTATTAAATCTAAGTAATAGTACAGCAGGTTCTTTTTGTTTCCAACCAACACCAGCTGAAGTTAAAACCGTGACAAAAATATAATGCATGTTGCTAAGACGACATTGCTGCCTATATGGTGAAAGCAGTATTCGACATTCTTTCCGTGGCCCTGTCCAATATTTGCGACTGTGTGATGTGGCGTGGCCTCTTGAAGTGAGAGTTATACAGTCGGCGTATTCTTGATTTGAGAAAAGCATTTAATTAGATTAAACATGACGAATTCTACTTTAGATCTTGTAACTACTGCATTCCTGGAATCGCTTTGGACTTAAAACTTGTTTTCAAAAAACCGTCGTCAGTTTGCGAGCATCCACAACATCACACCGACTTCAAAGTATGTTGAGCCGCAGAGATCACTCTTGGATCTCTTTTTATTTATTTCCTGCACTAATGGCATTGTGCCTACACCGCGAACTGATATATTTACACGCTGAGCATGCGAATATTTTTTAAGGCTACAACATACCTAGCGTATTACCTGATAAAAATACGTCGTTTACGCAAATATGTAACAAGATATCTCACAATCGGTTAGTCTTAACATAGATAAAACAAACTATGTAATATTTCGAGTCAAAAATAATGCAGCACTCTTGTCTAAAGTTGTAATTTCTTTGGCAAATGATAGCGCAAGTGAATAAAGATTTATTGGTGCGCTTTTCTATGAAAACGTTAATTGGCGGCCACAAATTGACAGCATTTGCACCTACATATACAGAACTCTTAGTGGGTTAAACAAATTGAGATACGTATTCCATATAGGTTTCAGAAAGCCAACCCACACAAAACGATACCTCCAATAAGGCCCCTAACACCTAACTCCCCACAAAGCATCTTTCGTAACAACTTTATTTGCAGTAAGTGGACCCCATCTGTTCCTCTCCAGAACGAAAACGAAGCGAAAAGAACAGACTTGTCTTTGATATACAAAAACGGATATCCAATCTTCCTCATTGGGCACATCATCCAAATCCAGGAAAGACACAACAAAAACAAAAATACTTGAACCTCTCGCCCAAGCACGTGCCATCGGCGAAAGAACATTTGCATTCCTTATGCAAAAGGCGTCAGTGGAGCCTTGCCTGTATTGTCAGAAAGGAAGGGGTACAAACTGCACACAAACCGACTTCAACCATGGGAAGCCACCTCCCCCCACCAAAACCCTGCCAACAGAAAGAAACGGCTCAAGGCATGGTGTAAAAGGTGCCCTTGCTCGAAGTGCTATGCGTGGAACACTGGCGAAACCAAGAACTTCCCCGAAAGAATGAAGCAGGACGAAGTGGATGTCAAACAAATGGACAGAGATCGTAGTGCGGTGGCCGAACCCTGCGAGACATGTGACCACAGAATTAACTTCGAGGGGACCACTGTGCTGGACACCGAGCCCTGCCCGCACAGCAGGCTCTTGCTTAAGACATGGCATAGTCAGCAGACCCGGAGAAACGTTAACCACTCCCTAGGAATCCTTCTCCCAATATAGATTCACGGTCTAAGGCCGGCGACCTGACGGCTGACTAAACAAGGGCTTAAAAACGCAAGCTGCAACTCGCGCGCAGTCACACCTGAAGAAGGGCTCGAGTAGGTTGCGAAATGTCATGTTTTTTTTTGGTTGACGTTCTTTCATAACCTAAATTCTTTTTGCTAACTGAGAGACTTCTGTCGAATGATTAATTTTGAAGCAACTGCGGTACTGTGCAATGATCTGCTCACGGCTACATTATTGCATATTTGTCTGTGGTACGACTTGGAAAGATAGCAGTGAACGGATTCGTATCATGAAAAGAAAAGCAATACGATTCATCGAAAACTTTCCTGTACTTCAATCTACAGAACAGTTTTTCTATGAACACAAAACTCCTCACCCTTGCTAACATACTTCGCAAACACTTCGGCTACGAACACATAGAGAAGTCAGATGTGACGAGCCCGGAATTTCTCGCTCTATATGACGGTCAGACGGAGTCCAAAGCCTCAGGAAAGTATCATATAGTATGAAACAGCTCAGAAAATATTACGGGGTGCAGTCATTTAGCTACCAAATTCCGGCACTATTAAACTTGTTTCCGAAATTAGTTGGACTTGTTCGCAATGCGAAATCAATAAGCAGCTACAAAAGACAAGTAAAAATAATTTTGCGACATAAAATATGATATCAAATTGCTTCTGAAGTGTGCTCGTTTGTCTGGTAATTAGAATGTTTTGAAAACCATCAAGAGAGTGATACGGCTGTCACAAGCCGGCTGTCTATCTTGAACTGAGCCCCCTGCTCTTTATTTATTTATTTGTTTTATTTAAAATACCTTACAGGCCCCATGGGGGCATCGTGTAAGGGGGGTTAGAGAGTAAGCAGCCTTCTAAAGTGGTATACAAAAGATACACCTCAATACAGGGCTCATCAACATTACTATTAAGATAAAAACATGAAACAGGAACAACTGTAGTAATGAAAGGCCACAAAGGTACACTTAAGGAAATAACATGAGTAAAACTTAGCGTAAGGCATTAATACTAGAAAGTAAAATACACAAAGAATGCACATATCAGGGAGTACAATTCTTGAAGTGATATTCAGGGAAAAAGACGCAAAAAAGCAACAATATATACAGGTCATACAAGTGAACACACGACGCAGCAAAAAAATAGCAATTCACAGGAGCGAGATAGCTATGCATCACAAATATCACAAGAAGTTCGAAGCAGATTGCCAAGTGTAAGAAACAAGATAAAGTTATTTGTAAGTGCTATTATGAACAATGCTCGTGTAGGAGATGACGAAATTTTTCTTGATCTGACTCGGAAGCAATGTGATCAGGCAGATTATTCCACAAGCGAATGGCGGTAGGGAGTGCGGAAAAGTTAAAAGCATGTGCCGTACCGTACATGCGCGCAAAACTTAAGTGGTTATTTAAACGACGAGACGTGTTCGAGGCGGTCTGGATATGTAGTGTGGATTGTGTGGCATTCTAAACATATTTGTGAAACAAGGATAACAGAGCGATATTACGGCGAAGAACTAAAGGCTGTATGGAATGATCGAGTTTCATTTACGTTACGCTGGAGTGATGGCTATAATTACGTGAGATGAAACGGGCAGCTCGGTTCTGGACTGATTCAAGCATGTCGATTAAGTATGTAGGATGTGTGGACCAAATGGAAGATGCATACTCGAGCTGAGGACGAACAAATGTCTGATAGGCCAATTTGCGGATGTGGGAAGGTGAATTACTCAGATTACGACGTAGGTAACCTAATGTCCTTGAAGCTTTTGCGCAAACGGCTGTAATATGTTCTGTCCAGGAGAGGTTATCGGTTAGGTGAACACCCATATATTTTTACGATACTGTATGTAACAATTCGTTATTATTGACGTTGTATAAAAAATGTGAGTTGTCACGCTTACGACTAAAAGAAATTACCTGACATTTTGACACATTTAAAGCCATTAACCAGGTGTTACACCAACTATGAATTAGGTTGAGGTCATTTTGAAGGGCCAGGTGGTCGTCAGTACTGTTAATTGATCTGTAAATAATGCAGTCGTCGGCGAAAATATGTAAGCGAGAAGAAACATTAAGTGCCAAATCATTTATGTAAATTAGGAAGAGCAAAGGGCCCAAAACACTGCCCTGAGGCACACCAGAAGTAACGTAAGTAGGAGACGAAGCAATATTATTAACTACTGTGAACTGTTGACGATTCGAAAGAAAATTACGAAGCCATGTTAGAGTGAGGGAATCAATTCGAAGTGCAGTTAATTTAGCAATAAGGCGACAATGAGCTACACGATCAAATGCTTGAAAAGTCAAGGAAAATGCAATCGGTCTGCTGGTTTTTGTTCATGTTAAGGTGCAGATCAGTCGTGAATTCGAGTAACTGTGTCTCACATGATAATCCTTTCCTGAAACCATGTTGATGGCGAAAAAGAAATTATTGGACTCTAGGTGATTATAAATATGAGTAGCAATTATATGTTCGAGCATCTTTGGTACTATAGGTTTATATTCTGTATAGGCAATGAATGAGTGAAATTGAGTCTCAGCGTGCATTCTTTATGCAGTGCATGTTTGCTGTCGAAGTGATTGCTTTTTTTTGCGCTTTCTTGTCTACTGCGCGAACGACCAATGATGTATCCCGTGACTCAACGTAATCGGAGAGGCCGCCTCGTCTGGAGAAATTAAACGCTTTTTGTCTCGTCGACCGTGGGAGTACATTGTAAATTATCTGTGACTCTTGCTCTTTCCTGTACACAGTAGGTCTGACAAAATAAATAAATAAATAAATAAACAAGCCTAGAGAACGCGTTGTGGTTTTTCACTAAGTGAAGGGTCTCAGAGACATGTATTGATGCGTACTTGAGTAATTGTAATTATACTAATAAGAAATTAGGTAATTGAGTAGGCGATGCGTAGGCGGCCCGATAGCACTCTCTCAAGCGCCGGTCAAGTCGTTGTTCAAGAATAATATCGCTGGCCTGAAATTAAAACGGTTGCAAGGCATCGTTTAATTCGAAAATTCCTCAAGATTTTTGTAAAATAACTGTTGTGTACACAGGCTTCGGTATTCAGGTAAAAGATTTTAATCTTTAACATTTGACAAAGCGTTTAACACAATCTTGTTTGGATTTATAGTTTGAAAGCGGCAACAATTATTGATCCTGTTTTCACAGTGTTTGAAAAGACTATTTGGTGGGCCCGGAGGGTATCATTACTAGAGACGATTATTGACAGCTTTCGCTATATTTGGGTTGCCTCCTTGGACTGTGACCATGCTTCGGACCTGTCTTAAAAATAGTTCATTCAGGCTTTCATTGAATTATTTTGTTTGGCTTCAGTTCGAGCATTTGATTTCAGAGTGGCAAGGTCCGTTGGAAAGGTAAAACCGGCAAGTTCAATATAACCAGTAATAACCCAGTCCAAAACATTCGCATCTAGTTCCTGTTGAATCCATTTATTGGATTTCAGAACAGTATTTGAATCTGCCCATGTTAAATATTTGTTGAGCGGTTCTCTAAATGCTCAAGAAGACCTAGTATGAAACCACAGCGAAGTATTAGTATTGTTCCTGCACTGATGCATTATCTTTGAACATTGTTGCAGTAGCGCAGATTTGTGCTACGATTTGGATATGTGCGGGTGCATGCTTTGCTGAAACAATTTTGTGACACTCAACTTTCAACTCACCTACGATGTAGTCGTACTCTTTTTCCAAGATGACAGTGTTGTAAAGGATGGGGTCCGGTAATTCAAAGAAAACTAGCACTGTTACAATATTCAGGAGGATGAGCAAGAAGTTTGGCACTAGGTCCATTGCGATCGCCTGTGACCTGTAATAGAAACCTCTGTGCCTCATGCATTGCAGCTAAGACACCTTTATACTAGTATGGAGGAAATGATTTCATTGCTTCTAGTAGTCAGCTTTAGTAGCGGCACTGACCTTTAGTGGCAGTGTAGGATGGCAAACATCCTGCTCCGCGCCGTTGACTCCATTTTTAAACAGTGTCAGTGAGGGTTTTATATTTTATTGGTGTTATATGTTTTAAGCGCCGCAAGTTTAAATGGAAGGGGCGCTTTGATGAGCCACGTGATCTCGGTGAGAACGTTTGTGTGACTTTCCACTTTGAACGACGAGCTATATACTGCCCTGTTCTCCGAATTGTAATAATACTTTACTGCTTTTATATTTGAGATTGGTGAAAAAGAACAAGTGAAACGAGCTTGCAATGGTGTACCAGTCTGCGTTGCTGCCAGAATGGATGAATTTCCTGCGCGTGCGCCAAGCTAAGCGCCTCGTGACTTTAACAGCAATTTTTCTTCCTTTCTGGCTATAAACTTTGTATATGCTCCTAAATGGGCAGGTAACACGAACCGATAAACGTCAAGCGTAGTGGATTGAAATGTAGTGGAATGTAGTGGATTGAAATAGCTTAGAAAAGGTTAAGCATGCCTGTACTCACGACACAATAAAAATCGGTGTTGGATCTGAATTTTCTACTTGGCACTTGACTGCAAAACTTGGTCACTTTCCATAACAACTTTAAATCAGATTTGCAGATTAAAGAAGCTTTTAAACCATGTAATGCCATTAGTCAAAGCAATGCCAAATACACGGCTGAGTGCGCTGTTGAGATAGGACGTAATTTAATCCGGATATTCACTGATTGCGTACTTTCGGACTAAGAGTGTTTTGCAGCTTGATCTGTATGGTGGCGAGTCTGTATTTGTGCCTTCGTTCAAGCCAATCAACTTCTAATTATCATGGGAGCTATGGATACTTGTACTTGGCAGTTAATCTTTCGCATAGAGAGCATAGGTTAGGAAAGTTATGCAGTTACGTTAGTGGAACGTGGAGCACCAGTTGTAGCTATCCTTGCACTCCTGACTTTTTGCCTGCGGTACACAATAGTGGGTTGGGACAAAAACCTTTATGTTCTACCCTCGTGTGTTCGTATTGGCTCAAGAGTAGAACCAGTTCTCTGTGAAGTTTACCTCAGTGAGCGGCTTTGCCGACACTTATTAACGTCACAGCGTTAATGGGCAACGTAGAGGTTTTAGAATTCTACAAGCTTAAAGAGATAGAAAGTGTGAAACTTTAAACTGAGGCATGTTAATACATTTTGAGCTAACGTTTAAACTTCTGGCTTAATCGCTGTTTAAAATCTCGGTGGCCTTCCATCTTCTCCACAGCGACCAGCGCCAAGCGGGGGAGTATGATAACCTCATTTGCGGTAGCAATTTCAACACAAAATGTTTACTTTGCAGGAAGAAACCCAACGCCGCCGAAGGAAAAAAACCCTAGTGAGAATTATTTAGCCGCCTGTAACGACGCACAGCAGAGTGTAGTTGACGGCAGCGAAAATTTGAAATCTTGAATTTGAAGTCACTACGAACTTCTGCGCAATCCGATGGGGCTGTGAGGAGATGTGTACAATTTAATCGTGGATTACATCAGGATTTTTATTCCTGGCGCAAAAAAAAAATTGGCACGCTTTATCTGCAGCCTATATAGATTTCAATTCTTGAATTTAGCGAATTCTCAAAAAGATGTGAAATTTTCCTTTAAGGATTTCGTTCAGGGAAAAACCCGTCGTAGTCAATCGGCGTTTTCTTGAGACAGTCCGGATTGGTCGAAATGGTGGCTACGTTACACGTGGAGCGGCCGAATTGAAAAGTAATATAAATATTAGAAAAACCGATGAATTGAAGGTCGTAACATGATTGAAATATCACTAGGATATGCACGGGAAATAAATGAAGCGCTGAAATTAATTCAAATTAGGGTTCTATGTCGGGTATCGAACCCCTGACCGTCAGGTGGCGAGTAGAACTGCTACCACTTCGCGTCGCAGGCAAGCTCGTAGTGCTTGGGTGAAGCGGGGGTATAGAGGTATGTTGTGTGGTCTCTCTGCTAATGATTGCGTTTGTGAAAATGATACAGTGACCGCGTCTTCGTGGACAAGACCATCCGCTGACTGGAACCATTAACACTGTCGCGTCACATCTTTAATGAGCGAGCTTAAGTGTCCCAAATATATGTTTGTCTCCTCGACAAAAACCAGGTATTTTCTGCCCGCTGTGATTACAATTCAGTATTGAGGTGTTCAAAGGAGAGCGGGCAGATGTGTCTCCCCTTGAGATGCAAAAAAAGAACGAACACTCCAGTTTGTGAAATCGAAACTTAGCTTTTGGTCGGTTCATGTTTGTTCGTGCCTTTCTCCTGGATATAAAACCTCCAATGAAAACAGTTAGGAATTTTGAGGTATTTTCTGCTATAAAGTATGATTTGTGAAGAAGTTGTTTTCATGCGTTGAAGCAAAGATTTCTTAAATAGGTTCACCGGTTTCGCGCCTCGGGTTTCCGTGAGAGGCTCTTTTCCAGTATTTGTGAAAAGCTCGTGAAGACCATAAGGAGTGGCGGACTGGATAAAATCTACAAAAAAGCTGACACCACGATCGCCGCTATGTAACCCAGGATAAAGCGAGTTGTAGAAGTATTTATCTCCTCCTCCTTGCACAGTAACTAACCTCCGAGTCCTTGCCATGACAAGCACTCTGCGGTCGAGCATTCCTCCGCTCTCGCCATACCTTCCTTGCCCCGTAAACGTGGTTCTAGTGGGAAAACTTCTGTTGCGAATTCTTGCGCTCTTAAATACCCTCCTCCTTCTGCGTTTACCGTCATATCCTCCTCCTTCTGCGGTTGCTGCCATACCCTCTTCTTTCTGCGGTGAAAGTAGCGCTTGTCCTGTCCTCGCCTCGTCCTCTGTAGTTACTGCGCTATGCTGCTTGTATGACGATTAACCAGAACGCCCAAACATATTCCCCCTAACAGCCCGGAGGCTGCTTTCCTTGGTAACCACCCTCTGGTTGCGCATTCCTCACACTAGTCATACCACCCTTGTTCTTCCCTCGTCAAGTACCCGCCGGAAGTTTCAGGTGTTAATTACGCTCTGGTTATGCATTTTGCTGTTCTCGTCATACCCTCCTCCGATCATGGTACCCACCCTTTCATTTGTTTTTATGAAGCCGTCCAGCGGTTACGCAGACCTACTATTACTGCTACTACTGCTACTACTACACCGACGAGAAAACTAGGAACGGGATCTCAACGGCTGTTACTGTAAAAAGACTTGCGACAGTCGTCCATTTGTTCACTCTACCTCGCAATACCCTGCCAACTAGCCCGCCTTTCTTTGTTACATCTAAAAAAGAGAGTGGGTTGATATGTCCGTGTAGAAATCAGTGCCCTGCAAAAATTGAACACTGTGTGTGGCGGCTCAAAAAGGAAACTGGAGATCTGAAAAGACGGAACTTAAAAAAGGTAATCGCTAATAGAGTCAGGGCAACCTTAGACTTCAATCAACCAAATGATCAGGCAGGCTTGCATAAAGGGCACTCGGCAACAGGAAAATATTCACGCTACCAATCAGGGGACAGAGAAATGCGCAGAGTGTAATCAATCCCTATATATATAGCACTTGCAGATTCCGAGAAGGAATTTTACTGAGTCGAAGCTTCAGTAGTCATTCAGGCATTGCGGAAACAGGGTGTAGAAGAGCCATAGGTAAAAATACTGAAAGATATCTAAAGCGTGTGCACAGCTATACCATGGTCTTCGACGTAGTCAGCAATAAAAATCTAATAAAAAAAAGAGTGTCAGGCACGGAGACGCAATTTCGCCAAGGCTATTCACCGCCTGTTTACAGGAGGTATTCAGAGACCTATACTGGGAGCAGTTCGGGATAAGAGTTAATACAATATAACTTGGCAATCTGCGATTCGCTGACGACATTGTCTGTTAAGTCACTCAGCTGATGAATTCCAATGCATGATCAATGACTTGGGCAAGGAGAGCAGAACGGTTGGTCTAAAAAAAATACAGAAAACCTAGATAATGTTCGAAACTCTCAGAAGGGAACAGCAGTTTAGAGTTAGTTGCGAGGCGCTGAAAGTGGTATGGGAACACGTCTACTTAGGGCAGGTAATGACCGCAGATCCGGATCACAAGAGTGAAATGAGTAGAAAAATAAGAATGTGCTGGAGCGCATTTGGCAGGTCGTCTCAGAGGATGAATGGCAGTTTACCCAAAGTCCTAAAGAGAAAAGTATATAACAGCTGTATCCTAGCAGTACATACCTATGTGACAGAAACGTGGAACTAGTGAAAAGGGTTCTACTTAAGAACAGCGCGGCGAGCTATGTAAAGAAAAATTATAGGTGGAACGTTGAGAGACATGAAGAGGGCAGGGTGGGTCCACGATCAAAAACGGGTTAATGACTGCCTAGTCGAAATCAAGAGGAAGAAATGCACTTCAGCAGAGAATGTAATGAGAAGGCAAGATAATCGATGGTCGTTAAGGGTACCAAATTTGGTGCTAAGGGATGGGAAACGTAGAAGCGGGCGGCAGTAAGTCAGTTGGGCGGATCAGAGGAAGTTTGCGGGGATAGGAAGGCCTCAGCCGGCAGAAGATAAGGTTAATTCGAGAGATATGCCAGAGGTCTTTGTTCTGCAGTGGGCGTAGTGAGGCTGATGAAGAATAAAAAAAAGATTTGTACACCATAAGGAACATCCTTTAGTTCATTGGGTGTTGCACAGAAAAGCCTTGTAGGGGGCTAGTTGGTCGAACATACTGAGACTGGGGAGCGCTACAATAAATACATATGCGCCATGTCGAAAATAAACTCAGTTGAAAGTTTGAGTTCGTGTCTCGTGGTGTTCTTATGTGATGTTGTCCCTTTGTCTTGATTTTAGCGCTCCCCAGTCTCAGTGTGTTGCACAGAGGTCGTGCACCACATTCCTACGCCCTGCGGACGCACTTGCATTGGACAGACAGGACGCTGCAGAGATTGTCACTTCAAAGAACAAAATAAGAAACCTTTGAATTCAGATAGGGCCTCTCATCTTTGTGAGTATTGGATGAAATACAAGAGGAATGTGATCGTACTTCCGTTCTCGTCTTCGGCGAGACCAAAAATATTTTATTGCGCTGGCACTTATAGAGACATTCCCTGCAATTAGCCGTTGTGTGTTTCTGCGTATGTCTGTGTGTGTGCGGGTCTAGCAATCTGCCCACCCTGTTAGGAGGGATCGCAAATAATCCCTGAGGCTATTTGGGAAGAGCGACCTGGTTTCGCAAGCCAGCCAAAGCAGCCCAAGTCCCAATGATGGCAGCGCCTTCCATAGAACGGCAGTCTCGCATCGCTTTATGGCTGCACCAGGAGACAGGGGAGGTATTAGGATTGTCATGGAACTATTAATGCAAGAGAGAGACTGACCAATTCCACCTTACGGGCATTAACCCATTATCGCAATCCGAACTTCTATCCGTGAACGCTAGATATCAACACCAGAAGGGAATTGAAAAGGGAAGTGCAAGCGCACCTTATTTGCATTTCGTCGGACTACGTAAGTCGAGCATCATTTCTGTTGCTTTTTAAGCATCGAAATCAGTTTACTAGCGAGTTGATGGAAGCATACTACGTTGCAAATGAAACCATGACCATGTCAGTTGTCCTCAGGTCTTTCTCATCAATAGACAAATCGCATTACTATGTATCACTTGATTCTTGCCTCGAAGCTTGTTTTCATTTTAGGTTGTTGTGAATCACGTGCCCAAAGCCGATACGTGATTTCCTTTCTTCTCTGCACATGCGTTTTCTGCAATAAATTTCTAAGTTGCAAGTTTCTTCTTTGACATTTTTCGGGTCGCGTTACGTTTTTTTTGTGCTCTTCTCAGACGTGTACCTACAAAATTATCGAAGTGTTGTCGTTAATTAATAATTACTTATTAAGGAATTCCGGTAGATGAACTAATCAAGCCGACAAGACTTTTTTTAGATTCTAAAAACCTTGATTTTTCACTGCCTCTAATACAAAAACATGCCTATTGAAGCCTGAGAAAGAATCGCGTTTTTTGAACAGACATCGCCTTCGTGAGCTCGGCCACAGTCTAGTTGAGCTGCTTGGCTGAGAGGATTAGCCCAGGTGCTTCTGTAGATGCCACTTCTGTAAAAGCAGAGCATGAATAATTTGAAACCAAAATATTAAAGGGGGGTCTTGATAAGGTCTAGGCGGCGTAGTTTTCTAGTTGAGCGACTACCTTGTTGAGGCCTGAGTGATAGAAGGCATAATACTTCGGGTAAGCACATACTGCAACTTATATATGGAGTTTGCACGCACAGCGATACTCTTAGTATTTTTGACGCTTTCTCTGACTATTAACGGAAGCTCTTTGGGAGTTGTGGGGAAAAATCTACTCAGCAAATCTGGACAAAAGCATTTTTGAGCGGCAAATTGTTTATGAACGCAATTTTTCATATAATGGAAGATTTCACTATAATAATCAACATATCCACAGATCACCCGACAGCAGTATTGTATTTTTTTTCTATACACACTTTTCCTGTCGTAAAAAGCGTTCCCCATTGGTTTTCTATAGCATTCTTAACTGTTGGCTGCGATCGCTGGAAACACCTAAACGAAAGATTTTGCTAAATATCAGAATATTGGACCATTACCTTCAATATTTACATAACAAATTCTTAGAATTTTCCAATTTTCAAAAATTTTTCCCAGAGAAAGCTGGACTTGACGGAGATCAGATTACACTTGCGTACTTGAAGCTTTTCTCTACTTTACTATTAGCAGCGTTGTGTAGCATAGATTCCTTTCAATTTGAACGAAATAATTCTGTCATTTCTGACCTGCAGAGCCAGAAACCTCCCAGCCCAGATGGTATTACTAGTAAGTTCTATAAAAAAAATTTCCATTTCATTGCGACTGTTTTAGTGAACGTTCTTTAAGCATCTTATGATGTTGACGTTTTTCCTCCCACTTTCTATTCCGGCCATACTCTTATTTCCAAAAACCAGATACTAATCAGTTGAAACCAGTCGAACGTTATGGTCAAATTTCCCTCAGTAATGTACATTACACACTTTTTGCGTAGGCTCTTTGTGGTAGTCTGCAGCTAGCTGTCGCTGACTTCATAGGGCTGCATCAGGTCAGCGGTATGAGAAGCGACAGTATTCAAGCTCGTATTCTCATTGCACGTTCGGTCTTCGAGAAAGTAACAGATGAAACTGGCCAAGTAGCTCTAATTCAGATTGACCTTGCAAAGGCATTTGATAAAGCACGTCATGATGCCTTGTTTGCGGTATCAATTGTAGAAGTGGTTTATTTAAAATGATAATAAAGAGGAAGGAAAGAATTTTTGCTGGCCCTGGAATCTAGCATCGCTACGAGATGAACCATAACTGGGGAAGCGGAAATAAAGGAATACCGTGCAGTCTGGAGAAAAGAAACGAGAGGTGAGAGGACAGGTAGAAAGGATAGGGGGAGAGAGGTACTATATACATGAATTCTACGTAGTTACACAATAACATACGTATTTGCTGTCTTAGGGCACGCAAATATTGGAGACGTTTTGCTCAGGGTAATAAGATTGTGCTATAAGCAGTCTTATCCAATGCTAATTGTTAACCAAGAGCTAACAAATCCTACACAACTGAAATCATCTTTTCGCCAAAGCTGTTCATTATCGCCCGTGCTGTTTGCCCGATATCTTGAACCCATTTGATTCAGTATTATTAACAGCTCAACCTTATGCGCTTTCTCTCTGGCACAATGTGAAATTAAAAATTTTACCTTTGCTGGTGATGTCGCCCTCTTTTGTTCTCAGAAAAAGAGTGTACTTGGGGGGTTACATTTAACTGAACAATTTTGTGAGGCGTCAACTGCGGCTCTTAATTTAAATAACTAAAAGGATATTGGTCTGGTCATTGGGATGCGACGCCAAGTCATTTCGGTGGCATAAGCTGGGAGTGCGGCACCTTTCAGAACCAAGCGGATTCTTTCCACCAAGCTCGCAGCACTGGAGCTTTTTGCGATTCGGAGATAATGTCCATGAGGCGACAAACCGAGGCTTGGATGGGTAGGCAACTATGAGTGTTTGCTCGGGCTCAAGTCCGCAGCATTCTTTTATTTGCAAAACTTGTCTATGCCCTGCAATTTCTCAATTGTGGGCGAAGAAAGTGCAGGCAATGCACAGGATATGGGCTACCTTTGTACGGCACTAGTAATGGGGCCCATGTGTCCTGTCAACCTGTTTGTTTCCCTGCAGTCTGTTGAATAGTCCTTGTTCGCTTATTCGTGTGTCAGCTTGTTTCGCGTTTTTTTTCATTTTCAAATCGGCAAACCACTCCTGTTTTGTAGCTGCGCTTATTAGCCATCTGAGAGGTCATTTGCCTTTCCTATTCGCGTCGAATGGAGAGACTTGCGAGGGGCCTTTATGGGGATTTTCTAATGAGGTTGCCAACATGTTTTTCCGTCTTTTTTCCAACGTCTTTTTGCCTGTGATCTGTTTCGCCTTAATGTGAAAACTTTGGACACTATGAAATTAGGAGGGTTACAAGGGCCTCTCCCCGTTGTCTCCAGTAAGCCGTGTTCTGCAGCAGCCTTTACAATTGCATCGAGGCAAACGTGGTCGTCTCCCCAAGGGCTTTTTTGCTGACTGACGGTGGAGCCCTCTATCATGATCAACATCTGGCAAAGGGGACGCTCTTCCAAAGACCGAGTGCGAGAGGAAATTGCACTATGTTGGGAAAGCATCACGGCCGATTCCAGCCAACTGGCACACGGCAGGCTGTTATCCTTTTCGGGAAAAAGTGAGCGATACCATTTATACGCTATGGTCGGCTCGAGTCGAAAATTAGCGGGGCAATAAAAAACATGTGCGAGCATTTCGCGTGCCAGCCTACCTCTTGTGTCATAACAGAAAAAAAACTAAATATGCTGCATGCGAACACCTGTGAATTTTTACTCTTTTCCTCCACCTTTTGTAGGATATTGCTTCCATCTTGTACATGTACTAATTACACATTATAAACTGCAGGTTACGTGTGCTGGCGTTGCATGTTTGAATTTCAGTAAAACTATGTCTTAATATGAGGTTCAACGCTCCCAGCTCCACGTGGACTAAGCCGGACGCCATATTGGAGTGCTTTATAAAAAATTCGACCACATTGTGTTCTTTGATGTCTATTGAGATCACAGAGCACACCGGTATTCCGGCTAGATAGATAGATAGATAGATAGATAGATAGATAGATAGATAGATAGATAGATAGATAGATAGATAGATAGATAGATAGATAGATAGATAGATAGATAGATAGATAGATAGATAGATAGATAGATAGATAGATAGATAGATAGATAGATAGATAGATAGATAGATAGATAGATAGATAGATAGATAGATAGATAGATAGATAGATAGATAGATAGATAGATAGATAGATAGATAGATAGATAGACAGACAGACAGACAGACAGACAGACAGACAGACAGACAGACAGACAGACAGACAGACAGACAGACAGACAGACAGACAGACAGACAGACAGACAGACAGACAGACAGACAGACAGACAGACAGACAGACAGACAGACAGACAGACAGACAGACAGACAGACAGACAGACAGACAGACAGACAGACAGACAGACAGACAGACAGACAGACAGACAGACAGACAGACAGACAGACAGACAGACAGACAGACAGACAGACAGACAGACAGACAGACAGACAGACAGACAGACAGACAGACAGACAGACAGACAGACAGACAGACAGACAGACAGACAGACAGACAGACAGACAGACAGACAGACAGACAGACAGACAGACAGACAGACAGATAAAAAGGAGGAGGGGAAAGGCAAGGATGTTAACCAGGAAGGGGTTCCGGTTGCCTACCCTGCACTGGGGAAGAGGAATTAGGGGACTAAAAGGAGGAAGAGAGAAGGGGAAAAAGGCATAACACACACACACGCACAACGCTGTCACAATTTGTCACTCAATCCAGTCGCTCTCAAGTAGGCAAAGAGTGCCTTGTATGCGTTGAGGGCAGTCGACTGCTGTGGCCACAGACCGAGGATCTTTTGCTCTGTCAATGGGCGAGGATCGAGGCGGTCCAGGGCACAACACAGTGTATATCTTGCGCTCGCAAATGCAGGGCACTCACAGAGAAGATGAGCGATGGTCTCCTCACAACCACAGCTTTCACAGGCAGGACTGTCGGCCATCCCCATCCGGAAAGCATAGTGGTTGGTAAAAGCAACACCGATCTACAAACGGCATAACATTGTTGCTTCGCGACGTGCTAAGTTACGTGGAATACGAAGGCGCAGTCCAGGGTCCGGTGCTTTGAGGTGGAGGTGAGCTCCAGCGCCAAAGGGCGAAGCCCACACGCAGCGTCAGGTCTTGATATTGGGGTCCTCACTGGAAGTCCGTCGTTGTGAGCAGAAGGCGTAGCCGCATCGGCCGGGTGATAACTGTTAATACCACAGTGTCCTGGCAGCCATTGAAAAATGATTTCATGACCTTTGAATACGATGCCGTGGTACAGTAGACGGATTTCAGCAACAAGTATTTCCTGCGACCCGCGGCGTAGCGCAGCTTGCAGGGCCTGAAGTGCTGCTTTAGAGTGGGTGAAAACCGTCAAGTCCTGTGGAGGTTCTTGACTGATGAACTCTACCGCAGCCCTTAAGGCTGCGAGTTCCACACCAGTTGAAGATGTTGGATAGGTCGTCTTCACTTTCATGAAGATGGATCTGGCCGGTATCACCACCGACCCCGCAGAACTGGTCGAGTGAACTGATCCATCTGTGTAAACATGTATGCGGTGACTGTGGTAAGAATGCAGGTGATTCAATGTCAGTTGTTTGAGAGCGGGCAGTGACACACCAGCTTTCTTCGTAATGCCAGGAATATAGAGGTGAACCCGAGGTTCATGAAGACTCCATAACGGTGAGCACGGTCTTGACGCAGGGGTGAACTCCGAAGGAAGATATGCGCGATGGGCTTCAATGACTTTGGCGAATGCAGTACGCGGCCTTTTTATTGGGAGTGTTGCGAGGTGATGACAGGGAACCCGTGTGAGGTGCCGAATATGTGTTCTTATGGTGTCAACAGCAATGTATGTAGTAACAGGATGTGCCTCGGCAACAAGAACAGTTTCTGCTGTTGATGCACATTTAGGCAGTCCAAGGCAGATACGGAGAGCTTGCGCTTGCACACTTTGAACAGTCTTGATGTTTGTCTTTCTAATGGAACTGAATATCGGAAGACTGTACCGCATGTAGCCCAGAACTAGGGAACGGTACAGTTGTAGCATCGAGCGCACTGATGCGCCCCAGGACTTTCCCCAAGCAAGGAGAGGACGTGGACAATCGCAATTAGTCTCTTTCTCATGTCGTAGATATGTGGACTCCACGAGAGGTTCCTGTCGATGCCAACACAAAGGAACCTGTGGCTTCTCTCATAGGCTTCGCCATTGATGCGAATGGTGTAACGTGACATTAATTTGCGCGTGAACGCCACAAGTGAACACTTTTCGGTCGAAATGTTCAGGCCCTGCAAGCGAAGATAAGATGTCAATATCGATTCCGCCTTTTGAAGTCTAGCATGAACTTGAGGACGGGTCACGCCTGATGTCCAAATAAAGATATCTCTATATACAGAGATCTGAGCAGATTGGGGCAATACATCGACCAGGCCGATGAGAACAAGGTTGAAGAGAACTGGGCTCAGCACTCCACCCTGAGGGACTCCGCGCTAATTTCGGTGTAACGACGTTGGTCCGTCCGCAGTCAGGACAAAAAACGATTTCTCTGATAAATAGCTACGTATCCAGCTGAACGTGCGGTCTCGGATCTCAGCAGCTTCTATTGCGTCCACAATGGCCTAATGCGTTACGTACAATCGTGGTTTGGTACAAATCTCGTGGTACCATCGCATGGTTGGTACAAATAAAACAATTAACCTTTTCAAACCCCTTCGAAAACATGTTTTATGCATTCGCAATGGTGCCTTCTGCTGCAAAACAATTGAACCTTTGGGTAAATTTTGAGTAAGTTCGTAATACTCACTGGGATCTTCGATTTGCCGAAGGTTCTCATATCAATCACCTTGTCCGGAAAGGGGCAATAAGGGAGGTGTGAATATTTGCGACAAAACAAAATATTTCAGGGCAAAACTTCGATCATGAAGAGCTGGATTCCCGCGCTTATGTGGGCTACCACTTTTTCGAACTTTTGGTGCAAACAACTTAAACTGTAATGCGGCGTCATGCCTTTATTTTTTACAGGATATCTGCAATTGCAGTATAATTAATATTTACCTCTTCCAGCTAGCCTTGTGCGCTTGTGAAATCAATTCATTTGTAAAAACATTCGCAATCTTCGCGCTCAAAAACAATTTCTGCTTCCATTGAAGGTTTTTATATTATGATAAAATATACAGCTTCACACGCTTATAAGCAATGATACATTCTAGAAAAATTTTATCCGCTAACCTATGCGAAATTTGGCCACATTTTATTCAGAAGAAAATTTTATCGCCAAAATTGCACTAAGGCATGCAACATAATATATCTGAGGCAAACAAACAAAGTTGTTGCATATTTGTGGTATTCTGTCCAGGCATTACGTACTATCTGAATATTTGAGAGTATCAAAAACATTGCACAGTATTGCAGGTGTGCGGATTCATAACCAAGGAAAACGAGCAGAACAAAAGCATGCAACCACACACGAAGAAAGGACAAGACGCAAGCGCTGACTGACTGGATTTTATTGAAGGAAGGCACGCCTTAAATAAGGCGAGGAACAGAGCTGGAAAGGAAGATAGCGAACAATCCTGAAAGATAAAAGGAAGCCCAAGCAAGCAATAAAACATGAAAAACTCAAACGTTTGCTGCCTCTGAAAAGTCTGCCCCTGCTGCAAAGAATGATAATGTGGAAGCGCTGATGCAAGTGTCGCCATACCTCTTATTATAGTAAGCTTCCAGGCTAACACGCGCAGTCTTGTCGGCACGCTTACCTAGAATCCTAGTCTCAGGCAAACGGACCACGCATCCTCTGCACTTACGTGCGCAACCAAATGTGCGTACTTATCTTTTAACTAACTTAAATTTCGGGCATGTTCCCCCAATCGTTCGTTAATGCAACGGCGAAACCGGCCAGAAATTTAAGTCAGTTAAAAGGTAAGTACGCACATTTGGTTGCACACGTAATTAAGTGCAGAAAATGCGTGGCTCGTTTGCCTTGACTAGGATTCTGCGTAAGGGTGCCGACAAGACTGCCAGAGATAATGTTCAGGAGGCGCTTTTTCGTACAACTAATCGCTTTGCAGCTGTCGCATGTGACGACAACTAGCACACAACAGGCTGTTATCCTTTTCGGAATGAGTGAGCGATACTGTGTACACGCTATGGTCGGCTCAAGTCGAAAATTAGCGGGGCAATAAAGAACAAGTGCTAGCATTGCGCGCACCCGCCCATCTGTTGTTTCATGTCGAAAAAATGAACTAAACATGGTGCATTCGAACACTTGAATTTTTGCACATGTACACATTTCATTGTGCACATGTACACTTTACATAGTATAATCTTTAGGTTACATGTGCTGGCGTGTCTTGTGTGTGAATTTCATTAAAAATATGTTTAATATGGGGTTCAACGCTCCCAGCTCAACGTTGACTAAGCCGGACGGCGTATTGGAGTGCTTTATAAAAATCTTAACCACATTGTGTTCTTTGAAGCCTAATGAGATCATATAAAACACCGGTAATCTGGCATTTTCTTTTTATGAAATATATGAAAATGCAACTTCGCGTGGTTGATACAAATCAAACCCCTTCGCAAAGATGTTTGATGCATTCGCAGTTAGTGCCTTCTGCTGCAAAACAGTTGAATCTTGGGGTGAATTCCGAGTAAGTTCGTAATGCTCACCGGGATCTTCGATTTGCCCAAGGTTTTCATATCATCTTGTCTAGAAAGGGGGAATAAGGGAGGTGTGAAGATTTGCGACAAAACAAAATATTTCAGGGCAAAAACTTTGATCATGAAGAGCTCTATTCCCGCACTTATGTGGGCTACCGCTTTTTCGTGCTTTTAGTACAAACAACGTAAACTGTAATGCGACGACATGCCTTTATTTATTACAGGCAATCTGAAATTGCAGTATAGTTAATATTCACCTCCTTGAGCTAGCCTTGTACACTTGTAAAATGAATTCGTTTGTAAACATTCGCACTCCCATGGAAGGTTTCATATTAGGATAACATATACAGCTATACGCGCTTTTATGCAATGCTATATTCTAGAAACATCTTATCTGCTAACCAGTACGGGATTTTCCGACATTTTATTTAGAAGAAAATATTATCGCCAAAATTTCATGAAACCATGCAAGAGAATATTCCAGAGCCAAGTTTCATTTCATTTTATTTATTAATACCCTCAGGGTCGTTTGGCATTAGAGAGGGTAGTGATTAAAATGATAACACATTAAACAAAAGCAAGCAATGCAACAAAAAATAAAAAATACAAGTTTATTAGGCTCTTAATTATACAATGCTAGCTAGTGCATTTTTTAAGTGATGATGATCTTCATGCCGGCGATAAGTCCGGGAAGGCGGTTCCAATCCTGTGATGTGCGGGGAATAAAACTGTAGGAACAGGCATTATTACGGCAAGAAATAATACCAACTTTTTGAGAGTGGTCAACGCGGGAGAATGATAGGACGGATTAGAGATTAGTTCATTGCGCAGGTGAGTGTTATGGAAGTATATATTGTGAAAAAGACAAAGGGGAGAATTTTATTATAGCAAATAAACAATCTTTTTGCATATTTGTCGTATTCTGTCCAGGCATTACATAATATCTCAATATTAACGAGTATCACAAACATTGCACAGTATTGCAGGCGTGGGGTATTCATATTGGAATACCCCATTGGAATCGTCTGCATTGGATTCCGTAGCTGGATCTTCCGCTTCACCGCAGGCAATCGCGAGGTGTAGTGGACAGTTGTCATCATCGATATCAGTTCTTTATACTAACGCCAGAAGCCTACTTAACAAGCATACTTCTTTATCTTCTGCCATATACACTTGCTCAGCTGACATTATAGCGCTAACGGAAACCTGGCTCCCAACGCATGTGTCAGATTCCGAAATCTTCCATAACGCTCATTGCTATTCAGTATATCGTTGCGATAGAACAGCCAAGCGTGGCGGTGGTGCTTTACTTGCCATTTCTAAAGACATTCCATTTTCGTGTATCCAAGTCTTCAGCGAACTAACTAGTTTTTGCGTCAATAGTGATAGGTCATCTCAAATTGGTTATTGGCGTCTGTTACCGTTCTCCTTCTTATTCGTCTACATTCACTAACGAACTTCACGACGCTATAAATCGTGTTCGCGCACGATTTCCTACATCACCGCTTTTTCTACTTGGGGACTTTAATTTCCCAACCATTTTATGGACTGGTCAGGCGCCTTCTTCATCTCCCCCTTCGCATCAAGCTAAAGAATTCTTAGAAATATGCGCCACATTTTCGCTAACTCAGTTAGTTACAAAAGCCACTAGGACGGTAAATAACGCTTCCAACACTCTCGATCTAGTTCTAACAACTAATCCAGAGTTAGCTACTGACATAACATATCTTCCAGGCATAAGCGATCACGTTCTGCTCAATTTTTGCATTAGTATACCACGTCCAAAAGTGAATAAAATAAAAAATCATTCTAGATTACAAACGCGCCAACTTTACCGCTATTAACAATGAGCTGGGCACTTTTGTTGATTACTTTGTTGCAAACTCAGACTACTGCTCTGTCGAGGATAACTGGATATCATTCACAACAAAGGTTCACGAACTAACTGATAAGTATATCCCAAAGCGCATCGTCACCTCTAATCCACAAGCACCATGGCACAACTCTCACATCAGACGATTATCTAACAAAAAGAAACGTCTATACCGCCGCGCGAAGCTTTCACCATCTAATGCGCGATGGGCGAAGTACAAGTCTGCTTCCGACGCTTACGGCAACGCGATTAAACTTACAAATAACTTTTTGTCTGCCACATTACCAACAATTTTGAAAACGAGTGTTAAAAAATTATGGCGCGTTATACATCCTGCGAACGACCCATTAATTAGACTACAAGACGCCTCCGGTAAACTTATCCCCAATGATCTTTGTGATTCCGTGCTGAATGACACATTTATTGAAAGCTTTTCCTTCATTTCAAGCGTTAATCTTCTATTGATGTCGCACCACAGTTTCCCGACAATGCCACCCATAACTGTCGATCCACCTGGTGTAGCCAAATTAACCGAATCTTTAAAAAATGATTCTTCACCTGGTTCTGATGCGATTAGCGCTAAATTCCTAAAAAAATACTTGCGCTTATAGTTAAGTTATACTAACCAAACTCTTTCAACAGTCACTCGACACTGCAAGCCTTCCTATCGACTGGAAAATTGGGTTCCACTTCACAAGTCCGGTGGTAAGCACTGCCCTCAAAACTTTCGTCCTATTTCGCTCACCAGCACATGCTGCAAATTACTAGAACATATCATTTTCAAGAATGTCGTTACCTTTCTCGATGAGAATTCATTTTTCACGCCTGCGCCACATGGTTTTCGTCAAACATACTCCTGTGAAACTCAATTACTTGCCTTTACTGATAAGCTGTACCGCATACTTGACAACTCATCTTGCGCTGACTGCATTTTTTTGGACTTTTCCAAAGCCTTTGATAAAGTATGCCATAAATTGCTACTACATAAATTGAGCCATCTTAATATCGATCCTAACGTCTTTCAATGGATTAAATCTTTCCTTCTAAACCGTTGGCAATTTGTGCATGCTAATAACACTAATTCACCGATTGCTAACATGCTATCGGGTGTTCCACAGGGATCGGTCCTTGGGCCACTCCTATTTTTAATCTATATTAATGACCTTCCTTCTGACATATCTTCTAACATTCACCTTTTTGCGGACGATTGTGTAATATTTCGGGAAATAAATAACGTCAACGATACTGACACTCTCCAGTCAGACCTTAATTTGGTGTCAAACTGGTGCACTACATGGAATATGAAATTAAACACTCATAAATGTAAAGCTTTGCGTGTTTCACGGACATCTAACGGTCTTCCTTCATAATATCTTGATGACACTCCTCTTGATTGGGTAAAAACATATAAGTACTTAGGATTTCATATCACTCAAAACTTAACATGGTCTATTCATATTGACTACGTGATTAATAACGCTAACCGCATGTTAGGATACTTACGTCGCAAATTCTCTAACGCTCTCTCTTTCCTTAAACTTCTACTCTATAAAACACTCATGCGTCCTAAACTAGAATACGCAGCATCAATATGGGACCCTATGCATGAAAACCTTACATATTCCTGGGAATTAGTCCCAAATAATTCCGTTCGCTTCATTCCTTCAAATTACAACCATACGGCAAGCATCACAGCCATTAAATGTAACGTCTCACTCCCACCGTTACAATATCGCCGCAAAATTGGTCGCCTAACGCTATTTCACAAGCTATATCATCCATCACGTTGCGCTTCACGACTATTTCATGTCACCCCCCGAATACATTTCACGTCGCATCGATCACCGCCACAAGGTTGGCATCCCAACATGCCACACCAAATCTTCTTTTCAGTCTTATCTTCCCCGCACATCTCTGGAATGGAACCGCCTTCCCCCCGATATTTCAGCCATTCCTGATAATAAAATCTTTCATAACGTTGTAGCTAATATTGTTTTTTCTGAAGTAAGTTGATTGTGTTTTATCTGTTTCACTGTACTGTATACATTTTTTCTATACTATTTACCTTTTCTGGATGTTGTTATTTGTTTTATTGTGGAGGAAATTTCTTTGTAATACCTTTTTTCACTGTATTCTATTTCATTTTGTTTATCCTAAACCCACTTCCCTCTGGAATGCCATTGACCCTGAGGGTAAAATAAATAAATAAATAAATAAATAAGGAAAAGGAGCAGCGCAAAAGCATGCGACCCCACACGAAGAAAGGACAAGACACAAGCGCTGACTAACAACTGAAGTTTATTAAAGGAAGGCACGCCTTAAAAAAAGCGAGGAATAGAGGTGGAAAGGAGGAGAGCGAACAATCGAGAAAGATAACAGCAAGCCCAAGCAAGCAACAAAACATGACAAACTCAAACGTTAGCTGCTTCTAAAAAGTCGGCCTCTGCTGCAAAAAGTGATAGTGAGTGAGTGCGGATGCAAGTGTCGCCATATATCTTATTATAGTAATCTTCCAGGCTAACACGCGCAGTCTTGCCGGCACTCTTACCTAGAATCCTAGTCTCAGCCAAACGAGCCACGTAATCTCTGCGCTTACTTACGTGCGCAACCAAATGTGCGTACTTGCCTTTAACTGACTTAAATTTCGGGCATGTTCCCCAATCGTTCGTTGATTGAACGGCGAAATCGGCCAGAACTTTAAGTCAGGTAAAAGATAAGTACGCACATTTGGTTGCGCACGTAAGTGCAGAGGATGCGTGCCTTGTTTGGGTAAGACTAGGATTCCACGCAAGAGTGCCGACAAGACTGCTAGAGATAATGTCCATGAGGCGATAAACTCAGACTAAGATGGGTAGGCAACTATCAGTGTTTGCTCGGGCTCAAGTCCGCAACATTCTTTTATTTGCAAAACTTGCCTATGCCCTCAGGTTCTCAATTGTGGGTGAAGAAAGTGCAGGCGATGCACAGAATATGGGCTAACTTTGTACGGCACTCGTAATGGGAGCCCATGTGTCGTAACAACCAGTTTGCTTCCCTGGAGTCTGGTGAATAGGCCTTGTTCACTTATTCTTGCATCAGCTTGTCTCGCGTTTTTTGTTTTTCATTTTCAAATCGGCAAACCACTTTTATTTGGTAGCTGCGCTTTTTATGCATCTAATTGCTCATTTTGCTTTCCTATTCGCGTGGAATGGACAGACTCGTGAGAGCCCTTTATGGGGATTTTCTAACGAGGTTGCCAACATCTTTTTCCGTCTTTTTTCCAACGTCTTTTTGCTGTGATCTGTTTGGTCTTACTGGGAAAACTTTGGACACTGCGATATTAGGAGGGTGACAAAGGCCTCTCCCTGTTGTCTCCAGTAAGCCGTGTTCTGCGGCAGCCATTGCAATGGTATCGAAGCAAACGTGGTCGTCTCCCCAAGGGCTTTTTTGCTGACTTACTATGGAGACCTCTGTCATGATCAACATCTGGCAAAGGGGACGCTCTTCCAAAGACCGACTGCGAGAGGAAATTACACTACGTTGGGAAAGCATCACTGCCGATTCCAGACAACTGCCTCGTGGCAGGCTGTTACCCTTTTCAGAATGAGTGAGCGATACTAAGTACACGCTATGGTCGGCTCGAGTCGAAAATTAGCGGGGCAATAAAAAAACATGTACTGGCATTGCGCGCGCCAGCCCACCTGTTGTGCCGCGACAGAAAAATAACCAAACACGGTGCATTCGAGCACTTGAATTTTTTCTCTTTTCCTCCTTTTTTTTGTAGGATATCGCTTCCATATCGCACATGTACACATTACATAGTATAATGTTTAGGTTACGTGTGCTGGCGTGTCTTGTTTGAATTTCAGTAAAAACTATCTTTTAATATGGGGTTCAACGCTCCCAGCTTAACATGGGCAAAGCCGGACGCCATATTGGAGTGCTTTATAAAAATTTCGACCACATTGTATTCTTTGATGCCTACTGAGATCACATAGCACAACGGTATTCTGGCATTTTCTTTTTATCAAATATATGAAAATGCAACATCGCGTGGTTGGTACAAATCAAACAATGCACGTTTTCAAACCCCTTCGCTAGATGTTTGATGCATTGGCAATAGTGTCTTCAGCTGCAAAACAGTTGAATATTTGGGTGAATTCCGAATAACTTCGTAATACTCACCGGGATCATCGATTTGCCCAAGGTTTTCATATCACCGTGTCTAGAAAGGAGTTATAAAGGAGGCGTGAGTATTTTTGACAAAACAAAACATTTCAGGGCAAAAACTTTGATCATCAAGAGCTGGATTCCCGCTTTTACGTGTGCTACCGCTTTTTTGTACTTTTGGTGCAAACAACTTAAACTGTGATGCGACAACATGCCTTTATTTCTTACAGGCAATCTGCAATTGCAAAATAATTAATATTTACCTCTTCGAGCTAGCCTTGTGCACTTCTGAAATGAATTCGTTTGTAAACATTCGAATTCATCGCGCTCAAAGAAATTTGTGCTTACATTGAAGTTATTTATATAATGATAAAATATACAGCTTCACGCGCCTATATGCAATGTTACTTTCTGGAAAAATTTCATCCGGTAACCTATACGGAATTTGCCGACATTTTATTTAGAAGAAAATATTATCGCCGAAATTTCAGGAAAGCATGGAAGCAAATATTTTTGTGCTCAATAAAAATAGCTGTTGCCTATTTGTCATATTGTGTCTAGGCATTACAAGCTATCTGAATATTTAAAAGTATCAGAAACATTGCACAGTATTGCAGGTGTGCTGTTTCATAACCAAGGAGTACGAGCGTCGCAAAAGCATGCAACCACACACGGAGAAAGGACAAGACACAAGCGCTGACTAACAACGGAGTTTTATTGAAGGAAGGCACGTCTTAAATAAGGCGAGCAACAAAGGTGAAAAGGAGGAGAGTGAACAATCGAGAAAGATAACAAGCAAGCATCCAGACATGAAAAACTCAAACGTTAGCTGCTTCTAAACAGTCTACCTCTGCTGCAAAGAGTGATAATGAGGAAGTGCTGATGCAAATGTCGCTGTACATTTAGTATAGTTAGCTTCCAGGCTAGCACGCGCAGTCCTGTCGGCACTCTTACCTAGAATCGTAGTCTCCGCCAAACGAGCCATGCATCCTCTGCACTTACGTGCGCAAGCAGATGTACGCACTTATCTTTTAAGTTTGACTAAAAAGTTGTCACTTAAGATTGGGGCTAGACAAAATCCAATACAAATTCCTTCTTTCTGAAGGTGAGGCTTATCATTCCACAAGATAAAGGTGGACCTTAGATATAAGGATGAAAGTTCTAAAAAGCTGCTAGCGTTAGTACCTGCTTAGGTTTGAAATTAAACGATTCCAAACTGGTCAATACATTCTTCAACACATTTTAGTAACTCATCATGAGGCAGTGAATAGTACAGGTCTTTGATGTCGACAGAAAAAACGCTGTTATCACATTTACTTGACTGCATAAAATCAAGAACTTCGCTACAAATCTTTACTAAAAACAGGTGATCTGTTTTAAGCAAGCTCAGCTTACATTGCAAGAAACGTGACACCTGTCTTTGCCACGTGCCTTGTTCAGACACGATAGGTCTAAAACGTCACTTATGTTTATGGGTTTTTTTCACTAAAAAATGCATGAAGAAAGTCTTGTTTTGCGTCTGAAATGCTCTTCGAGAGGCTACACAGGTTGAACTTTTTACATAACTGTATCGCTTGCCTCTTAACTTCAGCTACCTTAATGCCCTCATGGCAAGCAAACACGGAATACACAGCTTTATCAACTTTTGACTTAAAGAGTTCAGAGGATAAAATTGCAAATCCGCCTTATTTATCGGCGGGAATCACTGTGAGACAACTTTCCGCGAGGAAGGTTCGGGCCTGCTTGACCGGATGTCTGGATGGGGCTGTATTGGAGCGGGAAAGAACGCAACGCCTTCTGAGATGCAGCAGTCATGCTCACTGGCGGGTGCATGCCGAGATATGCTGTGCACTAACGAGAGGAGTTCTGGTGCGAACGCTTAGGCTGAACTGCGAGCTTGGGCCCAAGGGAGAAAACTTGAGAGACAACGGGAGGTAGGTCCAGAGGTTCGAGGGCATGAATTTGTTTCTTAGCTGTCTGCTGCTGCAGCTTGACTGCATTCTGAAGCTCGTTCAACTAACTACGTGGTCCAGGTAAACTCGGTGGTACTAGTAGCGATGCTGAGGAATTGCTGGAGTCGACTAGAAGCTTCCGAGGCATCACGAAGGTCGAACAGCTGAGCAGCCAAGAGTTGTCTGTAGAGCCTGGCTTGTCTGTTGTACTCAACTTTCATGATCTTGCACACTCTTGCTATGTGACCAGCTGAAGGAAGGAAGCCACAAATAAGCCTCTTGACATCTTCCGGCAAGAAGTGGTTCCGAATGCAGAACGAAAGAGCCCTGGCATGGCATGTGGCCACGGCAATTAGCATGACAGTCATAGAAGGATCCATGGAAGCACATTGAAAAGGGCCCGTTGAACTAGAAATATGGTTGAGCAACTTGCCTTGTTCAGGCGTGCCTTCCTTTAATAAAGTTCAGTTGTTAGTCAGCGCTTGTGTCTTGTCCTTTCTTCTTATGTGGTTGCATACTTTAGCGCTGCTCCTTTTCCTTGGGTAAAAATGCACCAACTAGCCCAAAAAGAAGTTTTACTGATGTGCTTTATTCTGTGCCTCGAAAGAGACCATTGAGGAAGCCTCACTTATGCTCAGCGTTGTTTTCACTATGCTAAGCTCAGAAGGTGGTGGCTGATCCTTATTAAATTTTGTTGATCAGAAGAATACAATCTGTCGTGAGCAACTGACTTTGTACTAAACAGGTCAAGATTTGAATCAGTTGTTAAAGTCATGTCTTCATTAGAACGAATTCATAGCTGGAAATTTTTTAGTATTAACAGTGGCACACCATACTCTCAATCCTTCCATATTCCCAAGCATTAGCCGCTTTTAAGACTGTTAATGGTACGCTGCTGCTCTTTCACTGTTACCCATTGTCTCGACAGCAAACAGTGGTAAATTGTAGCATTGACCCTACATATACTAGTATGAAATCTTGAGTGTCTCCAGTGTCTGCCGTAAGTCGAACAGCATTTTTTTATTTAAGTAAATTGTGTCCCTTGCGCAGTTTCTCGTTCTGAGATTCTTTTGCATGCAGGCAAAAACACTCTCGTATTTATAAGTAATTCTAATGACAGTAAAGACTTAATGAGCATATTAAAAAGTGATGTTAGAAAGAACGTTAAATGATGCTAAACTGTATTCTTCAACTTTCGTTCCACAAGAAGACATGTTTAGTTTATGCAAATGATGATCTTTTTAAATAAAACGAGATTCGATTTGAGGATTCACTTAAATATCTTTTGAGTTGTCTTTGGCGACTTAAACTGGAAGGAGGAGGTGGACATTGTCCAGTTAAACTGCGTTCTGTTGCTACGACGTAGAGGAGGAGGAGGAGGAAAGACAGAGAGGACGACGTAGAGAAGAGTGGCGTTCGTCCTGTTCATCGCTGCCCCGACGGCTCTGCTCTGCTGGGAACGATCGGCTAAGTTTCGGGTGGCTGATTGTGGCATTTTCTCTCCGCGTCTTTGCGCGGTAAGGCAGTAAGCCCGGACTATGTCCACTCAGTCTCCCGGCCAGGGGAGTTCCCTCTGGTCGGCTTCTCTGTCAACTGATCTCCTACCGTTGGAAGCTTTTTTGCGCAGTGGTGTCGGCAGTATCCCTGTCGCGCTGGTGCCTAAGGATGGTGGTGCTATCAGGATGAACAACCCTGGTGCTGTTCGGGCTGCTCTCCAGTCGACGACTTCTCATTATGAGTCAATCTCAGAGGTTCACCAGTTTGGACGCGGTGGGATTCTGTGCAGATCGCCAGACCTCGCCTGTGTAAGAGATTTACTAAACTCCTCATCCTTTGCCTCCCTTCGGGTAAGTTCTTTCATCCCTTCTCATCTGGCGTGCACGAAAGGTATTGTACGAGGTGCAGACTCTTCCCTGTCTCTGGCAGAGACTCTTGAGCTTCTGTCGGCTGCAGGTGTTGTTGCTGTGCACCGCTGTAGCCGGGATGTAAAAAACGTGCGGATGCCCACTGAATCAGTGATTGCTACCTTTGCCGGCACTTCCTGCCCCTCTGAAATCAAGGCATGGCCTCTAATTTTTCGGGTAGACCCATTATCATCTCGGCCTCTGCAGTGTAACAACTGCTGGCGTTATGGACATAGCGCTGGCGGTTGCAAATCCGACTTGAGGTGTTGCAACTGTGGGGATGGTCATGCAACAAGCACCTGCACTGAGAAGAATGAGAAGTGTTGCCTTTGCGGTGGTTCGCACTCTGCAAACTACTCAAATTGTCCCTCTCGAGCTCAGGAAATTCAAATTCTGGAAATAATTGACAGGAAACGCTGTTCGCGCAGTGACGCTATTTCAGAGGTCAAAGAACGTGCCCGCGGTTATGCCGGTGTGACCGCTCGGCAAGGTGTCATGCTAGACTCAACGCTGTCCCAGGCAATTGCGGCTGCTGTGGAGGCTTCGATGTCTAAAATGGTAGAAAAGATTGTCGCAAGTGTGTCGGAGTGCTTTACAAATGTTCAAGCGACTCAGATTACACATGCCGTGCAGGCTAGTTTGGCACCTCTTTCGACAACAATTCCCTCTCCTCTTATCCGGTCTCAAATTCCAGTAGCATCACAACCCCAGGAACAAACTTCTGTCACTTCCGCAGTACCTACCTCGGGTACTTCGAGGGATGTTGATATAATGTATGATTCCGAGATGGTGGAGCCTGATGCGCGGCTTCTTAAGCGCAGTGGGTCCCCCATGTCTCATTCGTTGTCTTCTCAGGGCATCCAGCCCAAATCAAAGAAGAAGCAGCTTGGCACTAAACCCAAGGATACCATTTTGGAGCAGGCAGTTGCTGCTGCTAGACTTTCGCAACCATAGCGTCGTTGCGAGTTCTGCAGTGGAACTGTCGCTCTATTCTTTCCGCTTCCACAGATTTATACTGCCTTTCTACTCAGCTTAATCCGGATGTCATAATTCTGCAAGAAACGTGGCTTTCAACTGACAAACATTTTCATATCTAAAATTACCGGTCATTTCGCCTAGACCGCCAGTCAAGAGGCGGGGGTTTACTAACTTTAGTCTCTTCAAAATTTTGCCACAGGGCTGTGGTATCTTTTCAATAAATGTCTCCTGACTGTGAGATTTTGGCAATAGACTTTGTACTTCCTGGGTGCTCTCCATTTTCAATAGCAAATTGTTATTTCCCCAATGGAGTCCAGGATGTTAGACCTCTGGATTTTTTACTCGTAAACTGTAAAACCCCAGTTCTCGTGGCTGGGGACTTCAATTCTCACCATGTGTCTTGGGGTTTTAGGACTAATTCATGCGGCAAGCGCCTTTGGGACTGGGTTTCTGATCACAACCTTATGTGCTTAAATTCAGGATCGGCCACTTATCTTCGCTCACACACTCAATCTGTTTTAGATCTCACGTTCATTAGTCCTGGAATTGGCGTAACGAATTGGTCGACAGTTGATAGCGGCACTTCAAGTGATCATATACCTATTCATTTTGATATCACATGTCGTGTTACTCCGGCGTCTTCTCCGTTGCGGTCACATGTAAATTATGACAGATTTCAGACGGCGTTGCGCTCTGCCCTTGCTCCAGTGTCTAACATCACCGAGGTCCACCAGTCAGCAAGAATATGTCTGGCTATTGAGGAAAGCCGTAAAAAGTCGGAGTTCCAGGTGAGGCCAATAAAAGGGAATTCGTCTAACTGGTGGAATGCGGACTGTACAAGAGATTACAGGCGGAGGAAGGCAGCATGGAAAAAGCTTCTTCACAACCAATATCCGAATAACTGGAGTGATTATATATTTATTGCAGCCACCTTTAAACGCACAGTTTCTCGCGCAAAGGAAAAATATGACTCAGAACACTTCGATTATCTTTCAAAGGCGGGCAACCGACGTGCACTATTCGGTTTTCTACGGTCTAGGAAACAGCTCATGTCCTCTCATAATTTTCAGTCACTAGTTATGTCACCTGTAGAAGCGATCCAGGCGATTGAATTAATAGCCACAGGCCTGCAAAAGCGGTTCTCGTCTTTACTACCTATGCGACCATTGTTGTTTGCACCAGTCGTACCAAATGATAATGCCTCACAAGTAAATCTATCAGAGCTTTCACAAGTTGTCCAGAGATTGCCAGCTGCTGCTCCTGGCCCTGATGGTGTTACCACAAAGATGCTCAAGATTCTATTTGAAGAGTCTCCCAACTCCTTATTGCACCTAATAAACTACTCTCTCAAACACGCTTGGATACCTTCTGAGTGGAAGCTGTCCAAGGTGATCCCTTTACTTAAAAATCAGGGTGGAGGCTATGAATTGGATAATATTAGACCAATTTCTTTAACATCAAACGTGGTAAAGTTGATAGAAAGGTTGTTACTAATTCGGGTGTCAGCCATTGTGGACCGCAAAAGTATACTCAGCCCGTGCCAACTCGGTTTCCGGCCACGGTGTTCGATATGGAATGTACATGCTGATCTTGAGAGCAGAATTCTCCTTGCTCGTCGTCAACGCCTGGTCGCGGCTTTGGTTACGTTAGATGTCACCAAAGCTTACGAAAGTGTAGAACACTCCATCCTGATACATAGGCTACAGTCTCTTCAATTTCCAGATTATATAGTTGCATGGATATCTGCATTTCTTCATAACAGGGAATTATTTTGCGTCCATAATGGTGTTCATTCAGAGAGGTATAGATAAACGCGAGGTGTACCGCAAGGAGCTGTTCTTTCTCCTGTGCTCTTTAATATCCTGTTAAGCTCAATTCCTCTCCACCGCCATGTACGCACTTACGTCTATGCGGACGACATTGCGTTTTTTGCTGCTGCGCCGGATATACATTCTCTGTATGGTCTGTTGCAGTCATATTTGAATACACTTGAGCACTGGTTGAGCGCATTACACCTGAAGTTAAATGTTGGCAAGTGCGCTACTCTTGTTTTCCCTCTATTCACTCCTGTAGTGGTCTCTCTCACTTGCCAGTTAAAAATAATACCGCAGGTTCAATCCCTAAAATACCTAGGGGTCATTTATGACAACAAACTCACCTGGCGACCTCACATTGACCACGTCGCGGCGAAAGGGGCTCGTGCCGTGGGCATGTTACGGAGATTATGTCATCACCGGTACGGCATGCGCAGGGATGCGCTATTAATGATCTACATAATGTATGTCAGGCCAATTTTAGAATTTGGAGCAGTGTTGTTTTCAGGCTCGGCTACATATAAACTTCGCCCTCTCGTCCTTTTAGAGAGGGAAGCACTTCTCATGTGCCTCGGCCTTCCAAAATTTGTTGCTATCAATGTGCTGTACCTTGAGGCCCGCATTCCGTCTCTCTTATCACGACTTCAATTTTTAACTGTGCAAACTTACCTCAGGATCTATGAATCCCATTTCCACCGTTCCCAAAGCATTTTCTGTTCTCAGCCGACCTCCTTTTTTGGTGTCCCCTGGTCTCGTTTCAATTCCCCTCAGGTAGTGTTTGTGCAAAGATTACTTCAGCCTTTAGATGTAAACATTTATGATATCCTTCCTGCGCTTCGGAATGGGCCCACTATACACATTGTTTTCGACGACATATTCCCAAAAAACGCTAAACTTTTGCCACCGAGTATTCTAAATGGCCTTCTAGAAGATCATCTGAGGACCCTACCAACCGATATAGCAATAGCCACTGATGCATCCCAATGCAATGAAAAAGCAGGTGTGGGAATATTTTGCTCCCATTTAGACTGGTCCTTTTCTCTGCGCCTTCCAGATTTCACCCCTATTTTTCAAGCAGAGTTTCTAGCAGTTGTACTTGCTCTACGCAAGCTAGACCCCTCTATTACAGCAGTTGCAGTAATTACTGATTCTTTATCTTTGTGTTCGTCCCTCGCTGCACAGGTTGACGGTCCCATTTTATCAACTTTCTTATCCCTACTTCCTCCGCATTTGAGCCTTGTTCATTTAGTATGGGTTCCCGGCCATAGCAGTGTGACAGTAAATGAGATTGCTGATAATCTCGCAAAGGCTTCCCTCAGCGGCCCCGTGTTGCCAATCATCCCGGCTACAGCCTACATTACAGCATCTAGATTTCGGCGACGTGCGTTTTTAAGCACGCAAGACACATCACTTTTAACATCGGCGGATTATGAGCACCTTAAATATTATTGGAACAGGAAAATTTGTTGCTCTCGGCAGCTTGAAGTATCATTGACGAGGCTACGCTGCCGCATCCCCCCTCTAAATTTCTATTTACACAAGTCGGGTTTGGCGCTCTCTCCCCTTTGTGCATTTTGCCGTGAGCCAGAATCTATTGAACATTTTTGGCTGTATTGTCGCCGATTCAACTCACTGAGAAAAAGGTTGCTGGAGGAGCCCTTGCAGCATCATGGCCTTAGTTTGAGCAGCCCGCTCTTGCTATCATTTGGCGCCACCACATTTGGGTTCAGCCACAGATCTGTTTGCACCGCTGTTCAAAATTTCCTGATAGAATCTCACCGACTGCCTTGCTAAGTGTTTCAACCTTTTCGTTTCTATCAATTATTACATTTTGACTAAATCATTAATATTTAATCACTCTCTTTATTATTATTCTTAAAATTTTAAAATCAAAACACTCATCCCATTTCTGTTCATGACGAAAAATTCACCGGTGTTATGCTCCCACGTGCTTTTCCTTTTTGTTAACTGCGTTCAGGTGAATAGCCACCCGATTCTTGGCCGATCCCCCAGTGTGGGTATGTGCCATCTTTTGATAGGCTAACAACAACAACAACAACAAGATAACGCGTGGTTTGCATTTTGGTATCTTTAGTTTTCAGACGACATTGTACGGCGAGCTAAGGAGCTCTGAATACTCAACTTTCATTATACCTAACACCTCTGCGACGCATGCATAAACAAGGATTAAAACTTCTTTTTCCGTAGAGTGTCCAAGCAGCAATCTGTTCGAAGAATGCCAAGTACTTAAGTGTTCTTAAGTACGCGACTAGAAAAAATTATCTTGCTGTAAAGGCTATAACGAACTTTTCGCTTCTGTTGACCTTACTATGTTCTTCCCTTTGCAATGCAAGGTAAACAGCTATCGATCATTTTTAGCTTCTAAATCGTTACAAGATATGCGACGAGTCAGCAATTAAAAAGCTCTGAACAAAAGTTTCGAACATACCGCCTTGAAAAATCGAAGGTTCTCAAAAATTTTTACCTGCCTCCTAAGTTAATTTTTGAGCGAATCAAAATAGTACGTAAGGTTCCTGCTTTATTCGGTGTTCACATCCGTACAGTCACAGGCTTGTGTGCTCCGTATGCGGCGGCCCGCATTATTTGCTTGTAATGGGCCGAATAGCACTATCAGCAGTTGGGCTAAATATTTTGTGCGAATTATTTTTGCATCAGAAAACGAATTCAACCTGAAATTTGACTAGAGCAATTCAAAAGATCTCAAATGACAGAAGCAAACATAAACCGAAGCAAACAAGCACCGGGGATGTTTTTAAAATTCTGGTGTGCGTCAATGGGAGAATAATATTGTAATTATTTTTAAAGATAATCAATTATATTGCAGAAGAAAGACAACCACACGCCGCCTCTGGAATCCGAACCAACGACCTCTGAATTTCGCGTCCTGTACTGTACCAAAACATCTTACAAGAATACGCCTGAAAATTATTTGAGAGAATTTTTAATTTGCACAGTGCGCATCCGAGAGAATAATTGAATTCCGAGTTTCTTGTGTGTGCAAGTGAAACCATTCTGCTCTTTTTAGGTAATTCCGTTCCTGCATTGCAAAATAATCATGGCCGCTAAGCATGCTCTAAACAACGGCCTACAACGGGGAAGATGAAACTAGTTGTAGGTAAGAACCAGATGAACGAGTTCAGAGAAAAGCAGGGCAATGTTATTAAATTAGCAATATCGATAAGATAGTCAAAGTAGCAGAACCGTTCTAGCCAATGTAGTCAGAGCGTTAATGAGAGACAGAAGTGCACAGAGATGGGACATCCAGCCAGTGACGAAACAAGAAGCAAAAACATAACTAAGTATTAGGAAAAAGATAAAAATCAGACGTATGCGTCAAGAGACAAGAAGGGCAATGTCATTAGCAATATAGATAAGAGTTAATGTAGCCGAAAAGTTCTACGCTATTCTATACCGTAGCCAGGGTAATCGGAATGTTAATGATAGAGACAGTAGCGCACAGCAATGCGTCATCCCGCCAGTAAGGAAAAAAGAACTAAAGAAGGCCTTAGAAGCAATGCAAAGGAGAAAAGCAGCTGGTGAGTGTCAGGCACAGCAGAACGATAGTAGGACGTAGGGGAGATTGTGCTAGACAAAATAGCAACCCTATTTACACAATGCCTTATGACTTCGACCGTACCAGAAGCTTGGAAGAACGTTAACAATCACTTAATTCACAAGAAAGCAGACGTCAAGACTCGCAATATTAAAGGGCGATCAATTTACTGTCCGTTGTTTACATGGTATTTACTAAAGTAATAAATAATAGAGTCAGGACAACCTTCAACTTCAATCAACTAAATGGCCAGGCAGGCTTTCGTAAACAATACTCGAAAACAGACCACATTCGTAATATCAATGAGCAGTTAAATGCGCAGAATATAACCAACTCATATATAGAGCCTTCATTCATTACGAGAAAGCATTTGACTCAGTGAGAACCTCAGCAGTCATTCAGGCATTGCGGAATCAGGATGTTGAAGGGCCTATGTGAAAAACCTGCAAGATGCCTATAACGACTGCACAGCCACCATAGTCCTTCATGAAATTAGCAGAAAAACTAATACGGAGGGGTGTCTTGCAGGGAGACACGATCTAGCGATTGCTATTCACCGCATGTTTACAGGAGGTATTCCGAGGCCTCGGATGGTAACAATTCGGGATAAGAGGTAACAGAAAATACCTAAGTAATCTGCTATTCAGTGATGACATTGGCTTGCTATTACATTCTAGACATGAACTGCAAGGCATGATCAATGAGTTAGCAGGCAGATGAGCACGGTGGGTCTAAAATTAACATGCAGAAATCCAAAGTAATGCTCCACTCTCTCGCAACAGATCAGCAGTTTAAAATTTCTAACGAGGTGCTGGAAGTGCTAAGTAAATATGTCAGCTTATGGCAAGTTGCGACCGCTAATCCGGATCATGAGAAGGAAATAACTAGAAGAGCAACAATGAGGCGGAGCGCACATGGCAGGTTCTCTCAGATCAATTCCCTAAGAGGAAAGTTTTACCGGTACTCAAATACTGGGCAGAAACCTGCAGACTAAGGAGAATGGTTCAGCGTAAGTTAGAGACAACGCCACAAGCTATGCAAAGAAAAATGATAGGTGTTACGATAAGAGACCGGAAGTAGGCAGAGTGGGTGAGGGAACAAACTTGTCCTAATTTCTAACCTTTTGCAAGGTATTCATGATCCGTAAATTATTTCTATCTGCGAATCCTCTCCCCTCATGTTCCTAGAACCTATCCCTTAGTCACTTACCGCCAGGTCGCCAGACTGCGTCTTGCCCGCTTTCGCTTTGAAGTCGCCCATCAGTACAATGTACTGGGACTTTACTTTGTCCATTGCCGATCCCCCTCGTCATAGAAGGTTTCAACGGTGTAGTAATCATGGCTGGATGCAGGCGCGTAGGCGTACACCACCTTCAGCTTGTACCTCCTATTGAGCCTAATTATGTTAGCTGTTAATACTAAACTAGCTGTTAGTACTAGCTGTTAATACTGTTAGCGTTAATACTATAGCACTCCTCTACGTTGCCAGCTTAACCTTACTGATGAGAAATCCCACACCTGCTTCTCATCTATCCTCTAATCCGAGATAGCATAATATGTGCCCACCCTTTAGTACTGTATACGCCTCACCTGTTTTCCTAACTTCACTAAGGCCTATAACATCCCATTTAATGCCCGCTAGTTCCTTGAGATAGCGAACTAGAAACGTTCACAGACAGAAATAATTTACGGATCATGAATACCTTCTTCCGCAAACGAGAGAACAGGAAGTGGACCTTGAACGGCCCCAAAGGCGAGATTAAAAATGAAATTGACTTCATACTATGCGCTGAACCTGGCATCATTCAGGATGTGGACGTCATCGGAAAGGTGCGCTGTAGCGACCATAGAATGGTAAGGTCTCGAATTCGCTTCGACTTGAAGAGGGAACGGAAGAAGCTAGTGAAGAGGAAGTCTATTAAGAGTTAGTGGTAAGAGGGAAGCTAGAAGAATTCTGGATATGGCTGCAGAACAGATATTCAACTTTAACTGCAGGAATACGATCTTAATGTTCATACAATGAACGATAATCTGACAGCTATCATTACAGAGTGTACAGTAGAAGTAGACGGTAGGAGGGTTCGACAGGATACCGGCAAGCTATCTCGGGAGACGAAAGAGTTGATTAAGAAGCGTCAAAGCATGAGGGCGTCTAAACATACATACAGAATAGAACTATCAGAACTATCGAAGGTAATAAATAAGAGCAAGGTAGCCGACATAAGGAAGTTTATTATGGACAGAATCGAGCGTGCTCTAAAGAACGGAGGTAGCCTAAACGTAATGAAGAGGAAACTATGCATAGGTAAAAACCAGATGTATGCGTTAAGACACAAGCAGGGCAATGTCATTCCTTAGCAATATGAATAAGATAGTCAAAGTCGCCGAAGAGTTCTATACAAATCTATACAATAGTCAATGTATTTATAACGTTAACGATAGAGATAGTAGTGGACAGCAATGCGTCATCCCGCCAGAAACGAAAGAAGTAGTAAAGAAAGGCTTAGGAGGAATGCAAAATGAAAAATCAGCTATTCTGTTGAAGGACGGAGGGGAGTTTCTGTTAGAAAAACTAGCCACCCTGTATACTCAATGCCTTATGATCTCGACCGTACCAGAAGCTTGAAAGAACGCAGACGTCTTAATTCATAAGAAAGTATACGCCAAGGACTTGAAAAATTACAGACCGATCAGCTGACTGTCCGTTGTCTACAAGGTTATTTACTTAAGTAATCGCTAATAGAGTCAGCGCAACCTTACATTTTAACACAGTCAAGATGTCCGATAAACTTTCTTTTCCAACCTCCCCCTTAACCTTGATGAGATTAAAGGTTATTATTATTATTAGATAATAAAAAGGACATCGAAACATTCGTCTAGGATTGTAATCAGTTTGTCAGTTGAGTTCATATATTTCAAGCTAATCGCACTCAAAAGTGAAGATATTTCATTCTTTGGTATTGTTAGTCATGACTTCAGAATAATTAAGAAGCCTAATCTGACTAATTTCGCTATGCATATCAGATTCAAAATAAGGAACTGCAATCAAAGAGGAACCGTGGTTTTGTGTGAAAAAATCCTATTCGCAGTATTTCACTTATGGCACTTTCTGTTATGATCGCGAACCCACACTGAAATTTGCATCGGCCTAGAGACCTCTCCTTTAACACTTGTTGCGGGGCTAGTTAGTGCATAGTTCTATGTACAAATGTTAGCGCAAAAATAAGTGACAATCACAAGAAAGGTGTACAAGACGAAAGGATTCTGTTCTTGATTGCACAGTTCACTCACTGGTTTCTTCTTTCGGTAGCCCTTCAGTAAATTACACAGAGACGGCTCTGATCAGGTCCAATGGGAAACCCCTCTCCTTCAATCTACCTCCTGTCTACTCAAAGCACTCAATGTACTCAATCTACTCAGTGTGCTTCCTGTGTTTTTCGTGTTTTCTGTGCGCCGTTTTCGGTGGACATTTTCTGTCACCGGCTAGGAGCCCTGTCCTCAGATTAGTTCTAACGCTCTTCGTTATTATCCAAGCTTCTGCCACATAAGTGAGCGCTGGCAAGGTACTAGTATTATATAACATTCTTTCGGGTACATAACACGAGACTTCTGTAATATTGAAGGGATAGCTGCACTGCGCCACGTTAAGCCAATTTCGCCGTGCTACGGTTCTATGCTGGGAATCGAACCAGGATCTTTGACATTCGAGACGGGGACGTTCCCACGCCGCGAGGACAGCTCGACGTTCGAACCTGAATAAAGGCGCGTCTACTGAATTCACGGATTCCTTAGAAACGTGTCTTTTGAGACCTGTACTGGAGGATACATGAGTAATTATGAGCATGTAAATTACAGATGTCGGAATTAAGCGAGTACCATCTGTTTCCAGTAAAATTCATCCGTGCGTGGCGTGGAGTCGTAGCGCATCCTTTATCAACATGCCGCGAATCTTTGCAGTGTTTGTTCATTCTTCAAAGCTGCCGGCACGCCGCTTTATCGCTTTGTTTGCGATGCAAGACGTGACCAGACTTATCTCGATTGATGGCAACCAGACAGAGCTGATTCTGCGTTGTTCCAGAATGCTCTGGTGACTTTGCACGCTTTATCTAGAAAGTTCGCTCTCAGCTTTAAATTAAGCATGGCTGACAGTGGCGGCCATTCTCTACGTCGACCGCCGAGCACGCTTGTTGCTAATCCGCCGCCGAGTGATTAAGGTCATTGTGGGTGCAAGTCGGCCCAAATAAACAGTTTTGTTCAGACACCATTTTCGCAGCCTTTCTGCTCTCCGGAATGCAGTCACCTCATCGTGACATCTGGTGGAGGTGCTGAACAGCCTTCTATGTTCCGGACGCCCCCTTCAAGTCGGAACACCATCTCTCTGCGCTTCGCACCGGAGAGCGAGCAGTTAACCCAGCCAACAGACGTTTTTAGGGAGAGAAGCCTGAGCTAGGGACCCTCTCAGACCGCACCCGAACATGGAAGGACGCTGCTATGAGCACCACAACCTTGCCCAAGGTATCGACACCGATCATACTGCAACACCCGCGGGTACCGCCAACTTTCAGCGGATCCCAAGGCGAAGACCCCGAAGAATGGTTGGCCGAATTTAAGCGCGTCTCATCACTCAACAAGTGGGATGATGCAGCAAAAATTGGACACGTATTTTTCTCACTGGAGGGCTCAGCACGTACGTAGTACGAAAACCACGAGTCATCCCTAACGACATGGGAACTATTCAAGAAGGAACTTTTGAACGTGTTCACCAGCGTCGTGAGGAAAGAAAAAGCGAACGACTCTTCGAGTTCAGGATCCAGCTTCCGAATGAGCCCGTCCGCGGTTACGTCGAAGAGATGAAGCGCCTATTTCGCCGCGCCGACCGCGAGATGACCGAGGGAAAGAAAGTTCAGTTTCTAATGCGCGGCGTAAAAGAACAACTCTTTAGCAGCCTCGTCCGAAAGCCGCCAGAAACAATCCACGAATTCATGCAAGGAGCCTGCACGATCGAGAAGACCCTCAACGTCCGGGCTCAGCCATATAACCGCCATTCTTCTGTCTGTGAAATCCGTCCGGACACGACGACCGCCACCAGCGATAACTTGCGGGATGGTATTCGCGAAATCTTTCGCGAGCAGCTACGCTGATTACTTCCATCCTCCCTAGAGCCACAGGCAGCGACTCTGATGGATGTGGTACGGGAAGAAGTGCAACAGGCACTTGGCACCCCGACGGCCACAGAACACCAGGCGATGATCTATGCCGCAGCAGTGCGCCCTCCTCAGCCCCAACGATAACCCCTACGTCCCCTCTGACATGAACAACTTGTTCACGAACGCCGCCTCCCTGCCCCCGCCCGCCCAGCCTACGATCGACGCTGAAGCCCCAGGAAACGCGGCGCCTGGCGGACTTCCAGCAACCAACCGTTTTGCTTTCATTTCCGTGAGGCCGGGCATATACTTCGTCACTGCCCGTACCGACGTATCGGCCTTTGAGGATTTGCCGTTGACGCCCCACGACCACGTTTCGGACAACTTCCGCAGGAAATCGACCAGTACCTGCGTCGAGAGGAGTACACGCTGAACCGCCTTTCGCTCTTACCATCACCGTCAACCTCGCGCTTTGCGTCGCCACGTAGCCGCAGTACGAGGAAGGTCACCCAGCCTCCGTAAAGGAAACTAAAGACAGCAACCTCTGGAGGTGAGGGTGCTCACCCGCGAAACGCCAAAGATTCTCCACCGACCACGCCCCATGAAATTGCTGCACCCGCTACTCCGCATGAAGACGCTACACCCGCTGCACCGACGCCGCACAAAATGACAACCCCGACCGTGACACGAACTGTCTTCAAAAGGAAGCCGCCACCCAGAAAAGCTTCGACAACTCGCCCCGCCCGCGATTCGCATACGCGACGAAGCTGTGACACGATGCCGAGAGCGACATGCAATGCAAGAGCCAGGATATCCCACTTAGAAGTGACTATCGACTGCCGGAAAGTGGCCGCTCTAGTCGACATAGGAGCCTATTACTCGGTGGTGAATGGAACATTCGCTGCGTAGCTGTGGAAAGGCACGGCCGCTTGGAATGGCCCAGAAATTCGCGCCGCAGAGGGCTACCTCATTATGCCATCATGACGATGCACTGAACGAGTGACAGCGCGACGACATAAGTATTATGCGACCTTCATTGTGCTACGGCACTGTTCCCGCGAATAGATCTTGGGCATGGATTTTTTTAGTAAGCATCAGGCGATCATCGACCTGCGATCCAAGCTGATTATGCTTTCGACGAACGAGGCCACCCCTCGGTAAGAATTCGGGAAAATCACGTTGCCCTGTGCGTCCTGTAGGAAGAAGTGAGCGTCCCACCCCGTTCAAGCGTTATCGAGACCGTAGGCGCCACGGAATTGCCATTAACGCTGTGGCCATCATCGAGGGGAACATGCAGTTTCTTTTAGACCAAGGAATCAGTATCGCAAAAAGCATCACACATTTTCGCAATGCAATGCCGCATTATTGCTAACTGCAGCGAAGAATACCGGCCCATTAACAGAGGAACGACGATTGCTTTCTTCGACGAAATATCCGATATAGGAGACTCTCCGACCCATCCGAAGAAGATTCGCCTAACCAAGAGAACTCGGTCACTTTCGACATCAACCCAGCCCTGCACCGGAACAGACAAGACCAGATCGGCAATATGCTTCCAATTTATAGGGAGTATTTTTCGTCATTGCCGGAGGTCCGACAAACGCCAATTGCTAAGCATCGCATTATAACCGACCAGCACGTCCGACATCTCCATCAAAGCCCTGTGTCGCCGCGAGAACGCCAAGCCATCCGGGACCAAGTCGAAGAAATGCTACGCGACGACGTCATTCAGCCACCAAACAGCCCATGGGCGGAACCGGTTGTTCTAGTGAGAAAGAAAGACGGCGCACTTCGATTCTGCATTGATTGCCGCCGCTTAAGCAACATAACACAGAAGGACGTCTACCCACTCCCCCACATCGACGACACACTGGACCATCTCTGCAACGCCAAGTATTTCTCATCGATTGAACTCTAGAGCGGCTACTGGAAAATTGAGGTCGAGGAAAGAGACCGCGAGAAGACAGCATTCATCACTCCGGGTGGCCTCTTCGATTTCAAGGTGATGCCATTCGGCCTGTGTTCCGCAACAGCAACCTTTATGGATACAGTTGTGGAAGTGCTGAAGTGGCAAATTTGTCTGGTATATATGATGACGTCGTTGTTTTTGCCTCAAACTTTTAATAGCACCTAAAAAGACTTCGAACAGTAATAGACGCAATCTAGTCGTCTGGCCGAACCTTGAAAGCAGAGAAGTAGTACATTTGCCTATGAAGAGCTGACGTTTCTAGGCCACATCGTTAGCAAGGAGGGAGTACGCCCAGACCCACAGAAAACAGCTGCTATTTCACTGTTTCCATTGCCGGTCGAAAGGAAAGGAGTGCGCGGATTCGTCGGACTGTGCGCATATTACCGACGATTTTTGAAAAATTGGCGGTGGTTTAGGTCCGGTTGAACCAGGAATGACGCGATAGCTACAGCTGGGCGGGTGGAAATTGCACAGTTGAATTGCAAAGTCAGTCTTTCGCATCTCCGTTTGATGATTATGGTGATGTCCTAAGGCTGAATGGCTCGTACCCATTTCAGGATATTTGCCAGGGTGCATTGCTGATGCAATTGTACACATGGGTAAGGAGTGCAATAATTGGATAATTTTGTGAAGAAGACTCGAATTTGGATTAAAAAGCTGTTAAAACGGAAAATAAAATGTTGGAATGCGCACTTTAGCATATGAATCTACCGGATGCAATTATATATCCGTGAATAAAATCGCACGTATGTTTCAAGTCATATCCCTTGGCGCTTGCTCCAATGGAGAGGAGGATCGTAATAGAAACAGGTAGCCCCAGTAGAGCGAGGGGGATCTCCAAGTAAGTTCTACGGAGAGAAGCGAACCGCAGGCAAAAGAGGAAACAGCGATCTATTGACTCAATTTCGCCCCAAGAGTCACAGAGTTGGTCAGCGATAACCCTGATCGACATATATACAGATTTAGTCGCGGTATTCTGCAGCGCAGGAGGGTAATGGACATCTCACATTTTCTTCAACTACACACTCGCACACTCCAAGGAAATGCCAGGTGTTCAAAATACGCTACACAGAGGAGAGGCTCGTAGCTCAAGTAGTGGATGCGCTGAAACCGTTGAAAGCGTGCTACAGTCAAGAAGACAGTGTTAGACAGTAGACATAAGTAGGCAAGAAGACAGGACAATAGGTCCTCCAAAGGCGGACTTCGCTAAAAAATCAGCCTTCTCATTAGAACCAATGCCACAGTGCCCAGGGACCCAGGGAAAACCTCTGTATTACCTCTGTAATATGTGGTGAAATAAAAAATCGAATGAAACGGCTCATAGGACTATCCCTGGATTTTTAGAGCGCTAGTTGTTGTTTTTGTTACCCCTAGTCCGCTCCGTTTCTCTGAGCGTTCCTTCTTCATCTTCGTCCCACCTGACACGAAGCATACACACCGCTGTTGGAGTTTGGTTTCGCCAGCGCACCGGGCCGCTAGCAGCAACAGCTGCTCCGCATCATGTGACCTAACACGTGACGAACCACGTGACCAGCCACAGCGCCGCGTCGCCAGCAGCTGCTCCGCACCACTTGACCAAACCCCATGACCCCGTGGCGTTGGCTGGGCCGCCACGCTAAAGACTAGGAATGCTACCGTAATGTAGCTATCACTACAAAACCTGTCGCGCATCGCCAAGCCCTTGACCCAGCTGACGAAGGCAGACATGCCATTTAAATGGGAAGCGCCGCAAGCAGAACCATTCAACAAATTTCAGCGTCGTTTACAGTCCCCAGCGGTCTTCGCGCATTTTGATGAAAACGCCGATACTGAAGTTTATACCGACGAAAGCAGAGTAGGCCTAGGCGCTGTCCTCTTTAAATAAAGCGACGGGCTGGAAAAAGTCCTCGCATACGCTAGCCGCTCGCTTTCCAAGGCTGAGGCTAACTATTCAAAAACTGAGAAGGAGTGCCTTCCCATCATCTTGGCTACGTCAAAATTCCGCCCCTACCTGTACGGACGACCGTTCATGGTGGTCAGCGATCACCACGCGCTGTGCTGGCTTGCCAATTTGAAGGACCCCTCTGGCCGACTCGCTCGATGGAGTCTGCATCTCTAGGAGTTTGACGTCACCGTCGTTTACAAGTCTGAACGTAAGCACTCTGACGCTGATGCATCGCCATCGATGCATCGCGGCCGGACGACGATGAGGACGCCTTCCTAGGACCCATCAGTCCCAGCTCTTTTGCACAGCAGCAGCGCTCGGATCTCAACCTAAACGCCTCATCGAATACTTGAAAGGCAAAGTTTCTTCACCCCCGCCTCATTCAAGCGAGGACTGTCTTCCTTCTGTGTGCAGAATGAGACCCTTGTGAAGAAGAACTTTACAGCGAACAAAACAGCCTACCTCCTTGTTGTACCTACTTGTCTCCGCGAAGAAGTTCTACGGGATTCACACGACGAGCCGAGAGCTGGACATCTCGGGTTTACTCGCACCCTTCGCCGCATTCAAGACAAATATTACTGACCCCGATGGTCTGCCGATGTCGCACAGAAAAACCTTCCGAGATTGTCAGCGATGAAAGACCCCCCCCCCCCCTCCCCAACCCGGCCAAGAATATTTCTGAACCTCAATGTACAACCCCTCAAGGCCCTTTCAGCAGATCGACATAGACTTGATTGTCCCTTTCCCAAAGTCAACGTCTTGAAATAGGAGGACCCACTACGCGAGCCAAGTGCCTTACCGAACGAAACAGCAGCAGAAGTCACCAAATTTTTTGTGGAGTACATTCTTCTGCGGCACGGCACCCCCATGTGCTAAGCACAGACAGAGGAACAGCATTCACGGCGGAAGTAACGCAAGCCATCCTGCGTTGCAGCCAAACCAGCCACCGGAGGTCAACTGCATATCATGCGCAGACCAACGGACGACCGAGCACCTGAACAAAACTATTGCCGATATGCTCGCCGAGTATGTCGGTGCCGAACACAAGACCTGGGACGTCATCCTACATTACGTCGTCGATCACCCAGACGACGCCTTTTAAGCTCGTCCATGGCATGGAGGCCACGACCACGCTAGATGCAATTCTGCCCACCGTTACCGAAGAAGAGAACGTCGACGTCGCCGCCTACCTTCAACACGCAGAAGTAGCTCGAAGGCTTGCCCGATTACGGATAAAATACCAGCAGCGGACCGACGTCAGACGCTACAACGTAAGAAGGCGCAACGCGTAATGCAAGCCAAGAAACCAAGTCTTGGCTTCGACGCCCATTCGCCGCCGTGGATTGAGTGAAAAACATTTGCGCCGCTATTTCGGCCTGTACAAGGTTCTTCGTCGGCTAGGTTAACTGGATTATGAAGTCATCCCTGAAGCAATGACTGCGCCCCGCGACGCCGCGTACGACCACAAATGGTCCATGTCGTCCGTCTAAAGCCCTATTATGCGCGCTAAAGGACCCTGTTTTTCCACACTCTGTGTGTATTTTCGCCCGATCTATTTTATTTGTTGCTTGTCGCATTATTTGTTTTAATGCATCGGGTCGATGCTTCTTTGAGAGGGCAGAAATGCAGCGAATATTTGCAGTTTTTGTTCATTCTTCAAAGCTGCAGGCAGGCCGCTTTATCGCTTTGCTTGCGCTGCAAGACGCGACCAGATTTATCTCGATTAATCGCGTCCAGGCAGAGATGATTCTACGTTGTTCTATATTCTTCTAGTACCTTTGCCCGTTTTATCTCGAAAGTTCGCCACCATCTTTAAATTGAGCACGGCCGACAGCGGCGGGAATTCTGTTCGATGACCGCCGAGCACGCTTGTTGCTACGCTTTCGCCGAGTGATTGAGTCCATTGTGGGCGCAAGTCAGCCCAAATAAAGAGTTTTGTTTAGACACCATTTTCGCAGCATTTCTGCTCTCCGGGCTGCGGTAACCACTTCGTAAAAAACCACTGATATCCCCTTCGCTGTGCACGGCGCTGGCCCGGCAGATGTCGCCCGTATATGAGTCAGCGCATTCCCTTAATCCTTATGTGCCATCAAAATCAGCGGGTGCTCGACCACTAGGGAACGCTATCGCCTTTCACTCTTAAACGTCTCCCATTTTTTTTCAACATGCGCCATATAGCGGGATTTGTCTGAACACTTAGGTCTAATCCTTCCATATGGCATCAATTGGCAAGCTGCTCTCAGGCAATGAAAGGCAGGAGCTTCTTTGAATAAAGATTATCGGTCACCTCGGCTTTTCTCCCACGTTGGCGCGGATACGGCCGCAGTATTATCGCCCCGGCTTGCTACAGTTGTCCAGCACTACGTTGTCTTGCCGCGAGTGCCAACGTCGGAAGACACCACCTGTGAATCGGGCCGGCCTATTGAAGCCCATTGATCCGCCTCGAATCCCTTTCCACCAGGTCGGCATGGACTTGCTGGAACCATTTCCGACATCATCATTGGGCAACAGGTACATTATAGTTGCCACCGACTACATAACTCGGTATTGTGAGGCGAAAGCCTTTCCCTGCGGCACCGCTGCCGAATTTGCGAACTTTTTCATCTTTAACTATATTTAACGAACTTTTGCGCACAAAAAGATACCTGTAGGCCGAGAGACTGCAAAACTTTTTACATACTTAAAAGTTTAACTCTGCCTTAGGGTTAATGCCCAATGAGTTTAGTAGCCTTGCTTTACGATAGAACGTCAACGCTGTGTGAATACCGTTGTGTTTAAGTAACACTTGTTGCTGGGCTAGTTGGCGCATAGTTCTATGTACAAACGTTAGCGCAAAATAAGACACATTCCAAGAAAGGTGGACAAGATAACGCGCTACTGACAACTGCTTTTTATTGAAAGAAACACATAATATATTTAATCAGTCATGTTTCTTTGGCCCTTTACACCACGTGTCATGCCGTTTAATGTTCTTTCTCTGATCTTATCGTTTTTTAACTGAGTCATGTTTCTGATGTTTGTCTTTTATCGCTTTTAAGACACTATTCATCTTTCTGGCGTTTACAGCAGCTGATATGTGGTGTGACGGTGAGTCTACATATTATGTGTTTCTGTCCATAAAAATCAGTTGTCAGTAGAGCGTTGTGTCGTCCGCCTTTCTTGTGAATGTGTCTTGTTTTGCGCTAACGTTTGTACATAGAACCGTTGTGTTCGGTGTCGAAGGAAGCGTGCTATCTTGTTTTAGGCAGCAGCGCTTGGTTTCCATTGCACTGCGCAGGAACTGCTGCACGGTCTGTGATTTTCAGACGGCACTTCTCTCTGTCTCTTTTTATATCACGACCCCCTCCTCTTTTAACCGTTTTAGGGCAGCCAGTCGGATCAATCTACTGCTTAGTCTCCCCGTACTTCGTCAAACCCCTGTATCTTCTTCAAAGGGTGTTTGCAGTGAAACAAGTGAACACCCTTTTTATACCTATTAGAGTGTTAAATTTTTTACAGTGGCAGGTAGCGCGTATGCGTTGTAGGGCAGGGCTCACATTTAATTCTCAATAAACATTTCAGTAAACGGAAGTTTGGGAACTAAATGTTCAATAAAATAGGGCATCCGTGGCCGGAATTCAACCTTATAACTTGTGTTATATAGCCGAAAGTCATTTCTACTTAGCCACCGGGTTGGGTGAACATGTCAACGTTAATGTAAAAAAAAAGTGGTTCTCATCATTAAGGTTTGTTTGGCAACTGGGTGAGCAGGAACTTTCAATAAACGACAAATCTCAGACATAATGCTACTAAGGATGACTAACGTTGATATTTAGGAGTTGCTGTACGGGTATATATATATAACGTGAATATGTAAATAAAATTGGGCAACTGCAAAAATTAGCCGTTAAGGGGGGATGCTAGGCTGAAGAATCAAGTTTTGAACTACTGCACCAAATTCGACAACATTTTCAGGGATGATGCATCATGTTCTTATTAGACGATATTCGAAATTTCAGCTCCCTAGCTCAAACACAATAAAGTTATACCGGTCATATTGAGAAATCAGGTGTGTCCGTTTAGAGAAACTATCATTTAAAAAATAATGAAGATATGCTAATTCTTTGTGATTAGATATCTTCTAGATAGCTTATAGTGCAGGATAAGATCAGTCACATATTTTTTATCATTTCTATAAAAATGTCATTGCTCTAAAAACAAAGTTCACTTTTTTGTTGTCTTTATATGTCAGACATCTCAAAATATTTTGTGTTAGAAAATATTTAGTGACCTCAAAAATACCTTATCTTTTTATTCGAGAAACTGCCTTGAAAGCAGTTTTTGTCGATGCAGTTTGGAAATGATAGTTTTCCTAACTGTTTTGTTTTTCCAAAATGTTCGAACTGAGAAAAACGAGTTCAAAGATTTCAGAACATGCCATTTTATTTTTGGGTAGAAAAAAGTTATTCAAAGTGCCCTGCTCCATATGTCGGGCCCTCATCTTCAACATGACGCTGCTCTGTAGCAAATGCTTCAAGCTTTCTTTGTTTCTTTTTTTACAAGGTTTAGAGCTGTCCATAGCCCTAGCATTTGATGGGTTGCTTGCTGGACGTTCTTGATCGTCGGCACTCCGTGTTCTAGCTCCAGCTTGTCAGACACTTTTTTGATGACACGTGCGCCCTCATTAACTAGTACAGCCAATTCTGCCGCAGTCCCCACGGTTCTTAGTGACGTAAATTTGGTCTTGAGGTGATTAACCATCATCACAGCTCGAAGGGTTTGCGTCGGTTTTTGGCGGCGCGCTTGGGCCTGGCGAACGCACAGGCAGACGCGCAATTCCTGGCAATCGCCCATGCTGTGTAGGCATCTCGCTTTCGAAGTGCGTTTTCTATTCTTGAATCTTCTCCGAGTCGAAACCTTCGTTGCCAGCATCTCCCGGTCACACCACCAGCCACCCGCTGATCGCAAAAAACACACAGAAGGAAGATAACGTAACAGTTAGCAGGCGTCGAACACAGCCAAAGCGGGAGCAACTCTGAATGGAGCGAAAACAGCGTTGAGTGGTCACGTGTTATATTTCCGCCAAACCGAGCTTCTATTTCGGTATGCCATCCACTCTGCAGTTGATGCAGCCACTTATGCCTTTCGTTTTTAGTTTTTCGTTAGTGTCCTTGGATATTCTCAATATAGGTCTTCCGTTACCAAAAAGCGCAAAAACAAACGTTTCTAACATGGCCATTCACTTCGCGTTCGGTTCTTTGCCGCACTGCGGCCGCGTCTTGAGAAGCGCGTTCATAGACGCCTCCGACGGCAAATGTGTGCCACCGCCTCGTGAAAATAATTTTCTTCGTTTCTAGTGCTCACGTAACAATCAAACTTGCACCGAATATTCTTCAGTAAACCAGCAATTCTAAACAACTTGAACATAAAACACTTTTTTTTTGTCGAAAATCAGTTTTTTAGCCCTGCATCTCCTCTTAACGAGATTGTTGACTGTACAAAGAAAAAACTGCACCTGTCTGCCCGAAACATCTTTCGATGTCAAGTGTTCGACGTTTTCGTCGCGAAGCATCTAACAGCAGACGAGTGAAGCGAGCTGGTTTGAGCATCTAAGGCCCCTACCTAAGACGATGACTGCCGCAGAGGACATAACAACTTTCCCTACCAATAGAGTAATGCCGGTGGCACACAAGAAATTGCTATTAAAGAAAATGAACAGCGGAACTTCACCAACGTATGCCCGTCTGCATTGGCTTCCGTCTTCGTGGGCGTGCAGTGAAATGAGTGTAGCGGAAGAATATATCAGCCAAAATATGCTATCAGAAAATGTACAAAAACATGTGTGATGTAACGTTTGATGCAAATTAGGAAAACTACAATGCTCCGTAATTCCCTCAGATTGGTCCATCAACTGCCAGTCGAATTTTTCTATTTTTGTTCGCCGCTAATTATTGCATTCGTACCCTATTTTGCCTGTTCATTAAGCGTAGACAAGTTGAAAATTGAGAGTCACGACTTCTAAAAGCACACAATAAGAAAATAAAACTAAATAACTATACGTCTCCCCCAAAAGCAAGACTTCTCAGGCACTTGCCTACGTACAGGTCCGTCATTTGCCCATGCGAAGAAGGGCAGAGAGATCTCGTACAAAGCAGGAGGAGGAGGAGGAGGAAGCAGTTGTAAATAAAGGTGTGGCGAGCATCTCTCTCAGTGTGAACACCTGAGCTGCGTTGTGAAGTAAGATATAGCGACGACGAAAGAGAGAGGATAGAGCAACTAGGAGGAGAGACAGAAAAAAAATGGCATATGTCTCAAGAGCTTAGGTTCCTTTTTCGCGTTTTTCGTTCTCGCACACCCCCTACATTTTTGCTCGCAAAGAATGTAATAACAGCTGTAGCCTAGCACATTCATTATTTCGTTCTGTGTTACTCAACCCATTTTAGCACCGGTTTTTGTTGAGCGCAGGACAAGAAATGGCTTTTCGTCTGGGCCGACTAGAGCCTGCTTATACCGGATGTCTCAGCTAAATTGAGCCAAGGGTTAAAAAATATATTATTACAGATAGGCGAGTGAAACCAGGTGCATATTGGGAGCAGCCATCTTGTGCACCACAGCCAATTTTTTGTTTCGCAAATATTTAATATTTTAATTAAGCTTAATAATATAAATTAATAAATATGAACTTTAGAAATCAAATTGCATTTGAAGAGTTGTCGAGCACCGTCAGAAACCCCCATCTTATCATTTGCGATAAGGAAACCCTCACGTGTGTCCTTTTTTCCTAGCTCCAAAGAAAGCCCACGAAATACAAAATAAACCACGTGACTAACGCACTTGCGCGCCACGATTGTCCTGCTCTCAAGCGTGGTTTGAGCAAACGAAATCACCTGCAGCCTAAATTCAACAGCCTCGCACCAGCGGCAGGCTGTGTTGGCGGTGGTATCTCGCCTGCGTCATCCATTGGCGAACATGACGGTTCAAGTTGGCGCCGCCAACATATCGGCCTGCCGCTGGTGCGAGGCCGTCGAATTTAGGCTGCAGGTGATTTCGTTTGCTCAAACCACGCTTGAGAGCAGGACAATCGTGGCGCGCAAGTGCGTTAGTCACGTGGTTTATTTTGTATTTCGTGGGCTTTCTTTGGAGCTAGGAAAAAATCGTGGATCGAGGGCGTCGCTGGTGAACACTCTCAAGGTTCGCTTACACCCAGTAAAACATAAATACCCACGTGAGCAGCAGATTGGACAGCCGTCGCCGTAGCTCAGTTGGTAAGAGCACCGGACGCGATATTCGGAGGTCGTGGGTTCGGATCCCACCGGCGGCATAGTTGTTTTTCCTGCTGCTTTATAAGTAATTTTCTTTAAACCCATTGACTGGCACTACAAATAAAAAAAATTGAAAACATTCCACTATGCACCTTGGTTTCGGTGATTGTTGGCTTCCTTACTGTGTTTGTCGAACGAGCCCCTCATTTCCTTTACCTTGTCTGCTATAGCATAACGGGGGTCTCGATTCTGGCAGTCTTGTTGCCATAGGTAGCATAAGAGGGCTCTCGCACAGTTTCCGCCCTCGCCGTTAGATGACGTTCTACGTCACACTCGCGGTATTACAGGACGTGCTACGTCCACCGCTATGGTCTAGGGTGGCGCTGGTGAACACTCTCAAGGTTCGCTTACACCCAGTAAAACATAAATACCCACGAAAGCAGCAGATTGGACAGCCGTCACCCTAGCTCAGTTGGTAAGAGCACCGGACGCGATATTCGGAGGTTGTGGGTTCGGATCCCACCTGCGGCATGGTTTTTCTGCTGCTTTATAAGTAATTTTCTTTAAACCGATTGACTGGCACTACAAATAAAAAAAAATTAAAAACATTCCCCCTATGCACCTTGGTTTCGGTGATTGTTGGCTTCCTAAATATGTTTGTCAAACGAGCCCCTCATTTCCTATATATATATATATATATATATATATATATATATATATATATATATATATATATATATATATATATATATATATATATATATTAACAGCTCCACAGCCAGCGTAGTCCTTCATAAACATAGCAATAAAGATAAAATCAGGAGGGGTATCTTGCAGGGAGACACGCTTTCGCTAATGATATTCACCGCCCATTCAAAGAAGTATTCAGTGGCTCTGATGGGAAATAGTTGGTGATTGAGGAAATAAAGAATACCTTAGTAAGCTGCGAATCACTGATGACTTTGCCTTGCTAATTTATTCAGGTAATGAACGGCAAAGATTTATCAATTACTTAGTAAGGCAGAGAAGAAGGGTAGGTTTCAAAATTAATCTGTAAAAAATCGACATAAATATTTGATAATCTCGCAAGAGGACCGCAGTTTACAATTGTTAGCGAGGCGCTGGAAGATATCGCAGATCCCGCTCACGAAAGGGAAATAACTAGAAGAATAAGAATGGCATGCAGAGTATTTGGAAGATAATCTCAGATCATGAATGGCACTTTACCAATATCCTTGCAGAGAAAACTCGACAACAGCTGTATCTTATCAGTACTTACCAATGGGGTAGAAACGTGGATGCTTGCTAGAAGGGTTCAACTTAAGGCCAACGCAGCAAGCTACGAGAAAAAATGATGCGTGTATCTTAAAGACACCGGAAGCACAGCGTGGTTGTTTGAACAAAAGCGCCGTAATGGCATCTTAGTCGAAATGAAGAAGAAATGTGCTTGGACATGACACGTAATTCAAAGGAAGGATAACCAGTGGTCGTTAAAGGTAACAGACTGGATAACAAGAGAAGCGAGCTAGCAGGAGGGTGCAGAAATTAGAGGCGGATGATATATTGAGTTTGTGGGCATAAGGTGGCAACAACTGGCAAAAGACAGGGTTAATTGTAGACGTATGAGAGAGGCCTTTGTACTGCAGAAGCTGTAGTCAGGCTGATGATGGTGATATATTGGCTGGGCATTTGCCTTGCTTTTAGATGGCGCTAGTGAGCGCTCGAATAGTTTCCTTTGAATTTCACTCGTGGTCATGTCTTCTGCTTTTTCTATTTGGTGCCTGAGTTGCAATTTTTTGACGAATCTGTCATTAAGCTTTGACTATTCGTCGGCAAAGTGCGTTTAATTGGAAGAAGAAGAAGAAGTGTGTCCCTGCTAAAGTGGCTGCACATCGCTCTTCAAAAAAACCTCGCCATCCACGTAAATACGTGCCTTATTTGAAGAGAACTGCATCCTCGCCTTCTGAAGAAGATCCGGACGTCCTCCCACCGTCTGAGGCCTCCTGGGAACCATGCATGAGTGCAGCTGAGCTGGGCACTGACGCTAGGCTTAGTGCCTCCGCTGCCACGCTGGCGGAGGTAGCTCTGCCAGCGTCTCTCGTGGCAGCACCTGCCACGCAGTCAACACCTGATCCGAGGCGCCAGGTCCAGCTTTGTGCTCCCGGTTCACCGGCAGATGCACCCCTCCTGCCTTCCCGAAATGCCGGACTGCTCGTGAGTGATCTGCCACCAGGGCACATGGCATCAACTCTACACCACCGGATGGGTCTCAAACCGCACGGTGTGATGAACAGGGCCTTTCAATGGACTTATCGGCACCTCTACCCGTGAAAAAGTGCCCTCGCGCATCTCACAAGCGTCCCTCAAACGACAGTCAACCGATTCCATCTTCGGCAAGTGATGGCTCCCAAGGTAAGCGCACTTGTCTTACGATCGATAACTCGGTAGAGCCTACACCCGGATCGTCTTCTTACTAAGTGACCATTAAATCACTGGCCAACAAATGCCTCACGGATATACCGAACAAGATTGTACAAGCTAACTGGGACGCGTGCCTCGGGACCAAAGGTTTTCGGGGCTTCACAGCCAGGACAAAGTCCAACATCATTGCAGTGTGGCTTCCGACTCTGACTGCCGTAGAACGGCTGCAAACGCTCACCAGTATTTCACTGACAAACGAAATCTCAGTGCCAGTGCAAGTGTATTTAGTTTAGGGCTCCGACTTGCAGCGCTGCGTCGTCTACAACGTCAATATCACTGAGGATCAAACTGCACTCCAGCGTGAGCTGTACTGTCCCATGCACCGTGTCATCCAGGCCCGACGCATGGGAAAGGGGCGCTCTTGCATAGTCACCTTGTCAGGCCCTCTGACACTACCAGCCCGTCTGTACTATTATGGCCGTATTTTACGGCCTCGGGCATATAAACCGACTGCGGTAAATTTCTATAACTTCTTCCGTACTGGACATATGCGCAAATCCTGCCCCTTCACTGCTGATGGTGAAAGTACATCTAAAGGGAAAGGTGGCTTATCGATGCGGCCTTTGTAAATCCGACGACCACGATATAACATCCCCAAGCTGTCCGACAAAACAAAAGGCAACACAACAGGCTCGTCGTCGAATGACTAAGCATTCTCCAATACAATACAGTATAACTTCATTGCAGACATCCAATCGGTTCGCAGCTCTGCAGTGGGATGACGACGAGTGGCCGGTGCTCCCTGAGCACACCTTGCATGACCCTTCACCTCAGCAGCCTTCTAAGGGTACTGTGCGAAAGGAACGCCCCCGAAAACAGCCAACAAAGCAGCGCGGTGTGCCTGAACTACCGCAGAACGATATGGCCGCAGTCCATGAACAAATCGCACGTCTTTTAGCAGAGGTCACCCAGCTCCGGTAAGACAAGACCGTGAACTGCTCGCTCGACGTAAACGGGCAGCGGAATCATCCACCGCATCTATCAATGGCGCAGCAACTTTCAATCTATCAATGGCGCCGCCCACCAGTGTCATTTCCTGTCGCCTGTTCCCAGATTACCGCAATGCCACTGGACAACTCTGCGACTTCTTTGCTCCGGTTTATGGTCAACCAGTTGTCCAACCTGACGTCCGTGATTCTATAGCGCTTGGGCTAGTAACTAGAAATGGCAAGTTCCAGTCGTGCTGGTGTGCTGCAGTGGAACTGCAGAGGAATTTCCACAAAGGTGGGAGAGCTCAAGACCAGACTACAAATCCGCAAGCTCCAGGTATGGGCCATGCTGCTACAGGAAACAAACGCCTTGCCATCGATTCCAGGCTTCAGTGCCTACATGTCTCCTTCAATGATAGACCGCCGTGTACAAACTGCTGCTCCCCGGGAAAGGCGACGGTGTATGTGGACTCACGTTTTCCGCATGTACGCCTTGCTCTCGAAAATTGGTGCACGTCGTATCAAGAGGTAGTGGCAGTGGCTGAGAAACTTAAGGAGGGAACCGTGTTTACTTTAGAACAGCCGGTGGTGCTCCTCCCGCATTAATCTTGGCTGGTTACCAAGTGTCCATCGGCAGCATCCCGGGTGTCCGATTTTAGTCGGATGCGACTTTAACGCCCCTCACCAGGATTGGGGGTACCCCACTTCAAGCCCTCGTGGCTGGCGTGTGCGGGACGCCTTCACGGATGCCCAATTTGTGCTGCTCAACAATCCTGGGACAGCAACACGGCCAGTGCGTCAAACTCGCAGTGCTTCCTATGCTCCAGACTTGACGTGGTGGTCGGGTCCGGGTACTGCCTCCTGGCACATGGAGCCAGACTGCTGGGGAAGTGATCATCATCCTATCATTATCTGTCTTCAAACCTCACATTTCCGACCTTTACGCCACAAATATTCCGTGATCAACCGGAACAGTTTTCGCTCCTGTATGGACAATCTCTCCTCAGATTATTCGCCAATCCTTGTTGAGCGCATACAAACAGCACTCAGCAGTGCTACAACTACCACCTGGACTGATGTTAGTCGACCGGCACCAGACCTCGGCCTTCTTAGCTTGTGGGCGGCACGCCGTCAAGCCGAGCTGGCTGCTACGCGAGACCCTACTTCGTAGCAGACACGTACGCGATTGCACTATCTTACAGCTAACGCACCCAAATATGAACGCGACCTCTCTCGGCGGCAGTGGCAAGCGTGGTGCGAACAAGTTTGTGCAAAACCCTCGAATACCTCTTTCTGGCGAACATTCCGTTCAATGGAACGCGGTCGCCGTTCGACTTACGCAGCGGCAACCGCATGCTTCGCGGCTAACTTGTCGCCAGATGATTTCGCCAAAGAAGCAGCGCGAAAGTTTTCCCAAAATACGATGCTCTACCTTCTTCATCCGCTAGTTTAAATATGGCAAGCATCCCACCGCATGTATATCAAATGCCGTCTGAAGTCGACGTAGATGAAATTGCGTTCCATTTTCTATGCCTGAGTTGCTGGCTGCAATAGATGATGCGAAACAGAAAACAGCGCCCAGCCCGGACATTATTCAGTACGGGGTGTACAAGAACCTGAGTATTGGTGTACTCCCGCAACTACTTGACACCATAAACAAAGTATGGTTGGATGGCGTAGTGCCCGAGAGCTGGAAATCCGCTGTCGTGATTCCTATCCCGAAACCAGGAAAGCCTCCAACGGACCTTGCCAACTTGCGACATGTCTCCTTAATTCCTACGCTGTGCAAGCTGGCGGAGAAAATGCTAGCCACACCATTGTCATGGTGGCTACAGCAGCACGGTTTTTATCACTCAGCACAAATCGGCTTTCGTCCATATATTGGTACAGAGGACGGGTTGGCTGTCTTAGCATCTGCAGTTTTGTCATCTACCCGCAGCCGCAGTGTGCGTACTGTTTTAGCAATGGACATTGAAAAGGCAGATGATAACATCAGTCATGCAGCCATTCTGATTTCCACTGACATGCGCCATCTCCCTCTGAGAGTGCGTAGTTTTGTCCAATCATTTTGGGAAGGCAGAAAATTTGCAATACGCCTCAGCGGCGATGCGGTCGGATCATTTGTTCCTCCCTGCGGCGTGCCCCAGGGATCAGTATTGTCGCCGACGTTATTTAATATTGCTTTCATTCCGCTAGCTTGGCACTTACATGACATCCATGATATAAAATTTTTTCAGTACGCTGACGACATCATGGTGTGGAGTACTCACCAAGATCTCCGTACTCAGGAGGCTGCCCTTCAATCTGCCTTGGATGTTACCTCTAATAACGCATCATCCATCGGAGTTCAGCTATCCGTGCATAAAACAACATACATGTTAGTCCCCAACCACTGTAGACGCCGTAAACTTGCTGCAAGTCCAATCCGTCTTTGTCTATCAGGCACTTCACTACAGGAAAGTCTGAGTGTAAAAATCCTTGGCTTAATGATTCACCAATCAGGATCAGCGACTGCACGGCTTTCTCAGGCAAAAAGGCAAGCTATTCGGACTTTGGGTTTGATTAGAAGAATTGTCCCTAAAGTTGGTGGCGCAGGCTCGTTCGTTGCACGGCAATTGGTGAGGGTAGTTCTGCAGCCATGTATTGCTTATCAAGCCCAGTTGCAATATCTTACAAGACCTCAATGGGATCGCCTTGAAGCCGTGAGTCGAGAGGCTATGAGGACCATTACGTACTTTCCACGCATCACATCGATCATAGCTTTACAAGAGAATGCGCAGCTCAATACCATTGATGAGCTGGAGCAGCAGCGCCGTGAAGCGCGCAGCCTTAAGGCCAGTCTATCGCACTGCACGCATGCACTGAGGACTTATGCAACGTCATACTCCATTCTTCAGCCACCAACGCCAGTTCTTACCCCATGGAAGTTTGTACAGCTCAGCGACAACAAGCCAACAGATAATCGCCCGCCAACATCTGCTCATTCGGCATCGTTGCTTCGCCAGAAATTTGAGGAAAAAATGCTTGCCTGCCTGAAGGATCCATTGTTGTCTTCGTAGACGCAAGCATACAAGACTGCAAAGCAACAACAGCTATTTACTGCCCGTGCAGACCTGCCCTGAATCAAACCTCTTGGTTTCTGCTTACGGAACCCCCTTCGTCCTTTTGTGCTGAGCTCGTTGCAGTTCAAGAAGCACTCAGCTTCGTAGCCGACATAACTATGCTCCCTGCGGCCCGCGTTGTCATCCGCACATACGCCCTTAAAGTTGTCCGGTTGCTACGACGTGTTAGCCGCTGTCCAACAATATGTCAGGACATCCACCGGCTCGCGGCACGCATCCCGCAGCCAGTACCTATTGAGTGGGTCCCACAGGATCTGCTGACCTATAAGCCAGGCAGGTTTAGCGACCCGCCTTGCGAATACAAACTCATCACCGCCTCGGCTCCTTCATTTGGACAGTTTTACCCTCCTTTCATCAAGAAATAAACTCCTCCAGCGCCGCACACATGCTCTCATCCCTCCCTGTGCGGTAACCCTGCCCCGAGGACTTACCCGTGCAGAGGAGGTTGCGCTTAGGAGGATCCGGGTCGGGGTTGCCCTCACACCAGCCATCACTCAGAAGTTCTTTCAGTACCGAGAATTGTTTCCTCGGCCAGGGTGTCCGATATGTAAACACGAGGACATTGAGGCCGACATTCATCACTTACTGTGGGACTGCCCAGCTCTCAAGCCTACAAGGATCCGGCACCTGATGGTAGCAGGTCTTTCACCAAGCAACCCTGCTTCATACATTGCCTGGACGCAGGGACCGTACCATCGTTCTCTACTGGACTTCATCAAATCAGCTAACCTTTTTCCATTCATTTAATATCTACTACATCATTCATCACACCTTCACCCATCATTGATGCCCTGGCGCAGTAAATGTCGCTTTAAAAATAGTGCGTTTAATTTATGAATGTTAAGATGTAAATAAAATAGGGTGATAATGGTGACCTCTTCAGAATGAATGACATATATTGAAAAAAATTTCACGCAGATTTGCAATCTTTAATAGCGTCGTGTGATTTTTCTTAGAATTAAAAGAAATATTTCCGAACAGCACACATTTGTATAAGCGCGTTTGTATGTTGTATTACTCAAACAAGTGATAGCGAGTGCTCCTTACCAGAAACGTTTACTTTGACAAGCAATTAGTTTTTCTGCATTAGGAGCAGTTTTCTGCATTAGGAGCAGTTTTTTGGGTAACTGTCAGTAGTCATTCTGTGAGCATGATGAGAGTAATAAATATGTGGTAGCCACAATGCATTTTATACTAATAACTTGATAGGTGTCAGTAAATTGTACCTATTACGGTTTGATAGGTCAGTGATATAGGAAGTTTTTGGTGAACAGAACGGACATGTTCATTCCACTGTAGTGTGTTTTGAAAAATAAATCTAATAGCATTTCTTATGTAGGCCTCCATTTTTCTTTAGGTTTATACTACGGTGTGGTCAGCGGGGAAATATTTGCCTCTTTTATGAATAGTACGGCTTTATAATTCCTCTTATTTACATTTACGCCTCGTTCCTTTGACCAAACGTCATGTTTATGTGCAACTTTATTTGAATCGCTGGTCAAGTTCGAGTAAGAGTGAAGGAAATGATATGTCCTAGTAGTATCATCATAGATTTTAAACTTCGCATTGGGATTGACAGACACGGTGTGACCGCGAAGGGAGAAAAGGCTCTTCTATTATTCTATTTGGGGTGCTGTGCGCCTTCCGCTTCGAGAGAAATTTACAATGCGCTGGGAAGGAGAATAGCCACATCTGCGGCTATTAACCTATTCTGAATGAGCGAGCAGTACTATGTACAGTTGTCCACACAGAGCGCTCGAAAGGCGCGCTCTATTTCTCATTTATCCTGACGTCGCTGCCTTTCCGAGCTCGAAGCAGCTTTTAACGGCATGAGGAGTGAAACGCAATCATCGTGAACATGTATGCACTCTAAGGTCGCTTTGTCAGCCTCAGCTGCTAGTAAATGGCGCAACTGTTTTCCCCGGTGCAGTTTTTGAGAGCTCCATACAGGTGCGTGGACGTCTGTACACTCTACTATCGCCTCACGTAAAGAACATGTGGGGCGTAAAAAAAACATAAGCTGGCAATGCGTGCGTCAGCCCACCTGTGTCATGTCAGAAAAGATATCGAATAACAACTAGACATGTGGGATTCAAGCGCCCGTGGTGATGTTTTTACTTTTGCTATATGACTGTCTCTTCTTTTTTTCCGCTCCCTTTTACAGGATGTCGCTCCAACCTTTTACAATCAACGACGTATATATCGGTTCATCATAGGCAGTATTCCGGGTGTGGCAGTGAACACAATAAAAAATTCCTTAAAGTCTGGCAGTTTAAAGAAGAACATAACTTAAGCAATAACTGTTTAGGCAATTACTTTTGGGGATATTTTGAAGAAGAAAAGACACAGCGACCTCATATCGCGCTGGTGTAGTGGCCAAGTGATGCACCCCTGCACTGGCCGGCGCCTTTTCCAAACAGAACTACCCATAGGCTTATGCGACCCAGGTTTACCGTGGTGTAAAGTGAGTGTGTTAATAACAGCCACCATGTGGAGGGATGTGATTAACGCACCCACCAGTTACTCCGATGGCGACGCGAAAGCAAGGGACGGGCGCCTAACAGGTCTCGCTGTAAAAAAAAATCTTCAAAAGGAAACTATTTTTGACAGGCGCCAATAAGTGTGAAATTCGTGCTAGTTTGTTACTGATTGAATAAAATTTACCAATGAAGTTTTATTTAGCGAATCTTGTCGCTTTAGCAATACCAAGTTTGTGGCCCCGGAGCCGTGAATGCCGTGTTAAAGCAAAGAAAAAGTCATTCTCTCAAGCCCTCGAGCCAACAAAAATCGCATGTTCTTTTTCGAAACCAAAACACAGTGTACAAGGTGCACCGAAGACCCAGTGGACGCACAACGTCCGCTGATGACGCGTTTCAATGCCTAGGGTCCTCAATTCGAAATGCATGTGGTGATTTCCTAAACTTGGGAGCCTCAACACACTGCTTAGACCGCAGCCGGCGTTACCTTTCTCTGCATCGCTAGCCGCAAGAAAGAGGCTAGTCATCGTCAAACATGCGGCTGCTTTTATTAAGAGCCGACGCTCTCGGCCTTTTTGTTTCTTTTTTTTTACCTCCGTCACTCGTGAGGTGGATACTAGAAGCGGCGGATGTGAGGCATCAGCCTTCGTACATTTACCCATTAGATTCAGCTGCTATTCCTTTATAATCGCTGCGTGTTAGGAAGCCCACCAGAGAAATAAAGGTTAGTCTGCGGAGCACGCGCGGCTTTCGCGGGAGTTTCTGCATTTTGTTAGACAACTGTTCTTGCGACTTGTAGAGCTAATTTTACAAACGCGTTGACATTTGACTCTGAGGTGCTTGCTTTGGAGGTGCGCGTGCGACATAGCCATTGCAACACCATCGGTGTCGGCTCGTTCATGTGAGATTTTCAACAACGCAGCGCCAACACTGTGGCAATGACCACGTCAGCAATGCTCCAGTACCATTTTGCCGAGAAAGTGTACGTTATGCTCGATTATGTGAGCGCGCAAATAGACGCGGAGCTGGCTTCGAGAGTGTATGCTGCTTAACATCCTGGACGTCGTGTGCCAGCTTACCACACTTTCATATCGATACTAAATCGATCTAGGACCACAGAATCAGTTCATCCTCAGAAAATGAAGCGACCCATCCATGTGCTAGCATGCGTCGCTGTCAGGCTGGAAGTAAGAGCCAGGAAAATTGCAAGCGCTATGAAGCGAGCCCAGCATCACTTTGGAGGTCACTTTCAATGCACAGCCGCCACCCATATATCAAGTTTTTCTGCACCAAGAACTGAGACCAAACTACTTTAAAAAATAAGTGGTGGTTTAGTTCTGGCTATACACGGAGTGACGCAATAGCTAGAGCTGGCCGAGTGGAACTTGCTCAGTTGAATTGCAAAGTTAGTCTTTCGCCGCTCCGTTTCGCTGGGCGTCTCTAAATTAATACGTAGAAAATCAACTAAATATTCTCTAATCTCGCAAGAGGACAGCAGCTTACAATTGGTAGCGAGGCGCTAGAAGATACTCCAGATCCCGTTCACGAAAGAGAAATAATAATAATAATAATAATACTAATAATAATTGGTTTTGGGGGAAAGGAAATGCCGCAGTATCTGTCTCATATATCGTTTGACACCTGAACCGCGCCGTAAGGGAAGGAATAAAGGAGGGAGTGAAAAAAGAAAGGAAGAAGAGGTGCCATAGTGGAGGGCTCCGGAATAATTTCGACCACCTGGGGATCTTTAACGTGCACTGACATAGAAAAATAACTAGAAGAATAAGAATTGCGTGCAGCGAAATTGGCAGGTAATCTCAGATCATGAATGGCAGTTCACCAATATCCTCCCAGAGAAAATATACAACAGCTGTATCTTACCAATATTTACCTATGAGGTAGAAACGTAGAGGCTTTCAAAAAGGGTTCAACTTAACCCCAACGCAGCAAGCTATGGAAAGAAATGATACGTGTACCGTAAAGAGACCGGAAGTGCAGCGTCAGTTAGTGAACAGAAGCGGGTTAATGACTTCTTCGTCGAAATGAAGAAGAAATGGGCTTGGACAGGGCATGTAATGCAAAGGCAGGATAACGAGTGGTCGTTAAAGGTAACTGACTGGATAACAAGAGAAGCGAGCTAGCAGGTGGCTGCAGAAAGTAGGGGCGGATGAGATATAAAGTTGTTGGGATAAGGTGGCCGCAGCTGGCACAAGACAGGGTTAATGGTAGAGGTTGAGAGACAGGCCTTTGTCCTGCAGAAGGCGTAGGCAGGCTGATAATGGTGAAATATTGGCTCAGATTTGTCTAGGATTTAGAAGGCGCTGCAGTGCGTGCACAAATATTTTCTTTTTAATTTTGCTCACTGTCATGTCTTCTCTCTTTTCTATTTGGTGCCTGAGTTCCAATTTTTTGGAGAATCTGTCAATAAGCTTCGGCTATTCGTCTTTGAAGTGTGTGTAATTTGTTAATGTTAGAATGTAAATTAAAAATGGTGAAAATCATGACTTCCGGAGAACGAATGACATACTTTTAAAAACGTTCAAGCAGATTTGCAATCTTTAATAGCGGCATGTGATTTTTCTTGGAGTTAAAGGAAAATTTTCCAAAGAGCACACTTTTATATAAGCACATTTGTACGTCTGTAATATGTTATATTTCATAAACAAGTGACAGCGAGTGCTCCTTACAAGAAACGTTTGGTACGACACTTAACTTGTTTTCCTGCATTAGGAGATGCTCTTTTGGGCAGGCGTCAGTGGCCATTCTCTAAGCAAGATGGCAGTTATAATCATGTGGTAGCAGCAGTGCATTGTATACTAATAATTTGATAGGTGTGGGCAAATTGTACCTACTACTGTTTGATAGTTCAGCGATATGGGAAGCTTTTTGTAGTACAGAACTGATATGTTCATCCCACTGTAGTGTATTTTGAAAAACATTTTTTCGAACATTTCTTTTGTTGGCCTCTATTTTTCCTCACGTTGATAATAATGTGTGGTCATCGGGGAAATAGATGCCTTTTGTATGAACAATACGGCTTTATAATTCCTCTTATTTACATTTACGCCTCGTTCCTTTGAGCAAACGCCATGTTTATGTAAACCTTTATTAGAGTCGCTGGTCAAGTTCGAGTAAGAGTGAGGGAAATGAAATGTCCTAGTAGTATCATCATAGATTATAACCTTCATATTAGGATTGACAGACACGGTATGACCGCGAAGAGAGAAAAGGCCCTTCTAGCGTTCTATTTGGTGTGCTGTGCGCTTACCGCTCCGAGAGAAATTTACAATGCGCTGGGAAGGAGAATCGCCACATCTGCGGCTATAACCTATTCTGAATGAGTGAGCAGTACTATGTACGGTTGTCCACACGGAGCGCTGGAAAGGCGCGCTCTATTTCTCATTTATCTCTGGCGTCGCTGCCTTTCCGAGCTCGAAGTAGCTTTTAACGACATGAGGAGTGAAACACAATCCTTGTGAACATGTAGGCACGCTAAGGTCGCGCTGTCAGCCTTAGTAGCTACTAAATGGTCCAATTGTTCTCCCCGGTGCAATGTTGTGGAGCTCATAAAGGTGTGTGGACGTCTGTACACGCTACTATCAGGTCACCTAGAGTATAAGTGGAGAGTAAAAAAAAAACCTGGGCTGGCAATGCTTGCCTCAGCCCACCTGTATCGCGACAGGTTTAGAGGATAACGGATACAAGCTATACATGTTGGATTCAAGCGCCGGTTGTGAATTTTTTCTTTTTCCATAAAATTGTCTTCCTTCTTCCGCTCTCTTTTACAGGATGTCGCTCCCAATTTTTAGAATCAAAGACCTATATACTGGTTTATCATAGGCAGTATACCAACTGCGGCAGCGAACAGTTTTAAAAATTCCTAAAAGCCGGCTATTCCAGCAAAAAAAACAAACTTAAAAGACGGTTACGACTATGCAACGCGAGACTCAGCGATAGTTGTTTAGGCATTTAATTTTGGGGATATTTTGAGGTAGAAACGGTACAGTGACCTCATCTCGCACTGGTGTAGTAATCAAGTGATGCACCCCTGCACTGGTGGGTGTCTGTTCCAAAGAGATCCACATGTAGGGTTATGCAACCAAGGTTGACCGTGAATTAAAGTGAGTTACTCCGACGGCCACCAGTTACTCCGACGGCAACGCGAAAGCCAAGGACGGGCGCCAAATAGGTCTCGCTGTAAATATGAAAACTCTTAAAGGAAAACTGTTAGCGGGGGCAGGCGTCAGTAAGTCTAAAATACGTCCTATTTTGTTGCTGATTGAAATTTATTGACTTTTTATTTAACCCAAGCTGTCGTTTTTGTCCATGGCGAGATTATGGCCACGAAGACGTCAATGCTATAATAAATTTTAGAGCAAAAAAAAAGTCATTTTGTCAAGGCCTGGATCCCACAAAAATCTCATGTTCTTTATCGAAACGAAAACACGGTGTACAAGGTGCGTGCACCGAAGACCTAGTGCACGCACAACGTCCGCTGATGACGTGTTTTACTGAGGGCGCCGAATTCGAAATGCCTGTGGTGATATCCTTAACTAGGGAGCCTCAACGCTCAGCTAAACCACAGCTGGCGTTCCCTTTTTTTGCATCGCTATGTGCAAGAAAAACGCTAGTCATCGTCAAACATGCGGCCGCCCATCTTAAAGGGACACTGAGGAGAACCCTATCAAAATTTTTTTGTTAGCAATATCTGATAGTTCGGCATTTCATGGCTTTGTTGACGCTTGTCCGGGAGCGAACGATGCATTTATTTCAAAGAAATTTGGATTCTAAGTTGAAAAATTTTTTTCCCGACACTCCGATTCAAACTCGAGAACTCTTATGACGACACGGAGAACTCTTATGACGACACAGAACGGAGTGACGTGAAACGTGACGTAAACGGAGACTCCGTGATTAATGGCGGCTAGCGGTGCGGTCTAGCAGCTGCCGAAATGAAAGCTACCGCCGCTGCACGTTGAAGGCATCTAACGGGGGTCGCCACCGTCGCATCGTTTACGTTTGCACCGGCGTCTTGCCAGCGTTACGATGGATCCCGTTCCCGAACCTGACGACGTGGTTTTCGCAAAAGCTCTGGCCTGCATTTCAGCGACCTCAGCCCCACAGAGCGTGGGATGCTTTTGAGGGAGCACGGTTAGGTTAGGCGCCGGCGGGTGGTTTCCCCCTTCCTTAGAGAGCAGCCGTTGCAAACTAAATATCATAACCCCAGTGCGGGGAGTCGCGATGGGCGAGGACAAGGTCGGCGCGTTGCGCCCATCGGAGGCTGGCCGGGGCTTTGGGGCCAACGGATTGTGATTCCTTGAACAGCGCGGTTGCACGGCGCTGCAGGCGGCGTCGAGGTCTTCCACGGTTGCAAGGGCCAAGTTATTTATTTATTTTTTGCCACAAAAAAAAATGGGTGCTCGAGGGCGGTCGCGTTGAAAGTCGGCGGCTTGAAACCAAAGCCGGCGCACGACGCTTCAACGGCTTCCGCTAGATCCAACGGGTCCACTGGATCTGGCTCTCTCGCCAACTTGCATGTACATTCAGATATGTACTGTGAATGGATTAAAATAGCCGAGCTAGAAAAGAACAGCTCCGCCGAACTGCCGCCGCTATTGAATATAACGCGCACATCGCCGCGGAGCCAAATCAGTCTGGCCGGGCCGGCGGCGGCTGGCGCACTCGGCGCGAAATAGATACATGCTCCAATCTCCCCGCCAATGCGGTCAGAGTGCGCCGAAGCCGCCGAACGCGTCGGCGGTCAAACACAGTTGGAGTATAGAGGGTCTCGCTTTGACCGACGTAACTTCGCAGTGCAGCGCGCGCCTCGCCGCAGCATAAACGCGCCTTAACAGAGCCTGCGCTTAACCGCTAACCAACGTATTCGGCGGCGGCATCCATGGGAGCCACTGAAAACCCCCGCCCACTCACTGAGTAAAAGGAAAGAAGTCCGGTGCCGAGGTTCGGAACCGAATCAGGCCTTCGGCGTTTGAGGCGGAAGCGCTACCGCTCCGCCACGACGGCTCAAGTTACAGTCGTCAATAAAGGCGCATCTAGTGAATGCACTCCTCTGATGCAGAAATCTCTGCGCTTTCGCTAGGTATATCCTGGCCGAACAAAGCTAGGCCACCAGCAATTTTTCTGAACTGCCTTGTACCTTGTCTCCCGTCCCTAATAAACGATTTCCGTTAAGTAGTTTGAAGTTGACTGGTACAGCCGGGAATGTTTCGCCGGGCAAGCGTGCGAATACACAAGTGCTGCCTTGTACCATCACCGACCATCGTGCCATCATAGCTTTTCATCGACCGTGGCGATCATCTGACAAGCCTTAACAGGCTCCTTCAAAGGTTAACTAGCGCTTGAAGCGGCACTTGGAGTTCCTCTGCTGCTCGGCGCTTGTAAATCGAAGCGCGTCCAAAACAAAACCACGGGGCACGCAAAGCTCATAGATGCGAAGCGCCATAAAAAATCGAAACTCTCGTGACCGCCTGTGGCGCCGCCAAGCATCCGTTTTCTTTGATTCCAACATTCAAGTTGTCTTTTGACTGCCTTCCTTGTGTGATAAAAGTGCACTATTGGTTTTAAAACAAAACTTACTTCAATATTGATCTGCGCAACCTACCTTTGTCAGCCTCAGAGATTCGCGACCCCAAGTAGGATGGAAAATTCCTCCAAGGTGGCGTCTCTTGTCCTATGGCGTCACCAGGCTTGTACTTACGTGATTGGCCTGTGGTGGCGATACCTGTATTTTGGTTCTTGATATTTTCTACCTTACAAGAGCTTTGTTTTCAGTAAGAGCGGCGTTTTTGTGATCAGGAGCTGCTATTCTATCGATACAAGCCAACTTCAATTTCTCCTCAGTGTCCCTTTAAGAGCCGCCGCTGCCGGCCTTTTTTTTCTTTTTCCTCCACCACTTGTGAGGTGCCTACCAGAGCGGCGGATGTGAGGCGTCAGGCTTCATTCATTTATCCATTAGACTTAGCTGCTATTCCTTTATAATCGCTGCGTGTTATGGAGCCCACCAGAGAAATAAAGGTTCGTCCGCGGAGCACGCAAAACTTTCGCGGGAGTAACTGCATTTTGTTAGACAACTGTTCTTGCGACTTGTAAAGCTAATTTTACAAACGCGTGGACATTTGACTTTAAGGTGCTTGTTTTGGAGGTGCGCGTGCGACATAGCCATTACAACACTACGGGTGTCGGCTCGTTCATGTGAGAAGATTTTCAACAGCGCAGCGTCAACACTGTGGCAATGACCACGTCAGCAATGCTCCAGTACCCTTTTCAGAGAAAGTGGACGTTATGCATGTTTATTTGAGCGCGCAAATGGACGCGGAGCTTGCTTCGAGGCTGTATGCTGCCCAAGATACTAGAAGTCGTGTGCCAACTCGCCACACATTCATATCGATATTGAATCGACTTAGAATCACAGAATCAGTTCATTCTCAGAAAAAGTAGTGACCCGTTCATGTGCTGGCATGCGTCCCTGTCAGGCTGGAAGAAAGCGCCAGGAAAATGCAAGCGCATGTGAAACGAGGCCGGCATCACTTTGGAGGTAACTTTCAAAACACAGATACCATTCATATTATGTTTGCCTGGACCAAGAACAGAGACCAAACTACTTTTCAATAGGCCTCGATCTTTGCAACTCGTGTCTTATTCAATGCGAAAAAGATCCTCAATTTCTCGACAAAGTGCTTTAGACCAACCAGGCCCAATTTTGCAGGGATTCGAAAGTCAATATGCTCAACGCACATTATTGGTGCGATCAGAGCTCCTACTGGCTTTGTGACTATAAGCACCAAGTATGTGCTCCAAGGTTTTGTGTAGCAATTACTTACTTACTGGCAACCTTACTGGAAAGAACTACACACAGTGCGTTCTAAAGTGCGTCGTCTCTTAATATGCTTCAGAGTTGCCGCTGTCTGTGCTTACAAAAATGTGGTTCCAGCTTGAAGGAGAATTGCTGCATTTTTGTTCACTGGCTCGACAATTCATTGGCGAGTTCTTTCCCAAAAGTTAGATTGGGCGTTATGGACCCGAATCACGGCCTCGTGGGTCTCCCGATTTGTCAGCCTGGGACTTCTTCCTTTTGGGACAAGTTAAAAAACAGGTTTTAAACGCCTGACCTGGTAACCTCGAGGATATGAAAGGACGTGTAAGATTGTCTCTCGAAAACATTCACAGACATACGCTTTTATCCGCTATGAACGCCATGAAAGAGCACCGTCGTCTGTGTATCGTAATAGACGGAGAGAAATTTGAGTACATCATGTGGAAATTGTATCTTATCGCCGGAAATGCCATTGGTTTCGTTGAGGGCCTGAATAGGGCTGCTAAAACTGAATTGTAGAAATATAACATTTTTTTCACACATGTTTGCTAGACGACTCAGAACTGCTAAAGATATGAATCTAATAAATAATAATAATAATTAGTTTTGGTGGGAAAGGAAATGGCGCAGTATCTGTCTCATATATCGTTCGACACCTGAACCACGCCGTAAGGGAAGGTATAAAGGAAGGAGTGAAAGAAGAAAGGAAGAAGAGATGCCGTAGTGGAGGGCTCCGGAATAATTTCGACCACCTGGAGATCTTTAACGTGCACTGACATCGGGTTCGAACCCGGGAACTCCGGATCAGTAGTCGAGCGCCCTAACTACTGAGCCACCGCGGCGGGGCAAAGATATGAATCTAGTTTGTCTTAATCGTGGGCTACTCTTTCTTGCAACAAACTGGACCGTAGCTTGTACGAAGCAACGTCGTGCTAGGATTACAAAAAGTTTGCAAGTAAGGAGTTCTCGTTGACTTTGAGCTGTCAAGCCGACTCCACGTGAAAAACAAATCTCTTGAGACTTGCATGCCATTATACTGGCACCGCTATAAAGAGCTGTGCACTGTTATAAAGAGAGAGAAAAACTTTGATTTAGACCTTGAAACTTAATGGGATGAATCGCCCAAATCGGAGAAACCAGCGTCCAAGGCGGCTGTCCAAGCTTGGTCTATCGGCTGTCCCTGACGGGGAAAACCGTTGTGGGCCTACCACTCCTCCTATTGTGCATGGCTGATTTCTCTATTTGTAGGTGTTCGGCGCGATCTAGCGATCTGGTCGCACGCGCAAGGACGCCGGTCCTCTGTTTCGGTGTCCATTTCCCACCTAGACTACCTGCAGCTCAGCGGCAGATCCCGTCTTATCGTCCCTTGCAATCACTAATGCGCCACAGGACGAGCAGAAAGACTCGTGGCTTGCGTCCCCCATCGACGCCGCTTCCACATCACAAACCTTTACGCCTTCTCACACTCTGCGCCATCAAACGCAACAAGCGCCTCCTTTACCGCCGTAACTACATGCCTGATGATCGTTGGTTGCTTCTCTCTATTCGTTTCCGTTTACGGTCCGAAAGTTGCGGCTTTTAAAGCGAAAGCTTTACGGCCTTAGCCAGCGAGTCATTTCGGCTCGTCGCGCACTTCAGCCGTATGCCGCATGTCGTGGGCCGCTCTCCAACAGATGGCGCCGCCGTCTACGTCGATGCCATCGCCGCTCGCTCCACCAGATGTGCTGCGCTGGGGCAGAGGGAGAGGTGGTGTCACCTCTCGGCATATATATATATATATGTATATATATATATATATATATATATATATATATATATATATATATATATATATATATATATATATATATGCAACATTAAAAATATATATATATATGCAGTGCAACATTAAAAAAAATTCAACATTCCCCTATGCACCTTGGTTTCGGTGACTGTTAGCTCCCTTCATAAGTGTGAAAAACGAGTCCCTCATCTCCTTTTACCTTGTCTATATAGCAGACAAGGTAAAAGGAGATGAGGGACTCGTTTTTCACACTTATGAAGGGAGCTAACAGTCACCGAAACCAAGGTGCATAGGGGAATGTTGAATTTTTTTTTAATGTAGCAGACAAGGTAAAAGGAGATGAGGGACTCGTTTTTCACACTTATGAAGGGAGCTAACAGTCACCGAAACCAAGGTGCATAGGGGAATGTTGAATTTTTTTTTAATGTTGCACTGCTAATCACTGGGTTAATAATACTTATATTAATCTATCGCTTAAAAGAAATTACTTATAAAGCAGCAGAAAAAACAACCATGCCGCCGGTGGGATCCGAACCCACGACCTCCGAATATCGCGTCCGGTGCTCTTATATATATATGCGCTTCACCTCAGTTTATTGTAGTCGTTATGGAGAGTACGAAAGAGCGGAAACAACGACAGAACGAAGTGAGGAAGAGACAACGCGCTCAAGATACGCCAGAAGAACGCGCCGCACACCTCGAGAAGCGTCGTAACGAAGATGCGGCTAGAAGTCCTGCCACGTCCCGGAGTGTCTCTTCAACTGTGGAAGAGACCGCTTTGAGTTTTGGTGAACGTCGGAATGAGAAGCTGCGTAGACGACGTGCCGAGGAAACAAAGCTTTCGCAAATAAACTAGGGTTAACCAGAACTAAACCACAGCCAATTTTTTCCACCTCGATCCTAAGTGTGCCGACGCTGGTGTGCTTCAAACGTTTAGAACAAATCCTCCGCATTACTATTAGCACAGAATGTAGGAATATATTTGCAAATATTTCCGATCCTGCATCACCTCTCAGGAGCGCAAGTCTTCCGCGCACCTTGTGGCCGGTCACTTGCAGCCACCGCTATGCTCGGCTCACCCGTTCGATCGTGTTCCGTTGACCTATATGGGCCACTTCTCTGTCTGGTCTCTGAGAACCTTACATTGTCGTCGGCATAGTCAACCTTACTCAGTATGTCGGGATAGCACTCTACCCTCGGCTCTGCCTGTGAAGTTGCTCTCATCCTGCAATATATGTTGTTCTTTGCCACGGCGCGGCGCGTGAGTCACTAAACGATTAAGTTCGTGTCTTTCTTTCCCAAGTCGTCAAGCTTTCTTTTTCCGCACCACAACTCACTATCAGCCACAATCTAAACGGCCGACCGAGCGGTTTTATTTTACTCTCGGGGACATACAGTGCACGGTACAGCAGATCAGACCAACTGGGAAGCTCTCCTTTCGTGACGTACAAATACAACACCGCTACGCAGTATACCACCGGGTTTCCTCTTTTTCCCTACTGCATGGGTGCGAGCTGCCGTCCACGATAAACAAAATTTGGCCAACAATGTCCGACGGACGTTCGATTAAGGTCCTTACGTCCGAAGCCGAATTCGAACATCCGAAGGAAGAACTAAAGAGATTCTAAAGCGGAGATCCGAATCCGGATGTCCATTGTTCATCCGAAAATCATAAACATTCCAAACCGGATGTCCGGTGGGCTTACGATGGGCGTCCTACTTATGACCGATTTTTAAAACGGGCAGAACGAAAAAAATCATTTTTCCATTCGGCAGTAAACCGGTATATTTCGTGCCTGGTAGTTGTAGGAGACAGAGATGGCTAGATAGCCGCCTATTGAGGACTCTTATTAGAAGCTCGAATTAGCTCGGCGACCTCTAGTTTTATTTCTTGTTTTGCAACGCTGTTGGTGCTGAAAAACATCCATTTTGTAGGCTGTAAGAGCAGCACATGGCATTGTGTCTGCAATCTTTAGCACAGCTGCTTGAACACAGACGCCGCGCTAACTTCGTATTCGGCACGCGGTGGCCCGTACACCTAAGCGATCAACCTTTCAGCGGGAAAGTCCTTCTACAAAAAAAAAAAACCCGCGAAGCTCCGCTTGTGCATTGAATCCATAACGTGGACGTAATCTTCCCGGCGGTCTAACTTGCTGTGAGGACGTTGCACTGAGATTACGAGAACACTCGCTTCATTTATTGCACTTCAGGCAAAATCTGCGAGTATGTCTTCCTATACCGCGATATTTTCCGTTTTCTTGATTTCATGAAAACAATATTGCCAATTTAAATCATGGGAAACATCGAGTACTTTCCAGAAATAACAATACTTTTTAATCATTCATCTTTCTGCGACACTATAAGTGCCCTCTTTATCTCCTAGTGATTACTTTTTATTTTATTTATGAGCGAGTGGTGCGGCGTTGGAAATAGTCAAGCTATATGTGACGATTCCCCAAGGCAGCAGACGCCAAGGACACCGCAGGCGCATTCTCAGCGGCACCCAGATAAACGGGGAAGAGGGGAGAGCGAGAATATAATAAACGCTCCCCCGCTTTTCAAGGAGAGCGGCCAGTCTGACTCCCGCCAGCAACGTGTACCGTCGGTGTACGGGGCGCTCTTCCCGCGCCCTCCTTAGGACACTTCGGTGACCCGTTTCGGCATTCGCTTCTAAGCTCACCCCTTTACAATACTATAACATTCTGGAGACGAGGTGAAAGTTTTCCGGCATCGCATCATCTGCAATCATGCCGACCTACGGAGCATTGGAGCCATTCCACGGGGAAGGAGGAGCCTGGACGGAGTACTTACTGCGAGGCGTGCTGACGCCTAAAACTCTAGGTCAAGTCTCTATCGACGAGATATTCTCCATGCTTTCGGGCCCCTACATTCCGAAGCCTTCCGTGGCGGTCTGCCGCTTCAGATTCAATAGTCGCTCTCGCAAACCGGAGGAGTCTGTCAGCGACTACCTCGCATCACTGAAAAAGCTTTCAGCAAATTGTGAGTACGACACCTTCCTTCCTGACATGCTGCGGGACGGACTCGTTTGCGGCAATAATGACGCGTCAATGCAACGACGCCTGCTTGAAGAGCCAAACCTGACGTTCAAGTCAGCAGTCGAGCTCCTAATTGCAATGGAGACGACTAAAAGAGACTCAAGCATGTTGATGAAGCTCAGGGCATGTCCGAAGCGCAAACAGTTCACAGTGCGAAGAGCGAGCAAATGAAACAGACGATAACTTGTTATCGCTGTCGAGAGCCGCACTACGCAGCCAGCACGCCAAATTCCGGTGCAACGCATGCAGCAAGATCGGGCATCTGGCCAGAGTACGCCACTCAAAGGCTGCCGACACGAAGCAAAAGAACGTGTCAAGGAAGCGCAGTACGCAAAGGCAAACAAAGCAGCCAGTTCGCAGCCTTGAGGACAGTGGAAATCTTCCTGAAATCCAGTCACAAGTCTACGAGACGTGGCAGATGAACAGCGAGAAAACAATTCCTACGTTTGTAGCTGTTTTGCAAGTCGCAGGCAGGCCTCTTAGAATGGAGCTAGACACAGGGGCCAGTGTCTCCGTCATAGGGGAGACCGCATTCCAACAGCGGTTTCCCGAGCTCTCAGTAGACCCATCAGACGTTATTCTGAAGAGTTATTGCGGAAGACTGACACCCGTTAGGGGCACGGTTACCGTTTCAGTCCAGTTCGGACAAAGAGAGGCAACACTGCCTTTGTAGCTCCGGACCAGTGTCCAACCCTTCTCGGACGAAACAAGGATCAGTGCGCTTCAGCTCGACCTAAACGACGTCAGATCCATTGACTCACTTACGGGCGTTGACAAGCTGCTGACTTGCTACAAAGAATTATTTTCAGACGGACTAGGAACATTCAAAGGTGTGAAAGCCAAAATGGTTGTCAAGGAAGATTCACCTCCGAAATTCTTCAAACCACGAACGGTTCCTTTTGCATTGAAAGACGAAGTTGCAGAAGAATTGCAAAGAATGCAACGAGAAAAGGTACTTACACCCGTCAGAACGTCTGAACGGGCAGCCCTAATTGTTCTTGTGCTCAAGCAAGACGGCCGCGTGCGCATATGTGGCGATTTCAAGGTCACAATTAACGGTGCCACAGGGCTGGAAAAATATCCTGTGCCGCGAGTTCGAGGATCTATGAGCGAAACTTCTAAGTGGGAAATAGTTTACGAGGCTGGACCTGAATGACGCTTACCGGTAGGTAGAACTTGACACGAGCTCACAGAAGCTAGTGACCATCAATACGCCTCAGGGCCTCTTCCAGTACACCAGACTACCTTTCGGAGTAGCTTCAGCGCCGGCCATATTCCAGAGAGAAACGGAAAACTTGCTACGAGACATGCGCCATGTCGCCGTGTACTTTGATGACATCTTGGTAACGGGATTGGACGACGCAGATCACTTGAGTAACGTAGTCAGTGTACTGCGGCGTCTACAGGAAGCAGGCCTCAAGCTCAAGCTAGAGAGGTGTTCATTTCTAGCGACAGAAGTTGAGTACCTGGGCATGTCATAAACGCAGACGGGCTGAGGTCAACACCAAAGAAAATGGAAGCTGTCGTGAATGCTCCATGTCCCAAGGACGTCAAGCAACTTCAAAGCTTCCTTGGACTCATTAATTTCTACAGGCGTTTTCTGCCTAACCTTTCGACAGTTCTCCGGCACTTGAATCTGCGACTTACAAAAGAAACTCCATGGAAGTGGACAAGCGTAGAAGAACAAGCTTTCAGAGAAAGTAAAGCTCTCCTGACTTCTGCGCCGGTACTACATCATTTCGATTCTTCCAAGCAAATCGTTCTCAGTTGCGACGCTTCACCGTACGGAATCGTAGCTGTTCTCGCACACCGACATGAAACAGGGGAACGTCCCATTGCCTTCGCACCGAGAAGCCTTCTTCCAACAGAAAATAATAACAGTCAGCTGGATAAAGAAGCCCTTGCCTTAATTTTCGGCGTATCGAAGTTTTATAAGTATCTCTGGGGCCACGATTTTGAAGTGGTGACTGATCACAAACCACTTCTGGGACTTCTCGGACAGGACAAGCCAATTCCGCGCAGATCATCACCGAGAATGATACGCTGAGCAATTACCCTGTCAGCGTACAAGTACACTCTTGTGTACCGCCCTGGCACCAGCATCAGCCACGCCGACGAGCTGAGCCGACTACCTCTTCCTACAGAGCCAGGCACAGAACCCAAGCGTGCTGATATTTTCATGCTTGAAAGCACTTATCCTCGACTTCTTTCACCATCCGCCATTGCCAAAGCTACAGATCGTGATTCTGTTATGTCACGCCTACGGCTGGCGCTCCTTACTGGTGAAGAGCTGCCAAGAGGGAGTGATTTGACACTATTTCAGAAGAACCGTACAGAGTTTAGTGTTCATGAGAACTGTGTCCTGCGAGGAACACGAGTTGTCGTTCCTAAAGAACTACAAGCAGTTCTTCATCTCCTTCTTGAAACTCAGCCAGGTGTGGAAAAGGTGAAAGCAGTCGCACGGAGCCACATTTGGTGGGAAGGACTAGACAGCAGAATCGCACAGAAAGTGCAACTTCGCAGAATCTGTCAGGAACACCAGAGAATGGGACGGAAAGCAGTCTAATCCGTGGCCGTTTCCGAAGAAATCATGGTCTAGACTGCATGTCGACTTTGGTGGTATATTTCAAGGACACTACTTTTTTGTCCTAGTCGATGCCTACTCTAAATGGGTAGAGGTGGCTCCCGTTCATGCACCTTCAGCGGACGCCACAATTCGATGCCTGCGAACGATATTTTCCACACATGGCATTCCAGACACCATTGTCTTCGACAACGACACTGCATTCACCAGCAAGAAGTACGCTGATTTCTTGAGCAAGAACGGCATTCGGCGAATCCTGATCCCACCATACCACCCAGCATCGAACGGAGCAGCGGAACGCGTTGTGCAAACAATTAAGGGGAAACTCAAGAAGGCGGCGCCTCGAGATTTCCAAACAAACATCGACAGGATCCTGCTTTCCTAGAGAACAACGCCGCACGCGTTTACTGGGTACCCTCCCGCTGAGCTCCTCATGTGCAGGCAGCTCCAAATGCCCATTCAGCGAATGCACCCCGACCTAAGGGCGCATGCGGACTTCAAGCAATTGAAGCAAAAGATGCGCTGCGACAGTAACGCACGCAAAAGCTGTTTTCCTTCGCCCGGTGAGCCCGTCTTTGTTAGAAACTTCCGACCAGGCCCAGCTTGGATTGCCGGAACGGTTCTCCATCCCACAAGTTCTTCGTCGCTTCAAATAGAACTCGAAGACGGAACAGGCACGCGGACCACGTGCGACCGCGAAGCACGTCCGGCGTTCTCTCAGACGACGAGGAGCCTCTTCCTGCACTAGCAGCGACAACGGGCACGGAACAGCTGTCCCCACCTCACTGCTCATTAAGCACCGAGCCGTCTACAACAGCCTCGGCGCGGCAACAGCAGTCAAGTGCGGCCCCTTTGCACCCCCAGCTTCACCGGTCTACCCGGGTCCGGAAGCCTGTTATCTACTACGGACTGTAGAGGCGTAACTAAGACACGGCTCGTCCCCAGTGCTGTGCAGCAGGCTTCATAACAAAGGGAGGGGTGAGACGATTCCCCAAGGCAGCAGACGCCAAGGAAACCGCAGGCGCCTTCTCAGGGGTACCCGGCTAAACGGGGGAAAAAAAGAGAGGGAAAAGATAATAAACGCTCCCCGCTTTTCAAGGAGAGGGGCCAGTCTTGACTCCCGCCAGCAACGTGTACCGTCGGTTTACGGGGCGCTCTTCCCGCGCCCTCCTTAGGGCACGTCGGTGACCAATTTCGGCATTCGCTTCTAAGCTAACCCATTTACAATAATATAACACTATATAATCAGCATTTTTCGCCAACCTGCCCATCACCTTGATGAAAATTAGGGTTAATAATATTATTATTAGATAACTAAAAAGAGATACCGAAACTCTCTTCTATGCATCTTGTTCTCGGTGACTGTTGGATTCCTTAGTGTATAAGTAGTGTTCATTCATTTAAAGTTAATCGCACTCAAAAGTGAAGCAATTTCCAACTTAGGTATCGTATAGTCCCACCTTCTGAATACCTAGACTAAGTTCACTTAATTCACTGTGCATTTCAGAGCTCAAATAAGGAACTGCAATCAATAAACCAACCGCCGTTTTGTCTGAAAAGATCGTGTTCGGAAGATTTATTGACGGCACTTTCCGTTATGACCACGAACTTACATTGAAAGTTGCTTTACTCTCTATTGACGTCTCCTCCTTCGACCCATCAGATTTCCGCCTTACACCTTATTTGCTATAATGTAAAATGCGCTTTAAAAACTGCAGCGAATAATTTTGCTGGCTTACGAATGTTAGCGTTCGCCGTGGTCTCCAGCCGAGTGCGTAGCTTACAGACTGCAGCTGCAGGCGCAGTTTTTCAAAAAAGAAAAGAGGGATTATTATTCATATGAACTGAACAAAGCTCAGCCATAAAAATGAAGAGGAAAGGTATTCAAATCTCGCACGAACTTCTCAGCTGAAAAAAAAAATTCATCCTGTTGAGGGAATAATTTTATTTTGTGAAGTGAGCGAAGGTGAGCTCCGCTTATAAACTGGAGTTTTTGTCACCCTCCGCATCTTCATCAGAATGTCTTGGAGCTCGCGCGCAGCTGCAGATGAGCAACTGGCTGGAATTGCAGGCGATATTTTTATCTTCACCACTACTGCTGATTGTCTTCTATGATCATGGCGGCTGCTTTATGTCCCATCATCATAGTGGGGAAGTTGAGGTTGCCTGACGGGAGGTAAGGCATTGACGAAGCGTCGACAACACGCAGGTTCTCCACACCGCCAAGGACTCTGCAAGAAACAACAAATACTTCACTCTTTTTGTTTGTCCGTTCCGCTAACTCGTTAAATTTCTGGTCAGGTTCATTTATGTTGACTTCAGCAGAACAGAAAGAAAACAAAATTGGGTGTCGCAAAAGAATTTTACAGCAAAAAGTTGCTATAGAGAGTTCAGCCACGATAGGTTTTTATTACATATGAACAAACATCCATCTGCAGCGCAGCACGAATGCTCCTCAGGCGCCTATGCCCGCTTCGCCTTCTTTGCGGCTAAGAACGCAGGCCACTCAGGGACTGCATCTCCTACGCCATGGCGGGCGCGGGATCGTTCGATCAGCCGCAGTCAGCAGCCGACATGCGGCATGTTTGTGAGCGTCACAATAAGCGTCGGCAACGGGAAAGTCGATCCGAATGTGGACGGTAGGCATCGCTGTCAAACCGAACATGGCCGCAAGGTGAACGCAGCATGTATTCAGGAGTATCACAAGCGTAAGAGGGCAGCATTCGCGAGAGCTCTCATCTCGGCTGTGCCCGGACCGTCGACGGAGCGGCGGCCTGCTAAATGTGTGCGAACTTATGAACAGCGTGCTCGCCAAATCGAGCAGCGGCGGGAACACCACTGCGAGCGGAGCTTTCCGCTGAGTAGTTGTAACAATAATCGGTAACACTTTAACCTTTGCACGAGTCGTGCATGTCTGCAAGAACCAGCGACTGCGTTCTTGTCCTGCATTTAGCGAGCGAACAAGTTAAGGAGAATCTTACTGCGGGCCGCGAAAACAGCCATGAAAGCCATGGCCTGCACTCCTCTTTCGCATGACGCGATGAAACAAGGGGCTGCGTCAAATTTGGTTGGCCATATGCAACAAATGTTCATGGCACCAGTCGTTGTTTCCTGCACCGTTATTCGCGGAATAAGGAGGGAACGCCAGGGCCGTGCTCTATAGGGGATGTGAAAGAACACTCGTGAAGCTCCTTTTAGTTTTCCTAGCCACCTTTCGTTCAACCAATTTCTGCGCCCGTCGGTGCTATCCTTTCTCCTCGTTGTTGGTCCCCGACCCTTGCAATGCTCCTGAGGCCCCTTCCCCCACACACGATGTCTCCTGAGAGCAGTCGTGTACACGTTGCAAAAAATAAGTACCCGATTACAATGACTATTACTCGATCTCAAATGTGACTGATTACAATGGTAAATTACAGCCCCCAAACTTAACTGAATAATTACAAAACATTAATCGATTACTAATGCATTATTTTTCTTACAACAATATTGTCATAACAAAAAGTCGCTCAAACCACAATGAACTAGAGCGGATTGCTTGGTATTTTGTTACACGTTGCTGATTTTTGAGAGGAGTTGCTTTCCAAAGTTTTCCTCGTTGATTTTGCCATATTTCCTTTTGAAGACATCAGTCGTTACACTGCAGCCTGGAATTACATCCTGCAAAGATTGGTTGCGTGCTGTTCCCGAAAGAGCAGCATTTCCAATGCACTTGATGGCATAAAAGACTGCACTTTACGAAGAGGACATTGATAAGAAGGTCAGCGAAGACCAGGACGAGTGAGCAGGAGCGGGTTCGTAGAAATAAAAGCATTTTTTTTTTTGTTGTCCCTGGTGTCGGTCTCAATTCCTTTTTTCGGCGGCTTAAATTCGAGAAAAGATTTTCTTTTTTTTTTTAGATTTCAACTTTCTGGTGCCAGTTTAGAAGAGTGGCCGGTCTGGATTCGAGTAAATATGGTATTTGCCGCAAACGACATTACAGTTTTAGCGTAGCCGAACAGCCGTACGGCAAACACGATAACACGCTGCCTTTGCTACCAATTGCCGGGCTTGCCCCGGTAATGCCCGGCCGGGATAGCAGTTACCGTAGTTAGTCTGTTGACAGTACAGTCATGCTGAAACTCTCTATTAGAAACCTTGAGCATACTGTGTACGGTCTTACCGTTACCGGAGTACGGGGACATCGCCCACCGCCAGTGCGCACGCGCTGATTGGTCCCGCTGAGGCAGGCGAGCGCAAACCTTCGGAGTACCCGACGCCACCTGGAGCCCTCAAGACGACGGGCGCATGCGCATTGACAGCCGCCGGCTCCCGTTACTTCGGTAACGATAACAGCGTACACGGAATGAAGGTCTCAATTGCCACGGACGTTTTGTTCCGGTAGCCTTTTGCAAAAATATGATTACCGCTATTACATTGCAATAAACAACAATTAAATACCCTGAACTTTACCATTTGAAAAATTTCATCAGCTAATTGGAAAAGTTACACGAGAATGTAACTCATTACAAGTACTCGACTACAAGCAATCAATTACGTACAAATCTGTCTGAAGCGCCTCCTTACAGGCAATGTTGGGCATGCCGTACGGCTTGGTGCTGTCGTCTGTTAAATGCATGCTGAACCTCCAATAGTACTTGCCTTGCTCATCCTGTGTGTACGTGGCTGCTCGCTCCTGATCACCGCTTGTCTGTTTCGAAGACTTAATTAGAACGCTGACAGTAGTACACTAGTTTTCAGCTAGTGCGAACATCTATTGTAAGCACTGACAGCAACGTTGCGGCGATAACCGTTTTGTTTAAGGCGTCACACAACCACGTTTCCTCTCGCGCAGTAAATGGCCGCAGGTCCGGATCCCCTTAATTGCTGAAACACTTGCAGCTCTAGCTGTTATAGCGAAGTTCTCCCCACCGATGCGTTGTCAGCTTCCAGTGGCGTCCACACCTAGCGTAGACAGTCGCGCTACCTTCGCTCTCGACGAGTGCGGCACTCGGCTCTAAGATGCTCTCAAAAGCTACGAAACTCCTGTGTAGATTGAATGGGTTCAGTGATGGAAACGGGGATATTTGACACAGAATCATATGCAAGACACGCGCTGCTTTGATTGATAGACAGATTAAAAGGCAACTGCACGAATGTTTAAGCGAAATAAAGCGGTTAAGCGCTTAACCGTTCTTGCTATCATCTTTAACGTCTTTTTAAATCTAAGCAACGCAGATTTTGCATATGCGTATTCAGCATTTCGTCCTAGATGGTAGGTTTTAATCGTTTTACGTCAAGCGTCCTTGTCGGCGACTTCAGGGCTAACGTCATCAGGCACAAGCAATTCGCAGTCTGCGCAGCATTAGAAGACTGCCCGGGGAGCACGCGCTTGAGACGGCTGCCCACAGCCGCGCTTCCCGAGGAGATCAATTTCTCGCGGCCCGTACATTTCGCAGACAATAAAATACTCATTGGTAAGGCATATTACGGAGTTTAGCGTTCCAAAGAGATGCATTGGCTATGATGGATGCTGTAGAAGAGGTCTCCTTATAAAATTCATCCACCTGGGGTTTGTTTACCTGCACTGGCATCGCACAGTACCTGGGAGCCATACGCTTAACATGAATTAAAACTCGGCTACAGCGGGTAACCACAATCGCTGTACCGTTACCCGTGTCGTCCACATTTTTTTAACCATTTCACATTGCACCTAGAGCTGGCGACTTGTTATAATCTTGAGGTAAGAGCATTTAAAGACTGTGTGTTCATTTTGCACGCTCGGGAAATTGGTTTTAATGCGCAAAAGGGATGGGCGAACGCAGAAAGTCCGGAGATCACGCAGAGAAGAAGATAAGTAATGTGCAAAATGCATTTCTGCACGAAAACGTTCGCCACATCAGTACACGCAGTCATTTCCAGGGAATGGCGATCATAAACAATGAGTTAAACTGATACCAGTCCGCGAATGCCTTGATAATGCATCCCACCCCCGGTCGTACTAACGAGAGCCGCATCAAACTCGGTGTAATTATCTCGCGAACAAAAGTCATGATGTTAAAGGGGGCTATTTGGTGCATACCTAAATGCAAACAGTGCTGAATAATAGACTGCCAAGGGAATCAAACCACGACGGATATATATATTGTTGAGGGCGAAATGCCAAAATGATAAACTAATGTTGTTTCTCTGCTTAAAAGTTAACTGTGGGTGTTCTAAATTATTCCGGTACCCTCCGCTACAGTGAACCTCAAAGACAGAAATAACTGCTTTGGGACGCAAAGATCTTTAAATCCATGAGCAGGAACTTTAGGAGCGAAAGCAAGGTGCCGCAGGATGTTAACTACATGCAGATACATTTGTACATGCAAAGAAGAACAGACAGCTCTCGTACGAAAGAGGGGCCTGAGGAGAAGAAAGCAGTTGTAAGGAAATGCGTGACAACCGTCTCACTCGGAGTGAACACCTGAGCTGCGTTGTGAAGATAGAAATAAAGCTAAAGCAAGAGTGGAGAGATAGACAAGAGAGAGCAACTGGGAAGGCGCAGACACAAAATAGAGGCAAATGTGTCTCTAGCGATTAATGTAGCATAGGTTCGTTTTTTTTGTTGCTCTTGTTCTTTATCGCACGCTCCACAGATTTTTGCACATGAACAAAAGAATATTAGCTCCACGCTACCACTTGTATTATTTCGTTCTCTATTACTCAGTCCGTTTACGGGACTGTTCCCCGGACAAGAAATGACGCTTAGTTTGGGACAAGGGCGTATAGGCGTGGATAGATTATTAGCGCAACCTTGTTATTCATAGACGGCTCTCCCAACGACCCGAACACCCTTTTTCACTAGCACGGACGCACATCATGCCCGCTTTAAGACTCTCGGGTTATAGAATGCGAAAGCCTAGAAATTTCTTGAGGTTTGAAATAATTACTCAAGTCTCGATGCCGACGGATGCCACGGACAATATGCTCAACCAGCAGCCTGTTTTTGGCAAATGATCGGCGTTGGCGTTTGTTGAGTTGAGTTGTTGTATATATATGCTACAGGTGGGATCAGACTTGCTTATTCTGCTGGCAATCGCTCCACCGTAGCGTCACTTATATGTTAATAATGACCTAAAACCTGGCGTTTGATCTCCATGAAATATGTATTGAAAGTCAATCTTTATCGGTCGGTTTTAAAAACTATGATATTCGACTAATGTTTTTTTAGTTCACTTACTGCGATTACGCTCCCTTAAGAGTTTGTCAAAGAGTTTGTCATTTAAATGGTGCTGAACGCTTGCACATCGCAAGTTAAGCCTTGCGCACAAAGCACAATGAGAGATGCTCTTGAAAATGCCCGAGAAACGAGCTGTCTTCTTTCGAGAATTTTCAAAGCATATATCAGCAATAGCAGCGACTAGATGACGAAACGAATCTCAATCGCACATCACTGAATTGTTTATTTACCTCATCGTTCTCTCGGACACAGTCCGGCACAAGTTTTATACAACGCTTTGAACACGGTAGAACGCTTCCAACCTCTTTACGCTTCTTTAGACGCGTGGTAATCTCATAATGTTGCGCCTCATTTTTATTACGCTGATTTCTACTAATGTTTCTGCATCACTCGCTAAAATAATTTGGAGGCTGTAGCTTCGGCGCTCGCATCTATCGGATTTCTTTGCAAGCCCCTCGACTAAAAGAAATGGGTATAAAATAAGTAGTATTTTGTTTTTACTGACCCCCGAAGAAGGGATCCAACAGCACGCTTGTGCGGCCATACTCACCTGAGTCTGGCGTCGAGCACGGCTTGCGGGTGCGTCCCCATGGGAGCAGTGCAGCACGGGTGCCACCCACTCATCGATGTCTGCCGCACAAAGCATCGCAGGTAGGAGTCACTCCACAGAGGACCAGAGGATTCGCACGCCGGCAAGGGTATGTCCCACACGGTTGCGTTAGCCCTCTTCATCGCTTCGGTTCGTAAGGTCTTCAGGGCGATCTTGGCGCCTGAAAGGGTGGCCATGTTTAGAGGACATCACGCGACGACCGAAACCAAACATAAATGAGACTTGAGCTGCTTTTGCCGTGATGGTGGTGGAAAATTCTATGTGAAGAACTCCAGTCATGATCACTTGCCGCCGATTCTTGAAGAGTGGACACGATCGTAACGCAGGCGTCAGTCCCTTGTGGTAATAGTATCATCTGTGAACGGCTAACCGCTATGACATTGCTAAAACCCGCATTTAAGCACACCGTTTCTTAGGGTCATATTTTTTTCATCTTCGTCTTGGATTTTGTCCATTTTGGCCATGGTGCAAAAAAAAACGTGATTATCTGGTGCTCTCAGGTGTCTGTTTGTTTTTCCACGCCGAAGCGCATAGCGGTTCACCAGTTATGTCAACTGAATGCCCTTAGTGTATAAAGGCAACTGCGTCTCACTGTGTGCTTTGAAGGTTACAGCTTATACCACGTTGAGACATGCTTCGGTGGCACAGAGATTAGAAGAGCATGCCACAATATAAACAATTGAAATTAAATTTTTTGATTATCAAAAAATGTAAAAATCAAAGAGCTGGTATGGTTACGCCCCACTTTCACCTATTACAAATCTCGGTTGAGTCATGGCCAAGGAACCCTAGTTCTCTGACTGATGGCCGGTCGCTAGACTCGGCTTAATGGTATTGAAGGATGTTCTGTCAACATTCAATGCTGTGCTTCTTCACCTGAACAAATTAAATCGAAGCAGGAGGAACTAGCACGACGGGAAAAAAAACTGAAGCTGTCAATAATTCACTCTAGTTCTTTTCATCTAAATACCAAGACAAGGTTAAATTCTCTGGAATCAGGGCTCAAATACATAACGCCTCTTAGGAAAAAGACTGCTGACATGGAAAGTCGGGCACGCAAGAAAAAAAACAAAACTCCAATTTCTCGGCTGGAAATAGAAATTGGAGTTTTATGCATTGAAAAACAACTTCGACAATAATGGTGCAAACCCGAGTCAAATGAGTATCTAAGTTTAACTGTCGGACCTATGCGAAAAAATCCGGCCTGGATGCTCCCAGTCTCATAACAAAACTGAAGCTGTTTAGTGCAGAAGGCAAAGTACACAAATTTCCGCCTGTGATGGTAAAGTTGTCAAGGTGGTAAAGAGATTAGAAGTAGATGGAAATAGGTGAGATAATCTACCTAAACGCAATTTTAACACCTGTTATGAAACCTTCTGGGCTGACAAAACAATCAGCAGAGGAACGAAAGTAGCCTTTCGACTTCCTTCAAAATGGGTCGATTCTTGCAACAAAGTCTGAAGTGCCCCAGCAATTCAACTGAACAGAAAATTTGAGCAAAGTAACAAGAATAAAAAGTTTAAACGATCAAGACATTATGCTAAGGAGCAGCAAAAAGTATGGCTGCCTCATGGCGACGCTGGCTATTTTCTAGGTAGAAATTCTTGATATAAAAAGAATTGCGATTGTTTAAACGTACAAAAGAGGTCAAATATAAAAAAGAAAATAGAATTTGTGATCTTCATTGATTAACCAAGGCGTTTTCGTATACCGCATTTGCTGGAATATGTTTCATACCTTACGTCTTCGATTTCTGGCGCATCCGGCAAATAGCAATAGTTTTAGTTATATTCAAAGGAGTGCACAGAAAAAAACTGAAGGCTCAAGCTCAAGCAAATTTACACAAGCTCAAGCTCAAGGAAATTTATTCAAGCTCTGCCCTAAGACCATGCCACGAGAGCGTAATGGGTTAATTCCCATATCTGCCGAAGGTCATTCTGTACTTAACATCCATAGATCCTTGTGATTCCTCATACCCCTCCTCGCGCAGTGGTTAAGCGGTGCGTCAAGATCCTGAGATGGCAGGGGCTCCGAGCGGTGGGCCTTGTGCAAACCAGGTTGCATTTCCCATGCGACCGATTATTGATTTAACTGCTAGCTGCCACGGTGAATACGTTGGGATGACGCCGCAAGGTCACGTTACCTAAGTGGCCCCACCTGCCTCCTAGGTTTCTCACCACCTGCCAGAGTAATGCTCCTGATTTTTCGCTCACAACGCCGACACCGGACGCCGGATTTGCTGTGGGAGGGGCCCTTAACGATGTCTTTAAAATATGGTAATCCAGGCTGTTATATATTCTACTCCTCCTCTTTAAAGGCATCTAGGAACTGCTCCAAAAATGAATGAACAGTTTCTTCACTAAGTAGAACAGTAATGTCGCGGAATTCTGATTTTCTAGTCATCATGAAACTAAGGTAGCATAATTAATCCAAAATTAAATTAATTTCGACTATTTCGAACGCAGATACTACAGGTTAGGATGTTCGTTAAGCTACTCTCACATCAAATCTTGAACATTCCTTTTTTAGGAATTTGTAGGGTCACATTCTAACTCAACAGCAATTACAAGTAACCGTTTCCACATCTATTTTCACTTACTATAAAACGATGCCCATCTTGGCAGCGTCCTATGGCGATTATTGTTCAAAATTTGCATAAACGACATAGAAAGCGCATTTCAGCTGTCAAATTCGTAATATATGCTGGAGACAAAAGTTCGGGCACATTTTTTTTTCTCAGCACGAATCCAGAGGAAAATAAAGTATTAGAGCCTGCCTAACTTTCTGTCCATATTATAAATGTGTTTCTAAATTGAAGGCAGTTGTATTCTGCCCCCAGAGAAATTGGATTAATCGGTCTGTTAATCTAAGCAAAGCAGGACCAAACAGGAGGTTTTTCATTATTGTTGTTATTTTTCAAGAGAGTATGTGATGGAACGCTCATTCTGAGAAGATTTGCGCGAAACAGTTTGGTAGTTCCGGGCTCTTATAACCTTCGTGTTTTATCTTGCCAAAAAACATACAATGACTGCTGTCTGAGTGTCTCTTCTTTTTTCGTGCCAAGATATCGCCTGGTATCAAGGGTGCTGTAGCTGCTACCAGTCAAACTAATATACACAGGTCAACCTTTGACACAAATAACGCGTTCTCATCAGCTAGCATTTAAAGATTGGTGCTCGTCTCATCTCATCAGATCTTCACAAGCAAAAATATTCGTTATTTCAAGGAACTCGCCGTTCATAAAACGTAATGAACTGCCTACCGCACAAGGAACGCACAACCGTAGTATTTTCCATACAATGCAAAAGTTGTGCTAAACTGTTGATTCTGTACACGTTCTTACTTTAATAAATTATAAACCGTCATTTACTGCTAAAAATGTATCTTTCAATTTTGTTCACCCTATGATAAAAAAACTGACATTTATGTCATTGGTGTTTATTATGAAGATGTGCTGCCATATATTGAAGAAAACGTTCCAACTAATTTCAACGGCCCATATGAAAGCAAAACAACTCCGTGCCTAACACCCAGTGAAATTTAAAGTTTTTCTCGAGTTAAGGGAAATAATTTGGCGCATGAAAGTCGACTGGCTACGGGCAGTCCACTTTAGACCACCAAGTGTTCTTGTTAGTCGCTTGAGCGGGAGTTTATGAAAACCATAAAAAATATCGATGAATATGACGTGTGACTGCTAATAAGGCCGAACCATCTGATTCCATGCCCGCTGACAATCCTCGTCAGACCCGGGCAAACGGTCGGCCTGGCAGCGTTAATCCAAATCCAAATTTCAATCCTTGGTGGTCCCGTGAATGTACACAAAGTCGGGCGGCCGTAAAATAAACGTTATTCCCTTAAAGCTTTCTTTATGCTCTCTTCTATGGGCCTCTGGACCTACATAAAAGTGCTACAATATTTTATGACGTATGTTTAATTAAACACTTGCAAGACAGCTTGCGCGTTTAAATAAAAGTACCAAGATAATCTGGTCCCTATTCCGAGTTTGTGTCATAATAAAAGGCGTCATATTCTGCTGAAGCGGCCATACCGGATTGTTTGAAACGGCGGAAGCGGGTGTGTTGGTTCGGATGCAGCAGAAAAGTGTCGAAGAAACCGGACGCTGACGTCAAACACATAACAGCAGATGTTCAACGACAGCGAACATGCCGGCGCGCTTTGATGCAGAGCCTCCCACTGCGAAGTGAACTCGTCGATGTTTCTGCGTTTTACGGAGCGTGAATTCGGTATAAACTGTGTACGAAGTGCTTGTCATGCCTTTGTTCCGCCTTTGTTGCGCTGTTTACCCACCATGAATGCCTACCAACTCGCCCAAATCTCAGCTTACTCAATGTTTACGGAGCTTTCGCTTCGTCTTATCTTGCCTATAACAAATTGGATGGATGATGAATATGGTCTGTTCTTTATTTCGTTGGACGCATCGGTAGCCCTTAGGTCTAACGAGCACCGGTTTTTTGCAGAAATTGTTCTCTTCATTCAAACAAAATGGCACCACTATCACCGAAGTTATCTCGTCTGCGAACGTTGAATATTGCAACATAAACAATAAAGTCCGGCAAAGTGCGTGCGTTTACGGTGTACAAACTTCCATTTCCTGTTCCTTAACTCTCTATTATCTCTTGAAGCGCCCTGCATCATGACCGTTTGTAGTGCCTGGCAGCATGAAACCGCTCATGTGCACGAATAGTAGTCGGCAGCGACGGGATACTACACCGACGCTTTTTACATGCCAAAGGTAATTTTTTGCCGTCCCTTAGGTTCTCGATAGCCGCTGTGGTGTGGCTCTGCATTGAGCTCGCGAGTTAGCCTGCAAGTTAGTTTTCTGGCGTCAGTGTGTCCATGCGTGCGCTTCGCACCATGGCGAAACCATGAAAACTTCGTCTGAGAAGCCTCCCAATGTAAATATGAAGAGAAACACAGCAAATTATTTTTAGCGCATCCATTTAATTTATTTACTGCGTAAAAATTAAAGAACTAACAGTGGCATCCCTCAGATTTTGCAGTGCCGGCATAAAAATACTGAAAAACGTAAATTACCGTCTACACAACAGTCCGATCAAAGCACCAACTTACGTTCAGCGATGTTGCAGACGGCAAGTCGTCAGAGCGTCTTGGTTCAGCACGACACGGAGCGCGCAATGTGCAGCGAGTGAGTGCATGCCTACAAATTTTCCTCTCTGTTCCCTTTTACCCTCCAGATAAATGTAAAACGCCGTTATGTACGAACAAGATAGCTGGTTTTTATTTACCACTGGCGTACTACGGCTGTAGCGGCCGCCTTCTGTCACTGCAAAACCATGCGTAGTTACGTACAATGTTTTCTGTTTAAGTACACCTCCGGGATTTAGGCTGCATAAAAGTATTTGAACTATTGCTTGTATTTGTTGAGTCAAATGGGCAAATAAAGCACCTTTTATATTATCCCTTTAAAGTGGAATCCGATACGGAACTAAACTTATGACTGAATTTTTCGTCTGTCGGTTTGGCAAAGTGCAATAGCGACGCTGGAAGTTTCACTGCTGCAACCGCAACGCAGTGACACCCTGCCACAGCTCACAGTCGCAACCGAACCTGCATCCCCTTCCGGCGTTTCGGCCAATCAGGTGTGGCCGCTGGGGCAGATTATGACGCTTTTTATTATGACACAAACTCGGAATACGGCCCCTGGTTTATACATATCTACCAACTTGGTAGGCTTGGTAGGCTGCTCAGAGCGCCCGTATCGTTTCACGCTACCTGAAGTGCTTACTACGTTGGAGCACAGTGACTGCTCTCTGAATTTCAAGGCCATTTAGGCTGCAGCCTTGATGCGTTTTTTTTTAAATATTCGGTAAGATACAAATGTGCATTGTAATGTGCGCGGGATCAGGCGAGGCTTTGGCTTATTTGTGCCTTACAAAACTGACCTAAATGGAAACGATGTAGAAAAATTAAGTAGCAGAAGACAAAAAAAGTTTCTTGACAAAAATGTCGTAAGCAATATACGTTAATGTACATACCGTCAACCATAGTGTCCACATCACTGCTTTCTGAGAAAAATTGGGGCTGAATGATGGGGTATTCTTCAGCATCCGTGCTCTTTAGCCGAATGTAGCCCGACGAACTTGGATGTAAAAGCACTGGCACGATCATTAGGACATTTTGTCCACGTTTTGGCTTGTAGTAGGTGTCATAAATCTGAAACATGTGTTGTACACGTGTTTGTGAAAGTGGCTCAAATATTCTAATTCAAACTGCACTTTATTTGCAATGAACAGTGTATCACATACGAGTCAGAAGTATAAGGCCTAGTGTCACATGGTTTCTAGATGCATTCAATCTTGCGACCTGAGCTCGGAGTAAATAATTTAATTTTTGTGCGATGCCTGTCCTAACGCTTAAGGTAAAAATGCTGTGCTAGAAAGGAGTTTCAAGCATGCTTTAATAATTTTATTTTAATAGTACGTTATTTTCTCTCTTTACCTAACTTTCAATATGAATGCCTGCTTAATATGGGGGGAGTTATACTTTAGTACTCTCAGAAATATGTCTAAAATACAACTCTCGCCCACTTAGTGCATTTCAGGAACACTAAAAGATACTTTTATCACATGTTTTTTGACTTATGATATGTTTACAAGGACTACCATTTGTTCGAAATGAAGTATAGTGTGGACGAATTAATTTCATATCTACAAAAGAGTACTTTTATTGCATGGGCAACATGATAAAACCGCATGTATATTTTGTCCTCTATTTTAAACGTACGCGAAGCATGCTTTAAGTGGAGAATTTTCAGCAAATATTACGGATACATTTCGAATACAGGGCAAGAAATTTCAGGAACCTTTATAATACAAAGCTTAGTGTATTCTTGAATACAACGCACGTTTTAAATGCAGCATAAATATCCTTGCTTCAAAATCAATCATTTTCGCTAAGCAAAAGGCTTAAGCTCGGCCTGAGATAGCTTCTGACATAATAAGGTTGCGCGAATAGAAGACACACACGAGACAGGGCACAGGACGAGCGTATGTCCTGAACCCTTCTTTTCATGTAACTTTACCATGTGAGAAGTACTTCACCAACCAACCCGACAACATGTCCTTCTCAGACGGCTGATGTCTCGCAAAGAATTAGAGACCCCGATGTTACACGCGGATTTCTCTGCAGGGAAGGGGGAGCTGTCTTGGGCCCTCTAAGCTACTCTGTGTGTGGAACCTCTCTTGAGAGTGCGAGCGAAAGACGTGGAAACGGTGCGTGACGCAAAATCCGAAGTGTTGCTCACAGCTATTACATTAGATTGTAATCTTTGGTTGCATTTTCAACGCAACTATAAATTTGAATGTGATAAAGTTATGTGTTTATGGGACTCAAATTCCATGGCCAAAAACCACCTGCCAATGATATGTGATGGACGACCTCCAAAGGATTCATATTCGCAAAGCAGCAGCTGAACACGACAGGTCTCGGAACACAGCTGAGAATAACCTGATGTTTCATGGAACAGGCTGCTCAGAATATGGGATTTTGGGTTTTCTACTTCTGTAAGATAGTGTAATGTATTAGTATTGTGAGAGAGATAAAGTACTGTAATTACTTGATCACTTCTAGAAACTCGCTTCAGGGTACTGTGGTCAGCTCAACACAGCGGCATGGTGTTCAGAGGCGCCAAGCTGTAGAAGTGTGTGTCAACATGCAGGCGACAGTTCTTGGGGGCATTCACTTGTCTGCAACGAACGCCGCGGATCTACAGCTTGCGGCAAGCGAGTGGTGCATAGTGAGGATACTTGGTTAAATTGAGAGGAGTGACCGGTCCCCTGAGGTTTCGGCTATTTGGCGAAACTTGTGCTTCGCGGCCCCGTGCCAGGTATTATTATTCGTCTGCTGCATTTTTAGAGCCTAGCAAAGGGTCTCGGAATCTAATAAATTCGAAAGCCCCATGCGAAGAACTTGTCACAGAAGCTGTCCGCAAAATGCGTACGCAGGAAGTGGTACCACTCACGTGGCCTCATTCGAAAAAATAAGCTTGTCGGCATTGAGGTTCAAACCCAAGCCCTCTGCGGGACAGGTGTTCACGCCAAGCATATGCCACAGTCTTTTTTTCAGTATGGTATTTATTTCTCACTTTTATATCCAGTAAAGAGCTGTATGCATATTTACAAAATAATCAGCCAATAGCCGAACAAGTTAAATGAAAACAAAACACCACAGAGCTCAAACGCACGTCTTAACATAACTGAACTATAAAGGTTGCAAGAAAAAGACAAGACATCAATAACGGGAACCAGTCCGCTTGATAGACACTGTCTTCGTGTCTTTCAGCTTGTGCACCGTCTGTCCGAAATGTGCGCTGGGGGAGACGACAGGCCGCTAAGGATGGTTAGTTCAAGCGTGTTAGAGGGGCACGAAGTGAACGCATTGTTGTGTGTATGACGGTTGTGTGTTTGGGATGAGTACTGAAGGTAGACAACGACGGCTTGCGAAAAAAAGTTGTTGACGGCGTCCAAGGGTCACGTGACAAGTGCCACGTGACAACAATGACTTGCAAAGAAAGTTGCTGACGTCACCCAAAGGCCACGTGATAGGTGTCACGTGACAACGATTGCTTGCAAAAAAGTTACTGACGTTCAAACGCAAATGCTTTCGCATTACTCCAAAAGAGCTGATTGCAGTCCTGTTCTAGTGTGACCGTTTTGTCAGTCCGGTTGAAAGTCTTCCATCTTTTCTTCTGCAGCGGCTGTTTTCCAAGGCCTGTTCCACGGAGATCTCATTCTTCGTATGAAATGACATCACGACAGCAGGTCCGTAAACTGGCGGCCTTAGCGCCGTACTCCCCGCCCCACTCCCGAGAGCTCTTGGCCGTCGCTATCATGGAATTGCGTCATCATATACAAAGCATCTCGCGCCGTTATTATGATACATTCTATTATGTCTTCACAACCTATTTTAAAGCGTTATGTGACCCACTAATCAAGACAGTCTCGTCACGTGCCTCTCACACGCACAACTGAGGCTGAAACTCAAGTCAGTCTGCGTGAACACCGCGCCAAAATTTTTCTGGCGCAACCAGGCTTGAAAACTCACCTGCGAAATACCAATTAGACCAGCAACGTACCCCGCTTCAATGGTAGTCGGATTGAGCGTGACGAAAAGGAACTGAATATCCGGAAGTGTGGGATCAGAGCCCGGTGTGCTGAGGAACGCCACGCCTTCGACACCATAGGCGTGAGTCAAAGGACCTGAAAGAAGAGAAAAAGCTCGTGTTACGTCGCACACTGCTTTAGAGAGTCCTTTATTGGTGCGTTGCAGCGGTATCTCTCAGTCAGCGACCGTGAAGACATTTTCGAAAGCATCTGCGTGCCTTTTTGGAGGGCCTCGACAACAGCCTCCTCTAACCTCCCGGGCATAAATGCTTAGAGTGTGCCATATCGACGATCCATTTTTGAAAAGAGTATTAGTTGACAGAATACAGAAGCACTTCCTACACGGCCACAACTCCGCTTCAGCCAGCTACTTCACCGGCAACGTGTAACTACGATTACTCATATCTGGTGTAGCTTCACGTGCCAAAACCTCTCAAGAACGTCAGGCCGCGAGAAGGATCTCTATGTTAGCAGTATTATTCAATCAGATTTGCTATCCTTTAGGCACATTGAAAACACTGCCTCAGAATTGCCGTTTTTCAATGACGTCTGATAATAAAGCGTAGGCTAACGGGATGTCAAGTCTGCGAATTTCACTTGCATGCATGCCTGCAAGAGAGGCGCCGCATCTGTAATCAGTTTTCCGCGGTGTTTTGTAGATAGCCGAAGCGCTCTAGTGGCTCCACTGAACATTCCAAGTTTCTTCGGCTATTAGATATTCTTTAGAAAACCTGCTTCGCAAGTTAACGTGATAGACTTAAGAAGCTAGCGCAGAAAATCCGGCATCGTCGTCGGCGTTATTGTAAACTGACGAGCGAGACGCATGGCAGTTAAATTAATAATTGGTCGCCAGAGGCTGCACGGGAAGAGCACCATGCATCGCATAAGCCTCAACGGGGGCAGCGTCTCTAATCTCCGGGCAGTGGTGCATCGCTTAACCTCTGCGCCACGGTGTCACGAGTGGCATATAGATTCCCAGGGATCTACCAATGTTATATAGAGCATTACATCCAATGCTATCCCGTCACACCCGCAAAGCGGACCTAAAGTGTTCCATCAAATTTTTTTCACTTCACATATCCGACTGCAAACGCTGCTCCGACAGCTCGTGCTTGTTCGCCCCATTCTTAATACTAGACCGTGAGCTAAGATAGCGCACTCGGCTAGAAACGGCAGCTTGCTTAACGTAAATGTGCAAAACGCAGAGGCTGGCTCTCAGTTATACTACGTATTCTTGATCAATTTTACTAAAATCTTGGTACCTACCTGTCCTGCTAAGAGCATACTCAGGAATTGTCGATGGATCATAATAGTTGAGCTCGATATTCTCTTCGGTCGTTGCCGCTATTCCGTTTACGGTAACATGATCGAACAACTTTTCGCCGACTGGAAGATCGGCGATGACATCTATCTGGAAAATGACGCAAGCGCAAGATTGGCGCAAAATTTTTTTTTCATATTGTCGGCCGATGTTTAGAGCAAGAAGAATACGATGAAAATCAGCAGAAAGCATCTTCGGTAGCCATAACGGTCGCGTGCCTATTGTAAAATGACAGCACCATTAATTTCGCGCGCGTCTGCATGTGTGAAACGATGAGGGCTTTCTAACTTGCGCTCAGTAACTCAAGATCATCTAGAAAAAAGTTTCAGAAATACCATGTGACTCTATTGGATAGTGATGACGGCTTCTGCAGCGCTTTAGCGCGATTTTACGAAAGCATAGTGCAGGACATAGACATTTTTATATCAAGAGCTAGGTTACGGCAAAATGGCTATTAATTTGCGAAACAAATTTCTACATTCTATCACCAACACTCTTCGATATTGCAATGATTGGCCTGCCGGAGATAGTGGTAGGTATAGGATCACTCTAAGACGCAATATACGTGGACGAAATTACCCTCTCGGTTACCAGAGGCAGTGATGCGCACATCGAAAGTACCCTCCAAAGAGCAATAGAGGAATTTGAGACGTACCTAAAAGAAGTAGGACTCAAATGTTCTGACTAGACATCGGAAGCGCTTTTTCTCGGCCCACAAAAAAGACAAAGAATGAACCATGAACATGGGATAACGTTGACGGTAAACGGGGACAAAATACCCTCTTTAGACATGACTGGAGTACTGGGTCTTAGGACACAGACAAACGGTACTAACTCCGAAACGATACAAAAAATCAAATCAAGTGTAGGCCAGAGGTGTAGGCTACTCAAAAGAATAGCAAAGAAACACGCGGGAATCAAGGGGACGTACCTACAATTATTCGTAATCAGTATAAAATCCCATACACGGCACCATATCTACGGCTAGCCGAAGAAGAAAAGAACAAGACTGAAATCCTAATCAGGAAAGATGTCAAGACCGCCCTGGACCTCCCCACGTTCACATCCACCCAGAACATTCTGAGCATAAGAATTTCAAACACACTAGACGAGCTCATTGAGGCTACCAGAGTAGCGCAACAGCAACGACTCCAACGCAGCCTTTCGGGTTAAAAATACTAGAAAATCTAGGCTTCGAAACTCGAGCGTGGCTCACACATGCGGAGAATATCCCAACAGACTTAAGGAACAAAATCAGAATACCACCTCTCCCAAAGAACATGCATCAGGCACACCATGAGGGTAGACGAAAGGACAGAGCGAAAGCTCTACAGAGAACAACTAGCCAGGACGTGGTTTACATGGAAGAGGCGGAATACGAAGGCAGAACGGATTTCGTAGCCCTAGCAGCCAGGGAGGGCGCAGACCGAGACTCGGGCTTGAGGAGATAGCGATTGCGCTGGCCCTAACTCAACAGAATGTCAGGGTGATTGTAACAGATTCAATATCGGCTATCCGCAACTACAACGCAGGCAGGGTATATGCTGAAGCAGTCAAAATTCGGAATGCTTCTAGTTCGCAGGCCCACAAGAGCCTCCGAGGAAACGAGACGGCGCACGCATTGGCCTAGGGCTCACAAACCGGGATTCCAATGCGTTTTCGTCGAGCACAGAACCCCTTCAGACAGACGATGAGCTGAGCACGTACCCAGATGTTCTTTGCCATTAAAGAGTAGAAACATAGACTCTACCTGGAGCATGCAAGGATCTCAGCAGAAAGGAAGAGGTCATATGGAGAAAGTTACAGACGGGGGTTTTTCCCAACCCACAAGCACTAAGCAGATGGCATCCGGCGATCCAAGACCCGAGCTGTAAACAGTGTAAAGAAATTGCATACATGATCCGCATGGTGTGGACATGCCCTAGCCACGACGAACCAGACAGAAATATAGAGTCCTGGGAGGCTTTAATGGTCAGCCAGAAAGAAGAAGGTCAAAAAATATCATCCGTCTCGCCCTGAACACCGCTTAATCCCGAGGGATCCCAGCCTGCTGAAAAGGGAGGAAGCTCACGATGGGCACGACTGAAGTCTTCATCGCCCTCTGATTCTTTGACGGGTAAAATTAATGTTATTTCATCACCTCAGAGGTGAGGACAGAATGACAGTTTGTGTTCAAGAGAATACGAATATTGCCTGAAACTTCTTTGTCGTGGCTAGTATTCCCATTCACAATAAGGGTTTTTATGAGCATGAAACTGATTACAGCAGGAAACGTGGTGTATGTTTCGTCCAGCAGCGAAAGTTGAACGTGAAAAAGCAGCTAGGCGTTTCCGACAGGATCATTTGGGACATCGCTAAGTATAGAACGAACTTTTTTGGTGTTCAAAAATGAGAAGGCATTTTAAGGTTGCAAAAGAAGTACTTCAGAATTGTTCGACTATTTGCGGAAGCTAAAAATCAACTGTGACCGCTGGTTACAGGGCACACTCACAATGATGTGCCGGAGAGATAACTAGATTTTTCTAGTTGATGATGATGATGATTTGCTCAGGCTTAATGGCACGTACCCAAGGCTGGGGATTGGCCGGGGTGCATTGCTGTTAGAAACGCACACATGAGCAAGGAGAGGAGTAATTGGATGATTTTGACACGAAGACTCGAACTTTGATTAAAAAAGGTGATTAAAAAAACGGAAGTCACAAAGTTGTGAATTCACATTCTAGCGTAGGAATGTATCTGACGCAATTATATATCCGTGACTAAAATCGCACACTGGTTTAAAGGCATATCCTTTGGCGCTTGTTCCGAAGTAGAGGAGGAAGAATATAGATAGCGGTAGCCCCAGCCGAGCGAGGGGGATCTCCAAGTAAGTTTTACAGAGAGAAGCGAATCACCGGAAAAAGAGGGAAAAGTGATCTATTGACTCAATTTCGCCAAAAGACTTACTGAGGTTGGTCAGAGAAAAGTTAGATCGACATAAATAGAGACTTAGTCGCGGCATTCTGCAGCGCAGGAGGGTCAAGGACACTTCACAATTCATTGAACTGCACATACGCACTCTCCAAGAAAATGCCAGGTCTTAAAAATTCGATACAGCAAGGCGAGGCACATGGCTCAAGTAGTGGAGGCGCTGGAACCGTTGTAACCTCACTGGTTAACCTCCATAATTTCATATTCCTCCTTTTCCTCCTCGTCTCGCGTATGTCGCTTAAAATTTTACCTGCCGGCTGCACAAAACTTTTCAACAAATAAACATTTCCAGGGTAATTATTGACCATTGCTAGAACATGAGGCATTGCACATACCCCAAAGGATTCCAGGTGCTCCTGCGGTCCAATGCCAGACAGCATGAGAAGCTGCGGGGTAGCTATGGCGCCAGCGGAGAGAATAACTTCCTTTTTTGCCCGGACTGTGTGAGTTGTAAGGTAACGCTTGTACTCGACTCCAACGGCGGTTTTTCCTTCGAAGAGAACCTGTGTACAGAGTTCATCTCAAATTTATGTCGATCAATTTCAAGTTTGAGATGCATCGAGCCCAACAACAGCAAGATCACTACATCAATATACAAAACATCTCAGGGGTACTTTACTAAGTGTTTTAAGAGTTGAAGAACTGCCTTTTTCTAAAAAGAAGCTACATGCAACCAATACCTTAGTCACGTGCGAGAAAAGTGCCACGTCTAGGTTTGCTCTCTTTCGGACCGTGGTGTTGATGAACGACCTGCTCGAGCTCCAGCGCTCCCCGTTCTTGATGTTGTTCTGAACGAGTGAAAAGCCTGGAACAAGAAATAATGCGCCGGAAACATTCGGCACAGCAGGGCAGACAGAAGCAACGACGATCCTATTTGTAAGGGTTGTACTGTAGCAATAGTGAGCCACTTCTGTAATAATCAGTAGAGCTGATAATGACCATTAGCACAGATAACATTAAGTCAGCTGCTTTTGAGAAAAGTGTCTGATTTTTGTCCGCTTAGAGAGACCACTGTTAGACCAAATATGCACTCGCCGTGGTTGCTCACAGGCTACAGCGAGCGCACACTGAGCGCGAGTTGGCGGGACGGAGGGTGAGGCTGCTGACTTCAGGTGGGGTTAGCTTTGCGGCAGAATGACAGGAATTTGCTCTAACGTAGCAACGCATTAGAAAGTAAATTAAGGATGTGAGATTTCGGCAGCGTTTTGAGACCTAGCCACGTCCACAAATACCCAAAAAGGTCATGTTACTCTCCCCATCAGTTCAATTCAGTATCCTGAATAAATTGTAGGAGAAAGTGGCAAGTGTCCATCCCCACTGTACGGTTCTAACGCGTGTAAGCGAATTCCTCTACAGACCCGTGTGGCATCCCAGCCTTCTCTAGGGAGGTGATAGCGACACTCCTTTCCAGGTCGTGACCGGGGCAACATGTGAGGTAATGTTGTAAACACCCAAAAACGCCACAAGATTAACGCGGAAATGAAATTATCACTGAAACGAACTTCAAAAATTCCTATGTACCAAAGATTTCCGTGGAAAGTACAAAACTGCACGTGGTGAAAATTAGCCCTACGCCGCCTTGTACTATACAGCGTTGCTTATACTTCGCAGTGCTTTTTTGGAAAACAAAATTATGGGAATGTATGCTAACGAAGGTTTTGTGAAGTTATAAACTTAGTTTTGGTGTTTGTCCAGGGTTCTAAAAGTTAGGTGATCACCTTGCATATGCCTTACATGGGATGTGAACCACGTGAACCCGAGCGAACTGGACCCATGATCCGGCTCTCACGAAAGCAAGAAGAGGCGAGTGGCATGCCCTTTATACTGTTGTGGCTGTTATATCTACATCCCTTGGTTTCATGTTGCCGTCGATGTCCCATCCAGCGTGCTTCGTTCCGCAACAAAAACTTGGGCAGGTACGCAGTGTATATGTGCAAAGCAGCCAGCTCAAGGACGCGTCCATTATTCCCTGGTCTCCTGGCTGCTGCGGAGGCCCACTTGGGCAACCGAACTTGATTCCGAAACCCTGAATCAGCGCCAGCTTCAGTGTACCCTTCTCCTCAGCCATGAATCAGTCAAGTCCCTCATAGGCCAATATGGCTATTTGCGTTCGCTCTGTGACAGTTCAGCAGTACTGGCAGCCTTGCGTGGCCACGCGAATGGGTCTATAAATTCTCGAACCAGCTGGGGCTGATCACACCGGCTTCTCTTTTTGACCGAAATGGTTAATGCTTCCGAAGTTTCGCAGGAGAAAACGGTACGAGCGTCGCAATTGGAGTCAGCGTCGTTCTAAGCCGCAGTGAAAAACTACCCACGTCATAGCTTGTTTTCTTCAGTTACGTCGAGAGGAGCAGCCGCTGCCATAATCTGGCACCAATATTTCTTTGATGTCCATGTCAGTGAGAAAAAAATACCCATGTCGCTTGCTTCCAAAATTTTGTTGCTCGAGTGAGCCTGAGCTGACCTGCTTCATGTAAGTAAACGAGGCACCTTCAGGAAAGCCGCTCTCTTTCGAACTTGCCTGCGATCGGCCATGACCACACTCAGAAATCTGGTATTTGGGTTGGGAGCATGGGATGAAGGTTATAGATCCAGGAACACCTTGGCCAAAGGCGGGGCATTTACTCCGCACAACGTACCTCATCGCTGCCATATCAGCATTAGCGCAAAGTTTTGCTGTGATTATAATGCACAGTTCATTAATCTGTGAGATTTATATTGATCTGAAAGTTTAAAATGACTGATTGTGTAAATATTTGTTCACACCGCAAGACAAAAAAACTCCTGCTGTACACGACCAGATTGCAAAAATGTAAAGAACTATAATTATGCTGTCTATCTCAGCGCAGCTACACAGGGAGCCGCCGCGGTGGCTGAGTGGTTATGGCGCTCGGCTGCCGGCTGCCGTTTCGATCCCGGCAGCGGCGGTCGAATTTCATTGGAGGCGAAATCCTAGAGGCCCATGTACTATGCACGATATCAGTGCACGTTAATGAACCCCAGGTGGTCGAAATCTCCGGAGCCCTTCACTACAGCGTCTCCCAGAGCCTTAGTCACTTTGGGACGTTAAACCCCCATAAACCAAACCTTGTCGCTCTTTCTTGTCAAACTACCATCGCATTTCTCTTGGCAGCGCCTGTTAGAAACTTATAGTGCATGTCGTTTATTCTAGCAGTGGCAAATTCCTCATTTTTGACCAATTCTTTCATCCTGACCTCACGTTTTCTTAAAAACCTTCCTGAGGCACCCAAACAACCTTTTTGCTAAAATTGAAAGCTCCACCCTTGACTTAAAATTTCTTATTAACTCTGTGTTTGCAGAGTATGAAAACCATTACATTATTATCTATTTCTAAAAATTCTGCGCTTAAACCTCAATTCTGAGTAAGACAATGGCTTTGCAGCGTTTTGACTACCAGAAAGCAATCTGTCTATTCAGACAAATGTTCAGCCACCCGTTCTTCAGTTATTTCTGGTGTTCTTGAAGGTATGATGCTTAGGCCCTGGCTTTACCTCATTTACATTATTGATCGTCCAGTTAATATAAGATCTAACGTCAATTTTATTTGAAGACGGTCGCATAAATTTCCATCCGATCTCTGACGGCTTTCATCTCAGCATCTGTCAGCAAGTTGGTGCACGAAATGAAGCTAGGTGAAAATAGCGGTTAACGTTTGCTTATATTACTAAGACATGTTTGATTTCCTTCAAGCAAAGCCTGTCTCAGATTCTTTCTAAGTATGTTTCGTCCGATTCTGAATGGAAATTCGCTTCTTTCCTTAGGTGTTCTAGCGGTACCCTAACGCACATTATAACATTTTATTCGCACATCATAAACATCCTTACGTAAACATCACTATAGGTTTTTTACACCGCAATCTGTGATTCACTACTCACAGAATCGAAGTTTTAGGGTATATCACTTTCGTTCTCCTAAATCAGTGCAATCTGAACTGTGGCCCGCAGGCCACATCCGACCCGCGGACTCATTCTGACCGGCCTGGGGTGGAACATCAACTCTCATAATGGCGTCCGGACACCAGTCCGCCGCTACCACCAGGCCCGGTCAGGCATCAGATATCTTGTGAAGGGTCTTTCTGATCTGTATACGTGAGATTGTGGCCCGTTAAATGCATCTTCTAGTCCGAAAGCACTATTCCAGACCTACAAACCTCGATTAACAATCTTGTCTTGTGGACCGTATTATCCAGCCCCAAGCAAGAATCTTTTCTCTTGTGGTCCGAATAACAGAAGTTTACGCGAGTTCTTGTGGACTACTTTTTACAACCCCGAGCAAGTACCCTTTCTTTTCTTGCGCTGCGAACTATCCCGAGCTAATTCTAGTTACTCGGGAAAGCTCGGGTTAGTCGGAGGAGCGTCGCGCAAGCAGCAACCAATCCGAGGAAGCTGGGGTAAGTTCAGTGGAGCATCGTGCAAGTTTCAGCCAATAGGAGGATGCTCGGGTAAGGTTTGAGGAGCGCCGCGCCAGGTGTAGCCAATAGGAGGCAGGCGGCAGTTAAATTAATGATTGGTCGCGGGAGGTAGCTCGTGAGGAGCAACGTAGGTCGCACAGACCCTAGAGGTGGCTGTGATAGAAACAGCCACCTGCCAGTGCAGTGGCGCATCGCTTAGCCGCTGCACTGGTAGTGGTGCGAGGAGTCGTGGTGATCTATGAATGCTAAGTACAAACGATGAGTTCTGCATATCTGGGCATTAACTGACTAAAGCCCTTAAGGCTGAGCAGAAGTGGGCTCTGCTTTCTGTGCACTTGATTTAAATACGCTAGTTGGTACTTATTTCTCTGTAGCTTCAATACGCTGAGTGCTCACAAGGACGAAACGAGAGAAATACTACGCAGTTCGTTTCCTCGCATGAATTGCTCCTGCTGTCCTTACCCGAGCACGGTCAGTTTCCATTGCCCGAAGCCTGGCAGACGATGAGACAGAATGCGGTCCTGGCTAGAGCTGCTTGGGATACTAGTGAATCACAGGGCAGGCGTCAAATATTTTTGGCGCAACATGCTGTCTGCCTGAAGAATTCGCAGCATAACAACCGGATGCAAGAGATCGACTTCACCGATGCTCATGATTAGATGGAGAGTAAAAACACTTTACTGAAGACATCGAAGTGGGACTGAATAAAGCGTGGCCCACAGGAAATATTTTTCGAGGCTCCTCGTGTGCGCATGCAGCGACGGTGCGAAATTTGGCCGTTTTCATGCTCATTTCCACTGACACTGCTTCGCCGTCGGAAGCCGCGAGTGGAACGAATCAATGAGAGCCAAGATTTAAAGGGAAAAAAAAGAGAAATAGACACATAAGAGCATTGAACAGACCAACACTGGTGTTCGTCCGGACCCAAGCTGTGGCGTAGTAATTTCAGCATCAGGCTCGCAGGCGGGAGGTGCGGCATTTACTTTCCGATGCCGCCGATTATCGACCGGTTTTTCTAATTAGTACAAGCTTTACACCGGCCTGGTGTTCGGCTTTTCAGTAGTGGAGTGTTAATAAAAGGGATACAAGAAAAAGACTGTGAAAAGGACACGCTCACAAGAGCAACGAGTAATCTACTCCTTCCAGTGTCCTCCTTTATTCTACTTCCTGTTGTGAACGCGTTCTCTTCATTTGTTATTTTTTTCCCGATGATTCGCATTATGGCCCATCAGCCTACGCTTCGTCAATATTAATAAAACGGTGCTGCCTCTGCCCTCCTTCGACGGATCGTTGATGATTCGGAGCTTTAAATTCGATAACAACGCTGATACGTGCTGGCTGGTGCATACTTACACAAAGGAATTAGCAGCGATAATATGGGACAAAAAGTACGAAGCACACACTTGCCCTTGAGACGAATTTTGACTTGTTGCCAGCGCAATTGTGTGTCTCATTATCTTGGTCCCGTCTTTGCGCTGTTGCAAACTACCCACTAGATTCTCCATGTATAGTAAAAGCCCATTTCTGGCGTTCAAGCTCACAGTGACGTGAGTTGAAGGCGCGGGCTCTTTTCCTAACCAGTCCAGCCTGGGAAGTAGGGCATTAGTTAGCGGAATAAACTTCTAACCATTTAAAAATAAAAACTCGCGGATATTCGGCTGACAGGGAGAGTGGATACCACCAACTCTCGAATTAGAGAAAGACTTTCTTACAGCGTGGTGGCGTTTATCCCTTATATGCCTTTACACTTTGACGCTGTTCCTGCCTTTATGTCTTGCTATTACCAAGTAGCCCAATCTCTCACTGTTGCGAGCCAATGCAAGCTGGCTGAGTTGTCCCGAGATCCTATGAGCTGGCTGTCGGTGGATGCGAAAACATTTGCGCCTCGGCTAGCATGCCGTTTCGGGAACTAGAACGTTAAGGCTTTAAAGGAACTGAGTGACAGCTTTACTGGCTATACAACCCTTGGAGCACCCAATAAGTGCCCAGCAATAATAGCCTACTGGTCCTCCATATAAGTGTTTTTAAACCAGACGGACATGTATAACAATAACAATAATAATAGCAATAGCTTGTTTATTTTAAAATTGATTGGGGAGGCTGTGGGTAGACGTCGCTTGGGAAAGAGCGACGTGAATAAAGCCTGCAGCCTCTCTCGTAAAGCAGACAGAGATAGGGCAAAGTGTTAAGAACACAAAATCGAAACACGAAATGTTCGCTATGCAAAATACACAGAATTATACGCCTTGACCTAAAATATTCACGAAGTGACCTCAAAAAAGAGAAAAAGATCACATTTTTTATTTACCTAGTTATGAAGGACCCTAAAATTGTTAGCGCAGTTTTCGTACAAAAGTTGTTAGTAAATCAATCTCTAATTTATGGAATTAATTTCGAAGTGTTGGCATTGTGTATGACGTTTTTTTTAGTAGCATTATTTGTCAGGGCCGTGACCGACCACCACTGCTTCGTGTAACGAGTGGCATAAGAATGCGTGCTTTTATCGAGATCCGATTATTCACGAAGGAACTTCAAATTTTCTTTAACTTCCTGCTACAAAACCTGACTCCCTTATAATGAAGAAGCAAGCGTATTACATCTGCTTTCAAAAATAGGTAAGAAGTATCAGATTTGTATGGTATCTCTTGTTATGTCTTTTATTGCTTTTATGGCCCTTTACACTATGTGACGTTCACTGGAACTGATTACAACTGCCACTGCTTTCCTATATATTGTGGGCGTTTCCCTCAATAAAAGATCAGTTGTCAGTCAGCGCTAGCGTATTACGTCCTTTACTTCCCTTGTCTTTGTTACCACTGTTCTGTAATCTTAATTATTTGGTACCTTTGACAGTGCTCGAGAAAACTTGTTTTATAAGCCCTGCTGGTATTCTTATTTTATAATCTCAGGTCATTCAAAGGATTGTTCTCTCCCAATAGAGCGCCTTCCTGAATTGTCCAGCATGGAATTATCCAACATTGGAAAAGAATTGCGAGCGTGAGATTACGCATAGCGTTGATTGTCCAATTAAGCGATTTCGCCACGCTGGCTACCGGGAACACATGATTATTAGCATTTGTGAGCAAGGTATAAAGCAACTAAAGCCAAAGTCGAATGCGAATCAGGGGTCAAGAACAAAAAAAGCAACTGATCGTCGTGATATCATACGGATATTCACCACCTCTCACAAAATCTGAAGAAGGTAGTCGTTATAGCTTATTAGATGCCTTTCTGAAAAGTAAATTCAGATGGTAGCTGGCGGCATGCCTGTCTCTATGTGTTCGTCCTCATGCCTTCGCACCAGGTAGCATTTGTGTCATTACATCTCTTTACAGGGACAGTGTTAAGCGCTCGTTCCTCCATTTTGCGCCGTAGTAGTAGTAATAATGGTAGTAGTAGGAATACTTAGAAACCAGTTGTGCACAGGACGACGGAAAAACACGCAAAGAATGCACTCCTTCCGTCTTCCTATTATTTTTCCTGTGTCTGTCTTTTGTGTGGGCACTAATCGTCTTCAAGAACAACCATGCACCAATTAGCCTAACAAGAAGTGCTTCTAAACTGGTAGTAGTAGTAGCAGTGATATGCCGTAGCCATCGGCGTAACAGGTGGTGCGTCGCCATGGCAACCTCTCGGATGGTGTTCACCGTGGAAGGACGAAGGTATGGCGGGAATGGAGAAACCCGTAACCGGTGGGTTGTTGCCAATGGAACTATTCTGAAGGAGCTCACCGTGGAAGGAAGAGATTATTGCGAGACCGGAGAAATCCTCACCCAGGGGATGTTAACCATGGAAGGAGGAGGGTATGGCGAGAGCGTAAAAAGGCGGAACCGGTGAGTGGTTGCTACGGAAACTAGCTGGTTGGCAGTTACCCTGGAAGGAAGAGGAAGGTTGCCGGGGAATGAGAAGGGAATAGCGAGAGCGTAGGAAGGTGTAAACTGAATGTATTTACAGTGGGGGGGAGTGTGCGGTGAGAGCGGAGGAATCCCGAACCGGAGGATGGTTGTTATTGAACGTTGAAGAGTGGCGAAGTTTAGACGCAAGTGGATGGCGGTTGCCCCGAGAACAACCCTGACTGTAGTTGCTCTCGAAGCAAAGAAGGGCTACCGTGAAAGAGGCTATGGCGACATCATTGGAATGCGCAACCGAAGGGTGGTTACTACAGCGACCATCTGGAGGGTAGTTAGAGTGGAAGGAGGTTGTAGAGAATGGCGAGATGGAGGAATGTAGCAGTGTCCATTTAAGGCAGCTGCTGCGATAAGCGCCGCCCGAGGAGAAGGTGCGGATAGAGTGGTGCATTGGAGAAGATACAGCTAGCCTAGTAGTATGTGGCGAAAACTCCCTCATATTTTATACCTGAAAATATTTCAAAATATAGATACCTTAATAGTTCTCACAGAATCATGTGTTGCACCGGGATAACCGTCCTGCAACTTTTTTCCCAACCACATGCAGTTAGAATGTCCTTCCTCACCGATCTGCAGTCACTATGTGGCCTCTAAAAATCTCCCAGGTGGCCACAATGTCGGCATTATGATTAGTGTATTATGAAATGTGTAGCCCGACCCCCCAATATAACACTCCTGTATGGAGGTATTTGAGCATAAGGTGAACTGAATTGACCTGCCCTGCTTTCATCGCTTCCTAAATGGGGTAGTATGTTATTGCAATAATTCAGCAGCATTCAAAACGGTCAGTAAGTCTCAAGCAAACGCATGGAGCAGAATTGCTAGTTACAAAAAGGGTGCTTGACGCTACGAATGAAACTGGTGGCTTAAGTGTCACAGTATGTGCTAATAAAGATCTCTCCCGTTCATCAGGATCTGAAAAAGAAAATTACGATGTGGTGATGGTGTGAAAAACAGCAAACGATTTCGCTTAATGGATTTTGGTCACAGAACGGAGCAAACTTTTGGTCGTTTTGGTTTAACCTCAGAAAGTGACTGAGGCTATGAGGGACACCGTAGTGAAGGCCTCCGGAAATTCCGACCATCTGGGGTTCTTTAACGTGCGCTTACAACACACAGTTCACGGTGCTCTAGAATTTCTCTTCCATCGAAACTCGACCGCCACGGCAGGGATAGAACCCGCGTCTTTCGGGTCTGCAGGCGTGCGACATAACCACTGAGCTACCGCGGCGGCCTATGGGCATTTTGTTTTCTCGGTCTAAAATGCCAACCTTTTTCGCTAGGAACAAGAACAGAAGGAATATGTGTCGTCTTACTTGTTTGGTTCGGGCCGTTGTAGTCATTATTGCTGTAGCCAAGTTCTCGACCCGCCTCTAGGAATACGTCGGTTGACTTTGTATGTGACGTCGGGTAAGACACGGGAACCTCTCCACTTTCACCATGGTAGCCTGCGGAATGAAAATAAGGCTTCAGGTTGAGAAAATGATGGCAAGCATCACAATAGACTCCCCGCCATGTGAGTCATCTTGTTGGGAGGGGGAAAGGCAGGGGGGGGGCGACATATTGGAGACTATATCGTGGCCTCGGTTCGTGGCAGTGCGGGATGCCACGTGCGCAAAATGCAGCTATGCGAAGGCTGTGATCGTACTCGGACTGCAGGACCCTCGAGATTTTTTTTTATGTTCCCCAATAAGTTTAGTGTATGCGAGGACTCCAGAAGCTGTCTCTTCAGCGAACTAGGCTCACGTAACATGACGTTGAAGTCTTAAGTACCTTGCTCAACTTTCTCGCCGCAACTACCTTGATTTCCGACAAGGTAACAAGCGCTAAAAAAACACGGGCGCAGAAAGAAGCGACACGAAAGGCGCTAGAGTTGCAACTGATATTTTATTACGGGACGGGAATATTTATACACTCTCTCAGCTGGTGCCACCTATCAGCTGCAGTCGCGTCAAGTGATGATAAAGAAAGGCAACATCAAAATCAAATCCCGAGGTTAATTATGACATCAGTATTGCATGCGAACTTGTGTAAACGTTACAAAAGCAGAACCGAAAAAACAACACCAATAACAATAAATGAAGCTCTGAAATAAAAGAAGGCACATAACACCTAAAATTAGGACCGATGAAAGCATAAATAAGCTTAAACTGCGATAGAGCCCAATGACATAAATTTGTGATTCGATAGCAAGCTATAAAAATTCATTTTAAATACACTAAAAGATAGAGCGTTAAAAAATGCTGAGCGAGCGTATAAATATTTCCGTCCCGCAATCAAACATCAGTTGCAAGTCTAGAGTGTGTCCGTGTCTCCTTAGCGTTAGTTACAGTGTTTGGAATCCGTAAACCAACTAGCCATTTGAAAGCTTTAGCTGAACTACCTTGGCTGGCTTTCAACAAGAGTGACGTTACCAAATTTGATCCCCTGACCAGAGGCCTCGGAATGCGCAATCATTGCTCTGCCCAGACACCGGTTTCGCGGGAGGTGCCGGCCAGTTTTGTAGTTGACATGCTAGAAGGGTGTTAGTAATTAGCAACACTAAGTAATACCGGCACCTGAACAAAGTACGGACTACCGCATGCTTTCATGTAATCGGGTCTATGAGAAGACATTTACAATCTCAGAACCGTCGTCAGTGGTCCCATCGGCCAAGGCACCTGTGATTACCTTTTTCCGAGGACAGAAGCGTGTAACCTGACGTTTGGAGTACTTAGCCCTGTTAGCATCCCAAACTGCGTAGAAGGAGCGGGCCGCCGCTGCGTGTCGCGTAGTTTGCGGGTGCGCATGCGGTTAGAAGAAAGTAGGCTGTTGCAGTCGGCACACAACCGCCGCGAAAAAATGTGATAGATGCGGAGGCACAAGATGATAGCAAATTTCAACGCCCATCGTTCTGTCTGGGGTGAAACACGGATTCCTGCAAAGCCAAACTTGTCGACGCCATTGGCAATTTCGACCGGTGTGTTGCCAATGATGGAAGAACCATTTTCTTCCGACCTCCAGCCTCAGTTATAGCTACGGCCATGACTTGGCATTCACTTGGCGTCCAGGTGAAGTGGTCGATGGCACGTGACCACATGGATATTGACCACTACCCGATTTTTTTGTGTTTGCTGGCGACTTTCGTATGCGCGGCTCTGGAATCTGCCATGTTATCAACTGTGGTAAGTCCAGATAGTACCTACCATGTGTATCCAGTGATGTTATTGATGAAATGATTTCCAGGAATTTGGCAGCACCTTCGGCGGACAAGATTTCTCACCATTTTCAGGCCCCGGATTAAAACCCTTGCACAGTGCGCAGAAAGACGGAGCGACAAATTTTGCGGAAAAAGAATGACACAGGCTTGACAACTGCCTTTAGTAGGATGAATTCTGCCATTCGATGACACACGAAAAATCTCTGTAGGTCGCAATGGGCCTCCTTCTGAGCTAGCTTGCCTGTATTTTTACCCATGACGAGAATATGGCGAGTCATTGGCAGTCTTGCTGGGGAATCAGGCCTTGCGCGCTCGGCTGAGGCATTTGCAGATGCGTTTGCACGTGCAAATTCTGGAATTAACCTCTGTCATCCGCCTGCTTCCTGCACATCTGTCAAGGAAGCCCCGTTCACGCTTAGAGAGCTCCAGACAGCGCTCAGCCGTCTGCGGAGCCGGTGTACACCAGGTCCCGACGCTATCACCAACCAAATGCTGCGGAACCTGCCTCTAGAACACGGGAAGTCGCTTCTTACTACGTCCATCGAGTTTGGTAGACTGCCGACGTTCTGCCGTCATGGAAGGTGGCTTGTGTTGTTCCTGTGCTAAAGCCTTACAAAGAGATGGTGGACCTGGCTTCGTGTTGTCTTGTATCACTGACATCTTGTGCTGCTAAGATGATGGAGAAGCTGTCAAGTGAACGAATATCGAGGTGGTTTGATGACAGCAAAGCACTAATAAAATGTGCGACTGGTTTCCGCCGGGGTCTAAGTGCGCAAGATAACGTCTTGGGCTTTGTAAGCCAAATTGAACATCACAACGCCTTTGAGCTTTCCACACTATCTATTTTCTTTGACTTCGCAAAGGCTTATGATAGTGTCCTTCAGAGCTCAATACGGAATAGTCCACAAAGCAAAGGCGTAGAGGCGCGTCTCGTAAGATTCATACCCTCCTTTGTCAGTGATAGTGCAACTCGAGTGCGGTTAAGGAGTACCATAAGCACCTAAAGGCCTGTATCGGAAGTGTTCCTTCCCTAACGCTTTCTAATGTTGTAGTGGCAAGTCTCGCCGATTCAGTGCAGACAAACTGCAGCCATAAGCTACATAAAAGACGTGACATAAGAACTGCTACACATAAGACGCCAGAAGCACCGGCTGAAACTACTGCATGCAATATACACTGAATCGACAGGCATTCACAAGCTTATATACCTCAAACCACCCCTCTATAAGCTTCAAACAGAAGTGAGCACAGTTTCAAAATGCGCGAAATTACCTGCAAAACGAACTACATGAAGTATTTTTTCCCCCAGTATTTCTGAATGGAATAAGTTGCCAGCTGAAGTTTAGGGTGCTCCCGGAGATGAATTTTTAAGTATAATTAATGATTTCTAATTGCACCGTTCTCTTAAACCAATGACTGTGCGCTTTGTCCTAAAGCGCTGCATGTATTTTGTGTTTTTATCTGTTCTACTTATCTCGCAGGATTTTTCTTTTGTCATCCCTCCCTTTTGGTGGGATTATATTCACGTACTCGTCACTTTAGGTTGTGCCCACTCCCCTGCTAAAATGCTTCGGCACTGCAGGGTGTACCGTAAATAAATAAATGTGCGTATGTCCATATATGCAGGCGACATTTGTCTTTAGTTTACTGGCTACCGACACAAGCGATTTACATGGATAGCTTGACCGGCCCTACTTTCTGTAAAAGATTACCTTCAGGGTTTGGGATTGCCTCTGTCAGTGGAAAAATTCGGCTTCGTCATGTCTCCAGGTATAAGAAGACCTTATGCTCGATTGAAGATAGTCCTCGGTCACTGCTGCATTCGTCAGTTCCGTCACATGCGCTTTTTGAGCGTCATTTTTGACTCCCGTCTACAGTGGCGATGAGCTGTAGACTCGAATGTTCGTCTCTATATTAGCATCTGAATGTGCTCCGTAGAATCGCAAGTCCGCAATGGGAAAACCACGCTTCCTCACTGGTAAGAGTTCACGAAGAACTGGTGATTAGTCACATGATGTACCAACTGCCTTTAATTTCCGAATTTCCGTGTCAGTATCACAGCTTGACCGTCTGGATATTTTGCACAGAAGGGGCCTAAGAAATGCCATTGCAGTTCCGCAGCCAGAGTCACTCTCGAAACGTGTTCGCTGTCATACACTGCAGGCGAAGGCCAAGAGTATTTGTGAAAAACGGTGTTTTTTTCTTTAGCTAACATACTTTCAAAGGCGTGTGAAATTCTTGCTTGCAAATGTTAATGCTCCCAGCTTATTCTTGTTGCTTGAATACTATTGTCATTACACTCACACCTTTTACTGCCGCTGCTCATAAACTCGTGGTGTCGTCAGAGGCATATGCTTCCCGTGGCACCAGAAAATAAAAATCACAAACAAAAGACATGAACACTGGCGACAGGGGGCACGCACCTCCTCTTTAGCATTTTTTTCTTTGACGTCGGAATTTTATTGCAAACGCATTTTTAATGGCAACGCTAATTATACGAGAGCTTTCTTCTTCGAATGAAATGGGCTTGCCCTTTGTAGTACGAAGTGCTCTTGATAGAAAAGGCATGAATAGTGAACTCTGAGCTGCTACTATTTTTTAGCAGGTAGATTCTTGACAACGGCAAGGCGAAGGTGCAAACAGAAATCGTAAACATTAGGAGAACAAATGAGTTAATCCGGAAAGAATTGCACGCCACCCTTACCGTTGTCAACTCCGAGGTACGAAGTCTCGATGGCTTTGAAGTCGGGTAGGACAGCATCGAAGCCCCATCCCTCGGCGCCGAACTCGGATTCCCATCTGTCGTAATCCTTCGGGTTTCCACGAGAGTAAATCATGTGGTTGATTGAGCTTGAGCCGCCGAAGATTTTACCTCTTGGGATTCGATTTATCTGCAAATGAACGGCACTGGTGGTCTGCATTGGTATTTTAGGTGTAATGCTTGGACATAAGAAGGTCGTCCATTTGAATAATATTCTTTGGTAGTGTTCGCCATATCCCTGTATGCATAGCGGACATTAATTAGGCGTTTACTATTTTGCACAGGCGGGACGTAAAGTATACACCTAAAATTGCTGAGGTATATGAACCATACCCTTTTATTAGTCCTCAAAGAACATGTAAAAACAACATAAACACACACACACACACACACACACACACACACACACACACACACACACACACACACACACACACACACACACACACACACACACACACACACACACACACACACACACACACACACACATATATATATATATATATATATATATATATATATATATATATATATATATATTGTGAAGAAGATGATGACCCAGACGAAGCAGATGACTCGTGAAAACGAAGAAGATGGCCCTGCGCGTCAGCCGTATTGTTATCGCCACGTGTGTCTGTGCCCGACCTGGTTGCCCTCGGATTGTTCTCGCCGCTGCTCCCTTCCTCCCGGCTGTTTTAAATAAACCCCCGCCTTACATTTCGTGGAGGAGCCAGGTAACAGCCCTGGAATTGCGCAACCGTACTCTCCCGCCACCTGCGATGCCTCACGACTTTCAACATCAAGCCGTGCAAGTGGACCCAGCTGTTACCTGCGCCGGCTCCCTTCGCCAACGGGACCCGACCATCTTCAGTGGGACCGATGAGCAGGATGTCGAAGATTGGCTCACGTCTTACAAGAGGGTGAGCCTTTAAAATACATGGGACGATGCCACCAAACTAAATAACGTAATTTTTTTATCTCACCGGCGTGGCTAACCTGTGGTATCGGAACCACGAGTTGGACATTAGCATCTGGTCTGCTTTCAAGACAACCTTCTCCGAAGTGTTTGGTCGTCCTGCTGTTCGGAAACTCTGCGCCGAACAACGCTTGCGTGAACGGTCTCAGCAGGTCGGCGAAAGCTTTACCAGTTACATCGAAGACGTCATTGACCTATGCAAGCGTGTCAACCTCAACATGTCAGAAGCTGACAAGATTAAACACATTTTGAAAAGTGTTGACGACGACGCCTTTCAGATGCTGGTAGCGCGCTACTTGCGCACCGTTGCGGAAGTCGTCACCCTCTGTCAAAGCTTCGAGGAGCTGCGGAAGCAGAGGCTCCTGACTCGACAGCACCCTCGACAGGTTGAGTCGCTTGCTGGACTGACACCAGCACCTGACACTTCATCGCTCCTGCAACAAATCAAAGACTTTGTTCGGGAAGAAGTGGCGCGTCAGCTTTCTCTTCTGCCGAACCCTACAGGGCAAGCTCCAGATTTGGCTCCGGTCCTTCGACACGCCATCCAAGAGCAGGCTGCCGAGGCTCTTCCGCCCGCCCATCCGCAACCACCTGTCGCCGCTCCGCTGACATACGCGGACGTCGTCGCCAGACCTCGACCGCCTACCTGTGCTTTGCCTCCAACACCTGCGCGAGCGGTGGCTCCTTCTCTTCGGCCGGCTCCACGACTAAGCAATCCCTGGCGCACCATCGACAACCGGCCTATCTGCTACAATTGCGGCTTGCCTGGTCATGTGGCCTGGCTTTGTCGCCGCCGTCTCCCAGTCTACGCGCCACCTCCTCCAGCTCCCGCCTACTGGCCTTCCACGAGTCAGTACTCCGGATCTGCTGAGCCGCCGTCTAGTCGTCCTTTTTCTCCTGACCGTTCAGCCCTTTCTAGACACCGTGCACCTTCACCGAGGCGCCGCTCCGTTTCCCCTATGCGACGTCGCCCAGATCTGCCTCAGGAGGAAAACTAGGTGCCGCAGTTCCTGAGGCGAGAACTGCGTCCCCGTCGAACTTTTCAAGGCCTCACATATCCCCTGCTAATCTGATCGAAATTTCTGTCGAGGGCATTACTGTCTTGGCCCTTGTGGACACCGGTGCAGTGATTTCTGTTATGGACGAAAAGTTATGTAGTTCGTTGAAGAGGGTAAAGACGCCGATTGCTGGACTGTCGCTGCGTACGGCCAGCGCTCAGCACATCAAGCCGTCCGCGGCGTGTACCGCTCGAGTTGTGATTCAGGACTCCCTCTACACGATAGAATTCGTCGTGCTGCCTTCCTGTTCCCATCCTGTTATTCTGGGCTGGGATTTTCGTTCCGCCCATGAAGCTATCATCGACTGTGCTCGAGCGGAAGTCGGGTTCTCTTCTCTGCCCAATTCTTTTCTGGACGCTACTCCTCCTGTTGCCTGTGTTAAAGCCCTCGCCGCCGAAGACATGGACATTCCCCCGTGCTCTTCCGTTCTTGTACACTTGTCTTGCGACTATATCGGTGACGACACTGTCCTCTTTACTCCAGGCCATACTTTTCTGCACCGCAAGTGTCTCCCTCTGCCATACGCCGTACTGACTGTGTCCGCTGGCCTTTCGATACTTTTGGTTTCTAACCCGTTTTCCTGCCCTACCGCTCTGCGCCTTGGTGAGTGCCTCGGCAGTGTGCAACCCATCGCATCTATGCTCATCCGCGAGGAGACCGACGATACACCACTCCTCGCCATGAACGCACTCAGCCCTCCTGCCTCTACGCCAGATCGCTCTTCTACCGAATTGTTCTTGCGCTCCATCGACGCCGATCTTCCCCCGCCGCACAGAACACAGCTTCTCGCCCTCCTTCATCAATTTCGCTCCTCCTTCGACGCTCACCAGACTTCCTTGGGCCGAACTTCCACCGTCACCCATCGCATCGACACTGGTGCCCACGCGCCGCTGCGGCAGCGCCCCTATCGTGTGTCTCCAGCCGAGCGCCAGACTATTACAGAGCAAGTCGACCAAATGCTTCAAAACGGCGTCATTCAGCCCTCAAGTAGCCCTTGGGTATCGCCTGTTGTCCTTGTGAAAAAGAAAGATGGCTCCATACGCTTCTGCGTCGATTACCGCCGCCTTAATAAGATAACGCGCAAGGATGTGTATCCGCTCCCCCGCATAGATGACGCTCTGAACTGTTTGCAAGGGGCAAAGCTCTTTTCCTCCCTAGATTTACGTTCTGGGTACTGGCAGGTACCCATGGAAGCGGCCGATCGTACCAAAACTGCTTTTGTGACACCCGACGAATTGTATGAATTTACTGTGATGCCATTCTGCCTTTGTAATGCCCCTGCAACCTTCGAACGGATGATGGACATCATTTTGCGTGGACTCAAGTGGAAAATGTGTCTATGCTATCTCGACGGCATTGTCGTCATTTCCCCCGACTTTGAAACCCATCTATCCCGCCTGAAGCACGTTTTTGACTTGCCTCTCTCACGCCGGAGTGCAGCTCAAATTGAATAAATGCCGTTTTGCTGCGCGTCAGCTGACAATTTTAGGACACGTTGTCTCTAAGGAAGGCGTTCGTCCCGACCCAGCTAACCTTCGCGCTGTCGCCGACTTTCCCAAACCCACTTCCATCAAAGACTTACGCAGCTTCTTAGGTCTGTTCTCTTACTTTAGGAGGTTTATTGGCAACTTTGCTTCGATTGCAGCGTCTTTAACACAATTGTCCGGCAGTTCCGACTTATCGATGTGGTCTCCGGCGTGCGACGATGCGTATAACACCTTGCGCCGCCTCCTCACAGCGCCGCCCATACTGCGCCATTTCGACTCGACCGCTCCTACCGAGGTCCACACGGACGCCAGTGGTGCCGGTCTCGGCGCCGTATTCGCCCAGCGCATCTGTGGTTTTGATGAATACGTTGTTGCCTACGTTGTTGCAACGTTTCGTCCTTCGTCACGGTGCACCTCGTGAACTGCTTAGCGACAGCGGACGCGCCTTTTTGTCCGATGTCGTCACCGCCCTGCTCCGCCTGTGCAACATAATCCATCGTACCACCTCCGCCTATCATCCGCAGACCAACGGCCTCATCGAGCGATTTACCCGCACCCTCTGGGACATGCTCTCTATGTACGTCGCATCCAACCACTCGAATTGGGATCTCATCCTCCATTATGTGACTTTCGCCTACAACATCGCCCAGCAGTCTACTACTGGCTTCTCTCCCTTCTTTCTTCTTTACGGCCGTCATCCATCTGCTACCATAGACACCATTCTGCCTTACCAACCTGACGCCTCCGAATATACCCCTGTTTCTGAAGCCGCGCAACACGCCGAAGATTGTCGCCAAATCGCCCGGTCACTCACAACTGACGCCCAGTATCGCCATAAATTCCGCCACGACAACGCTCACACCACATCGCACTTCTCTCCTGGTGCTCTTGTGTGGCTCTAGATACCATCAAGTACTCCTGGACTCTCCTCGAAATTTCTCGCCGAGTATCACGGCCCCTACCGTGTCCTGGAGCGCACATCTCCCGTTAATTACGTCGACGTTCCCCTATGCACCTTGGTTTCGGTGACTGTTGGCTTCCTTAATATGTTTGCAAACGAGCCCCTGATTTCATTTGCCTTGTCTGCTTATAGCTTAATGGGGGTCTTGGTTCAGGCAGTCTTGATGCCATAGGTAGCATAAGAGGGCTCTCGCACAGTTTCCGCCCTCGCCGTTAGATGACGTTCTACGTCACACTTGCGGTATTACAGGACGTGCTAAGTCCACCGCTATGGACGAGTGTGCCGCTGGTGAACACTCTCAAGGTTCGCTTACACGCAAAACATAAATACCCACGAAAGCAGCAGATTGGACGGCCGTCGCCGTGGCTCAGTTGGTAAGAGCACCGGACGCGATATTCGAAGGTCGTGGGTTAGGATCCCACCGGCGGCATGGTTGTTTTTTTCTGCTGGTTTATAAGTAATTTTCTTTAAAACAATCGATTGGCATTAGAAATTAAAAAAATAAATCGAAAACGTTCCCCTATGCACCTTGGTTTCGGTGACTGTTGGCTTCCGTAATATGTTTGTCAAACGAGCCCCTCATTTCATTTGCCTTGTCTGCTAAGAGCTTAATGGGGGTCTCGGTTCAGCAGTCTTGATGCCATAGGTAGCATAAGAGGGCTCTCCCACAGTTTCCGCCCTCGCCGTTAGATGTCGTTCTACGTCACACTTGCGGTATTACAGGACGTGCTACGTATACCGCTATGGACGAGGGTGGCGCTGGTGAACACTCTCAAGGTTCGCTTACACGCAAAACATAAATACCCACGAAAGCAGCAGATTGGACGGCCGTCGTCGTAGCTCAGTTGGTAAGAGCACCGGACGCGATATTCGGAAATCGTGGGTTCGGATCCCACCGACGGCATGGTTGTTTTTTCTGCTGGTTTATAAGTAATTTTCTTTAAACCAATCGATTGGCATTAGAAATTAAAAAAATAAATAGAAAACGTTCCCCTATGCACCTTGGTTTCGGTGACTGTTGGCTTCCTTAATATGGTTGTCAAACGAGCCCCTCATTTCATTTGTAGAAGTGCCCACTTACCTTAAATCTTTTTCCTGCGGATCCAACGCAGCCTACGTTTGTAATATATATACATATACCAGAAGTGATTTCTGGCAGCAGACTTTGTCAATATAATATAAAATCACCAATAATTGAAGAAACATAACTGGATTTAATTCACGACGTTCCGGCTGGAGGGCCAGCTTTTTTCGAAAAAGGTTGGTCCTCCAGCCGAAACGTCGTGAATTACATCCTGTTATGTTTCTTCAATTTTTGGTGATTATATATATATATATATATATATATATATATATATATATATATATATATATATATATATATGCGTATATATATATATATATGTATATATATATATATATATATATATATATATATATATATATATATATATATATATATATATATATATATATATATATATATATATATATATAGAGAGAGAGAGAGAGAGAGAGAGAGAGAGAGAGAGATTTGTTTTTGACGGACATGATTTCTTTGCAAACTTGTAGATTTTTGAAGATCTCAATTCTTTAAAATTCCATTGCACAACCGAAAAATAGCAAAAACCGCTTACAAAACATGTCCGAACTTCCCTGCATAGGCTGTCAAGATTTTGATATAGTATGCCACCGCGACTCGACGTAGTCACGAAGAATGGTGAGTTGGCGAGTTTGATGCAGTTCATTTTGACGAATACTGGTTTTTGCTTATTTTCTCCTAGGATGCTTATATTTCCAAATTGGGTCATGACGTATGCTCGCTGCATCGCTTGTTTTCAAGCCAAATTCTGTCCATCAAGCAGAACAGATATGGGGACTAGTGAAATTAGTCGCTCCTTTTTGCTTTCTTGCTCTTGATGGTCCTTATTATATAACTGCGCACTTCGGATGGGAATTGCCTCACATAATATAAAATAAAAACGTTTATAAGAACCGAATCAAAAAGTGTGAGTTGAAAATGAAACGTGGTGAAATTTACAGGCCATGGTCTGAGAGGACGAGGGAACGGGCCTATCATGATGGAGAAAGATGATAACCTAGGAGCGGATACCAATGTTAACGTTCGCTGGCCAGTATTGGCGAGACATTGATATTGGAAGCGCTGCCCTTGACCTGTCCGTTGTGTCCGCTTTGTCGGCATCAGATATATAGGGTGATTCACATAACTTTAGCCAAGGATTCAAAAAAAGCAGCGCACCGGACGTGGATGTGTAGCGGCGCTGGCATCGCCAGCGGCGCTGATGAAGTTGGCGCGACCTGCCTCGCGTAGAACAGAACGCTTTCGGCAACCGGCCTGGCCAGCAACGTCAACAGCCCGCTGCACCGGCTCACCGGCGGCGGGTACTGTGCTCTAATAAATGTGGACCTCCCACCACATCTGGTGACCTGGAAAACAGCCCCGACGCACGAAACGCCGCTCACACCGGCTGTGCGCTCCTGCCCGTCCTGTCCCTCCACTTGGCTTTACCGATGCACGCCCGCTGTTCGCAACCGGCCTTCGGCAGCTTTTCATCGCCATGTGCGCGCCTACCACCGCATACAGTGAGCTCCTTCAATCCTATTAGCGCTCCTTCTTTCCTCGGCTGCCCGGCTTGCCCATTTATTATCCTAGGGACCCCGTTTTTGTGGCTGCCGCTGCTGGACTCACACTTTCACATCAACAACGTGTCCAGCCAGCTGCTGCACTATCAGCACACCAGCGGCGAACTCCCACCCGGTCTCCTGGCACAGCTGCGGTTGCCGCCTCCTGGCCCCGACATATACGCCGATTTCAAGAAGGGCCCGATGGCACATTTCGGCTTGGAGTTTTCGCCGACTCTCTGTGCTCCTGTTCCCGACTCCGAAGCTGCGGTGCCAATAGACCCACCACCCCTGGCCGCTTTCCTTACCCGAGCTGTTTCGGCTTTCCCTCCGTCCGCTCCTACGCCGGCGCTCCTCCCCACACCAGTCTCTCCACTGTCGTCGCCACGGTATGTGCCCCCCCCCCCCCATGGTTCGGCAGGGGCCACGCGAGGACACGACAGCCTCTTGCCAACCTTCTCCACCAGGTGCTTCAAAGCACACCCCGATATCTGTCAAGTTTGCTTCACCGGTCCCTATGCAAGGCCATCCACCTGTGATCTCCCGTCCCACGGCGCCTCCTGTCCAGCCCTGTTTCCCAGCTGTGGCGCCTGCCCTTGGGCCATCACCGACAGCAGCACCTTCACTTGCCCTTCACTTCAGCAGCACCTTCACTGGCAGTTCGCGAGCTCCCTCAAGCCCAACCACAGTGCGCTCAACTGTCATTACTGTTGCGAGCCCCGCTTGCGCGCCACCGTAGGGCCTTGTCGCGCATAACGTGCCACCCGGAACGCCCGCCGCACATCCCTGCCCACCTGGCGCCTTCACCAGTGCGTGTGCCTCCGCGACACACGCGACAGCCCTACCATATCCTTCTCATTTCGACAAATACGCCCCGGACTTGCTTCTTGTGCCCCCAGTCACCCGTCCCACTGCCACAGTGAGCTCGTTTTTACATAAAGACGCTGAACTTCGTCTACCAATTCAACCACTTCTCTGCACGGCAGCCCGTGTACCACGCTGCAGACCTCCAGACCAGTGCCGTGTGCCGTTGTTTCACCGTCTGCAGCGGCTGAGACATTCTCCCTCCTCTTCTACGGCGGCTGCTTCCGCGCGCCATCTCTTCGTCTGCACCCACTGGGCCAGCGGAAAGCCCATATCACCCGTAACTCCCGCCATGCATGGGTGCATTTTCTGCAATGGCATTTTCCGGCCCGCTTCCACCGAAATGGCGGCGCCACCAGTACATCTTAGACTGCAGTACGTCTACCTCGGCTCCAATTCCTCTTCTCCTGCCAGTTCCTTACGTCATCACCCCCATCATTTGGCTCCTCTTGTCATTAGCGCAGCATCTAGGCGCGACAGCCCGAGTTTGTTTCAGCCACCCGACCTGTGGCTGAACCTGTGTCCTGGACTTGAACAACCTGTACATACTTGTACATACCGTTTTTTTTTCTTTTATGGCGTACCGCGCTGGGGGAAAAGCATCTGTAGAGGCGCTGGGCTGATGAAGTCGGCGCGACCTGCCTCGCGCAGAACAGAACGCTTTCGGCAACCGGCCTGGCCAGCAACGTCAACAGCCCGCCCCAGCGGCTCACCAGCCGCGGCTACCGGGACTCCTGTAAATGTGGATCTCTCACGAGAGATTATGCAATTTCCATATTGTACCCCGTCAAGCGGCGCTCCTTAGAATTGTTTTAAATGCGATTTATTGCTACTGCGCTAAGACCAATAATGCAAACTTTTTAATGTCCACTGCAGGATACGCGCTTCTTGTTAAAGTGTGGAGGGGGTTAAGAAACAATCAAGTTTTTTGTGGCAATGCATCTCCTACGTGACGTGGTCCCTTTTTTCGGCGGGTCAATAAATCCTGCTAAAAATACAAAAACAACTAGTGACAGTGCTTATGTGCTGCCATATTCCACCGTCTCCAGCCTTGTTTCTAACGAATGAAACGTGCGCGCTCACCGTGCCCAAGTAAGCGGCCGGCGCCACTTTGGACAGACTGCAAACCGACGCAAATAAAAAAAAGCAGAGGCACCTTTAAATACGCGACTTCGCTGCTTTTCCTTCCTCTTTCGTTCTGCCTGTGTTACGATTGTAAAAGCTTCGGCTGAAGTGGCTGCCGACAACCTGCTTATCACTTCTCCGAGATCACGGTGAGCTTTCCATGTTCAGGAAGAATGTGTTGACGCGCTTTCAAACCTATACGCTGTGGGTGGTAACGGCAGCTCACTTGAAGATATCGAGTTCGACACTGCATTCAATAAGGAAGCGCTTGGGAGCTGCAAAATATAGTAGGGTTAGCGCGCAATCATGTCCCTTGTTTTCATATTTTGCAGGGTTTCTTTATATCCCGGAAAATAGGACCACGTACAAGACACTACAAAACAAACTGGGTCTGTTGTTTTGTAACGTCGTCGCCAACTAAACAAATACACGTGACCCTAAACCGAATAATAAACGTTTTGCGTAATTAACCTTAGCTGAATAACTTATTAGGTTAAATGTAAAAAACGCTAAGAGGAGTGCCACACGATGGAAAACAATGCGTCGTTGTTCTCACTCAGCTGCGCTGCGCCGTTTTTTTTAATCAAATCCTCGGTGTTAAAGTTCTGTGGAACACATTGTATAAGAGGAAACCTGTTTTCAGAGTGATGAAGTAACTAGGTCATCAAAATATGTAACTTGATGACGTTTCTCTCTCTAGCTCTAGCGCACTCATTCATGCCGCCTGCCTTGGGTACGAGCGAAAAGGTGGCGCAAGTATATTCAGAGCGAGGTTGATCGGTACATACAAAATAGGTTTGAAGTGTTAACATTTGTACCTTTCCCGTTCATGTGGTCAGAACATCTTCTACTTTCATGATTCATTCATATCCGGCGCTGTTTCTGGTACCACACGTAGCCAAACTTGAACGAACTGAACGTAATGCGAACTAGATCAGCCTCGCAATACACACAACAGTTTCTCGGCTTTTTTTACTACTCTGCTGTCGCTGCTGCCATGGCCTACTTTTAGTTTTTACTTTTCTTTGCGTCTTATGTATCTAAGTGCTTTGCAGAAATTAAACAATAAGTTTGAACGTCGCCGTGGTGCCTCAGTGGTTATGGAGCTCGGCTGCTGACCCCAAAGACGCAGGTTCGATCCCGCCTGCGGCGTTCGAATTTCGATTGAGGCGAAATGCTAGAGGCCCGTCTACTGTGCGATGTCACTGCATGTTAAAGAATTCCAGTTGGTCCACATTTCCCGAGCCCTTCACTATGGCGTCCCTCATAGCCCAAGTCACTTTGTAATGTTAAACCGCCTTACACCAAACCATAAATTAAACGCTAAATGTGAGTCGAATTGCAGAGCGTAAACCAAAGCATGAAGAACTGTTCTGATTGTGCTGACAACTTCAAGCAGGTCCTCTTTGGGATTCATGACATCACCTATGTACTAAGTAAAGTGAAGGAGGACTGCATTGCTCTCAGACAAAAAGAAAATTAATCTAAGCGATCAAAGATGTAAAGCAGAGGACTGGACCGCGAAGATGGATCGGTACAGCCGATTAAAAAATATTGAGCTGAAGAAACTGCAAGCGAGAGTCAAGGACATAGCGTGGAGATGTCTATGAAAGTAGAACACGTGACTAAGGTCCCTCCGAATGAATCAGACATCGACATTGCTCAGTGTCCTCGAACAGAAAACGGGAAAGCCAATGCAACCAACACGAACATCAACTTTTTCTTCTAGAAGCCAAGCGTGCGTTGTATCTGAGTGCTGCTAAGGAAACGAAGCTCACTACTGCATCGGTTGGATTCACTAGACCTCAACCAAAAGTTCTTCATTAATAGGTACCTCGCACTTGATTGGTGTCTTGTTTTTGTGAGGTTTAACGTCCCAAACCAAGTCAAGCTATGAGGGACGCTGTAGTGGAGGGCTCCGAAAAATTTCGAACACCTGGGGATCTTTAACGTGCACTGACGTCGCACAGTACACGGGCCTCTATAATTTCGCCTCCATCGAAATTCTACCGCCAGAGCCAGGGTCGAGCCCGCGTCTTTCGGGTCAGCAGCCGAGCATTATAACCACTGAGCCACCGCGGCGGCTACTCTTCGACTTGTAACGAAAGGCTTACTTTGTGCTGAAATAAAAAGAGGCACTAAGGTTGCCCCTAAGGGTATGACGGGACAACTTTGATGGCCATTTTGTACTGTTTTCTTAATTACATCATTTTCCTAATTACCCATGCTTATTAACATTCATCAGGCGGCATACTAGACCACGTGATACACCCAAGACACGCAAGGTTTCCATCCAACTATATCGAACGAACGTGCGGGTGCAGAAGCTCTCCTTTCCCACGCACGCGGAGGGCACCATGCCGACTTGCATCTTTTGATGAGCGAATACACCAAACAGATCTATGCAGTCATCGCTAAGTTCCTTGCACAGCCAATAGATTCGGTCTTCATGGAGAAGCACACAGGGTGCCTTCTTCTGGGATGACTATAGGAGTGACGTAATACCCTGCGTCGAAAACGTCGTTTTGCGGAATATAAGGCGCGACTTTCTACGTTTGTTTCGGTTCTCTTGAGAGCCAGCCCGTCAGCTCATCGACCGCTTCGAGGCGTGACCGTGCCGGCCCGCGGACAAACGTTAAAGAAGCAGCTGTGAGCAAAAAAGGCTTCGGGCCAGCATACTTGACCGCGCAGATCAACGAGTATGTCCTTGCAGCTACTCATTTTACTTGAGTCACTTAGCGCGAACGGTACCGAGAAACCGAGCGCGCACCATCTGAACGAGATGCATTGTAACGTGCAGCTGCCTTAAATACACACTATTAATCGTGTCGGCGATCATATCTTCGTAGAATATAATTTTTCCACTGTCTGCGAGACGCGGATTCACCGCCTCTTCGCTGCTGTTTTCCAGTGCATGGCAGTTTTAGAACTTCTGAGCCTGAAACCGTTCTCTGTTGCTCCCTCTGCTGCTTCAACTGCGCACATTTTTTTTTTCAACTGCTAGCCCACACCTCCAAACAATAGTAATAAATAAATAGGTAAATAAAATAAACAAATAAACAAAGGATACTTTGGCTACCATATGCGTAAAACAAATGCCTCTCTTCAGTTGGTCAGAACTGTACAGCCAATAGCCCTAGTGTCAAAGGGATGGCGGGTTCAGTCTTGTGATGTTCGAGGCAGAAAACAATGAACAATTGCGGTTTGTGTTACGTGAATAAATTCCACCTATATAGTAGCTTCCAGCACTCCATAGAATGTTCAAAGGAAGACTACGTCCTCCTTGAGATTTTACCCAAGAAGCGAGGAGATACAAATTTGTTTCTGCTTAATGTATATAGCTCACCCAAAGATAAGGGTACCGGTATACCGGAATTACTTATCAAGACTCTGAAACTAGCGACTTAAGCCCAGCTATTAACAGTAGGGGACTTTAACGCACCACACCCGGAATGGGGATACACTAGAGCCGGTCCCAAAGGCAACAGGGTATGGCAAGTGGTCTAAAATCTAGGCCTAACTGTCCTGAACAACCCCCAAGAAATCACGAGACTAGGCAACAGTATATGTAAAGACACGTCGCCAGACCTAACCCTGGCAAAGAACATACAAAACCGAACATGGACTAACACAGGACGCACGCTAGGCAGTGACCATTACATTATATCTACCACCTTTGAGACAGCAAAGCAGAAATCAGTCTTCAACAAAGTAAAAATTACGGACTGGGACAAGTTAAGGGTAATAAGAGAACAAAGATAAAAAGATGAAAGCACACACCCAGTAATTGAACATCTCGGGGACTGGGTGGAATCACTAAAAATGGGCATTAAGGCTACCACAGCCGAAATCGGCATGGAAGAAGGACAAGTCACTGACTCTAGGTTATTGCATATGTGGGAAGCACATTTCAGCTTGCCAAACCGCTGGAAGAGGAACAAACAAAACAAAAATCTTAAAAAGAGAATTGCACAGTTGCAGAGACTAATTGAAAAATATACTCTAGAGCTTCAACACAAACAATGGTAGCAAATTTGCGACCGCATGAATGGCAAGCTCGAGTGCAGGAAAACTTGGCATCTGCTAAGGCACCTTCTTGACCCCACAGAGGCTAAATCAACTAAACGAGGTCAACTTATGAGATTAGTGCATCAATATCAAGGCACCACAGAGGAGTCCTTAACGGAACTACGAGATCGATACTTAAACACAACCCCAGATGGACCGCTGCCAAACTATCAGGGAACACCAAACGAGGACTTGGACGCTGAGATTACGGAGTCGGAAGTGTGGCTTGCCATGGGGCAACTACGCACCACGTCTGCAGCCGGGCCTGACGGTGTTACTAACAAAGCACTTAGAAACTTGGACGCAGGGTCAGTGACAGCACTCACTGACCTCATGAAAAAATACACAGACGGAAACATTCCACAAGAATGGAAACATGCAAAGATTACACTCATTCCAAAGCCAGGCAAGAAATTGTGTATAGAAAATCTACGCCCAATCTCTTTAACATCCTGCTTAGGAAAGTTAATGGAACATATAATTCTCAATCGGCTACAAGAATACGCTGAGGACAATAACTTACTCCCTAACTCTATGCTAGGCTTCAGGGCTAATCTTTCTACCCAAGATGTTATGCTGCAACTCAAGGCAGACATAATAGACATGGAACGCAGCAGAGGAACTAAAGCCATATTAGGCTTGGATTTGAACAAGGCGTTTGATAATGTCACGCACGATGCTATCTTAAGGAATCTCTCGGACATCAACCCAGGGAAAGAACTTTCCAGTACATCTAGTCATTTCTCAGTAACAGAACGGCAGAGGTAGCAGTGGGAGAGCTTAAATCAGACTCTATGTCACATGGAGGTAAAGGAACGCCACAGGGCTCAGTCCTGTCACCCTTCCTTTTTAATCTCTCACGAATTAAAATTCTTTCTAAATTACCAGGCATCCAGGGGCTGCAACACACATTCTACGCAGATGATATCACTTTATAGACCACAACTGGCAGCGATGGTCAGATAGAGGATACCCTGCCACAAGCTGTAGACATAATACATGACCTGGCGGGTAAAGCAGGGCTAACCTGCTCGCCCTCCAATTCCGAATTATTTCTAATCAGATACAAACCAAGGGGCCCTCGAGAAAAATATTGCAAACCTCCGCCTCCACTGAAAATCTGGGTGGAAGGGCTCCCTGTAAAGGAAGTTCAAACTATAAGAATCCTAGGACTCTTCCTTCAGTCGAACCGGAAGAACAAGGAAACACTACAAAAACTCCAGACAACCGTTAATATGACGGTAAGACTAATTAGACAAATTGCAAGCAAAAAAAAGGGAGTCAAGGAGACAGAACTTTGCAAAATAGTACAAGCATTTGTAATAAGCAGGCTTGTATTGCACTCCCATACTTAAAATTAGACAGTAGTGAAAAAGCCAAAGTAGAGTCTATGATTAGAACAGCATACAAGGTAGCATTAGGGCTACTGAACTGTACCTCCACCGAAAGGTTTCTGGGCTTGGGAGTACACAACACCTTAGACGAGCTTACAGAGGCACACTTAACAATGCAGAGAGGCCGGCTTTCCCGCACCAAAGCAGGAAGAACCATACTTGATCGTTTAGGACTAGGCATACAGCTGCCGCCCCAAGATACCAAAACACAGATACCTAAACGCATCGCTAAGGTAATAAGAGTTAAGCCACTAGCTAAGAATATGCATCCTGCTCACCACGAGGGAAGAAGAAGGGCTAGGGCAAAAGCTCTACACAACATATACAACCAAGATGAACATGCAGTATATGTAGACGGCGCAGAATATCCCCAGAAACAAGCGTTCGCACTAACGGCGGTGGATATGCAAGGTAAACTGATAGTCTCCGGCAGTACCATAACGAAATCCTCGGAAACGGCAGAAGAGGCGACAATCGCCCTTGCTATCATTAACACAGAAGCTACTACCATACTCAGCGACTCTAAATTTGCCATACGCAATTATGCGAGGGGCAGAATTTCTCAGGCAGCAATGAGCATATTGGGTCAAACCAAAGACTTAGACTGAATTACTGAATTGATATGGGTCCCGGCTCACTCGGGGAACCCTGGTAACGAAGCGGCACACATAACAGCTCGAGGATTCGTCAGCTGAGCAGGGGACGCTGTCGTTGCTGAGAGGTTTTCGAAGGACGGCCTATCATCTTTTCACGATATTACTAATCATTTTAAACTTGAAAGGAGGATATTCCCTCCTCCAGCCAAAGTCTTTAATAAGGAGCAGGAGACCACTTGGAGGCGACTCCAGACGCGATCCTTCATGACGCCTTACCTGTTGTCAAAATTCTACCCCGGTGAATACGACCCTGCATGTACATTATGGGGTGATTTAGCCACTTATGATCACCTATTGTGGAATTGTAAAGAGGAGCCGCCCCCGAAATCTCTAATACAGGTTTCTACTCTCGAGCAGTGGGAGGCCGTGTTGGTCAGCTGAGACTTGGGAGTTCAAACCCGGGTCAATGAATGGGCTACCCAGGTCGCTGTCAGCCGTGGACTGATAGCCACCTAGCACGGATCATCTGCATTCTGCCTTTTCTGACGAATTAAATGTTTTTCAGTCCAATCATTAAAGGTTAAGTGCCAAGTCAGCTGGATTTTCTTTACGTGGTGCAGTGAGTCGCGGTCTGCACTGTCAGCGTTTGAAGTTTGTCGACAATGAGAGAAGCTGTCTTCTTAGCCCTATCGACGTATAGATCCTCCCAGGTGTGTTAAAAAGCTCTCCTACACGGCTAAAATGAAACCTCTTGGCTGGAATATGTCTAACAAAGCCTCTACTGCCGTTCCCTTCTCTTTTTGTCTTTTCAGCCCGATTCATTAGTTCCCGATTGATCAGCCCGATTGTGTAGTTTTATACATTGCCACGCGCAGCTATTGAAGAGTTCAAAAAAAATGCCAGAGTTACAACGCACGTTCTTTCCTCACCACCTTCAGATCTGCCAGACATGTAGCGCTTTGAATTCTGCCTGCATATTTTGACAATAATATTGATGCCCGGTTTTATCAGGTTTTATCAGACCTGTCGACGAGTCCGAGGGCCGTGTGGGCCCACAGGTTCCACATTCTACAAAGACTGCCTTTGTGTTGACTTCAGTTTATTCCTTAGACAATCGCCGCAGGGGTATTCACTATAGGGCGGAAAACCTATAGGGCGGAAAACCGACGGGGCTGTATGATGACTGTAACGAGCGAAAAAAAAAAACTCGCAGGACAGTGAGCACTGCGTAGCGTGACAGTCAGCGACAGCAGTTGAAGCATTTTCTTTTTAAGATATTGTAAGCACTGTGAGTGACCTTCATCTTCATCTCAGCGTAATCATCATCGGTCATCGGGTCGTGCGAAGAAGACGAAGTGTTGCTAAGCTGTGACTAGTCGGTAGCTGCTGCTTCGGCCTACCTGAAGTAAAAAGGTGAATTTGCTGGTGCGTTCTTCTGCCTCACAAGTGGTGGAGGTGACTCCTGATCCCAGCGTCCTCAACGCGGCACCCCCTGGAGCTCCGTTCCGGTCGTGTTCTTGGCGGCACGTCAACCGCCATGGCGCAGTCACATCCCCCTGCTCTCACCGTTCCGGCGCCTGTAGGTACCGATGGGCATCCCACGGCTGCCCATGCCACCTCTGCACCACTGACGTCCCAAGGTGCACTTGCTCAGCACCATTTGACCCACCCAACTTGGTCAGTTACCTCACGTCAGCGCGACCCTCCGGTTTTCGCCGGTCTCCGCGGTGACGACGTCGAAGACTGGCTACAGCAGTACGATCGGGTGAGCGCTTTTAACGGTTGGGACGCTTCTATGAAGCTACTCAACGTCTCATTCTACCTGAGTGACGTGGCTAAGACGTGGTTCCTCAACCATGAGGACGCCATTCCTGACTGGCCTCAATTCACGACACAGATCCGCCAGATATTTGGAACTGTTGGTGCTGGTCCGACCTCTTTTCAAAAGAAGCTAGAGACCCGTGTGCAGCTTCCAGGAGAGACATACACATCATACATTGAGGACGTACTCGCCCTTTGCCGGCGAGTTAACAATGGCATGGTCGAGGCTGAACGTGTCGGACATATTTTAAAAGGAATTGGCTCTTTTGCCTACGCAGCTCTAGCTGCCCAAAATCCCGTCACGGTGGCAGACATTCGTGCCACTTGCCAGCGACTTGACTATCTACAGTCGCGCCGCCTCAACAACACCTGGGATCCGAGCCAAATTCCCGAAACTGATCTGCGCACCATCATACGATCTATAATACGGGAAGAGCTCCACAATGATATTTCGTCGGTTCCTGCCTTCTCACGCCCACCTGCTCAATCTACTGGGTTGCGTGGCATTATCAAGGAGGAGCTTACTTCACTCAATCGTCCCATGGCTACAGAACCACCAGCCCCTCCCTACGTTCCGACGTATGCTGAAGTCACTGCGGCTCCTCCTCCTTGTCCTCCTGTCCATCACGCGCCCGTCCCACCCAGCCTCGCCGCCCTGTCCCCGCGACCACCGGTGTATGGTAATTGGCGGCCTCTCCCACCTCGTCCAGTATGTTTCTACTGCGGAATCCGCGGCCATGTAACACGCGTTTGTCGCCGACGACTGCGAGATGAGCGTGCGAGCTATGGGTACGTTCGACGTGACGACGCCTACCAGCTTCCTCCTCGCCAGTACTACACCGATAATGACCTCCGTCCCTCTTCCTCCCCGCCGACTTCTCCTGACCGGTCTAGGACAGCACGGCCATCGCGTCGTCGCTCCCCGTCACCCTTTCGCCGGACTTCGTCGCCCCTTCGCCCTCCATCTTCAGCTTCTGCCCGCCAAACGGAAAACTAACCTGTGCAGTTTCCGGAGGTAAAACTGCACCGCCTGTCGTCGCTCCAATTCCTCCTCTGCTCCCATCAAACATGTTGACTGTATTCCTTGAGGGACATGAACTGGAAGCTTTAATTGATACCGGCGCCGCTATTTCTATTATGAAACTTGACTTGTGTTTAAAACTGCGAAAAGTGCGCACACCTTATACCGGTCCTCCTTTACGTGCTGCAAATGGACAGAATATTAACCCTTGTGGAGCGTGTACAGCCCGAGTCACCATTGATGGCATCTTGCACTTCATTGAGTTTGCTGTCCTATCCTCCTGTGTCCATCAACTCATCTTCGGCTGGGATTTCCTCCAAAACGCCTCAGCAGTCATTACGTGTTCCCCTCCCACTATTGAAGTCACTGAATGCAACATTCTTGCCGATAGAGAACCACTTTCTTCCCGTGTAGTTATGCTTGCCGATCACGTCCTCTATCCGGGCAACGAAGATATTCTATCTGTGACTTCTGACGCCGTCACCGATGGCGACGTCCTGATTACACCCAGCCCTCGTCTCCTGTCAAGAGGTATTATCATCATCGTGTCCCTTCTTCGCTTCTCCAGCGGTTCTTCTCTTCTCGCCGCATTCAACACCACATCAGAGCCCATTCTTCTGCGACGCGACTCTACTGTTGCATCAATTGCTTCCGCCCAGCCTGTCACACTTCTTCCCATTTCCACCTCCGATCGCTCTGATTCATCCCCTGCCTCGCTCAGTGCAGCACTTCGCCACACGATCAGCACCGACCTGACAACAGACCAGACAGACGCATTGCTCGCTGTATTGAACAAGCACGCAGACTCGTTCGACGTCAATTCCGGCACACTGGGTCAAACCGCTGCAGCAACGCATCGCATACTCACCGACGGATCAAGCATAGTTAGACGCCGGCCTTATCGTGTTTCTCCAACCGAGCGCAAAGTTATTCAGGAAAATGTTGCTGACATGCTTGCACGCAACATCATACGCCCATCGTCTAGTTCCTGGTCATCGCCTGTTGTGCTAGTGCAAAAAAAAGACGGTTCGGTTCGTTTTTGTGTAGATTACCGTGCTCTAAACAGAATAACTCGTAAGGATGTGTATCCCCTCCCTCGAATTGACGACGCCCTCGATTGTTTGCAAGGTGCCCAATTTTTCTCCAGCCTTGACTTAAGATCAGGCTACTGGCAGATCCCCATGAATGAAGATGATAAAGAGAAGACCGCCTTTGCAACACCGGACGGTTTATACGAATTCAATGTAATGCCTTTTGGACTCTGCAACGCTCCTGCTACATTCGAGCGTATGATTGACACAGTTCTCCGCGGCCTCAAGTGGAAAACATGTCTCTGTTACTTAGATGACATCGTCATTTTTTCTTCGTCATTTCCTGATCACCTTACTCGTCTCGATGAAGTTTTGACAGCACTTTCCAGCGCTGGCCTACAGCTAAACACGAAGAAATGCCGTTTTGCATCAAAATCCATTAAAGTTCTTGGCCATCTCGTAAGCAGCGAAGGAATTAAGCCTGACCCTGAAAAAATCGCTGCTGCGCTGCACTTTCCCCGTCCAACTCGGGTCAAAGATCTCCGCAGTTTCCTCGGCTTGGCATCATACTTCCGCAGATTCATCCGCAATTTCGCCTCTATTGCCTCACCTTTACATGCGCTTCTTCACAACGACACGCCTTTCATCTGGTCTCCTGCTTGCGAAGAAGCATTTGAAACTCTGAAGCGTGCTCTGACTTCGGGTCCCGTCCTCTGCCATTTTGATGATAAAGCACCGACAATTTTGCACACCGACGCCAGTAGCCATGGCATTGGCGCTGTCCTTCTGCAACGCCAAAACACCTCTACAGAAAATGTTGTTGCCTATGCGAGCCGAACTCTGACTTCTGCGGAACAAAACTACACTATTACCGAACAAGAATGTCTCGCCGTCGTCTGGGCTGTTCAGAAGTTTCGTCCTTACCTGTACGGCCGTCACTTCACAGTCGTCACTGACCACCACGCCCTATGCTGGTTATCCACTTTGAAAAATCTGTCCGGTCGTCTCGGGCGGTGGATCCTCCGCCTTCAAGAGTACGACTTTACTGTCACTTACAAATCGGGCAAGAAGCACAAGGACGCCGACGCTCTCTCTCGTTGCCCTATTGCTTTGCCGTCGCAACCCATGTCCTCGCATTCCTCTCCTGTCCCAACGGAGTCAAGCCATTTAAACCCTACAGTTATGCAGTCTTTGAGCGCCGCCTCTATTGCTCTCATGCCAGATATACACTGCAATCTTGCTCACCACCAGAGTGCTGACCCTTACTGTCAAAAGCTGATTGATAGTCTCAGCGGTGTTCTTAGACCTCCAAATGCCCGTCTCCGTCGTCGGCTCAAAAATTTCAAGTTACAGGATGGCACATTATTTTGGCACAACTACAGCCCACTGGGCCACACATGGGTTCCCGTAATTCCTTCTTCCCTGCGTCCTCAAGTTCTACAAGCCTTCCACGACGACCCCACCGCAGGTCACCTTGGGTACCACAAAACCTATGACCGCATCAAACGTCGTTTCTTCTGGCCTGGCCTTTCAACCTCAGTATTAAAATACGTAGCGTCTTGCATCCCTTGTCAACGACGCAAGCGGTCTACGTCGCCTCCTGCCGGTCTCGTGCAACCTCTCCCATGTCCTTCCACACCTTTCGAAGTCGTCGGAATCGACTTGTATGGACCCCTGCCCTTGACTCCAGCTGGCAACCGCTGGGTCGTTACTGCCGTTGACCACCTCACCCGATACGCTGAAACCGCAGCACTTCCTTCCGGCTCCGCTTCCGAAATCGCCAACTTCTTCCTCCACACCATACTTCTTCGCCACGGCGCCCCTCGCCTCCTCCTTAGCGATCGTGGCAAGTCGTTCCTCTCCACCGTCCTCGCCGCAGTGCTTCATGCTTCAGGCACGGTGCATAAAACTACATCTCCTTACCACCCTCAGACCAATGGCCTCACAGAACGCTTTCATCGCACCCTTTCTGATATGCTATCCACCTACATTCACCCTCAGCACAACAACTGGGACTCTTTACTCCCCTTTGTAACCTTCGCCTACAACACTGCCGTTCAACGAACCACCACCTACTCTCCGTTTTTTCTTGTTTATGCCCGCCATCCTACCTTCTCCCTCGAAGCATCTTTCTTCACAGCTTCTACTCCTTCTGCCGCGCCTTCCCACGAACAGTTCGTGTCTCGTATCGCCCACTGCCGTGATCGTGCCCGCCTTCAAACTGAAGCCACTCAAGCTTCCAGGAAAAGCACGTATGATGCGACTCATCGCTCAGTGTCTTTCCGCCCTGGAGACGAAGTGCTACTCTGGACACCTACTCGCATCCCCGGCCTGTGTGAAAAGTTTCTGAGCCGTTTTATTGGCCCGTACACGGTTCTGGAACAAACTTCCCCTGTAAACTATCTCATCACACCTGCATCGCCTGTTCGCGATCGTCGGTGTCGCGGCACCGAGATTGTGCACGTGTCGCGCTTGAAACCCTTTAACCGCCGACCTTAAGATTTAATTTGCGACCAGGATGGTCGCTTTCGTTCGGGAGGGGGAATGTTGTAAGCACTGTGAGTGACCTTCATCTTCATCTCAGCGTAATCATCATCGGTCATCGGGTCGTGCGAAGAAGACGAAGTGTTGCTAAGCTGTGACTAGTCGGTAGCTGCTGCTTCGGCCTACCTGAAGTAAAAAGGTGAATTTGCTGGTGCGTTCTTCTGCCTCACAATATATTCAGCTAAAGAATTTAAGAGTGGCATACGTATAGAAACAGTTATAGACCAGTCTTTTCGTTTGTCAGACAATCTTGCTCTTCGAGTAGCATTTATCTCCTAGTCCTTCATTGTTATGAACGAATTCTTGGGATATGAGCAATGGCAGGAGATGTGTTCGATAGAGTAGAAGACAAAGAGAAATAACTTTAATTCGCAGCTTTCAGAAATTACGGAGGAGAAGGCTTTAGCCTAAATATCTATTCATTCCCCTAACCGTCGGCCGGAATCACTTGGCACCCGACGGCGGTCACGGCGATACAGATGACTGACTTTGCGTTGTTCGTCTGCTTCGTGGTTGAGTAATTAGGTCTCCCAGGATTGTACATTTCAATTCGGGTCGTTATAGAAAGAGCAGGTTGAGACCATATGGACAAGATCTGCAACGCTATTGCAGTGCGTACATCTAGGATTAAAGACTTCTGGATGTCATTTACTCTACACTTGAGAGTGTAAACACCCCAGATAGCCATTTCCTCCACATTATTTCCTCTTTCCTCCTGAACTGTTTATCTGCTGCTGGATAGACACTGCGACCGAGCTTACAGTGCCGCCTCCAGGCCAGAAACACCTCCTTTCGGGTGACGAACTCCCAACATCCTATAAAATCATTTATTCATGGAGTAGAAACATTTGTTAGCAATTCAAAATAAAGACAATGTCTTCTAGTGCGCGTGGCGTCCTCATTTAAAGATTACAATGGCCAAAGTCTGTTTCTCTTGCCTGAGATACCAGGTTACGCTGGATTGTCGGGTCACAGTTGTACAGAGTGGCCTCCCACTGCCACTTCGTGTAGTGTGTTTTCAGGTTGTCTGGTTTTTCGTCCGTGCACCCCCACTTGACGTGGTATGCTGTGGGCCTCTCGTCGCCCCACTGTCATGTGTCTGTCTCTCTAGAGCTCAGGGAATATCATGCTGTATTTATATAAATTTAGGAAAGTTTTAGCTTGCAGCTCCCTCAAGTCTCTAGCCTGCTGTGCTCTCAGCCACTAGTATGGTGGGGAGGAGTTGACGAATTCACGAAAAGTACTGTATTCTAGTGTTTTAGGCCATAGGAATTTGTATAGTGTTTAGTAGGGCGGCGTGAGTCTCTATGTAGCCTCCTCAGTTTCTATGTCCTCGGGTTATGCTATCCGCGACCTAGTTTTCCTCAAGTCCTGTGTGCGCTGGTATCCAGGTGATTTGAGGTTTGAGCGATGGGTTAGTGGTGCTTCTGCAGTTTGTTAGTTTGTGCAGCCTCTTATGTTTTCGTCCTGCTAACAAGAGCCGACTTCCCGCCTGCGAGTCGGTGATTATATGTAGCTCTTGCTAGATAGCCACTTTCCTGGTGGCAACCTTGGTTACCTTTTCAGACTGCGCCAACAGGTACTACTACTTTAACGATACTCAAACGAACGCGTTTGTTGGCATATGTTGTAAACGGGCGCTTATTTTCAAACATTTGGCAGAGACTCTTAAGACTGCCTACGAGTCACAACGCAAAAGCAGTATATGTAGAACTGCGCAAGGTAGACGAACATAATGGCGTTTTGTACGCCTCCGATGCTGCTGTGCGCAGTCCGTGCGAGGCCAGCGCGAGGTCTATTCATGACTTAATAGTACTTTGTCGCCACATTAAACCTCGACATCACACTGCCTAGCACCTGCCATGGCTAACCTGTCCCAGAAATATACAAATATCAACCCATGTGACTAGTTCAGTGGTTTCGTTAGCACAGCCAGTGTGACATTCCTTTTGCAAAAAACTCACACGATCGTCCACTGATAAGCTTGCGTTTGTCTGCGGCTCGCTGGTGTAGTCCCAGTCTACTTTTGTGCCCTGCAGCACAACCGAGAAAAAGGGAACCCGTGCAGCAGCATCTTCGAGGCCCCCAGCTTCGAGGAGGAGCACTGTTGCTTTGCCGCCCGCCGAAAGCCGATTGGCCAAGACACACCCTGCAGAGCCTGCGCCCACTGAAATCAAAATTAGAAATAAGTGCATTTCATCGTCGAGAAAAACAGTAAAACTCAAATGCCTATGAGGCCAACAAAGGAATCTTTTTGTCTATTTGTCCCATATTATGACCGAACAGAGGTGTTCTTCTACCATTTGAAGAACGACACCATGACAGGCTGTTTTGGGGGTTATCTATACCGTGTCTGTAGGTACACCTGATACTAAATTTTTACCCAAAACGCGAAGCCAAGCCTGGTTAGCGGTTTCGTTGACCTTGGAGGCTTGATCAAGAAAGGATCGAATTTCGTTACTAAAAGTCAGCAACTGCACCTGATGTATCAGCGTGAGTAAAAATAAGGATGGGGCGACGACACAGACAGACTGAAAAATAATGAGGTGCATTGAAGTCTCCTTGCCAGCGGAAATGGGAAAGCTGTGTGTGATCTGCCACCTGCGCCATGTGCTGAGCCAGCGCCGTAAATTGCCAGTGGGTTTTCAGTGGGTGCCATATGATGACGCTGCGACTGCACGCCAAGTTTGGAGGAAATTTACCGGAAACGGAGAAAATTTGATACTCGTTTGATTTCGACATCTTTAACTAACATGTTCATAATTACTCGTGTAGGCCTCAGGACATATCGCGAAGATACGTTTTTAAGCACTGTACATTCCCTAAACGCGCCTTTATGCAGCTTCAAACGTCGGATTTTTTGCATAGTTTTGTCGAAGTATGGCAATAAACACAAAAACGTGTCGAGGGGGAGTGGCACCTTCCCCTTCTAGCACGCCGGCAGCGCAGGTTTGATTCGCACAGAGACCCCAATTTTCTTTTCTTGTTCTTTTTTCGTAAGATTGGCAGTTCTTCCAGACACTTGCGTGCAGCAGGGCGCCGCCGCGGTGTCTCACAGGTTATAACGTTCGGCTACTAAGCCGAAACACGCGGGTTCGATCCCGGCCGCGGCGGCCGCATTTAGGTGGAGGCGAAATTCTAGAGGCCCGTGTACTGTGCGATGTCAGTGCACGTTAAAGAACCCCAGGTGGTGAAATTTCCAGAGCCCTTCACAATGGCGTCTTTCATAGGCCGGCTCACATTGTGACTTTAAACCCGCATAAACCCATGAACCAAAACTTGCGGAAAGATTCTGTCAAGAACTTTCGTCGAGACCACTCATTAGGCTAGAAATGTTTTCGCCTTAAAAGAGCGCAGACGTCATTCTGTTTATTCTGCTGAAGAAGACATGCATATGTACAGTGGTGAGCAGCCTTGTCTAGAGCGCGCCGACGGTTCTCTGTGGAGTAAGGCAGCGCCATCTAACGTAGACTGTGGGTTTGAGTTATGTGTCCCGTGCGCATGCGCGGCAAAACTAAAGCGGTGCCTGCTCGTGAGTTCTCTGCCTCATTTGTTCTCATTGATTGCGCTTCACGACGCCGGGGCCGCTCTGAATATTATGTAATAGCGGCCGAAAAACCAAAGCGGCTCGCGCGAATCGCAAAGCGCCTAGGCAAGCAAGTGCAAGTGATATCGGGTGATCGCGCGTTTGAAAATCAAGTGAGAGCGGATGATAGCGCGTTTCAAACACGCACCAGGCTAAGAGTGCGGGAATGGGGCTTAGTTGGTTGTTCGTTGTCCGTTTTCATTTTGTCCGTATATGGTTAGCGCATTACCACTACGCACCATGTATTGCAGGCGTATTGTTTGATTGCGCGTCTTCGCGCTGTGTTATCAGCTACAAGGAACATTGCATTTGGCATCCGCACACATCTAGGAACTTGTATGCAGAAACGCGCGATCATCCGCTGTCACTCGCGCTTGCTTTCCTGGCCGTCTCGTTAAACTCGTGGAACATCGCGGAGAACATCGCGGAGAACAACATAGTAATATTTGAAATATTGATGTCGATGTTGTCAAGCCCACAAGAGGGGGAGATTTTAAATTGTCAATTGTATTGATAATTCCGCTGTAGCGAAACTAGATCGAATCCATTGGAATGTTGAAGTTAGATGCACCATCTTTAAAGCAATCATGTCAGTCATGACGCATGAACGTCTGCACTGAATTTTTCGGTAAAGATGTCAGCGTAGTCAGAGCTTGGAATAGGGTCTGACTGCATTCAAAAAGGAATGAATTATTGGTTTCGTTTATTATTTTTGCTAAGAAACTTCTTGGATTAAAATTGCATTTAAAATATTTCCGGTACAACAAAAGAATGTTACGGGGATGCCAGGTAAAAGTTGTGGGGACAGTTGCAAGAGCCCTGTTCCCCCAGCGCACTGTAGATATGTCTGCGTTCGTTTCATTAAATAAATTGTTGAGGAGTGTGGGCAATACAGTTTTTAACTTTTGCGTGCCGTAATTTTGTCTGCATTTCTTTACATTCCAGGGTTGTCGGCAGCGCTCGTTATACGAGAAGAGTTTTTGTTTAACTTTGCTTGACAAGTTATCGCGTCATTATTTGTTTAAGCCGAATTTATATAGGTGCCATAGTTTGTAATCATACATTGATGAAATCACAGCAGTGTTGTGTTCTTTAAGCAAGTCTGAAGTGTGGGAACGATATATGACTTTGTATGCCAGTCGGACAAGTATTTTTCGCAAGGCGGCAAGATTTTTATGTTCTCAGCTTTTGTTTGGACCAAACAAGAATCGCATAGTTTATTAAAGACGAAAATAAAAAAAAATTGTGCAAGAGTACGCTAAAGGATGCGCGGAAATTTAAGCAGCCCTAGCGCATAATGCCGCTTGTCCTGGACAGCTTACAAATGATGCAGTTTACGTGATCACTCCAGTCATGTTTTCTGAGAAATGTTCGACTGATGATTTAAAAGATTTCGCTACGTCACTTTTGGTGTTTAAGAATATAGGGGGCAGTATAAGGGCCTTGGTCTTTTCAACGTTTATTTATAGGCCGGGTATTTGAGCGCTTGCGTTTATATTGAATAACATGCGATTTGTTCGAGTGGTCAAATCAAGGCACACATTACATGAAAGGAATAAAGTCGTGTCATTGGTGTAAATTATGTATTGAAAACTTTCAACAGTGGGGACAATTTTATCATATAAAATAAAATTAGCAAAGGTCCCAAGAGGCTTTCACTTTCATACCTGTTCTTAATAGCTTTGCAGTGGAATGCTTCCTTCAGTCACAACAAACTTAGAACGATATTGCAAATGAGATGCAATTTATTTATATGCTTTGCTCTAATGCAATAATAGTCTAGCTTCTGCAGAATTCTGTATTTAATTAGGTAAAACTGTTTTCAAAGTCGAGCAAAAATACTAGCACTATATCTCTGATGTTGAATTTTACTAGAATGAATTATCTTTCAGACAAGAAGGAGAGTTCTACAGGCCTATTCTGGCTAAATCCGTACAGGGCTGAAGTTATTAGATCAAAACGGTCATTAAGTGAAAATAAGCGTTTCAGGATTACCCTTTGCAGACCTTTAGAAAACACGAGTAAAACAGATATAATACGTTACCTGGACGTGTCGTTTCTAGTCCTTCTTTAGCATATAACTCTTGCCTTAGCAATATGCATGTTAAATTGAAAAATTTCGCTCGACCAGCACAATTTCGGCCGACCGGTTCAACATGGTTTTCAGAAATTTAGATCGACCACCACGGCTGTGCTTTCTATAACTGACTCAATCAATGAAGCACTCAATAATAACAATAATTCTGTTGGTGTATTCCTGGATATTAAGAAGGCATTCGACACTGTGGATCTCGATATTTTATGCAAGAAACTAGAACGATATGGGTTCAGAGATGTATCACTCGATTTCTTTAGAAGCTATTTAACTGGGCAACGGCAGTGTGTTATTATTGACGAACACGCGTCAAGTTCGCGTTCTATTTCCGTAGGTGTTCCGCAGGGCTCAGTACTGGGGCCTATACGTTTTACACTTTACATAAACAACTTACCCGATTGCCTAATAAATACCCGTGCCATTATGTACGCCGACGACACCTCATTGTTGGTGACCGCTAATTCCGTTGAAACAGCCAAGCATACTTTAAACTCAGAACTTCAGAGTCAATAAATGGTTTTTAACAAATAGACTCACTTTGAACATAGGCAAGACTAAATATATTATATTTGCATCCCCTTATAAAATATACCAGAATACCTGCTCCGCAATTTGCATCCCCTTATAAAATATACCAGAATACCTGCTCCGCAATAACGATAGGAGATAAAGAAATTGAAGAAGTTAAGACTATTCAGTACTTGGGTGTAACCTTAGACGCTGCACTAAACTGGAAACCGCATATCGAAAAATTGCGTAGCAAACTATCTTATGCATGTTTCGTTCTGGCCAAAGCTCGGCGACATTTCGAAATACACACACTAAAAACAATATACTTTAGCTTCTTTCAGTCCCAATTAACTTACTGCATAGAATCATGGGGGTTCACTTACATCACTTACATTGAACCTGTTTTACGCCTGCAGAAGCGGGCACTGAGAATAATGACTTGCACAACACCATATACGCCTTCTCGCCCTTTGTTTTTTAGACTCCAAATAATGCCGGCATTGCAGCTTCGAGATTTTCGCGTTGCACTACTCGTACTAAGAGTCCTCTTCGGCACCTCCCCCTTTCCTTTGAACACATTCCATAGAGCCCCAACTAACAGCCGTTCAGCAGCACAGGGAAGATTTCTGGTTCCTACATCTCGCAATGACTATGGCCAGCGCCGCTACGAGTATCAAGGGGTAAAAACTTGGAATAAAATCCCCTGTGCAGTCTTTGCAACGTCCAATCCTTATATTTCACTAAAGACCTTTTTTCTGTAACAAATAATTACCTGATTTACAATGCAAATCGCTTAGTGATTGTCTCTTATTATTCTCTGTAGTGTCTATTTTGGGTTTGCCATTCATATGTCATTGAAAAATCACTTCTAAGACAACTGCGTTTATTTTGTATAAAAAATGCTGTTCCTGTCTTCATATGTTTTTTTTGTCATGAGCCCTATTGTATTTCTGTAATTTGAACCATCTTGCTTGTACTCTTTGCATTTTTCCACCATTCTTATGTGTATTATTTTGGCATGCAGTAGAAATCATTTGTCCTCACTAATCTCTTTGCTTTTATTGCATGGATCCATAACTAGCCTTTGGCTAAGGTTCCAGACAGTGATGTTATGTACTGTACTGAAGAAATGAAGAAATGATAATAAAAAAAATTGAAAATGCAGGTAAAACAATGTGCCAGAATGTCAATAACGCCTTTCACAGGTTTTATCTGAAGATATTCTTCATCAAGAGCCCTGCTGGTAATCATGGCCAAAAAGGTGGCTACAATTTCACTACCCGTGACAGGCTTTAAAAATATTGCGACGAGGCACTTCGGCCGTAACCACTTCGCGCGTCTCTTTGTCACCGATCGCAACGATCGCTCGGTGGCCCCGAGTAGTCTGACGAAGAACTGTGCAGTGGAGTGGGCAGGAGCGCTCGCGCTAAGCCAGCAGCCATTAAATCACCTCACTGCCATTGATCATCGCGTCTCATTCTTCAGCTGGCCGCCACGTAACATTATTGTTTGGTCACTTAACATGTCCATACAACTTAACTCACGGCTTTTTGTAGTTGCGTCACCAACTAACAAAAGACAGTGATTAAACGCATTAGCTAACTCAACACATGCAGTTCCGTCCCATTTTATATAATTTTACTCACTGTTTTTAATCGAGTACCAAGAGCAGCATTACGTTCCTTCCAAGCGTTTTCCGTGCATCCTTCTGTTGAGCTAAACATTTTTTGATAGTATTGACTTCTTGAAGCCCGAAATTGGTTAATGACTGAATTTCTGTATTTCGTGAATGCTTTGAGGGTTTCAGGCGACTTACTTTTTAGGAATCGCTAGAATAATTTGTTCCATTTTTTTCATCAGTTTAATCATTTCCCCATTTATTCAAGGTTTTGAACTTATTTTGAATGTTTTCAATGTTTTGATGGGAAAACGAGTAAAGTAGATTTCAGTGAACATTCGTATAATTATGTCGTAGGCTATGTTCGGGTCGCTTGCTGCTAGCACCTTGTTTTATTTGACTGTAGTTAGGCAGTTTCGAAATCCAGATAATGTATTATGGTACGTAAAACGGTAAGAAAATGCCAAACGTGGTTTATCTGGTGTTTTAATGATCCGACTGACAGATAAACATGTTCAAGTGGGCAATAACGCGATGTACTAAAGTACCAACTTTTAAGGATGAGACGTAATAATAATAATTGGATTTTGGGGAAAGGAAATGGCGCAGTATTTGTCTCATATATCGATGGACACCTGAACCGCCCCGTAAGGGAAGGGATCAAGGAGAGAGTGAAAGAAGAAAGGAAGAATAAGGCGCCGTAGTGGAGGGCTCCGGAATAATTTCGACCACCTGGGGATCTTTAACGTGCACTGACATCGCACAGCACACGGGCACCTTAGAGTTTTTCCTCCATAAAAACGCAGCCACCGCGGTCGGGTTCGAACCCGGGAACTCCGGATCAGTAGTCGAGCGCCCTAACCACTGAGCCACCGCGGCGGTTAAGGGTGAGACATCAAAAGTCATTATGAACAAATCTAAAGTTGTCGTTTATTGCGCAGTGATTCGGTTTCGTGACGTTTTAATGTTCTGACAAAAATGGGTTTTTAACCGCGATTCTCGTTCCAACATTCTACTACTGTCAGCTATACCGTACTGACATTGAAATCACCGCCAAGTATTAGGTCATGTATTCTTTCACTCACAAATATTTAATTATGAATCTAAAAGCGAAAAGAGCTAATCCGCGTTGTCAGAATTGGGAGAGGGGGGCGGTAACACGCACTGAACATTGAAGTGACACTTGTAACAGAAAGCGTTTCATAAAAGGGAGTAACACTAGAAAATTCGGAGTAGCTCAGAATCCATTAAATTTGTGACCAGCAATCTACACCACCAAATATTTTGCCGCTGCGGTACATGCAGTACGATTTATACATCGGAAGTGTACCCACATACTCTTCGGATTCAATATATGTTGCGGAGAAGAGCGCAACATCAAAGCGTACTTGCGCTTCGTTCAGGAGATAATCGAGTTCATCCCACTTATTTCTTCCAGACACAAAGTTGAAATGAACACAATTTTGCCACTGTCGACCATCAGAATCGACGAACTCCGTAAAGTTTGCAAAGTCTACCTTCGTGGTAGTGATTGGAGACATGTTTAAAGCGAAACCCAAAAGAATACAAGGAAGGAATGCCTGGTTGTGGAGATATCACCATCTAGCTATCTAGGTCGGCCACGCAATGAATGACAACAGCGGTATCGCCGTCTCTTTTCCTTAAAATAATCATTACTTTGGATGTCCATGAAGAAGGAAAACTGTTTGTTGCCCAATATTATACGCGGTGCAGCAGCTTTTTGTTCTTGTGGGTCATATTCTCCGTGATCGAAACATCAGACAAAGAATCTGTGAGGGATTTGCACTTTTCCACTCATACCCGCCGAGATGCCTTCTGTGCGAATCAGACAATAGGCCAGGGCGCATTGTATTCGTTTGATGAAAGTCTGTGAACCGATGAAAGGTGGTGATTTGGGCTGCTTCGTTCATCAGAAAAGATGAAATATGCAGCGCAAAAACGCGCGGACTACAATTCCGTTTATTTTTTCTGTCGTCCATGTGTTTTTGCGCTGTATATTTCCTTTTCTGTGATGAACCAACAAACCCAAATCACCACTCCTTATCAGTTCACTTCATGTACTGCGGGCTCTTTTCTATGTGCCATCTTGAACCCTTATCCCTCTCCAAGTTCACAAGACTGAACACCGGTGATATCATTACCTGTTAGTTATGGCAAGTTAAATGTTCTCCACATCGTTCAGGTCAATGATTAAATTTTCATCCTGCATTACAGGGATGCCGGGAACTTCGTTTAGTTTTTTGCTGAGCCATTCAAGATCATTTAGCCTCGTTTTCTTCTGTTCTGTCACATGCAGTGCAGTCTCAAGTTTGTTACGCATTTGTTCAAGCTAACAATATCCTTTACCTGGTCGTTGAGGATGTAATCACATTTGTGTGATTTCAGTTCAAATCAGGATTGAATCTCCCCATTTTGAGTAGTAAGCCACGCTAGACCATTAAGACTCAGAGTTATATCTGCCACACAGGTTGTGAGCTCTCGGATCATGACAATTTTATCACTACCGCCTTTAACAAAGACATTAAAAATGCCGCATTAAAGTTGCAGTGCTTTACTTTTTTATAATCTGCTTGTGTTCATAATTTACGGTAGTGCTTACCAGCGCACACACTTTCTAGTAAGCCTAGCTTTCCTGATAACTTATTTTATTGTTTCCCTGACGATTTAATGAGCGAACCATGGAAAGCGGCAAATAGTTCAAATCTCTTTTTAGAGATTATACAAGCCAAACTGCTACCAAAGTTGTTTCCTTGAGCAGATGCCTACTGATATCTACGGACCATTCAATGAAATTTGGCAAATACTTGTGATGAGTTGTAAAGTTCTTTATTTATCGCCTATATTTGCATTTAGCATAATCACAAATTAATAATCGCATAGCTGCACGATGACTCGAGAGGACAATTTTCACACAACATATACAAAGGATCATCGGTTATGATAATAAATACGTATTATAAGAGACAGTGACATGGGCTATGGTTAACAAGCTTAAAGTTCTAGTCGTTGAGCAGGTGTCCCACCAGGCTGTGCTAGTACGCGTGCTCAACAAAAGCCGAACCAATAATTTCTGACATTACAGGATACAGAGGTACAGTTACTTGTGTGAAGCGAAGCATTGAACCAATTAACAGCTGGAAAGCACTTAGCAACTCATAAGTTGGCTACAAAAAAATAGGAGTAGTAGAGGCCGATCGTTAATAGGTACAAAAGTGGAGTTTAAGTAGTCAGCCGTGCTTCGCAAGCAAACTTCAGCGCAGTTAGAATACAAGTGTAGAGGTTATTCAGATCTTCAGAGAAGGTGATTAGAACACCGTTACCCTATAGGACTGCGCGATCACAGGATAATACGGAGCGCTTTTCGACGTAGAAAAAAATTTCAACGGATCCTACAGTGTTATTCAGCCTGGCTTCTGTCAGCAGATGCAGTGTCGGCGACATAGAAAAGGTCAACGCGATTCCGAGCTCTTCATATATTGATGAGGAGAAATCAGGTATCATAGATATCCTTCGCACATGATCACATGCGTTAGATGAGCTAGCTCAAAACACGAACTATTCATGGCGTTTAAATCAACGCTTGAGGTAACAGCATGTACACTACTTTCCTCACATACGCTACTACATGCAGCGCAGTTGGCATAACATCTTTAACCAGGTAGCTTTGAGGTTGTCATGTTGCAGAATAGCCGGCGTCGTCAGCGTTGTAGACCATGAGCGAAAAATCTCGAAGAACCGAAAAAAAATTAAAAAAGTAAGCCGAAAATAAATTTGGTTTCAGTTCACTTCGGGAGCGAATTCCACCCAGGGCCTTCGGTTTGAGAGACGGGCATGCTACACATACACCATGAAGGCTTGTTTTTCTCTTTACTTCAAAAAACTCAATACCATGTAGGCTCGTTGGATCAATGTGATTACAGGTTACCTTGTGAATGCGACGTGGTATTTATCTTGGTGAAAAGTCTCAGAGACATGTACTCATGCATACATGAATAATTGTATGCTAGTTCGGAATTAAGTAATTGAGTAGGCGATGCGAACGTGATTCAATATCACTATCGCTTAAGTGTCCGCCAAGCGTTTATTCAAGAATACTTTTGCATGCCTCAAATTGAAAGGTGCGCCAGGTGCCTTAGGTTTGCAAATTTTGGAAGAGTTTGTCTAAATTAACTGTTTTGCTTGCGGGCTGCAATCTTTAGGCTTAAAGCCATTCAAAAATTTAGCCATACACAGAGCGTTTTACACCATCTCATTTGCGTTATAGTTCGAAAGCTTCAACAATTATTGGTCGTGCTTTGTAGGCATTGCCAAGACTATTCTGTGGACCCGCACGATATCAGTGCTAGAGACGGTTATTGAGAGTTTTGCCTATAATACCTTTATATTGTTTTCTTCAGAGTGTGACCATGTTTCAGACCTATCCTTAACTTCATTTTTGAGGCTTCTATTTTCTCATTTTATTTGCCTACCGTTCAAGCATATGACTTGAAAGCAGCAAAATCCTCGCGGAAAGGTTCAAAACCGTAAATTTGTTACCACCAGGAATAACGCAGTTTTAAATGACAGTAATGTTCCCGTATACTTCATGTTGACTGCATGTAATATTTTTGAGATCAGCATATTAATCTGCTCATGTTCTGTGCTTGTTTAGCGGTTCTGTAGAGGCTCGACAAGGGTTAATGGGAAACCACTGCGAAGTATTAGTATTGTTCCTGCACCAATGTGTTATCTTTGAACCTTGTTGCAGTAGCGCAACATCGTGCTACGACATCGATATGTGCGGGTTGCATGCCTTGATGAAACAGCTTTTTCTCACTCAATGTCCCACTCACCTACGATGTAGTCGTACTCTTTTTCCAAGATAACAGTGTTGTAGAGGATGGGGTCCGGTAATTCAAAGAAAACTAGCACTGTTACAATATTCAGGAGGATGAGGAAGATGTTTGGCACTAGGTCCATTTCTACTGAATCGAACCTACAATAGATGCCTGGGCGATGGATGAATTGCAGCTATAGGAGTTTTATAGGCGTGTGACGGAAATGGCTTCGTGGTCTGTTGTTGCAAGCGGTAGAAGCGGCGCCTAACTTTAGTGGCTGCGCCGGACGCCAACATCCTGTGGCGGGCTATTGACTGCCTGTAAAAAAAACACTGCCGGCTAGAATTTTTGTAATTTTGGTTTTTGTGTTTTAACCATTTCAAGCGTCATTGGAAGTAATGCTTGATGAGCCGAGGGGTTTAATTGGTTTTTTTGGGGGGGGGGTGGAAGGAAATGGCGCAGTATCTGTCTCATAGTATCGTCGGACACCTGAACCGCGCCGAGTGGTGTCGGCAAAAACATTATATATATATATATATATATATATATATATATATATATATATATATATATATATATATACATACATATAAATATATTGCCACGTGCTTAGTACGCAGGGGGGTTTATTTAAGGAGGGATGGATCGAAGGAGGACCGCGACGAAGCCTACAAGTGGAAGGAAAGAAGGAAGGAAGGCCTCAGACATTGCTGGCACAAACCCACTACGGGGGAGTGGCCGAGACACAGGCGGTTAATAAATGAATTAAATAAATGGCGGGTAATAAATGTATGGACAAGTGTCCTTCTGAGCTCCATCTTCTTTTTCCTCTACCGATCCACCCGACCGTTGATCTTACGTCCATTTTCTATGAACCATGGAATAAAGCTGCACGGTCCCCCCTCCCCTCCTCCCCCCAACCACCACTAAACATTACTTTTCTCCCTAAACGGTTCTTAAACCTCAAACTAATAACGGAGACTGTAGCTCCAGTGTCTACAAGAGCCATTGTTTTCACACCATCAATAAACACTTCCAATTCGTTCTTCAACACAAATACGTGAAGGGATATGGAGGTCATGGGCTCATCGGGGGCCGCACCTCCATCAGCCGCGCCTCATAGTTTCTCGGAGGCGGAGGGGAAGCACGACGTCGAGGGGATAGCAACCGCCGTTGGCGCTGAGGTAGCAGCGTCACACTGCGATCGGATGCAGATGATTAACTCTGCAAATGGGTCGAATGGTACGTGTCCCAAGCGGACATAGTCGAGGATCTCTACTGTTCGGTGTGCAGTTGTCCGTGAAATATTCGCCGGGGATTGGTAGTCTTGGGCAGTCGGGAAACGGCGGCGGCAACATCTAGCGATATGCCCTGCAATGCCACACCGATAACACAAATATTGTGAGCGCCAGCGATCGCCTTAAGAGTCCTGGCGAACAAACACGCGACGTTTGTTGCAGCCAGGGTAGTCGGGCCTCCTACCCGTCGGCTAGTGGGCATAACGTTGGGCAAAGTTGCTGCAATCGTCTCTATGCGAAGCACCGTCAGATTGTGCCCACGGCACGGAGTGAACAAGGTGGCGACATCTGCCTGCGATGCACAACTGTGCCGTAGATTCTCTGCACGGCAGAAGGTGTCCCTGGACCTGGACAATTCCTCGCGCACAATCTCTTGTATCACATCAGCAATAGAATGTGGAGGACAGGCTTCAACACTGGCTACAGAGGTGACATTGGCCAGTCTTCTGAATTTAAGAGTGATTCGACGCAGATTGAGAGCCTCTAATATTCTCAATTGTATTATAACCTCAGCGGTTGTTCTCAGGCTCTCTTTGCTAATCAAGAAATAATAAACGTCTTCCGCAATTCCTTTTAGTAGGTGGCCGACATTGTCTTCTTCAAGCAGACTGGGATTCACTAGCTTGCAGAGCTTTAAGATAGCTTCGATAGCAAGTTTCTCCGGGTACTTGCGCCCGGTGAAGCAATGTCTTCTTTGCCGATGTGTCCCTAAATTTTTTCTTGATCTCGCTGGTAAAGGTAGCCCATGTACTAGTGAATCCGGTCGAAGGCAGTGGCAGCAAGGAAGAACACCACGTTAGACAATTTAGAAGCAGCGTTCCAGCGATTATATTGGCCCACTCTTTAGTAGTGTTCAAACCAATCGTCAATGTCCTCCTCAGGTTTTCCAAAGAATGGCCGGGGCACTCGATAAAGTGGCCAGTTCGCCGTGAATGGTCCTGATTGCTTGGTATTGTCGTCTCCAGTCATGCTAAATGGCATCGGTGGCAAGCCAGCGAGTATACTGCTCCTTCGATAGATGGAACGCTCCGTGGTCGATGCCCTGCACCTCTCACCGAAGCAGTTACGTGCTTAGTACGCATGGAGGGCTTTTTCCAGAGGGACTGAACTAAGCAGGATCGCGACGAAGCCTACAAGCGTCATTCTGCCCTTTCTCTTCTTTTTCCCCTACCGATCCGTCCCACCACTGATCTGCTGATCTTCCACGATGTGGTGGGATACCGAATCCACCACCTCCGAAGAGTGTGTATATATATATATATATATATATATATATATATATATATATATATATATATATATATATATATATATATATATATATATATATATATATATATATATATATATATATATAGCAGGCAAGGCAAATGTAGTCAGGGGCTCAGGGGCTCGTTTGACAAACTTATTAAGGAAGCCAACAGTCACCGAAACCAAGATGCATAGGGGAATGTTTCTATTTTTTTTAATATCTAGTGCCAATCAATTATATTTTTAGTAGCTCAGTTGGTAGCTCAGTAGCTAAGTTGGTAAGAGCACCGGACGCGATATTCGGAGGTCGTGCGTTCGGATCCCACCGGCGGCATGGTTGTTTTTTCTGCTGTTTTATAAGTAATTTTCTTTAAAAAAACTAATTGATTGGCACTAGATATTTAAAAAAAAATAGAAACATTCCCCTATGCATCTTGGTTTCGGTGACTGTTGGCTTCCTTAATAAGTGTATATATATATACATATATATATATATATATATATATATATATATATATATATATATATATATATATAAAGGGAGCCAACAGTCACCGAAACAAAGGTGCATAGGGGAATTTTTTTCTTTTTTTATGTGTTTAGCTTATCAGTGGGATATTATAGTACTTAGATTAATAATTCGCAGAAAGAAAATTACTTATAAAGCTACAGGAAAAGAAACCATGCCGCCGGTGGGATCAGAACCCACGACCTCCGAATACCGCGTCCGGTGCTCTTACCAACTGAGCTACGGCGACGGCTGTCCAATCTGCTGCTCTCGTGGGTATTTATGTTCATTGGATGTAAGCTGACATTGAGAGTGTTCACCAGCGCCACCCTCGACCATAGCGGCGGACGTAGCACGTCCTGTAATACCGCGAGCGTGACGTGGAACGTCATCTAACGGCAAGGGCGCAAACTGTGCAAGAGCCCTCTTAATCTACCTATGGCATCAAGACTGCCAGAACTGATACCCTCGTTAAGCTATTAGCAGATAAGTTAAAGGAAATGAGGGGCCCGTTTGACAAACTTATGAAGGGAGCCAACAGTCACCGAAACCAAGGTGCATAAGGGAATATTTTTTTTTATGTGTTTACCTTATCAGTGGGATATTATAGTACTTAGATTAATAATTCGCATAAAGAAAATTACTTATAAAGAAGCAGAAAAAACAACCATGCCTACGGTGGGATCCGAACCCACGACCTCCGAATACCGCGTCCGGTGCTCTTACCAACTGAGCTACGGCGACGGCTGTCCAATCTGCTGCTCTCGTGGGTATTTATGTTCATTGAGTGTAAGCGAATCTTGAGAGTGTTCAGTTGGTAAGAGGACCGGACGCGGTATTCGGAGGTCGTGGGTTCGGATGCCACCGGCGGCATGGTTGCTTTTACTGCTGATTTATAAGTAATTTACTTTATGCGACTTTTCTTATCGTTTATCTTAAAGCATTAAAATATTAAATAATAATCTCCTTTCATCAAGTACACAAACATAAATAATACTACTGATTTTATAACGAGCCCCTCATTTTCTCTTCCCTTGCGTGCTTACTTGGCTATTCGAGGTCATCGCGGTTCTGGCAGCCTTGGTGCCCTAGGAAGCATAAGAGGGTTCTTACATAGCTTTCGTTGTCTCCGTTCAATGGCGTTCCGCGTCACACTAGCGCTAATAAAGGACCTACTACGTCCGCCGCCTAGGGCCGAGGGTGACGCTGCTGAACACTCTCAAGGCTACGTCAACCGTAAAGTTAAATACGCCCGTTAGCAAGAGATTTGTCAACCGTCGCCATAGCTCAGTTGCTAGAGCACCGGGCGCGTAATTCGGATGTCGTGGGTTCGGTTCCTGCCGGAGTTATATGGTTGTTTTTCTTCTGCTTTTTCTATTCAATAATCTTAAAGCAACAAAATATTCATTCATAATCTCTATTCATCAGCTGCACAATTAATAATAATAATACAAAAAATCATCCCCTATGCTCCTTGGTTTCTGTGGCTGTTCGCTACTCTAATATTTACAAGCCCTCTTTTTCCCTTTCCTTGTCTGCTTATATATATATATATATATATATATATATATATATATATATATATATATATGAAGGAAGGAAGCCAACGGTCACCGAAACCATGGTGCCCAGGGGAATAATTCTATTCTTTGTTTTAATTTTTTAATATTACTTCGATTAATCTGTCGCTTAAACAAAATTTCTTATCAAGCAGCAAAAAAAAAACCACCCCGCCGGTGGGATCCGAACCCACGACCTCCGAATATCGCGCCCGGTGCTCCACCAACTAAGCTACGGCGATGGCTGTCCAATCTGCTCCTCTCGTGGGTATATATATTTATTGCGTGTAAACAAACCTTGAGAGTGTTCACCAGCTCCACTCTCGTCCATAGCGGCGAACGTAGAACGTCCTGTATTACCGGGAATGTGGCGTAGAACGTCAACACATTCGCGTTTTGGGCCTTTTTTATATCCTGCTGACTAAATAAGAGCCAACTTTCGCTGGACCGAGTTCGAGAGCAGCTGTCACCACTGAGTGTCGCGACAAGGCATGTTTAGGATGCTCGTCCACGGCTGGGCTAGGGGCGGGACGGCACGAGCGGAGCTGCACTTTTCCGTTTTGGATAGAAAGAGCCACGTCCCAGACATGAGGTAGTCCGCACTCAAGATGTGGTCAGCAGGCAAGTCCGCAAACACCGGGACGCCCATCAGTACCTTGCTGCCAGCCTCAGTACGGATGCAGAGATCGACTGCACCAACGAGAACGGCGCTTCCCCCAAAGGCTTGCAGTGGAGAGGAGGTCCATTGACTAAAAGGGACCGGTACATGCCGTTGGAGCAAGAACGCTCGCTGGGCGCCGGTGTCAACCAGTGCGGTGAACTCCCCGATGCCGTCCACATCCACCGGCAGGAAAGGAAGGGCATGGTGGCCGGGCAGCATGAGGACAATCTTTGTGCATGTGGCCTAGTTGTCCGCACGAAAATCAACCGCGGCGATGCTGTGGTGCTGCGGAAGATGTCCTGGTGGTAGCAAGGATCCCGCGACGAATGGCAGCGTCATGCTAGGCGGCCGCTCGGCAGACAAAGATTGTAGAGGCTGTCGGTGTCCAGTGTACGCATAATCGATGCGTGGTTGGTATCGTGAAGCCCGTCAACGTCGTACTGCTTAGCAGCGGACGTGAGCCACTCGATATCGCAGGCCTGAAGAAGACAAATCTTGTCGTAAATATACAAGGCGACGTCTCCTTCTGGACCCTTCGTCGTGAATTTGACGTCGTGCGCACTGGCCAGGTGTGGAAAGACGGCAAGAAGGGCAGCGATCCAGGCCGTCCAAGTGGTGTAGCGGCGGCCTTCGTACAAATGCCAGGCGCGGCCGGCACCACGGGAATGGCCTTCAGCGACGGCGAGCGTGGTGGCGGAAGACTGTCGGGCAGCAACGTCGACAACTTGGATCCACGCTTCGGCGTCATCAGAAAAACCACGGAACTCCGGAGGCTGTATGCCAGTACTGGGCCCCCCGGGGACAGCGAAGCGCTGCCAAGCGCTGCAGGGAAGGAGGCGTATAACTCCCGGAGGGTGATGATGGACAGAGATCTCAGGCGTGTGACTACCCGGCCGCTGCGAAGGTGGAGCGGGTAGGGGAGGTCCGGCTCAGGCCCGAGGTTAGTCGATTGTGCCTTTGTAAAGGACTGAAGCTAGGAATCGGCCGTCCGCTCGACTGCCTAGCCTGTTAATGTCACTTCCTTCTCTTCTTCCCGCTCCTATGTTCTTTACTTCATCTTCATTGTCCCGGCATATATATATATATATATATATATATATATATATATATATATATATATATATATATATATATATATATATATATATATATATTTATATATATATATATATATATATATATATATATATATATATATATATATATATATATATATATATATATATATATATATATATATATATATATATATATATATATTGTCAAGGCGTTTATTTGAAGCACAGGTCGGTTGGTCTTGGTTGACCGGCGACACGACGACTCCCACAGGCGTCGTTCGAAAAACCCAGCTGCACTTCGTCTGCTTCTTCGTTGTCCCGCTTGAACTCGTCCGCTTCTTCGCTGCGCTGCGCCTGTCGGTCCCATTACAATTACTCTCCCTCCGAAAAAGGAGCCATCCTGGCGACTTACGGAGAGGAGAGGATGGGCGGGTCATAGTAAGGCTTGAGGCGCTCAACGTGCACAGTTTCGCGCCCCTGGCGACGGTGGTCCGAAGAGGGAACGAGCGGCTCAACGATATAAGTTACCGGAGAAGTTTGGTGGACAACCCGGTAAGGTCCGTGAAAGCGAGACAGTAGTTTCGTGGCGAGGCCGGGAGTGGAGGAAGGCACCCAGAGCCAAACGAGGGCGCCCGATGGGTATGACGCTGGAGGGTCCGGGGAATCCGGACGGTGCTTCTGATCCCATTGTTGCTGTGTGGTGAAAGAGCGGGCAAGTTGCCGGCATTCTTCGGCATACAGGTGAGCTTCGGAGAGTAAGGTGGTCTCGGAAGGGTCAGGGTGATAAGGAAGGATGGTGTCCATGGTGGATGTAGGCTCCCGGCCATATAAGAGGAAGAAAGGAGAAAACCCCGTTGTTGTCTGAGTAGCTGTGTTATGCGCGTACGTGACGAACGGGAGCACTTGATCCCAGTTGGAGTGGGCGGTGTCAACGTACATGGCGAGCATGTCACTCAGTGTGCGGTTGAACCGCTCAGTCATGCCGTTGGTCTGGGGGTGATAGGCGCTGGTGTAGCGATGAACGATTTGGCATTGCTTGAGCAGGGCCTCGACGGCGTCCGAGAGAAAAACACGGCCGCGGTCACTTAGAACTTCTTTCGGGGCGCCGTGACGAAGACCAAGACTGTGTAGAATGAAGTGAGCGACATCGTTTGCGGTAGCAGATTTGAGAGCCGACGTTTCGACGTAACGGGTGAGATGGTCAACGGCAACGATGATCCACCGATTATTAGCCGAAGTAGTTGGAAGCGGGCCATAAAGATCAATGCCGACGCGGTCAAAGGGACGGCCAGGGCAAGGTAACGGCTGCAAAGGAGCGGCGGCGGAGTGGGGAGGTTTCTTGCGACGTTGGCAGGCGGTGCAGGACCGAATGTACTGACGTATGTAGCGGTACATACCTCGCCAGTATAATCGCTGACGAAGGCGAGCATATGTTTTCAGTACACCGGCGTGGCCGCATTGTGGAGCGGCGTGAAAAGAGGCACAGATTGTAGCACGGAGGTGTCGAGGGATGACCAGCAGCCACTTCCGGCCGTCGGGGAGGTAATTACGACTGTATAAGAGGCCATCACGAACGGCGAAGTGGTGGGCTTGGCGGCGAAGGGTCCGGGTCGAATGATGCGGCGAGGGAGTGTTCAGGAAGTTTAGCAGCGAGGTGATCCAAGGATCCTTCAGTTGTTCGGAGAGCATATCAGGGATGTTGAACGAAGAGAATTCGTAGGCACAGACGAGGGCAGAGGTTGACTCGCATGGGAGTGGTGAACGAGAAAGGGCGTCGGCGTCCGAGTGCTTGCGGCCGGAGCGATAAATGACGTGTATATCAAACTCCTGGAGACGTAAAGCCCAGCGGGCGAGTCGGCCAGAAGGATCTTTGAGGGAGGATAGCCAGCATAGGGCGTGGTGGTCTGTGACGACATAGAAGCGCCGGCCGTAAATGTAAGGGCGGAATTTGGCAATTGCCCAAATGATGGCGAGACATTCTTTTTCTGTGACAGAATAGTTTAATTCCGCCTTGGTGAGGGCGCGGCTGGCGTAAGCGACGACGTATTCCGGATACCCAGGCTTTCGCTGGGCAAGAACTGCGCCCAAGCCCACACCGCTCGCGTCCGTGTGAACTTCTGTCGGACAGGCGGGATCAAAATGGCGAAGGATGGGGGGAGAGACCAACAGGCGGCGTAAAGTGCTGAACGCGGTATCGCAGGCGGGGGACCAAGACGAAAGGTTCGGGCTGCCGGCAAGAAGCTGCGTTAAAGGGGCGATGATACTGGCGAAATTTCGGATGAAGCGGCGACAATATGAGCATAAGCCTATAAAACTGCGAAGTTCTTTTAAGGGGGTTGGTTTGGGGAAGTCAGCGACGGCGCGAAGTTTGGCAGGGTCAGGAAGAACGCCGTCTTTGGAGATGACATGGCCTAATATCGTGAGCTGCGTTGCATCGAAGTAACATTTTTTCAAGTTTAGTTGGAGGCCGGCGTCAGTAAGGCTAGTGAGTACGCGCTGAAGGTGGTGCAGATGGTAAGGAAAATCTTTGGAAAAAACGACAATGTCATCTAGGTAACTCAGACAAGTTTACCATTTGAGGCCACTGAGAATAGTGTCCATCATCCTTTCGAATGTGGCTGGAGCATTGCAGAGGCCGAATGGCATCACATTGAACTCATACAAGCCGTCTGGGGTGACGAAAGCGGTTTTCGGCCTGTCGTTCGCTGCCATCGGGACCTGCCAGTAGCCAGAGCGTAAGTCGAGGGATGAAAAATACTCCGCTCCCTGCAAGCAATGCAGTGCGTCGTCGATTCGGGGTAGAGGATAAACATCCTTGCGTGTGATCTTGTTGAGACGGCGGTAGTCCACACAGAACCTGATGGAGCCATCTTTTTTCGTCACCAAGACAACAGGAGAGGCCCATGGGCTGTGAGAAGGCTGTATTATGCCGCGCCGAAGCATGTCGTCAACATTGTCACGGATGACGCGGCGCTCGCTCGGCGAGACTCGGTACGGTCGCTGACGCAAGGGAGCGTGGGTACCAGTGTCAATTGTGTGAGAGACGGCCAATGCGCGCCCCAAGGAGGGCTGAGAAAGGCCGAAAGAGTTGCGGAAGCGGCAGAGAAGTTCCAAGATTTGGTCACGGTAAGCGGACGGAAGGTCGGGAGCGATGTTACGACGAAAGACGTCGATGGAAATCGGATCGGGCGCTGTCGCACAACAGGCTAAGGCAGTAACTGGGGAGCAGGCACGGGTATCGGAGAACTCGGAAGCAAGAGCAGGGTCCAGTTCTTCAATAGAGCCGAGGCATTCGCCGCGAAGAACAAACGACGGGCAAGAAAATGGGTTGGTGACATAGATGGCGCAGTGGCCATCGGAAATCGAGACAACGGCGAATGGAATGAGGAGGCGCTGATGGCGAGTGGCTGCTGCGGTAGGTGTGAAAAGAACAGGGCCGCTGAGGAAAGAGTCGGGGCGGAGCGGAACGAGGGCTGAAGAGGAGGGAGGTATGTCGGTGTCGGCAGCTACAAGAAGCTTAGCGGAGCGCACAGGTAGGTCACACAACGAAACATCACACAGGGGAGAAAGCTCAAGTTCCGCACGGGCACAATCAATCACTGCACGGTGGGTCGAGAGGAAATCGCAGCCGAGGATGACATCGTGAGAGCAGGCGGTCAGCACAACAAACTCGATGGTGTAGGCGACGTCGTTGATAGAAACGCGGACCGTGCAGGCTGCGATGGGGTGGATGCGCTGAGAGGTGGCCGTACGTAGTGAAAAGTCAGACAGCGGCGTTGTCACCTTACGAAGTTTGCGGCGAAGAGCATCACTAATTACTGCCACTGCAGCACCCGTGTCGACGAGCGCGAGAACGGGGACGCCTTCAACAGACACCTGAATCACGTTAGCAGGAGAACACGGAGGACTTAAAAAGTCGGCAAAACACGCAGTTCTTGCCTCCTGAACTGCGGCAGTCAGTTTTCCTCTGGGAGAGGGTCCGGGCGGCGGAGCATCGGAGAAATGGAACGTCGACGAGGGGAAGGCGAGCGGCGAGTAGGGTACTGGGAGCGATGTGTAGAGGAGGCAGAAGAGACATTAGGCAAGGGCGGCCCGGAATCGTAGCGGAAATTGCGCATGAAATCGCCAGAACGAGGAGATCGCTGACGGCAAAAGCGTGCGACATGGCCCGGAAGACCGCAGGAATAGCATGTCGGTCGATTGTCCTCGGTACGCCAGGGGTTCGTAGGGTTTCGGCGGGGTCGACGAACCGGGACCTGCGGCGGGGGTATAGACGGCGGTGGAGCATAAAAGGCCGGGCTGCTAGGGTAGGCGGCAGAGGTGGGCGAGCGCCGTGTACTGGTGACTGCTTCAGCATAGGTGAGCGGCGCTGCCACAGGAGGAGGTGGGGGACTGGATGGCAGAACTGCAGCGACCTGCTCCTGAATAGCACGACGGATAGTGGGCGTGAGAGATGGCGCGAGGTCGTGCGGAGGGCAGACGGGGTCGGGAATGTGATGCAGCAGAGAAAGCTGGCGAGCGATCTCTTCGCGGATGAAGTCTTTAACCTGCTGCATGAACAGGGACTGCTCAGCAGACGAGCCACCAAGGGCCAAGCCAGCAAGACCCCCCGCAGGCGCGCCGGACTGCCGCGAAGATGCGCGTTGCTTGCGGAGTTCGTCGAAGCTTTGGCACAGCTGGATGACGGTAGCGATGGAGGTGGGGTTCTTCGCCAGCAGCATCTGGAAAGCGTCATCGGCTATGCCTTTAAGTATGTGGTTGACTTTATCCCCTTCGGACATGGAGGGGTTGACACGCTTGCACAGGTCAACGATGTCCTCGATGTAGCTTGTGAACGTCTCGGAAGGGAGCTGAGATCGAGCACGAAGACGTTGCTCGGCGCGAAGCTTCCGGACGGCGGGGTGGCCGAAAACGTCGGCGAAGCTCGTTTTAAAGGACGACCAGGTGGGAAGATCGGCCTCATGGTTGCGAAACCATAGGTTGGCAACGTCCGTTAGATAGAGGAGGACGTTGCTAAGTTTCACGGAATCGTCCCACCGATTGTAAGTGCTGATGCGCTCATAGGAGGCCAGCCAATCGTCGACGTCTTGGTCATCGGTGCCACTAAATGGAGAAGGGTCACGCTGGCGCTGCACCCCGTGACAGAGTACGGTGGCAGGGATGGGCTGCGATGGTTCACTCGGACCTTCCGGCATGGTGGCGGAGACGAGGAGCGTTCCACTTCGAAGTTCCAGGATGAGGACCGGGACGGGAACCGAGGCACCTCCACCAAGTGTCAAGGCGTTTATTTTAAGCACAGGTCGGTTGGTCTTGGTTGACCGGCGACACGACGGGCACTTCCACAGACGTCGTTCGAAAAACCCAGCTGCACTTCGTCTGCTTCTTCGTTGTCCCGCTTGAACTCGTCCGCTTCTATATATATATATATATATATATATATTAAGGAAGCCAACAATCGCCGAAACCAAAATGCTTTGGGAAATGATTCTATTTTTTTTAATTGGTTGTGCCAATGATATGATTTTAAAGCAAATTACTAATAAAGCAGCAGAAAAAAACAACCATGCCGCCGGTGGGATCCGAATCCACGATTTCCGAATATCGCGCCCGGTGCTCCGGTAGCACTGGATATATATATATATAAATATATATATATATATATATATATATATATATATATATATATATATATATATATATATATATATACACATTATTGAAAGTGGCACTTCACAAAAACGATTTTACCGGCACCACTAGGCCCTTTAAAGCACTCCTTCCAGTCACGCTTAAAACCATTATAACATAAAATTATAGTCGACACAGTTTTTCACCAGGCTGTCAATGGCCCGGCACAGGATGTTGGCGTCCTGCGCCGCCCCTAAAGTTCAACGCCGCTACTACTGCTTGCTATTAGATGCAACGAAACCATTTCCGCCACATGCCTGTAAAGCTCCTATAGCTGCAATTCATCACCCGCACAGGCATCTATTCTTGGTTCGAGTCAGTAGAAATAGACCACGTGCCAGACCTGTTGGTCATCCTCCTGAATATTGTAAGAGTGCTTTTTTTTTGAATTTCCGGACCCCATACGGTACAACACTGCCATCTTGGAAAAAGAGTACGGCTACATCGTAGATGAGTTGAACATCAAGTGGCACAAAGCTCTTTCAGCTTTGCATATGACCCGCACACACCGATGCCGTTAGACCAAGCTGCGCTACTGCAACAATGCTCAAAGATAATGCATTATGGCAGGAAGAATAATTATACTTCGATGTGTTTTCACGTTTACACTAGTTGAGCATCTGAAGAGGCGCTCGGCAAACACAGAACATGAGCCCGTTAATATACTGATGTTAAAACTCTTGAATGCAATCAATATGCACTATACGGAAACATTACTGTAATTTAAAACTGCGTTATCCCTGATGATACGAAACTTAAGGTTTTGAACCTTCCCGCTAGGATCTTGCTGCTCTCAAGTCAAATTATAGAACCGTAGACAAAAAAATGTGAAAAAGAAGCCGCAATGAACGAAGTTTGAGATAGGTCTAAAACATGGTTCACTATGAAGAAATCAATTGGAAATTATTATAGCCAAAACTCTCAATAACTGTCTATATCACTGATATCGTGTGGGTCCACTGAATAATCTTTGCAATGCCTACAAAGCACGACCAATAATTCTTGAAGCGTTCGACCTATAACTCAAATGAGGTGGTGCAAAACGCTCTGTGTATAGGTAAATGTTGAATGGCTCTATGCTTGAAGATTGCAGCCCGCGTGAAAAGCAGTTAATTTAGAAAAACGATTTCAAAATTTGCAAAACAAAGTGCACCTGGCGCACCTTTCAATTGGAAGCATGCAAAAATATTTTTGAATAAAAGCTTGGGGGACACTTAAGCGATAGCGTTATTGAGTCGCGTTCGCATCGCCTACTCAATTAATTAATTCCTAACTAGCATACAATTGCACATGCACGTATGAGTACATGTCTCTGAGACTCTTCACTAAGTGAAAGACCACGTCGCATTCACAAGGTGACCTTTAATCACATTTATCCAACGAGCCTTCGTGGTATTGAGCTTTGTGAAGTAATGACAAAACTAACCCTTCATGGTGTATGTGCAGCATGCGCGTCTCTCAAACCGAAGGTCCTGGGTGCGATCCCCTCCCAAACTGAACTGAATGCAATTTTATTTTTTGTTCAGCCGTTTTAATTTTTTCTCTCCCTCGAGATTTTTCGCTCATGGCCAACGACGCTGACGACGCCGGCTAATCTGCAACATGACAACCTCCACGCTACCGGGTTAAAATGTTATTCCAACTGCGCTGCATGAGGTAGCATATGTGAAGAAACTAGTGTACATGCTACTACCTCGCGTGTTGAGTTCAAGGCCAGTAAGAGTTATAGTGTTTCGAGCAAGCACACCGAACGCATCCGATCAATTGCGAAGCTTATCTATTATACCTGACTTCTCCTCGCCAATATATGAAGGGCTCGGAATCGCGCTAACCTTTTTTATGTCACCAACATCACATCTGCTGACAGAAACCAGGATGAATGGTACTGTAGGAACCATTTAAATTTTTGCCACGTCGAAAAGCGCTCCTTTCTATTCTGTGAACGCGCAGGCCCACGGGGTGACGGTGTTCTAATCGCCTTTTCGGAACGTCTGAATAGCCTCTACAGTGATATTCCCAATGCGCTGGAATTTGCTTGCAAAGCACGACTGACTAATTCAACTTCACTTGTGTACCTAGTATCGATCGACCGCTTCCACTCATTTGTTTTCTCTTGTAGCCAACCTATTATTTTATTATTTTCTAAGTGCTTTCCAGGTGCTAATTGGTTTAGTGCTTCACTTCGCACAATTAACTGTACGTCTGTATCCTCTGATATCAAGAATACTTGGTTCGGCTTTTGTTGAGTGCGCGCAGTAGCACAGCCTGGAGGGACACCTGCTCAACGACTAGTATTTTAAGCTTGTCAACCATAGCCCATGCCACTGTCTCTTATGATACCTATTTATTATTGTAACCGATGATCCTTTTTACATGTTGTGTGAAAATTGCGCTCTCGAGCCATCGTGTAGCCATGCGAATATTATTATGCGATTTTAGTAATGACAATTATAGGCGATAAATAATGAACTTTACAACACATCAAGAGTATTTGCCAAATTTCATTGAATGACCCGTAGATATCCGTAGGCATCTGTTCATGAAAACCGCACTGGGAGTGGCTAGGCTTGTATAATCCCTTAAAAAGGATCCTAACTACTTGCCGCTTTCCATGGTTCGCTCATTAAAACATCAGGAAAACAATAAATTAAGTTCTCAGTAAAGCAAAGCGTACAAGAAAGTGTGAGCGCTGGTAAGCACTACCGTAAATTATTAACACAAGAACCTTTTATAGAGTAAAGCACAGCTTCTTTTTTGCTGCATTTGCAACGCCTCTATTAAGGTCGGTGGTCATAAAATTGCCATGAACCCTGAGATCACTACCTGTGTGGAAGATATAACTCGGAGTCTCAATGGTATAGCGTGGCTTACTACTCAAAATGGGGAGATTCAATCCTGAATTGAGCTGATATCACAGAAATACGATTACATCCTCAACCAACAGGTTAAACAGGAAATGGATATTGTTACCTTGACCAAACGTGTAGCAAGCTTGAGACTGTTCTGCATGTGGCAGAACAGAAGAAAACGACAGTTAATGATCTTCAATGGCTCAGCAAAAAACTAAATGAAGTTCCCGGTATCGCTGTAACGCAGGATGAAAATTTAATCAGTCACCTGAATGATGTAGAGAATATTTAACTTCCTATAGCTAACAGGTAATGATATCACTGATGTTGACAGACTTGCGAACTTGGAGAGGAAGAAGGGTTGAAGATGGCACATAGAAAAGAGCTCGCAGTACATGAAGCGAACTAATGAAGCGTGGTGATTTGGGCTTTTTGTTCATCACACAAGAGGAAATATTCAGCGCAAAGATGCACGGACGACAGAAGAAAAGCAAACACAAGCTTCGTCTGTGCATTTTTGCGCTGCATATTTGCTCTTCACTGATGAATTAACAAGCTCAAATCACCACTCTTCATCAGTTCACAGACTTCCATCAAAGAAAAACAAAACGCCTGGATCTATTCTCTGATTTGCACAGCAGGCTACTCGAGGCGTATGAGTGGAGAAGTGAAAATCCCTCGCAGATGTTTCGATCACCGAGAACATTACCCACCGGAGCAAACAGCTACTGCACCGCGTACATTATTGGACAACAAACAATTAATACAACGATGATAGGCTAATCTCCCCAAATGATGGAGCAACTCAGGACAGCAGAATAGCAAACGGCTTATAACTGACCAGTCCTACCTGGAAAAATGCGAAAGCAAACATTCCGAAATGCATATCCGCAGGGATAGACAAAATCCTAATAAATCTGATTTATGAACTTGGCCAAAGAGGCAAGGAAACGCCGATAGGAGCATTCGAGACAGTGATCACCAATAAGCAAATTCCACACAGCTGGAAACAGTGTAAAATAAATTTTATTTATAAACGAAAAGGAGATATGAGCAACACCACATCCTTCTGACCGATTACGATAACAACAGTTATATACAGGCTGGTGAGGCAGGCGGTGAAATAAAAATGAGGTAATGGGTAGAAAGTAATCGAATATTCTAACTTCATAACGGGTTCAGAAGGGGAACGCGCTTAGATGATGGCCTGTTCGTGCTTACCCAATGCATAAAGTTAACTATAGCGGAAAACATACCTCTGTATTTAGCGTTCCTTGACATAAGCGGTGCTTGCGCTAACGAGGGTTGAACTCCTTTTTAACGTATTAAACGATGAAGGTATCGGTCACGGGGCAATTCGTTTTCTACAGGAAATATATCGAAAAAATAAAGTTGAAGTAACATCGGAGAGGATTAAGAGTACAACTGTCCAGGTATACCAACTATTAGGGAAAAGTTGTCCTCTATCACCGCTGCTGTTCATGCTTTATTATATAACTACGAAAAAAACTCTGCAAGCAAGCAATCAGGACTATAATATGTCGTACAAATTAGGTGGAAAGGTTGTTAAGACACGACTTCCGGGTTTAATTTATGCTCCGGATATTGTACTGTTAGCAGATAGCCAGGAAGGTTTGCAAACTCTGGTTAATTGCTGTGCAGACGAGAGACACCCTAGGTTTTAGTTTTTGCGCAACTAAATCAGGCGTGATAATTTTCACCAATACAACTGATGAGGTGCTTACATTCTAAGGCCATGAAATACGGAGAGTGGCCGAATACAAATATCCCTGGGTATAGGCAAACCAATGACAGATATACACGATAAAGCGTGAACACTGTGTTGCCGCAGAAGGGCGAGCAGGTGCCGAGGTAATGAAAAATAGGCCATTATGGGGGTACAACAAATATGAAGTACTAAGAGGTATTAAGGAAGGAATCAGGGTTCCGGGGCTTACTTCTGGGAATGCCGTTCTGTGCTCAAGGACAGAAGCTTAGAAAAGAAGATTGGAAGTAAATCAGGGTGTTGGCAGATTAGCACCAGGTGCCCACGGCAGAACCGCAAACAAGACAGCACAGGCTGATATGGGCTCGGCATCGTTATAAGCGCGAGAAGCTCAGAGTAAAATGCTATGAAGAATGCAAGAGGAAATTGGACGATAACAGGCGGGCAGCTAAGGTATTTAAATACCTATAAAAAAGAGCCAAAAAGCACAAGGTCATTGTTAATAAAAATACGGAAGTGGAAACAAAAGATTTACAAGATATGCAAGGGAACAGGTGTTCTTAGTGGAAAAGGGCAAGTCAGGCTACTTCTGCTGAAATAATTCACACAATACTTTCTAAATAAATTAGGAGCTAAATAAGCTATTAGCATCTCAATTTGACACTTGGTGTTTCATTGCAAAATTTGTACGCATTTTACTAGAACCTCAAATCTGGTTTGATGTTTACAGAAGCACAGCTAAATACATGACTGCTTGAAGTTTTCAGATATAAAGGTAGGATCGCAGAAATCCTCACTGAAGTGTGTTTCCATGAGTGTTATTTCTCCTGGCTTATTGAATACAGCAGCCTCATCTATGTATTGATGAGCGTTTATTTATTGCAAGATCTAGAAAATCCTCTCACAAGTATCATGTGCACTATAAATATTTGTCATTGGCTGTTAATTTTTCGTATAGAAAGCATGAAATGGGAAATTCTGCCCCCGCAGTTTTTATTGTGCCGCTTTTATTAATTCAAATCAACATAAACCCGTTTCTCTTCTGTCTAGAACGACCACTAGAAAAGAGAATCTGCACTGTGAAACATTTAATCCATTGGAGAGGCATCTTACTTGGCGAACCCACTTTTAGGCCTGTGAAGCAATTGCTATTCCAAAATGTGAGCGTTATAGACCACAAGACACATTCCTGCACACAAATAGTTAGATCTTCCTCGAATTTTGTTTTGTTATAAATCATAATTCGATCTGAAAAGTAGTTTTTATTACTGCAATATAGAATTCTAGTTGAAGTTGTCCTTGAACTCCCGTCTTACTGCCCAAAATCCACAGCGGTGGATTGTACTAACAGCCTTTATGCTCCACTGTCGTGCGTTTGTACAGGCTTAAGAGCAGCCCCTGTCCTCTGTGGCGTTCACCTGAGTCAGGTGGATAGGTTCTGGAACCCAACCTGAGCGGCTTCGCAGGTACTTAATATTGCGACTAAGCTTAAAGACTACTGCAGAAGTTTTAAAATTAGACGAGCCTAAAGAGCTTGAAAATAGAAAAATTGCAGGTAAAGCATTCAAAGACGTTTGGGGCCTACAATTTGAAAAGGTGACGTCATATGTGCCGAGTTTTAAATCTGGCGAGGAGTATTGGTGGAGGGGGGAGAACTAGGGCCAATTAGCACCTTCTTTCTTTTTCATTCGTTCCTCCCTTCCCCCCCCCCCCCCCTACACTTGCTCCTTGGAAACAGATATACACAGGCGGAGAAGTACGATATGTAAATAACAGTTTTATTTATTCTAATCGAGCGATTATGCTAAGAAGAATGGCACCATGGTTCTTCAGATACTAAAAAAATGAATGAAGCAAAGGAAGTAAAAAATAACTAACTCTTCGTAGACAGTCATTTTTTATTCATTTACACAAACTGCAGTGATACAGACAATGCAGGGGGGGGGGGGGCAACATTACAAGAAATACAAAACAACCATTTCACAAATCGAACACTCCAAAACAACCATCAGTGCAAAGAAATAGGAGTTGGATGTACAAACAACATTAAGTCTACACATAGGACATAAAACTTTTTTCCAAACAAGCGACATCTATAGCACCGAAAACACATCTACAGGCTGTGCATTCCGCACTGTGATAGTTCGCGGAGAAAAATGAGCATTAAATTTATTGGTAAATGCAAAGAATAGAGAAACGTTATGTTTGTGGCTAAAGCGAGTCGGTCGTGTGGATCGGGAACTTATGTAAGAAAGACGACTAATAATAAACTGGCACAAGAACAGGGAGTAAAGAAAATCAATTCTTGCAAGTGCTCTCCTTTTTTCTTATGTATATGTTATCAGTAGTACGAGGTATGGCAGGTCTGTACAAGGTACAGAGCTGCCATAAGCGTTAAAAATGAAGCGGACGTCTTTTCTCTGTACCATTTCGTTTTTTTATATCCTTTCTCAGGAACGGATCCCATGCAACACAAGCCCACTCTTGGTTTGGAGGAATTAAGGAGTGGAATACAAGCAGTTCGGACTGAGCGTGTCTCAATCATGCTTTAGGAGGTAAAGACTTCTCGCACATAGTACTTAGTCGAAGTGATAGAAAACATCGGCTACCACAAACGTTACCACAATTGTCTGAAAACTCAAAACTTAAAAATACCTTAAACTGCTCGTCGCTGCGAAACACTGCGCCATACGAACATTCCCACAAAAAGAATACGTTTTAAAAAGACGGAATATGAACTTTTCATCTGTCAAAAATGTAAACGAAGACGCAAACAAGAGTGAAACAGGGGAGGTTGTGGTGATGAAGCGGCCACACGGTGAATTTTATTCCGATTTTATGGGAGGGCATAATTTGAGCTCAGGGGCTGTGATAGCTTGAAGAAAGCCGGCGTATTTTACTGTGAGGAAGTTCTGTGTACTTCATATTATACAAGGGCTAAAACGCAATAAGGGTGAGTTTCTTCGCACGGTACATCTCTGAATAAAATCGTACGCGATATCACAGATTATTTTGCCGGCTAGCTTTATG